>NC_040907.2:154618336-155223805 GCF_004126475.2 Phyllostomus discolor
GCTTTCACCTCACCACTCAAACCTGGTGCTCTCTGGTGTTATATCCTTTCACTGGAAGGACACGGTGGAGTGTTCTTAGAAATTTACCCAGCTTTGGGGTGTCCTGCAGAAGTTACAAGTACCTTCATAATTGGCCTTGTACTGGTGTAACTGGTCTCTTCTCAATCCCTGTAAATTTCCTGAAGAAAAGTGTGCTTTTCTAAACATTTCATGTGGCAAGGCCTCTTTGATACAGGTGCATGATTCTTATTTAATTTAGTGCTCGACGCTGAGGTCAGAAAGGTGAGTGTTCTACCTTCCAGCAAAAGTGCTAAGAGGTGTTAGCTGGGAATTGTAGCGAGTGAATTTCCGGCGGTGTTCCTCTGCCACCGTCCTTTGTCTTCTCATTCAGTGAAGAAAGGAGAGGAGCGTTGGTTCCTTTATGCAGCATGCGTCCATCAAGCACCTGTTTTGTGCTAGACACAGAACATCACACTAGGCATGTTGGGAATGAAATGCCAAGATGTCATGTCTGTCTCAAGCTCATGTTCTGGAGGGGAAGTAAACTTAAAACCTAGTAATCAGCGCCTCCCTCCATGGGTGTGGAACACACTCTGGGAGCAGAGTGGAGCCAGGGACTGTTGGTGAGGCTGCTGGGTGCAGCTGGGTGCGAAGAAGCTCCGGGGGGGGGGGGGGGGGGGGCGGGCGAAGTTGGAGCGGGATCTGGTGAGCAGGGGCTGGGGTGAGACCCGCAGCCTGACTCTGTGGCCCACTAGCGTTTCACTCTCGGACTGGGGGAGGCTTCACAGGTCTTCCAGCCCAGGGTTCCGAAAACTTCTAGTGCTGCCCACATACATGATTTTTGCCACCTGCAGTGTGTTATCTACTGCACGTTCTCTTTAAATGAACCCTCCTTTTAAAAACTGATATAAGTAATTCTTTTCAAAGTTAAATCACTATTATATGTGGAAACCTGCATCACTTGCTATAGTTTAAAGGTAATTATGGAAATAAACACGGTAATAACAAATCAGTGGTATTAAATTCTAATTTAGGTAATTATGGAAATAGGTACGGTGGTAACAAAGCAATGTCATTAAGTCCTGGTTTAGTTCTGTGGCCTGTCACAGATTCTAAGTCTGAGGCCACCTTTCTCTTTGTTCAAGAGATTAGCAAGAAGTGTGAGAGAGGTGTTAAAAAGATAAGCTAATGCCAGATAGAACCTGACCCCAGACATGAGAAGAACTGAAAGAGAATTGAAAAGGGAACTTTTTTCCGAAAGCATGATTCAGAATTATCTGTTATCACAGATAAATAGGAACCGCTGATCTGGCCCCTCTCCCGTAATGGAGCAGTTGAGGAAAGCCCAGCAGGCTGCCGAAGGCCCTGGAGCAAGCTCAGGAGAGTAGCAGGACCCCCTCACATCCCACCCTCTGTGCTCTCGGTCATAACTGGGGAGATGGGAATGTGTGGGGCTCTGCTTTTCTTTAAGATGACAACATAAGCAGCCCTTTTTAGTTCTTACTATATTCCATGTTAGTGCTAAGTTCTTAATATAAAACTGTCATTTTACGTTATCCTCACAGTAATTTTATGACCTAAAGAATTCTTATTCTCTCTTGCTATAGACACGGAAATACAGACTTACAGAACTTCTGCACAGGCGGTAAATTAGAAGCCAGGTCCGGCGACCCCGCAGCCTGCATTCTTAGCCACTGTGCTGTGTCACCTTTCCATTTTAGTTAGTCAGCAGCATTTAGTAAATGTCTGCTGGGTAACTCTTCCCATTAAGATCTCCTCACAGCTTCTTGAGGACAGGGACAGCAGAACCCCAGGCGCTTCCTGCATTTTTTCTGGCTCCTGGCAGGCTTGCTTTGGGCGCGGGAGGGGAGCCCCGTCCTGGTAGCCCTGAAAAGGGTGAAGAGTAAGCTGATCGGATGAGCTCTGGGATGGCCAGTCCCATCCATGTTTTTTCCCTACTTACATTCACAAAAGGAAACGGGACAAGAGAGCACTTGTTTGGATGTAAAGGTTGTTCAGGAGCCGTTTCTGAAGTCGGAGAGATGGAACAAGTTTCAGCTCGGGAGGCAGCTGCAGGGGAGAATGCAGTGCTTTTCTAGGGACCCTAAGGCTACTCACAACCGACGTCAGCAGCAGAGACCGTCCTGTTGGTCTTGCCTGGACTCGGGAGGCGCGAGGCAGCTGAGCCTCGGCTGCCAAGTGCCTGTCGGAAGCCTGCAGCTCTGGCTCTTTCCTTTGTGGCCAGGCAGCTGTGGGCTGGAATGCAGAGATCTGTCGGGCTGTGCAAGAGGTGGCTCTCTGTGAGGATTTTGGGCTGCCCTTGCTGCTGCCAGCAGCCCTGGCTGGACCCAGGCTACAAGGGGGGTGGGGGAGGATTGCCTAACCATGGCAAAAGGGCTGGCCAGGCATAGGGTGTGATCTCAGGCACACTTCCCTGAGGCAGACTCCGCTGCGCAGGTCATCTGCTGTACACCTGGGGCTGGTTCCAAAGACAGCCTCTGTGTGGTGTTGGCCCCAAAGCTGGCAGCTCCGCAGGGTACAGCCCACACCGCCTCCACTGTCACGGCGATGTGGGCTGTCCCCCACAAATGCTGGCTTTTTGGCAGGTACATCCATGGAGTTTGGAGTTGTTCTCATTCCCTGTGGGGGCTGGAACTGCTGGTGACTGGTTTTTAGTGGCTGCCTCTGCTGCACTGGTAGAGCGCCTCCTGTTCCCCTCAGGTCCCTCTCAGCCGGGCTCTGCACTGAATGAGTTATTTATTAAAACACTGGATACAGATTAACTTTTCCACTCGTTGTTTTGTGTGGTCTTGGTCCCCTACAGATGGGAAATGCTAATGTTACCTCTTCAAAGCTTAGTTGGCAGGAACTTTCCGTGCCATTTCAGCCCATTTCCATGGGGTTTCCAGTGGAAATCCTCGCCGAGACACCTGCCCTGGGAGCGTGGTTGGGTCTCCCTCCAGTTGGGTGGTTTGCTTTCATCCCAAAGCTCTCTCGAGACTAACAACTGGAATGCCTCTGCAAGCCACACACACAGATGGCAGGTCCCCACCCCGCCCCCGCTGGGCACGCAGGCGGAGGAAGTGCGGTGTGGGCTCACTGGGGGACAGGTCTCCCTGAAGCGATGGCCCCACAGCTTTTCATCTCAGAGGTGTTTAGTTCCCGGATGCCGGATGCCCACTGGGGTGACGTGGTGGCTGCTCCCTGCTGAGGGACTCGGGTTGGGGCTACCTGGAAAGAACGGGGGACCCCTGATTTGGGCCCAGGGTGGGAATAGGGGCCAGCAGTGGGGCTAGAGTTCCTGAAGGTGCAGCTACCACTCTGGGCTGGGTATCAGGCCCCAGAGCTCTGAGTTTTGAAATGGTGAGCATTCCTTTCCTTTTGTAACCGCCGGAACACCTAAGGCATTGTGGGGCTCCCGGCAGGTCTGTGTGGGTATGTGGTTTCATCCTTTATAAAGCGTTTCGTTTGTGGCATGGATTAGCCCTCCCGTCGTGGGGTGGGGATTCCAGATTGTTCAACTGAGAGTCCCTCAGCAGTAAGGGGACAGTTGGGAAGAGGTTCCTTGAGCTGGTCCGGTCACACTCACTTTAAAAAGTCCAAGAGGGCATGATTGCTAGACTTAGTTTGGTGACTACTTTGTAAGGTAAGTGTTGAAGGGCCGTGTTGTGCTCCTAAAATGAATGCTATAAGTCAGTTATCCTCTAGAAGAGGTCCGAGGGGCCTGACTGTTGGGCAGTGACCGTCACGTCAGCTCGGCGCCCTGGGCTGGTCAGCACTGGGAGATTTCCTTTTCCTCCTGCACAGAGAGGCAGAGACTCGGGACCCATATGGCTGTGATGTGATCGACTCTCTCAGTCCCAGGGTTCTCCCCTGTTCAGCCCATCCCTCTAGACTCCCGTCTTTCACACCGTGGCTTTTTCCACACCAGATGCTGGTCCGCACACCTGCTGTGTTCCAGGTCTGGGTTTGCGGGCAGCTCCTTTGCCTAGCACTCTGACTCAGAGGTCCTGACTCTGGACTTTGGCCTTTGACTCCCACACTCATTCCTCTGTCCTGCCTCTGCAGTGCCCACTGAGCTATGTGTTTGTTTCAGTACCTCGGCTCTGAGGTCTGGTCTAACGATGCATGTGGAGTGATCTCCTCTTCCAACCCGAGCCCTGTGGGAATGGTCTTTTCGCCTCTGCACACACCTGTACAGCTTGCCAACCGCCTGCCCAGCGCTCCCGCGCAGAGCCCTGGGCTCTGCAGCACGTCCCCCTGCCCCACCCCACCAGCAGAGCCGTGTCAAGTCCCCATAAAGGCAGAACATTGGAGAAGATTGGGGTTAGGGGACAATGAGAAGTCATATTTGACTCCTGCCTTTGAAAAACCCAACATCTGCTTGGTAAGAAATGGCAAAGTCCCTGGGAAAGAAGGTAGTGAGGAGCAGGGCTGCAAGCAGCTTTTGGCTTTATCTGACTTCTGTGGCTTTGAAGCTCTCTCCTTTTACCCTGCGACCCTCAGTGCTGCAAGAGACTTTGAAAAATGTAATAATAATTGCAAACACGTAGCTCTTACCATGTGCAAGCACTACTCTAAGTGCTTCTATATAAACTCATTTAATCCTCACAACAGCTCTATGGGGTGGGGATCACCAGTCTTATTTTACAAGGGAACTGAGGCACAGAGGTGTTGAGGAACTGACGTGCCTCGTTAGTGCATGCTGGTGCTGGCGCTGGCACTGGGCTGTGTAAACTCGGGCAGTCCTGCTCCAGCAGTCCTCACCCTTCCCTTCCTCCACCTGTGTGCAGAGTGGGCTGGAGCCGGGCAGCCCTGTTACAATCATGCAACTAAGTTCAAAGTTGTCTCAGGTTAATGGAGTGTGAATGGTTAAGCAGGAAGTGCTCTGTAGGGGAAGTGTGAGCTGGACGCTGAAGCCACTCTGTAGGGAAGAAGGAGTCCTGCTAGGTAATGGCAGTAGGGTGGAACTGGACAGTAGGGGACAGAATCCTGTGTCATCTCTCAAGTCAAGGCCAGGAAAGTCTGCAGCTCTTAAAGAACAAAGGTGGTGCTTCCTGCTGAGATGTCAAGTTCACGTGGTCATGCTTCTTGCGTGGTCCGTGTGCTTCGTGTGAGACCCCAGGAGTGCGTCTCCACCAGGATGGGTGGGGTATCTGACCACTCCCTCCAGGGAGGGGGGCAGAGATGAGGGCTGCCCAGAGCATGGAGCGCCTGTACCATCTGGCTGAGGAGTCTGCAGTGCCCACCTCTGGGGGACTTTCGTGCTGATAAAAAGTTGTCTCGTCACCCTGCGGAGGATATTTTTCCTTCTGTGCAGATTTTCATATCATTTTTTTAAAAAGTTTCTGTAATGATTTTTAAAATTAGTAGACTTTATTTTTAGAACAGTTTTAGATTTACAGAAAATTGAACAGGTAATATAAAGAGTTCCCATATACCCTTTCTCTTCTCTGCTTATAGTTTCCCTTATTGTTAATATCTTGCTTTAGTGTGGCACATTTGTTACAATTGATGCCAGTACTGATACATTTCTGGTAACTAACGTCCCTACAGTAGGGTTCACTTTTTGTGTTATGCAGTTTTATGGGTTTTGACAATATGTGTTTTGTGTCCACCGTTACAGTGTCACACAGAATAGTTTCATTGCCCTGAAAATGCCCTGTGCTTTGCTCATTCATCCCTCCCTCCCTCCTCCCAAACCCCTGGCAACCACTGATCGTTTTATTGCCTCTTTGGTGTTGCCTTTTCCAAAATATCACATAGTTGGAATCATACAGTAAGTAGCCTTTTCACCCTGACTTCTTTCACTGAGCAATATGCATTAAAGGTTTCTCTGTGTCTTTGGGAGGCTTGATACCTCATTTCATCACTGCATAGTATTCCATTGTATTACATACTATAGTTCATCCATTCACTTATTGAAGGATATCTTGGTTGGTTCCAATTTGGGGCAGTTTTGAATAAAGCTGTTATAAAATACATCCATATTTAGGGTTTTGTGTGGACATAAGTTTTCAACTCATTAGGGCTAAATTGCTGGATCATGTGATAAGGTTTTGTTTCGCTTTGTGAGAAACTGCCCACCTGTCTTCCAGGGTGGCTGTACCTTTTGCATTCCTGCCAGCAATGAATGAGTTCCTCTCGTTCTGTGTCTTCACCAGCATTGCCAATTTTGGGGATTTTCGCCATTCTGATAGGGGTGGAGTGGTATCTTATTGTTGCATTAATTTGCAGTTTCCTGGTGACGTGAGATGTTGAATATCTTTTCATATGCTCATCTGCCGTCTGCATCTGTTCTTCGGTGACATGTCTTCGTTTTTGTCTCTCCCCTCCCACACCCACTCCCCCCTGACCACGTATACTTCTTTTTTTTTCACAGCCTGAGTTTAGACAGTGGAAGTAATTAAGTCTTCTGACATATTTTCCTTTTGGTCACCTTTCAAGCCATGAAGTGAGTTAGTTCCCTGAGTAGGGGCTAGGCCCACATCTGAATCCCCGTCTCTGTTGGCTTTACCTGGGGCTGGCTCATGAGTTCTCTGCTTTCTTTTCCCCCAACAATGGTGTCTTCGATGAAGTCCACAGCTGGTCCTGGGGCCTAGACCTCATCCCCAAGGTTCATGATTGATTGCGTCTTCCGGGACAGGCTGTAGGAAGACTGGGTGCAGACTTGCCAACTGCAGACCCCAGTGAGCCTAACCCCGCCTCAGGTGAGAAGTGCGTGCACCAGGCTCCTGGAGTCCCAGCCAGACTTCCAACTCTCTCTCTCCGGGTTGAATGAGATCAAGAGGATTTTCCAAAATCCGAAACTTTAATGACCTCTGCTTTTCCTGTCCTATCCATCATTGTTGTCACTTTTCAGTTATAAGTTTGCTTTTTTCATTTGTAAAGACAGTTGACCCACTGTACCAGACATGTTGGAAATTAGAGAAAGATTTAAAAAAAAAATATTCCTAACCCTATCACCTGTCCAGTGCAGCTCTACATTGCTCTGGTCACTCAACCACGTGAATACTGTAGTTGGTGAAAATAGCCAGTACAAAGTCCCTGAGGTAGGAAGGGTCCAAGGAACAGAAAGAAGGCCAGTAAATTGTAAGAGAGGAGAAGAGAGGAGCAAGATGAGGCTGGAGAGCTTGAAGGCGGTGGAAAGGTGACACTTAACACACCATCTGCAGACGGAGGAGGGAGGCAAAGGAGGGAGGGCGCGATGTGGGGCAGGGGCGGAGCTTTAGGAGCCTTCTGCAGCCCTGAGGGACCTCAGCAGTGGTGCAGGGACAAGAGAACAGAACTGAGTGATGGTTTTATTTCCCTAAAAAGGAAACAGCAGCAAAAGTGTCTCAAAGGAAATGCCATTAAGATATTTGAATCTGACTTTGGTAGTGACTGAAAAGAAGCCTCATTGCTTTTTAATACTGTCTTATCTTGCTTGTCATTGAATGTCTCAGCCTGATTATCTTTTTGGACAGCAGTGGGAATATTATTACCATTTAGTGCTTGCTCAGCTGTGACATGATGTGCTTAGGTACAGAACACACAAAAGTACAGTCTTTAGGGAACTGAGATGCTTAAAAGATTTGTTTCTTCCCATTACCGTTATTCAGACGGCTTAATCTTCTGGGGCATTTGGCTGCCCAGAATCCTGGAGGACGGTGGGTAGACGAAAGGCCCTTGGGAAAAATCCCTCGCTCTTGGGTATGCAGGAAGCCCCCAAGCTATACACACCTGTGTACAGATGGCACCTCACTTCCCAAGTCAGACTCTGATCTTGCTGCCATTGGCCTAGCCTGCCTTTTTAATTTTTTTTAAAGGTCTTTGTATAGATGTTGCTTTAAGCCAAAGCCAAGAGTTGCAGCTGTCATAATGATGCCAAGAAACTCAGGCACCAGGCTCTTCGCTGGCCCAGAATTCCTAGAGAGCACTATTCTGGCTTGGAATCGCCCAGGGGACTGGCTGACCTTTCAGTTGCGTGGTGGTGGTTGGGAATAGAGGGAAGAAGGTACAGTAGGTCTCCACTAGGGGAGAGTGAACTGTGAGTTTTCACTGCCCTGCAGAGAAATGTTCTGCTGCTCCGGGCTTCGTGCTTTTGTTCGATTTAGTGTCTCAGTCTGGGAAGCTCTTGGCTCACTGGGATAGAGTTAAGCCACCTATGTGTTGGGAGCCAGGTGAGTTTGTTTAGCTGGATTCTCAGCTATATCAGTCTTGGGACTTACTATTTTTAAACCCAAGGAATGCTGTGGGAATGTGGTCCTTGGCTCCCAGCAAGGGATCTCAGGAAACATCTACTTGAGTGAGGCAAATGCATTCCCCAAACCTGGCTGAATGACGTGTAGTGGAAAGAGCATCTACTGTTCACAGTGAAAACTCAAGGGTGACTGCCCTGCGCTCTGGCCTCACTGGGCTCCCAACTTAGTGTGAGCATGCAGTCTCAGCTGATGGGTTTCTTTCTCTCTTCCTCCCTTCCCTCCCTCCCCTTCCCTTCCCCTTCCTTCCTTCCTTCCTTCCTTCCTTCCTTCCTTCCCTCCTTCCTTCCTTCCTTCCTTCCTTCCCTCCTTTCTATTTTTCTTTCTTTCTTTCTTTCAAGATTTTATTTATCTTATATTTTAGAGAGGGGGAGGGAGAGGAGGAGGGAAAGAAACATCAATGTGTGGTTGCCTCTTGTACGCCCCCTACTGGGGACCTGGCCCACAACTCAGGCATGTGCCCTAGACTGGGAATCGAACCAGTGACCCTTTGATCCCCAGGCTGGTACTCAACCACTGAGCCACACCAGTCAGGGCTGGCCTGTTTCCCTCCCTTGCTCCCTCCCTCCCTCTCTCCCTCCCTTCCTTTCTTGTTTTTAATTAAAATATTTTTTTTCTATTATACTTGACATTCAATATTATGGTGGTTTCAGGTGTACAGCATAGTGGTAAGACATTTATACAGCTTACAGAATGATCCCCAGATAAGTCTAGTGCCCACCTGGCTCCGTACATAGGTATTACAGTATTATTGACTGTATTCCCTATGCTGAACTTCACATCCCTGTGACTGTTTTCTAACTGCTAATTTGTACTTTTTAATCCCTTCGCCTTTTTCCCAGCCCCCAACTCCTTTATTGCCTTGTTGTTTTTTTAAGATTATACAAAATTAATATATTCTAGCTGAACATTAAAAAAGAATCTTAGCTATGTCAAGATACTACCATGTAAAATATTTCAAAAGAATTTTACAAAGTTTTACACCTAGTATATAGTACTTTTGCCATTACCAAACACCATTTTAAAACTGCTAATGAAGTATCAGTAATTGCGAATTGTTCAAAATAAAAACATCATCTTTGCAAATGTTTATTTAGTAATTGTTTGCTGAACTCTGTTGTAATGGCTGTCACTCAAAGTCTGGTTACAGTCAGGAAGAGCCTCAGGTCTGGTTTGAGGGTTCTGGGAGGAATCCAAGGTCAGGAACTTGGGCAAAGCCGAAAGAACTGGGCAGCTCTTGAAGGATGCGGCTGATGACGCTCCCGAGTCCAGAAGTAGGGAAGCTAGATGCATCTGCTGATGTTTTCCAAGAGAACTGGTGAACAGGAAGTGTTTTTAGTGGTCCCCAACTGAACAAACGAAAGGTGAACACTAGCTTCCATGTGCGGGCGCTTGCTGGGTGCTGGACACTGCGCCACACCATTAAAAGCCTCCCAGTCACCCTGGGAAGTGAATGTTCTTATCCCAGTTTAACAGCTGGGGCAGCCCGTGCACATGGGAGTAACCTCACCTGGCCAAGAATCAGCTGGAGAGTGCGGAGCTGGGGTTTGTGTTAGCTCCGGTGCCTCTATTCTTGCCATTCTTGCCATTGCTGCTCTATTCTTGCCTCTATTCTTGCCATTGCTGCTAGACTCCTCTCTAATTTTAAGCAATTTCCAGCCTAAGTCCACCCTGGGACCTCCAAAGCGTGCAGGGAACCCAGGACTAAGAATCTCTGATGTCTGCCTTCCTTGCTTCTCAGTTCTCGCACCTCTGGTGAGCGCACCACTTTGCCCAAGGCCTTCAGCCCGTAACCCTGGGCTGCCGTTTCCCTCCTTATCTCCCGCCCATCATTCCGGGTCTTGTAAAGCTCTGCCTCTGTTCTCAGGTTTAGTCTGGTTGGTAAACGTTATTGAGCCTGGGATGTACATGTCACCTGCAGTCACTCGACTGCTAGCAATTGAGCGCCGAGCAAGTGCCCAGCATTGTGTTGTGTGTTCAGCGTCTGTCACTTTGGGGGGCTGCAGAGGAAGAAGTATGGTGAAAGTCCCCAGTGTAATGGGAGAGAGCCCTGCTTAGAATGTAAGGGAGACCACGTGGAGTGCCATGTTGGAGATAAGACAGCTTTGGGAAAACATGATGTGGAAAAAGGGCATGTTTTCACTTAAAGACATGGTCATTAGAAGTGCTTTGACAGCCCTGGCTGGCATAGCTCAGTGGATTGAGCGTGGGCTGTGAACCAAAGTGTCG
The DNA here is from genome assembly GCF_004126475.2 of Phyllostomus discolor. Lineage (NCBI taxonomy): Eukaryota > Metazoa > Chordata > Mammalia > Chiroptera > Phyllostomidae > Phyllostomus > Phyllostomus discolor. The sequence continues at coordinate 154,628,806 of NC_040907.2, forward strand.
CAGGTTCAATTCCAGTCAGGGTACATGCCTGGGTTGCAGGCCACAGTCCCCAGCAACCACACATTGATGTTTCTCTCTCTATCTCCTTCCCTTCCCTCTCTAAAAACAAATAAATAAATAAATAAATAAATCTTTAAAAAAAAAAAGAAATGCTTTGACAAGAGGATGTGGGAAGGTAAGGCTGGGCCAGAACAGTCTTCCAGGCTGAGGGGAACATGTCTGGGGAGCAGGCGCTGTCTGGGGGTCCCAACATGGGGCTGGTAGCGGTGCGGGTACAGTGGGACCCAAGGGCGGAAAGGCAGATCAGTATCGCAAACACTGCCCAACCCCGCTGGCTTGCCTCACTTTCGGACCCACCAGTTTGTTGACCCCACCCAAAAAGGTGGGTGAAGTTTGTCACATATGATATCCCACATACCCACACGCACACTGAGCGGGATCCTAGTGATAGCGCCTCCTTCCCTAAGTCCTCACAAGCCAGCTTCCAAATCTCTTATCACTCGCGAACTCCTAAATGTGGGCTCTTTGGGGGTGTGGCTGAGACGTGTGTGCGGGAAGAGGACAGCTTTGGAGGCGACCTCCTGTCCAGCGAGAAAGCACGGCCAAGGACGGTGGCCAGGAAACTCACGGTTTTCCCGTGTTTGTGAGAGGGGATCGTCACACTCCTCTCGTAGTGGGGAAAACAGATTCCAGGGTGAGTACTTCAGCCGCATTGGTGAACCAGGAGGACAGTAATTTCTTTAATGTGCAAATTGATGGATTGACCAACTTTTATTTATTTATGTATTTATTTTTATCCTCACCCGAGGACATTTTTTCATGGCTTTTAGAGAGAAGGAAGGCAGAGGGAGAAACATCGATGTGAGAGAGAAGTATTGATGGGTTGCCTCTCGTGCGCACCCCTTCGGTTACAGGACGATGGACGCTCCAACCTAACTGAGCCACACCGGCCAGCGTGGGTTGATCAGTTTTAAAATGTTTGTTTTAGAGTCTTGGCCTAGGTGTCAGGCACCCCAGTAGCCGGCGTCAGATGCTCTAAACTGGCACATTCGAGAACATAGAAGGAAAGGGTTGTGTAGTGCCCTTCCTTCTCCAGAGTGACCTTCCACAGTGGCTTCAGCGGGTGGCACAGTCAACCCCAGGCAGTCTCAGGGGGAGGGAGCTCTGGCCTCTCTCTCCTGCCCTCCTCCGACTTCCTGTGAGAGGTCCCACTGGCCAAACCCAGTTGGTAGCCAGAGGGCTCAGGAGCCGCACGCAGGTCAGCCTTATAGGGAAGAGAGCGAGGTGGGTGTGGTGGTTTTCTTTGGCTGTGTAACAGATGACCTAACTCAGCAGCTTGGGACAGGAATCCGGGCACAGCATAGCGGGGTCCTCTGCTCGGGGTCTCACAAGGCTGCAGTCACAGTGTCAGCTGTGCTACATTCTTATCTGAGGCTCTATGGGGGAAGGATCTGCTTCCAGACTCCCTCAAGTTCTTGGCAGAATTCCTTTCCTTGCAGCTGTAAGAAGCTTTCTTAAAGCAAGCAGCAGAGATAGAGGCTGCTAGCAAGATGTGGTCGTATCCATGGGAGTGATTCTCCGTCACCCAGGGTGGTGTTCAAAGCCAGTCACGGGTCCTGTCCTCTTCACAGGAGAGAGGATCCACAAGGGTGTGGACACCAGGAGGCAGGGGTCGTGAGGGCAGGAACCGCAAGCAGACTGCACTCAGCTTAGGCACCCAGCGCAAAGGGCGGGCAACACCTGAGCTGTCCTGCAGATTAGCAGAGGGCCCAGAGAAAGGGAACGTGGGTGCGGTCTCAGAGGTGAGGTCATTTGCATGGCTGGAGGTCTCCCGCTCCACTCACTGGGCCTGGCGCTTAGAGCCTGAGGCGGAGGAGGTGGGAGGCACCCAGTTTGCCATCAGAGTTGCTGGGAAGTCTGGGCTTTACCCTGAAAGTTCACTGGGGGTGGGCTTCAGAGTATTTTTGAGCAGAGGAGAGGTGTATCGTATTTCCATTTTGGGAACTTCAGAGCGAAGAAGTAAATAAGGCAGGAGGCAGGAGGTCAGTGCTGGCCGCCCAGGTGAGGGAGGCGGGAGGCTAACCCATGGTACGGCGGTCGGGGTGGAGAGGACAGATTCGAGAGCTGCTGAGGAGGGAGAGGAGAGTTGACAGCTCGGTGACTGACCACCTGGCTGTGCAGGGATGAGGCATGACTGGAGGGTAACTGCCAGGATCCTGGCTTGGTGGCTGTATTAGTTCCATATCGCTGCTATAATAAATGACCACGTATTTAGTGGCTTAAAACAACATTCCTTTATCATCCTACACGGTTCTGGAGGTCGGAAGTCTGACACGGGTCTCACTGGGCGAAAGTCAGGGTGTCAGCCAGGCTGCATTCTGTTCTGGAGGCTCTCAGGAGAACAAGTTTCCTTGCCTTTTCCATTTTCTCAAGGCTACACACATTCCTTGGCTCACGCCCCTTCCTCCATCTTCAGAGCCAGAAAGGGCAGGCTAAGTCCTCTACCTCTCTCTTCCACTTTTAAGGACTCTGTAGTTAAAAGGAGCTCACCCAGACAATCCAGTATACTCTCCCCATCTTGAGATCTTTACCTTGCCCAGGCCGGGTGGCTCAGTTGGTTGGAGCATCATCCCACACACCACAAGTCATGGGTTCGATCCCCGGTCAGGACTTGTGTGGGAGGGAGGCAACAGATCAGTGTTTCTCTCTCCCTGTCATCTTCTCTTTCTCCCTCCTCCACTTCTCTCTCTCTCAAATCAATAAACATATCCTGGGGTGAGGGTTAAAGAGATTATCTTTTGAAAGATCTTTACCTCAATCATACCTGCAAAGTCCGTTCTGCCGTGAGGGGGACATGTACAGGTTCCCGGGACTAGAATATGGACATGGTAGGGAGCCATTGTACGGGCTGCCATGGTGGTATTTTTCTTCAGGAAAGGAAAAACAGAGAAGGATTGGGAAGGTATCAAGTTCAGACTTGCTTAATCCGAGTTCCAGGTGTCTGGTCTGGTTCTTCGCTTGGGGTAAATTAGGGAATCCTCAAGAGGGGCATGTTGCCTAAAGCCATTTTATGCCATGAGTGTGCGCGTGTGCGTGTGTGTGTGTGTGTGTGTGTGTGTAAAGGAGAGAGCCAGGGTGGGCCCTGGAGGAACTGGGGCTTGGCTTCTATCCCTCTTTACTTGGAAAGCCCCCTAGGGGCCAGGCAGGGGCCACGCACTGGGGAATGCTCACATTCTATTTTTCCTAGTGAAGTGGTTCCTGGTGGCGCCCTCCCTGTGCCAGGCAGCTGGGGGTTCTCTGCACAGGGGGAGCGGCAGAGCAGTGTCCAGTCTGAGGGTGTCATTGGGCTTGGGGCAGCACTGAAGGCGTTGGGGCATATTGACCTTGAGAAACTTGGTGTAAACGGTAAAGGCGCTCCATGCGTGTGCCGGAATTTGGGTGTGTGGTCCTCAGACTTGCTTGCTCGGCGCTGCTCTGGGAGGCAGAGGCGGGCAGGGGTGAGCAGCCTCCTCTGCAGAGCCCGGAGCTGCTGGAATTCCTTGGTTTGGTTCTTTCTGTGACCTGTGGTTTCTGCTGGGACTAAGGCTAGACTTCGCCCTACAGTTACTGGAGACGTGGGTGGGGCATGGATGTGCACTTGGAGGGAGGTCGCCGAAGGGAAAAATCTGTGAGTCTGTCCCCTTCCCCTGTGACAGGACTGGAGGCTCCATCCTTCTGGGAGAGAAGAAGACCCAGCCCAGTAACTAGGCAGGGAACTGAGCCCAATTCCTGAGGAGGAGAGCTGCTTGGAGGGAAGACCAGCCCCGGGATAAAGGACTGGTCTGTTAGTTCTCCTAAAAGAAATAACGCTCTCCTAAAGATCGTTGGTGGATATTTACTGCTTTGGGGGAGAAGAAGAAAAGAACCCTGGACACTTGGGCTGGCTCTCACCTTCCCTTCATCTGTAGGATGCTTTTTCAGCCCAGAGCCCAGTGGGACATGATCAGACAGTGCCGAGAGTTCTTGCCTTGCATCTCCACTGTGTTGCAGCATTCTCAGCTGTGAGCTCACAGCGGGCGAACACATCTTGTAAAGATAGGTGGTAGTCACATTTGTGAGTGAGATGGGTGAGGCTTGTTGGCCAGCTACGCTCTAAGAATGCCAAGAGCACTTCCACTGGGTATCAGAGGAACTGGAGGCCAGCAGGGGCGCTTCCTGTGGGGCCCAGCTGGATCTCAACGGAAAGGGCTACGGCCTGAGCCTGTTGCTCATTCATCAAGTCTTTCTACAACACCTGTTCTGCACCAGGATCTACATGCAGAGAACTGTCACACATGCACAGAGCCAGCCTCACGGTCCTTTTCACCCCATTCCCACCTACTGCCGGAGGGTAACCAACCTTGCTAGTTTCTGACTTATCCTTCCTGTACTGTTTTCTGCACAAATGAGTAGATATGTATATATTTTCCTATTTTCTCTCCCTCCTTTTTAAAAGGTAGCATACTGTAGTACTTTTTGCTGTTTGTACTTAACAGCATCCTTATCAGTTTGTAGAACCCGTCCTTATTCTTATAGCTGCGCTGTGCTCTTTAAACCACTGTCCGTGAATGGGCATTTGTGTTGTTTCCAGTGTTTTGCAATTATAAATTCTTAGAGGTGGGTTGCTGGGTCAGAAGTAAACATGTACGTGATGTTGTTAGGTATTGCTGGCTTCCTTCCAAAAGGGTTGTACTAGTTTGTATCCCCACCAGCAACATTTGAGAATGCATCTCTTCTCCTAGCCTCACCAGTTAATATGATATTAGACTTCTTAATTTTTGCCAACCTCATAGGCAAGAATGGTATCTCATTGTTTTTAATTTGTATTTCTCTAATGAGTGAGGTTGAACATCTTGTATGCTTAAAGTAGATGTTTCTATATCTGTATCTTTATTTATAGATTGTGATTTTTTTTACTATGGGTCTTTAACTTTTCCCCACAATTTTAAAAAACATAGCCCTGGCTGGTGTGGCTTAGTTGGTTGGGCATCGCCCCACAAAGCGAAGGGTCACAGGTTCTATTCCCAGTCAAAGCACATGCCTGGGTTTTGGGTTTGGTCTCCCATTGGGGCACACGTGGGAGGCAGCCGGTCGATGTTTCTCTCTCACATCAATGTTTTTCCCCCTCTCTTCCCCTCCTCTCTCTAAAAATGAATAAACGAACTCTTTTTTTAAAAAACAGCTTTATCAAGATATAGTTCATATACTATACAGTCACCCACTTAAAGTACACAATTTACTGGTTTTTAGTATATTCATAGTTATGTAGCTATCACCATAATTTAATTTTAGAACTTCTTAATTACCCTAAAAAGAAGCCCCATACCCAGTAGCAGGCACTCCTCATTTGTCCTCAGGGTCCCAGTCCCAGGCAACCTAAAATCGACTTTGTCTCTGTAGATTTGACTATTCTGAATGTTTTGTATCATGAATGTATATATTATATATTACAAACATATTATTTATTATATCATATAAATGGAATCATACAGTATGTCATCTTTTTAAATATATTTTATTGATTATGCTATTACAGTTGTCCCATTTCCTCCCCTTTATTCCCCTCCACCCTGCACACCCCCTCCCACCCACATTCCCCCCCTGTAGTTCATGTCCATGTGTCATACATATAAGTTCTTTGGCTTCTACATTTCCTATACTATTCTTAACCTCCCCCTGTCTATTTTCTACTTACCATTTATGCTACTTATTCTCCGTACCTTTTCCCCCTCTCTCCCCCTCCTACTCCCCTGTTCCTAACCCTCCATGTGATCTCCATTTCTGTGGTTCTGTTCCTGTTGTTTAGTTACTTTTGTTTTTGTTTTAGGTGTGGTTAATAATTGTGAGTTTGCTATCATTTTACAGTTCATATTTTTTATCTTCTTTTTCTTAGATAAATCCTTTTAACATTTCATACAATAAGGGCTGGGTGATGATGAACTCCTTTAACTTGACCTTATCTGAGAAGCACTTATCTGCTCTTCCATTCTAAATGAAAGCTTTGTTGGATAGAGTAATCTTGGATGTAGGTCCTTGCCTTTCATGACTTGGAATACTTCTTTCCAGCCCCTTCTTGCCTGTAAGATCTCTTTTGAGAAATCAGCTGACAGTCATGGGAATCCCTTTGTAAGTAACTGTCTCCTTTTCTTTTGCTGCTTCTAAGATTCTCTCCTTACTTTTAATCTTCGGTAATGTAAATATGATGTGCCTTGGTGTGTTCCTCCTTGGGTCCAACTTCTCTGGGACTCTTTGAGCTTCCTGAACTTCTTGGAAGTCTGTATCTCCTTTGCCAGACTGGGGAAGTTCTCCTTCATTATTTGTTCAAATAAGTTTTCAATTTCTTGCTCTTCCTATTCTCCTTCTGGCACCCCTATAATTCGGATGTTGGAACTTTTAAAGATGTCCTGGAGGTTCCTAAGCCTCTCTTCATTTTTTTGAATTCTTGTTTTTTCATTCTGTTCTGATTGAATGTTTCTTTCTTTCTTTTGGTCCACATTGTTGATTAGAGTCCCAGTTTCCTTCCCTTCACTGTTGTTTCCGTGTACATTTTCCTTTATTTCACTTAGCATTGCCTTCATTTTTTCATCTAATTTGTGACCAAATTCAACCAATCCTGTGAGGGTCCTGAGTACCAGTGTTTTGAACTCTGTATCTGATAGGTTGGCTATCTCTTCATTGTTTAGTTGTATTTTTTCTAGAACTTTGATCTGTTCTTTCATTTGGGCCATTTTTTTTTTCCTTTGGCGCACCTGCTTTGTAATGAGGGGCAGAGCCTTAGGTGTCCCCCCACCAGGGCGGGGCCACCCACGTTGCTGCGTTATGACGCTGTCTGTGGGGGAGGGGTCTGAGAGGGGACAATGGCGCTTGCTCCGCTCTCGGCCAGATTTCAGTCACTTCCCCTGCTTCCCACAAGCAAAGTGGGCCCTTCTGGCGCTGATTCCCAGGTGGGTGCGTGGGTTTATGTACCTCCTAGGACCCTGTGGGTCTCTCCAACAAACTCTCCTGTGAGGCTGGGAGTTTTTCCTGCTGCCGCCTTAACCCCCACAGGAGTTTTCAGTCAGAGGCTTTGAGGCTTTATTTCCCCACCAGAACCCAGGGTTGCAAGGTCTGTCTGGCTCCCCAGTTGTTCCTCCCAGTTTATCTGCACGTGAACGTGGGACCGCCTGGTCTGCCAGCCGCTGCCATTCTGTGAGTCCTCTCTGCCTGGCTGCCTGTCTCCACCCCCTCCTACTGGTCTGGGTGGATGTGTCTTCTTTAACTCGTTGGTTGTGGGACTTCCATACAGTTTGATTTTATGTCAGTTCTGGTTGTTTTTTGTCTTTAAATTGTTGTTTTGTTTCAAAATCCTTCTTTGGGTTGTGCGAGGAGGCACGGTGTGTCTACCTACGCCTCCATCTTGGCCAGAAGTCCCTGGTATATCATCTTTTGTAACTGGCTTCTTTCACTTAATGTTAGTGATATAATGCTTACAGTGTCCGAGTTTTTAAACATTTAATCCTCATAATAACTCCAAAATAGTTGTTACTATTATTATCCCCATTTTGCAGATGAGGAAACAGAGGCACAGAGAGGTTAAATATGTTGCCAGAGGTCACACAATAATAAGAAGATGGGCTTTGGAGTCAGGCGGACCCCAAGTTTAAGTTCCACCACTTGCTTGCCATGTGACTTATGGAGTATTACTTAAATTCTGTCAAATGTTTTTTTTCATATATTATTTAAATGGCTGAGGCATTAAGGATGTTGGAGAATCAAATGCTATGACATAAGAAAAGTCCTTAGTCCAACGCCTCAAACTTAGCAGGTGCTCATCGTTTGTTTATCAAAGTGTTATTAGCAGACAGAACCAGGTAAGGAAGTGCTTACTTGGTATGGCGGGCCTTGCCTCTCTGAGCATTTAGGTGTCCCTGAGGTGCCAGCTTTTTTTTTTTTAAGATATACTTCACATACCATGAAATTTACCATTTTAAAGTGTACAGTTTACTGTTTTTTAGTACATTCACAAGGTTGTGCAGACAGCATCACTATTTAATTCCAGAACATTTCCATCGCCCCCAGAAGAAACACTTGACCCCTTAGCAGTCACTCCCCATCCTTTCCTCCCCCTAGTCCATGGAAGCCATAAATCTACCCTCTGTCTTTATGCATTTGGCTATTCAGCACATTCCATATCAGTGGAATCACACAGTGTGTAGCCATTTGTATCTGGCTTCATTCACTCAGCGTAACGTGTTCAAGATTCATCCATGTCGTAGCATGTGTAAGGACATCATTCTCTTTTGTTCCATTGTGTGAATGTGCTACATTTCATTTATCCAGTTATCCACTGCTGATGCTGGGTTGCTTCCACTTCTTAGCTGTCATCAATACTTCTAGGAACATTAGCATACAAGTTTTTGTGTGAGCATACGTTTTCAGTCCTCTTGGGTGTATACCTAGGAGTGGAACTGTTGGATCATATGGTACCTCTGTGTTTAACTCTTTGAGGTCCTGCCCAACTGCTTTACAAAGCAGCTCCACCGTTTTACATTCCTACCAGCAGTGTATGAGCGTTTATTTTCTCTCTAGCCCCGTCAACATTTACTATTGTCTGTCTTCTATTTTAGTCATTTAGAGCATATGAAATGGTACCTCATTTGGTTTTGATTTGAATTTCCCTAATAGTTAATGGTGTTGAGCACGAGATGCCAACTTTTCGGTCAGCCCTTTCTGCCTGCCCTAGTATTGTGTTTTCTCCAGAAATCTCTTTCCTATTCATCCTCTGCTTGACGTTAGTGGTCATTTTGGCCTCCTAAAAACTGGGTGATACCTTCCTAATCAGAGGCTTTGATACAAACCTTAAGGCACGTGTTCTTCCTGTCAGTGGGTTTGGTGTTACTCTTAAGGCTGTCACGGCCATTCCTAGGCTCACCAAACTGCTGGGACAGAGCCAGCCTCTCCCCTGGGCACCTCAGTGAGCAGGGCCAGAAGTTCTTGAGCTGGAAACAATTTTGAGAGGCCATCTCATTCATCCTTCTGCAACAAGACAGCTAGAACCCCTCACCCCCTCCCTACCAGGCTGGGGAGGATTTGTAATGTATTCTTTTTTAAATTCCTGTTGGAAGAAATCCCATTGGCCCCCTTTCCACCAGCCAGTATTTTAGCAGCCCCTGTGTAAGAAAAATTCTTTGCTCTGACCCAGATCCCACCCTCTGCCACACAGGCCAATTTCCTCTCGTGTTTTCCTTTCTTGGGAGATGGGAGAGACAGCTGCTCCCTAGGAGGGGCTCCATCCTCTGGTCAGACAAAAACGCTTCAGCTGGGGCAGCTCTCATGTTGAGGAAGTCCAGACCAAGCCAGGCCGCTGCAGGGGACTTTTAAAGACTGAATGGCCCCGTCACTTGGCTATTGCCTGGGCAGTCTGCTTTGAAAAAGCGACCTGACGGGCTCCAGGCTGTGTGTTTATCCTGAGGCAGGGCCTTTCCAAGCTCACGTTCCAGGGTTTTCAGAGGTTTCGTCCAGTTAGCCTGGTGGGTGGTAATCACACACAGGTGGGGACCATCTGGCTGGGCCTGCCCCTCCCAGCGAGTCCTATAGGGCCAGCCTGCCCACCACAGAGCTGGGCTGGAAAGCACCCTGTGTGGAGGCAGATGGTACACACGTGCGTGCGTGTGTGTGTATGTGCGCACCCGTATGTGTGTGCACACACCCATATGTGCATGTGCATGTGTGTGCAGCCCTCCTTTGAGAGGTGGTGCTGCTTTAGATGCATGTGATTTTTTTCCTCTCATCCCAGGGTTCCCCCCATTGCGCATCCCAAAGAACACGTTTCTTTCAGTGTGTTTCTCAAGTTTTTCTGGTTAGAAATCATATATTTATCTTGGCCCTAGATGAAAGCCCTGGAGATATAGCCTAATACATTTTACAAAGCTGCCTCTAATGGGTGGCTGCTTGAACTCTTCCCTTTGACCTAGTGACCCATCTCCTTTTGCAGAGTTTTAACTCCCAGTCTTGCATTTCCCCAGCTTTTCACACTCCTGTCGTACCTGCAACCCCCGGGGAGACAGCTCTTCTAGCCTCAGTTTGCTTAGTAGCTATTCTCTCAACTTCCTTGCATGGGATTGTCCCCAGACAGGGTAGTTCAGCAAGGAAAGACAGTAGCTTACACTGTCCTGCTAAGCATCTTCTAGCATGTTCTCCAGAATTCTGGGTGTGTGCCCTTAAAATGGGCTTTGGTTCCCACACTGTCAGATGCTCAGAGGAAATGCAAACTGTGGGCGCCCCTGTGAATATAATTGGGTATGGTTGTGGTGACTTCAGGGATGGATTCCTTTTCGGTCCTTTAGAGAACTCAGCTGCAAGAGGTGATCTCCCCACCACACACGTGCAGGAAGCCCGAGTCCACCCAGGCGTGCAGCAGGGCGAGGACTGGTGTCAGAGCTTCTGAGGCTTCGAGTATCTTTCTGTTTCCGTCTCTGGGTGGGGCCTCTTGTGCTTGGTGATAATGATGATGGGGAGGAGGAGGATGAAGAAGGACAGATGCCACGTGGAATCCCAGGCTGGGCACTGACTGCATCAGCATCGTGTAAGAATTCTCCCTTCTGACTGCCTGTTCCAGTAGCTTGGCTGGCAAGGAGGTGTGGGCTGTCATGTTAGTTTATGGTTTGTGTGTGTATGCTGAGGAGCTTACACGTGTATAATCATTGTGGCTCATGTTTGTACAAGATGTAATTACTGAAAATTATATCGTGAGCACAGTTTCACTTTTAACCCTCCCCATGCTGGCAGGCCTCCTGTGCTCTCAGGAGCTCTCCCTGATGCTTCTCTCAACTGGGGAGGTGGCAAGTCACCCCCTCGCCAGGCCTTGCCCTCTAATCCATTACCGCTTTCCTCTCTGGCAGAAGTCCATCTCAGGGACTTCCCTGGAGTCTCGGGGCTCCCGAGCGTCTCCCAGCAGACAAGGAGGCAGGCATTCTCTGCCTCATTGTCACTGATGCGTGTGGCTGCGGAGGCAGGAGCTCCCACCCTTCTGGGCTACCTGGGGATGGGAAGGAAGGGCAAACTTTGCTGCCTGAAGTTTCCAGCGATTGAAGAGTGAATAGAAGGTGCCAGATTTCGGGAACCACATGTGCGGATTGATGACGGCACAAGGGGTGTGGGTTTCAGGAGGAGTACAGGCCCTCCCAGTATTTGGAGTCTGCCCTGGGACCTGTCTGCAGATGCTGAGTTTGGAGGCCAGACAGTCCAGCCCAAGGCCCGCACCCTTGTGGTCCCCGGGGGAGGAGGTGGGAGCAGAGAAAGGCTCTCATCCTCACAGAGCATACAGCAGGACTAGTATCCCTAGCAAACATAGTAGGTGCTCATTAACAGCTTGAAAAAATATGGAGCCTGCATAAGGCAGATTTTCAGTAATGGGCCCTCAGTCACACAGAAAGGAATGTTCCAGAGCCACAAGATGTGGAACTTGTAATTCAGAGGGCCAGCAGGGGAATGTGATTGGCTGGGCCAAGGTCATACACCAGTACTGTAACTGGCCGGAGGGTGAGACTAGAGTTCTGGCTCCTTCCAGGCTGTTGAGGTCCTTTTCCCCTCGAGGTTCACACACTGGGAGATTCGTCTCATTATGGGTTTGGATGCTAAGGCCACCAAGAATAAGGGAGACTTTTAAAACAGTGTTTTTCTTTTTTCTGAGGTAGTTGAACTAAAAACATTTGCTTTTTATTTCTTTCAGATTTACAGGAACAGACGGCCCTAGTGGTTTTGGCTTCGAGTTGACATTTCGTCTGAAGAGAGAAACAGGGGAGTCCGCCCCCCCGACCTGGCCTGCAGAGCTCATGCAGGGCTTGGCCAGATACGTGTTCCAGTCAGGTGAGATCCCCGCGAGCCTGCTGGTGCGGTGGCTTTGTTGTCATGAGTTTGGTTGGCTTTGGGAACTCACAAGGATATCTTCCTGTCTGCGGAGGGACCTTGCCTGGGAGTACTGCACCCCATTTGTACCTTGAGGGTGCCTTATTTTGCCTGGTGTTTGGGGGTGGAAAGCTACCTGGGCCAGGGAAGGAAAGGGTATGTCACCGTGACCTCTGGCGGCAGGTGGAGTCCATGCTGCTGTTCTGACACCCTGAGCCCCGGTCACGGTCCGCCAGCCGTGCCTCTGGTTCCCAGTGAGGCAGAGGCCGACTTGGCGTGGAATGACTGGCGTTTCTCGGCCTGCCCCATTTTCCATAATTAGCACTGTCTTTGCTGCCTGCTGCCGGTGGCCTAAATCATCTTAAGTTTCTGGGGCTGCAAGCACACATGTTAATCTTGACTGAGGCTTGGGTTAATAGTGGAGGGTAGGGCAGAGAGAAAGAATTGCCAGGAGCTTGCTCCGTCACAGTGTGAAGGAAAAGCCGGAATCAGGCGGGACCTTAAAAGTCTGAAACGTTGTTTGATTCAAGTGCCCTCCAGGGGATGATCCCGCTGCCCGAGTTGCCCCCTGGAACCTGCTGGTGTGGAACCTGAAGTGGGGCTTTGCGCTGGGGACCTCGGTCTCCCGCTCCTGTCTCAGCCTGCCTTAGCCCCTTGGTGGGATGAAACGTTGGAGTGAAACTTTGTACCTTTTATGAAGGTTTTCATATCATCTGAATGTTTTTGTGTGGCTGATTGCTCAGCAGCATTTCCCCGTGACCTCAGATTTTGTTTCTTTGGTTTGGTAAGTAGCCTCAAAAACAGGCCAAGAAACTCTACCCAGCTCTATTACTCTTTGATTGCCTATAGAAGAGGGCAGAGCAGCATGGAGGCCAGGGTCTCTCAAAGTGTGGTCCTCAGGCCCCTGCATCAGAAGCACCGGGAGCGTTGGCTGCACACACATTGCTAAGTCCCACAGGAGACCTCTGGCTCGGAATCTTTGGGGCTGATGTTTTCACATGCTTCTGGTAGAGACTAAATTTGGAGAACCGAAGATCTGGCAGCTTCTCTTATGTACAGTGACTTTTTTCCAGTCTGTACTAGGTTATAGATTTGGGGGTTCAGCAGAGCCTCTGGGTTGAACTCCTCTGCCCTCCTTGCAGACCCCTGGGAGTCAGTTGTTGGCAGGGTGGCTGTCACATAATGGGGCTGATACTAACTCCTGCCGCCAAGTGTGTACTATGGGGTAGTTCTGTTTTGGAGGCTACAGTGGTCTTTTCTCAGCAGCGGTTCCCAAGCCTGGCTGCTCACGAGATTCCCCTGGGGGGCTTGTCAACACACATTCCCAGAGTCCTCTGCAGGGCTCTGATTCAGTTGGTCGGAGGTGGGACCCGGGCATCTGTTTCTAAAACAGCCTCCCAAGGGATTCTAATACAGCTGGTCTGGGGATGGTGTTTGGGCGCTAACGAGCTGTTGACCAGGAAGAAGTACTATTCACAGGGTCAGGCGAAGCAGGCTGCCTGGAACAGCCGGTGCATGTGAGTTGGAGTTATCCTAGTGTGGTCTGAAGAATCTTTCAAAATCGTGCCAAGTGTCTACTGCCTGAACACTTTGTCCCTCCTCTCTCCCTTTTTGGGATGCCTGGAGCTGACTTCAGTGTAGAACTGTCTTTGGAAAAATAGACTTTTCTTTTTAAAAAAACCTTTTTTTAATTTGCTTTTATTTATTTATTTATTTTTTTGGAGAGTGGAGAAGGAAGGGAGAAAGAGAGGGAAAGAACCATTGATGTGAAAGAGAAACATCTATCGGTAGCCTCTCGTACATGCCCTGACTGGGGACCGAACCCACAGGTCCAATGTGCCCTGACTGGGAATTGGACTGGTGACTCAGTGCTTTGTGGAACAATACCCAGCCAACTACACCACACTGGTCAGGGCAAAGTAGACTTTTTTTTATATGGAATTTGATCTGCTGTAGGAGAAAGGGCTCTGAATACTGGGCAACCTCTTGCTTGTATAGACAAGTATCTCCTTGCCCACTGCTTAAACCAGTGCATTTATGTTTGTTTCTACTTAATGTACTTGCTCAGGTGGACAGAGATCAGAGGAATGTGAGACGGATGGGGGTTGTGAGTCACTGACAGGTGGGGTCAAGCGGGTGAACTTCTGACATAGTTCTGATATTATAGTTATGAAATAATAATGTAGGTGAGTGAAAAGTAGTATTTGATTCGTAAGGGCTCATTTCACCCACACCATAAAGATCACTGATGACCATTTTGCAGTACTACTGTGATCACCAATTCAGGCAGATTAGCAACAGATGCTGTAACCATTGGATAAAAGATTGTTGGGGAACAAGATATTCACAAGGACTCAAAGGATCCATCCACAGATTACTTACTTACAAAGAGAAAAAGAATTCCTTTTCAATGAAAAGATTTGGGTGGACATCACTTTTAACAAAATGATCAAATGTAGCAATACCAATAATGGGACAAATTATTATTATGTAACTATGTTGTAGTGTGAAGTACAAAATATCAACCATGTAGAAAATATCAACTATGTATCACTTTTACAAAAATGTTTCACCTGGATTAAATCCTGAGCAAACACACAGATCCAGATGGTAAAACAGTTTCCTGGACTCTTTAAAAAATGTCAGTGCTCTGAAAGACACAGACAGGCAAGGGGTAGGGGCCGCCCTGAATTAAAGGAAAAATGACAGTTTGAATGCATTTATGATCCTTGATTGGATCCTAAATTGAAAACTAAGGTCATTTTTAGGACAACTGGAAAAATATAAATGCAGAGTGTATATTAGATAGTTGACTGTATTGTGCAACTGTGAAATTCCTTGGGTGTGATATGTATGGTGTTATGGTTGTATACGATAATGTCCTTATTCTTAAGAGATAAAAGCTGAAGTGTTTATGAGTGCAGTGACATGATGTCTACAACGTCATTTTCTGACAGTTCAGCAAAAGAAAGTGTGTGTGGAAAGAGAGAGAGAGGAGAAAGCCAGTGCGGTAAAATGTTGACAACTGGTGAATCTGGGTGAAGGGCACATTGGTGCTCATTGTGCTGTCCCCTTCCAGCCTTCCAGATTTTCCAGATGAAAAGGTGAGGCTGTTTTGTGAGTGCCCATTGACTGATGTGTGTTCTGTGGTCCTTTCTTCACCGACGGCCCTTTCGTGGTGGCTCTGATGTGACAGCTCTAATTCGTGCCTGCAGGTCACTTGAAGCATTTCATGGTAGCGGCAGGTTGGCTGCACCCCTGAAAGTATAGTGCTTACTTTCTGTGTTCCAGATTGTCTGTAGTATGACCGCACCACTTGAATAACAGCTAAAACAGATCTGCCTTAAATTCTTTTTAGAACATAGCAGGGACTAGTAGTAAATTATCTCAATAATAGGGAAATGATAAGGAAAAGTATGTAATAACTGATGTGGGAGAGGAGACCATGGCTGGGGGCCTAAATGCCAAGGGCGGGAGCCAACATTTAGTGTGTTCTACGAGCCAGGCACAGTTGCGAGGGCTCAGCTAGTGTGTGGTGAAGCCCTGGGACTTAGCCTGTGTTATAGCAGCTTCACAGTTGCAGAAAGCAAGTTAATACAGAGTGGTGTGAAGTAGGTTCAAGGTTACACACCTAGTAGGTGCAAAGGAAAAATTTTAGCCCAGGGAGTGTAGTGCATGCAAGTGCTCTCTCTCTCTTTAAGATTTTATTTGTTTATTTTTAGAGAGAGGGGAAGGGAGGGAAAAACAGAGGAAGTGAAACATTGATGTGAGAGAAACATCCATTGGTTACCTCTCAATACACCCCCAACTGGGAGAGACCTGGCCCACAACTCAGGCATGCACCCTGACTGGGAATCAAGCCTCCACCTTTTGGTTTGCAGAATGACACCTAGTCCACTGAGCCACACCAGTTGGGACCAGGCAGTATAGCTCTTAATGCCATCCTTTGACCATGATGCCATGTTGCCTATAACTCAGCTGACTTCTGGGCTGCTGAGTGTCTCAGGCTAGGAGGTGAGGATTGCAAGTCATCCACATGGGTGATTGCACTGGGGAACACGGCCTCTGAGCTCTAGGGTGCCTCTCTTGGATATTCTGGGACATTTGGAAAATAGACAAGGGCAAAAGGCATTCATAATATTACCAAAATCCTCTTAAATCCATCCTTCCATTTTTAAACTTTTCTTTCATGAAAATACGTATATAAAAGGTACAGCTTGATAACTTTTCACAAACCTAACACACTCGTATAACCAGCACCCAAATCGAGAAACAGGCTAGTTCTGCAGAAACCTCCCTTGTGCCTACTTTTAATCGTCATCCTCTCTTCTTTCCTTCTTCTTTTCTATTTCACTGCCCACTCAGGTCCTCAGCACCATGTGCCTAAACTTGCTAGCAGTAGACTTAGGAGCATCCATTCCCGCAGCTCCCCTGTACGGGTTGCCACCCTGCACATGACCACCGGGCCAGGCAGGCAGCAGAGTGTGAGTGAGGAGCATGGTCCTGGGTCCAGACTGCTGCAGCGTTTGGTCTCAGCCCTACCAGTTGCTGCCTCCTGACCTTGGGCGGCATCACTGTTTACTTGTCTGTGAAGCAGGGATGATGATAACAGCAGCTACACAGGAGGTCATTGAGAGGATGAAGTGAGTTAGTGGCTGCCAAAAACTTAGGGCGGTTACGTAGTAAGAACTACATAATGTGAACTACATAATGTTACCTGCGATTATTACTGTTCAGTCTTTTAAAACTTTATATGACCCTGGCCAGGTAGCTCAGTTGGTTAGAGTGTCGGCTTTGTATGCCAAGGTGGCGGGTTCGATCCCCTGTCAGGGCACATATGAGAATGCATAAGTAAGTGGAACATCAAAAATCAGTGTTTCTCTCTCTTTCTCCCTTCCTATCTAAAATCAATTTTAAAAATTTAAGAAAAAACTTCATATGAATCAGGAAAGGGGGGATACTACTTTGGAGTTGGTTTTCTTTTTGCAGTGACAACAAATACCCCATTTTACAGTAAAACCCTGTTAGAAGGGAAATGCCTTGCTTGCCCCTGAGTCAGATGCCTGCCTTCGCTGACACGATGACATTTGGTGCTATTTGTCATCTTTATCCCACACAGAAAGTCGGTAACAGTGACACAAATAAAATCACCTTGTTTTGTTCATAGCATTATACAACAACAACAACAATTTCAGTTTAGCCGTGGTTGCTTGGTCTGTGTGGCTAATGGTGCTGATAAAGCCTTGTACAAAGCCAAGTCCTTTCTGAATGCAGGGGAGCCCAGGCGTTTTGGTGGGACCTCGTTCATAGTGGATCCTTTTCTCAGGGGAAGAACCGTTTTATGGTGTGCATGTTTGCCCCTCGTTGTACCTGTTTTGTAAGGCAGGGCTTAGGCGTATCAGGTTTTCTCAGAACAGGGCACATCCCTGTGATGTGGAGGCTTGCTCTGCCCCGACTGGGCACCCTCTATGCGGCTGACACAGGCGTTATTACAGAGAGCGTGTAATTTATGTTAGTTGTGTACACAGATGTGTGTCTGCGTGTGTAACTAGCAGCGTAGCTCTGCCTGACGGCCTTGCCTGCCTTGCACCTCCCGCCCACCTTCCACTCGGCGACTTTGTGCGGAGCACCCCGCCCGTTCACATGTGAGAACATGCCGGGCAGCGCCGTCCAGTAAGTGGAATGCTTAGACCTGCTTTTCCAGATTTTTTCCCCGAAGATTATATTTATTTTTAGAGATGGGGAGGGAGGGGGAAAGATGTGTAGGAGAAACATCAGTCGGCGGCCTCTTGCAGGCCCCCAGCTGGAAACCTGGCCCACAACCCAGGCCGGTGCCCTGACAGGGAATCCTGCGGGTGACCTTCTGGCTTGCAGGGCGACACCCACCCTGCTGAGCCACACCCGCCAGGGCTGCTTTTCCAGATCTAAAAGGCACCCGCAGCGTCACCATCCAGGCTTGGAAATGGCATCCTGGCAGTGATCGGCAAGGGAAGGAGGACGGGGAGACGCAGGGGAGTGTGGTGGGAGTGCCCTCGCCAGCTGTGGGCTGTACGAAGCTGCCTCCCTCTGAGGGCTGCCCGCTCTGAGGACGCGATGCAGAAGGGTCCTGTAACCCAGCCCCAACCCACCGGAGGACCGGTCCCCTATGGTCGATTTGCTCAGAGGTGGGAAGCTGGCTGTAGACAAAAGAAGTAGGGAAACAAGAGAGGCCTGGGAAAGAAGAATACGCACAGAAGGGGATTCAAGAAGAGGGGGTGAGGCAGTTAGTGTTTGTTTCAGTTGGGGCGCTTCTACTTGTGACAAAATGGCAGAAATATAACTCAGAGTACCGCAGTAACAGGCTTTATTGGCTCAGGTGCCTGAGACGCCCAGGGCTTCAGGCATGGCTTGGTCTGTGTGCTCAGAGAGTGTCCTTGGGGCCGTGCTTGTGTCTTGGTCATGCACTGCCGACTGACACTCCCCACGTGCAGGAAAGATGAGCACTCCCGCTCAGAGTATCTGGCTCTCTCAGTGTGTAGTCCCAGCAGGGAGAAGGCTTTTTTCTTCCAATCATCCTATGTTAATCTTGGGGGAGGGCTCAGGCTAGCTCTGCCTGGGTCACGTGACCACCCTGGGTGGTGGTGGTGGTGGTCCTGGCGGGGCATCAGAACTTATGTTCAAAGTTCTCCCCCACTTGCCCTGGCTGGTGCGGCTCAGTTGGAGCGTTGCCTCGTAGACCGGGAGGTCACAGGTTCAATTCCCAGACAGCACACATATCCAGGACGCAAGTTGATCCCCAGTCAGGGCGTGTATGAGAAGGCAACTAGTTAATGTTTCTCGCATCAGTGTTTTTCTCTCTCTCTCAAAGCAATGAAAAAATGTCCTCTGGTGAGGATAAAAAATAAAGTTCTCACCCACGCCTCACTTCTGTCCACGTGGAGTAAGAGAGTCCTCTAAAGCAAAGGGTAGCTGATGGCAGAAAAAGTTCGGAGCCGGCAAAACCAGTTGCCCTCACAGGGCCGGAGGGGAATCTGCACCTCAGTATTCCAGCACCTCAGTATTCCAGCCGTGCAGCTACGCTCGGAAGGTGGATCATTAGGGAATGCGCAGACGGAGCAGGCCTCTCTCGTGCCGTCTTGCTGTGTGTGCAGGGATGGTTCCGGCTCCCAACGACCAGAATGCCCCGACCAACATGGCCCGACCATAGGGTGCTTACCCGACATGCACAGCATGTCGTCTGGAGGTGGGGCAGGTCCAGAGTTGGCTGTCTCTGTTCCCGAGGTTGTCAAGGACCTGAGTTCTTTCTAACTTCCCACTCTGCCTTCCTCAGCACTTTGGCTTGTCTTTTTAAACTGGTTCCTTCACATTCCAGTGGCGACTGCCGTCATCCCTAGCATCCTGGAATCACACTCGATGGAGTCTACCCGCAGTAAAAGAGACACTTCTGTACTTTGTCTCTTTTAAAGACCAATCAAAACTGCCACAGGGCTTCCCTCACAGGTCTTCCCTTGTTGGCTAGAGTTATATCAGGAAAGGAAGACAGTCGTGTTGCTAGTCAGAATCTGCTTCCTAGGGCCGGGGATGGGCCCTGGTTCTCTGAAGGTCATGGCCAACACAAGGCAGAGGAAGAAAATCGGGTTTCTGTTAGTAAGGAGGAGAGTGGCCACCAGGTAGGCAAAGCAGCACCTGCACTCCCACCCAAGATGCCCCAGCCCTACCTGGGGTCAGAGGAACCTCACATATTGTGTAGGACACTGGGCCAGGACAGAAGTGTCATGTGTAAAGAGAATGTTCCAGTTACGAGGACAGGATGGCTCTCATTATGTTACCTGCTGCAGCAGATTTAGAACCAAATCCAGCCTCAGCATGAATCGTTTGGGAAGTTCTGTGGTAAATACATCAGTGATTTCACCAGTAGGTAGCCAGCTTCCTTGCTTCCTACCTTGCAGCCAGTTTCTCGTACTTCCCCATTCCCTTTTAATTTTTATCAGCTTGTTCTTTCTTCTCAGATTGCCATTGACTGCTCCCCTGCCCCCTACCCTCTGGGTTTCATTAGAAAGAAACCATTCCCCCACTCAGCAGGACCTGATTTCTCAGCTGTGCTTTACAGTCCTGCTGGAGAGGCCGTCTGCTCCGAGTTCTGCCTTTGGGAGGCCCTGACCACAAATTCCGAGGCAGTTTCACTGCAGCTTTAGGAGAAACATGGCCTCCCACCCTTGTAACCGACACTATGGAAATCCAAGTGCCTTTGCTTGCTGCTGTTTAATGGCAACCTCGTGACGTGTGCTGAGTCGGCTCAATTTGCGATCCAGGCCCGAGGAGGGAGACCGGGTGGCCCTGCCTGAGCATCCCGAGCCCTCAGAGCTGGCGGCTGATGAGCTCCCTGGTAGCGACAGACTAACGCCAGCAGAGGTTTTACTCCACATTTTCTTTCCTCTTCCGTTTGTGTTAGAAGTGTTTGCTCACTATAAAAACGGAAGCACAGAAGTATGACACAGAAAGTGAAAATCCTTCAGAACCCACTCCCCCACTGGGAGAACGCTGATGTTTCTATTTCCAGATTTTCCTCTCAGTGCATGAATCTATATGCGCTTCTCATACTGGTTTTCAGCTAGCTTTTTTTTTTTTTTTAACTTGATATCTTTTGGACATCTTCCCAAGTCAATAAGTTCTTTCTAACTATGCACTTTTTTATTATCAAGCTACACTGTGCTTTATTCAACCAGCCGTGCGGGTGACTCCCAGTCTTTCCTGCTCACAGATGGGCAGTGAGCACTCTCGTGTATGTGTGTCCGTGCACTCCTGCCTGAGTGTTTCCGTGGGATAATAGGGTCACTGGGTTAAGGGAAGTGAATGTAATAGCCATTGCAGATGAATGATTATATAATAATAATAATAATAATAATACTATTGTAATCATTTAGTAAATGTTACCGTTTTCAACAAACAACAGAATGATTGTTATATGAAATTATATTTATAGCAACAAAGTCCTCTCCTGAGTCCTTGAGAATCGGTGCCATTTCTTAGGTTGCTTGGCCTGAGAGATTGTTAACTCACGTTAATGGCATACATTTGGCATTTGGGGGGACAGGAGGCCCTTACATGGTGTCTCACGCAGTTTTGATTGGGTGCAGGAACCCATCCATCAGGCCCCTGTCTCTGAACTTGGAGGTGCTGAGCGCCGCAGCCTCCCGCCTCAAGTCAGGGGCTCTTCCAGATGCTGACAGCAGGTCAAGTTTTCTATAAAGATCCTCAACGAACTGTGGCGTTTTCCTGAGCCTTGCCTCCTTCTACCTTTCCTAAAGTGAAGTTACAGGCACAATTCAGTCTTTTTATGTTGAGACCACTTTTTAAAGTTGCTTTTTTATAATGAGAAGTAGTAAATAAAATAACAGTTACTGAGCACCAAGCTGTGGTAGGCACTTACATTCTCCTATTTTACCCCTGGGGTAGGTAGCCCGATGAGGACCGTGCTGGTACTGCCACTCTGCAGACGAGGACGTGGGCTCGGAGAGGAGGCGGCCTGCAGCCGGCGAGTGGCAGGCAGGAGTGAGACTCCGGGCGCCCCAACCCGCACGGGCTTGCATGCTCTAGCCTCTAAGAGTCCACTTGAAATGGAGGCTTGGGAGAAAGGAGCTCTTCTCATTAGTTATATTTTTTCAGTGCCTGTTTCATGGGGAAGACTCTACCAGACAGATCTGACCCTGCCATAGGCCGTGGAAAGAGACACTGGAAACACAGGCTAATAAATATTTGATTCCATAGATCGTCGAAAGGGAAAGATCAGGGTGCTCCAAAGGAATAAGTGGTAAGACTCACTTTTGGGATTTAGAGTCAGGCAAGGACAGGACCGAAGGCAAAGAGAAGGATTCTTTGGCAGAGGGAACAGCATGTGGAGGCCCCGAGGAGGGGAAGGAGCTTGAAGAATAGGAGGAACTGGCAGAAGGCTCCTGGGGCTGGAGGGAGGTGAGGGAGAGGAAGGAGCTCAGGAAAGCTCTTTTGGAAAATTCACTTGAGGCAAAGACATTAGGATCACATACACTTGGGACATCTAGAGAAGGCAGCCAGGGAAGTTGTTGAGAAGCTGAGCTGCAGCCTAGCCGGAACTCACACCCCAAGGTGTGAGGCTCTAAGCCCCTTCCTCAGCCTTCCTACCTTCCTTCCCTCACCTGCAGAGCAGGGGTGGTCTGGAGACAGAGCCCCAAGGTGAGAGGAAAGAGCTGGGGAAGCCCGGCAGGCACGGACGGATGAGGGTGGGGCCTTGCACTTGGGCTCAGAGTCCCCATCAGGAAGGAGTCTGGACTTGACTCTGAGGGCAGGGGAACGCTGTAAGAGCATTGTAAGGAGGAGGGTGAAGTAACCAGACTGGGGAGCAGAACGCCTCCTTTTTAACAATACAAATATATATATTAAGACATGCTTGGATTTGAGGTGTTGAGACCTTCTGCCTGCATTTTAAGAGTGGCTCTTTCCTGAAGGTGCTGGGGCTGTTGCAGCACTTGGAGTGCAGCCATCAGAGTCCTAGATTTTTCTCCTTTCGTTCTAATTCTTGGGACCTTAACTCAGTGCAGTCCTGCCCCCAGTCTGCCTCTCCTGAGGCACCCCAGTTTAGAGAGGAACCCTTCTTCCCTCTTGGGAGTGTTGGCCTCCACATACCTCCAACAGCCCACCGCCACGGGCTCTGTCTCCAGACCCCGGAGGCAGAGTGGTCTGCGCTTCCTCACCCCTGCTCTGCAGGTGAGGGAAGGAAGGCAGGAAGGCTGAGGAGGGGGCTTAGAGCCTGTCCCAAGGTGTGAGCTCCGGCTAGGCTGCAGCTCGGCTTCTCATCAGCAGCTTCCCTGGCTGCCTTCTCTAGATGTCCCAAGCGTATGTGATCTTGACATCTTTGCCTCAAGTGAAGTTTTCTGAAAGGAGATGCTCCATCATTCCAATGAGAGCTGTCGAGTTCGCTCGTTTCCTGGTCGGGATAAGCTGCCCATTGCTCCAGTCAGCTAACTGAAGCCAAATGGGGCTGCCTGGTTATATTAATGTCATTTTTCTTCTTCATACTCTTTATGATTTTCTTGACATTTCCTTTCCCTCAGCCTGATTTATCTTTTCTGGTTGCTATGGATCTGTAAAATATTTTCCCTTTCATCTGTTAGTAATACACAACTATAAAACAAAACAATCCCTTATTTCTCTGCCCTTTCCCAAGATTTTAGGTTAATAGTTGAAAGATTGCATTCCCACTCCACTGAAAAGGAACGGGTCAGCCCCTCAGAAATGAGCTTATGACCTAAGTGGTTTGCGTGAGTCTAGCCAGTGTCTAAACCTGGGTGTTTTTAGGGAAGCCTTCAACCCTAAGAGCAGAGGTTGGCAAAGTACAGCCTGCAGGCCAAATTCCGATGGCCACCTGCTTTTGTAAATAACATTTTACTGGACACAGCCATGCCCATGACATGTTATCTGTGGCTGCTTTTGTGCTGCAGCAGCAGAGTTGAGTAGTTATGACAGTCTATATACAGCCCTCAAAGCCTCAACTATTTGATATCTGGCCTTTTACCGAAAAAGTCTGCCAACCCCCGCCTTAGAGAGTATTTTCCACTTCTGAGTAACGGACCCACGTGGAGAGGTGGCCATCTTTAAATCTCTGTGGGATATCTAGAAGGCTTGTGCAATTGCCTTCGCTGGGGCCCGCACCCTGGCCCGTGATAGAGGCATCACAGTGTGAGAGAGGTTTGTTGGAGGAGGGGTGACCGCATCTCCTGCTGAGCTGCTGCTGGATGGGAGGCAAATTCCTTTAGCCACCGCCGCCGTGGGCCTGTATCTTACTCGGAATACTGCATGAAATGCTTTGAGCTTCTTAGTAGCAAGGAGCCAGCTGTTGGGTACCAGCCTTAAGCTAGGATAATTCACCCTTAGGCTAATTTGCTTATCTCTGGCCCCCTGTGGAGTCGTGATTGGTTGTCTCTTTCCATGACTCCTTTGTCTCTCGCACCTGCCTTTCAGGGATGCTCCCTGCAGGAGGCGGAGGAGGCCTTGGGCGGCTGGAGCCTGGGAGAGCAGCTGGAAAGTTAGGAGTAGGCAGGCCCAGCACCTCTGCAGGAGGTAAAGCCCTTGGGTAACCTGACGTGGCTCCAGAGAGAACGAGAGAACATTCAGGGAAGAGGGCTGGAGAACAGCGCGGCTGAGAGCAGGAGCACGGAGACAGGCTGCCTGGGTTCCCACTCGGCCATGGGGAACCTGGGAGGCCTGCAGTCAAAACCGAAATCTCCAAGACTTGGTTGTCACTTCATCTGTGAGGTGGCTCTACTAGCAATGCATTTAATGCCCCTAGGGTAGTACCTGGCATATCACACGGGAGCAATTAATATTATTTATATTGTCATTTAAGACGCATATTACAGAAAAAAGAAAACAGGCTTAAAAGAAAAAAATAGAAGCATATTACACCACCATGTAAAGTTGGGTCCCCACACTGTTAACAGTCTGTATGCCTTCACGCAGAAGTCTGGGGATGCTGTGTGGCGGTGCTCATGGAGGCCATCTTAAGACTGATGTGGTTGTGAATTATTGTTTTCCTTTTGATAGTTTACCACCATGTAAAATTTTCCTGTAGAGAGCACAGGTTTTATTGTCAGAAAAGAAAAACCAGAAGGATAACCGTGACTGAATTTTGCAGAGAACTTCCCAGAGGACAGGTCAGCGAGCACGGAGAAGCAGCCCCCGGCCATTCCCACAGGACAGGTCCCCACCTCAAGGTGGGCTGTCTGGTGCAGTGGTTAGAACGGCTTTGAGTCCTGCGCAGTGATCTCTGCCAGCGCAGGGGGTCCTGCTTTCTTGCTCTGTTTCTCATCGCTCTCAGTGGGAAATGAATGGCTCCCCTAAGCCAGACACAGCTCTCCTCCGCCTCCCCTGGCAGCGGGCCTCTTCACAGAACCCCTTCTCCAGGAAGATGACAGTTGAAACTAGAACCAGAGGAGGGAAGGACAAAGGAACTCGGGTGCTTTTCAAGAGGGACTGCAGCAGGCCAGCGATGAGAGGTGGTTCTGCTGGCGCGCTGCGGCGGGGGGGGGGGCCTCCGAAGCAGCGGTGGGGCCGCCTTCCTCGGCCTTGTCCTGCGTGGTCCAGCGGGAGCTGTGTACCTGGGGCAGGGATGCGTCTCTGGCTCAGGCTGCAGCCCCGTGTCCCTGCCTTCCTGAGCCCTGAATCAGCTCTGGCAGTCCCTCTTTGGGTTTGAAGATTTAGGGAGAACAGAGCACTTACCAGCTTTCTGGACTGGCTGGGCCTGTCTGGGTCCCCACCAACACGATGACCTCAACCCAAGAAGCCTTTGTCCTTTGCCTCTCTCCGCTGGGCCACTGAGATCACACGTGCGTTGTGTTCTGTCCTGATGTACTTTTATTCCCCCAAACAAAAATAACTATTTTTCCGGTTTAAGAAAAAGGCTTAAAATAAAAAATCCAAGCTGTGTTGCAAACATGTAAAAAGCAAGTAACAGAGCAATGAGATGTGGGGTTGCATTTTTACTTTAAATGAGAAATAAACATCTAAATCCCAGCCGCCGTTAACATTTGGTTACCATCCTTCTAGACGTGTCTCTGTGCATAAAATCATTAGACAATTTTACTCTAACTTAATATTGTACATATTAGCATGCATTCTTCACCCAGCATCATGTCATGGAAGTCTTTCTAGCTGAGTAAATGGAGATCAGTAGCATTTGTAACGGTTGTAAGTTGTTGCATTGTAGGGTGGAAAGAGGAAAATGCACTATTTTCCTCTACTACCTTCCTCTCGTGTGACTAGAGGTGTGAATTTTCCCGTACCTAGCAATTCTCCAGGCCTCCGCAGACTCCACCCGGGTGTCCTGCACTTCAGTTCCCTTGTGATGCTATCTGCCTGGAGTTAGCATCAGTCCCACGAGACTGTGCCCACTTCAGGTGCAAATTACAAGTCCCAAGTTGTCACCTGTACTCCTGACTGACCCCCTGTAAGTAGAGGTTCTCCTCAGGTTTGACAGTTTGTTAGAACAGCTCACGAACTCAGGACAGTTTCCTTACTAGATACCGGTTTATTGTGAAAGAATACAGCTCAGGAACAGCCAGATGGAAGAGATAGGTGCAGAGGGTCAGGCATGTGGGAAAGGGTGTGGAGCTTCCATGTCTTCTCCAGGTGTGCCGCCCTCCCAGCACCTCCTTGGGTTCACCAGCCCGGCGGCTGTCTGAGCCCCATACTGTCGGGACCGTTACGGTGGCTTCATTCCATAGGCATGATTGATTAGTAACTCGTCCTCAGTCCCTCGTCCCCCCTCAGAGGAAGCTGGGTGTTCTGAGCTTCTGATCATGCCGTGGTCTTTCTGGTGACCAGCCCTGACCCTGAAGCTATCCAGAATCCCCCAGGGCTTGCCTCAAAAGACACCCCTATCATCCAGGAGCTTCAAAGGCTTCTAGGAGCTCTGTGTCAGGACCCGGGGTCAAAGACCAAGAACAAAAAGTGCTCCTAGCACTTCTGTTGCTTAGGAAATTATAAAGGTTTTTGGAGCTCTGGCCAGGAGCAGGTGTTAGAGACCAAAATACATATTTCTTATTATATCAGCATTACAGATAGTGGGATAACAGACCCTCCAGGGTAAACAGGCCCGTGCTGATGAAGTTTCAGACCGTATCCAGTTTCCCCACTTTAAACGGCACTTTAAGGACCATCCTTGTAAGTGCGTGTTGGCAACTGTGTTGGGTTATCTCGGAATAACACCCTCAAGTGAGAGTGCTGGGTCACCAGGTCTGCACAGTGTGTAGTTTGGTGTCTGTGCCCAGTTGTCCTCCGGGAAGAGCATTCCAGAGGCAGCTGCTGGCCACAACAGCTGCAGTGCTCTCGCCCATGGCCGTGGCCAGTTGGCAGCCCAGGCACCGAGGAAGCACAGTGTAGCCTTTGAAGTCCACAGAATGCTTCCCAGGAGGCTTCCAGCTTTGGGTAACTTGAAGGCTGACTTTAGTCCAGTGTGAAGGAGGTTGAGACTGGAGGCCTATAAGCTAAGCAGCCTCCATGGTTCTCCAAGAGCCCAGCTCAATGCACTTCCAAGCCCACCCGCACAACTCAGCCCCTACCCCACTCCTCCAGACGGGAAGGAAGGTCCTGGCAAGGAGTCTGGCCTGGGCACCAAAATGTTATTCCTCGTAATTTACTGCTGCCTCTTCCTATAACCAGATCACCCAAAATTGATCATCTCTACCTTTTCGTGTGTCTGATCAGATAGGAACTTCGGAAGCACATGAGCAGACACGTAGACATCTGGGGGTCTGATTTTCACACATGCACTCAGAAGTGAGTGTGTGCTCCATGCTCCTTCTCCAGCCCAGCAGCCCGTCCTGGGTGCCACACTCTGCAGGGGGCATTGACAACTCAGAGCACATGCAGAGAAGAGTGGCTTTCAGGCCCGCCAAAGTTCTTTAAACTGTGGTCTGGAAGGAATGGCTGTAACACTGAGGAAACTGGAAACATTTGATTCTGAAGAAGAAAAAGTTTGGCGATGAGGTGTGAGGAGTGGTAAACTGTGACGCACAACAGGTGTTTTTAAAACTGTTTGAGGTCTTGCCATATGGAAGAGGGATTTGACTTTCTCTTTGTTGCCCAGAGGAGAGAACTAGAAAGCTGTTAACTATTCTTCGGGGTGTGGAAGCTCCCCTCCACACAGAGAGGCCTCAGGAGGGAGAGCACACTCGCTGTCTCTGAAGTTGGTCTGGTCAAGCCTGGGCAGCTGCTGGCCCAGGCCTCTGCGGAGGGGCTTTCTCAGGGCTGGGCGTGTGGTTGGAGACCTAGGAGCCCAGCCCACTGAACCCAGAGACCGCCTCATCCGTGCTTGTTTTCCCTCTAACCCAGCGTGCGTGATGCCGCTTCTACTGGGCTCCAGTCTGGCTTCCCACAAACAGCTTGCCTTCTTTCCTTGTTGTGGTTTTCTGTCCCAGGCCCTTCCAGGCCTGACTCGGCTGGGTGTAGCTGTGTGTTTCTTGATGTAAATGAAGGCAGAAAGAGCAGGGCTAGTTTCCAGAGCCAACAATTAGAACCCCAGCACCCGTGGGAGCTGTCTGCTCTCGCCAGTGTGGGGATAGACTTGGAGTGTCTTACCCCGCCTCCCCCCGCACCCTCTGCCTTCGTTCCTTCCTGTAAAGAGTGGCTGTGCTTTCCTGTGGTAGAGCCTTTCACAGGGGGGAATAGTGACTTAATGTATACAGTACTTTCAGCACACCACGTAGTTTTTACGTATCTGAATTCCTTTATTCTTAAAACTACCCTGCAAAGTAGACAGTAGCTTCATCACATCATCGTATTTTGACATGCAGAGACACAGATGCAGAGAAGTTAAGTGACTGACTTTGACATCACACCGCAAAGGAAAATGCATCAGAGAATAAACCAGAGAGAAGTGCCGTTACATGAAGACTCTTCACTCGAGGATCTGTTTTTGCCTTGGACTTGAGACTAAACATGCACACTTGGTGCGGCTCTTTGGGAAGTAGGGTGGTGGTGGTTACAGAGGATTCAGGATTGTGTAAGAGTTGGTGGTTACTGAATGCAAGTGAAGGGTATATGGGAGTTAATTGCATTATTTTCTCTACTTTGGTTTAAAATTCACAAACAAGTTACTTGTTTGGTTGGTTGGTTGGTTGGTTTCAGAAGCCTAAGTGTCAGACCAGAAGTGAAAAAAGAATTTTTTTAAAATGTGCTTTGGAGAAGTTTGAATTCAGTGTTACACGGTGGCCTGGCCAGGGCCTAGAGGCTTGGGTGAAAAAGAATTCTTTGCAAGCCAGGCTCCCAGCGCTCAGGTCCCTAACACCAGGCGCTTTCCTTTCTCCCCAACCTCCGTCAGTGCGGCTGGGAAGAGGGACTGAGATTTGTCTGTTTGGTGTGACCTCTTCATCCAGTTTTCTCTGCTGCCGGACTGAGTCTGGTAGCCCACACAGCAGTGGCCTCGCCCAGAGGAGGCTGGGTGGAACCCGGAGCGCCACACCAGACCGGCCGCTCGGTGGTCCCGGCTCCACCCTTGGTTATGTTCGAACTCGCAGTGTGGATGAAGAGAGACGTGTTTTCTGTCATGTGGACAGCACTTGAGCTAAGAATTTCTTTTTTGACCTACTTAACTCCTTACCTGGCTCCCCAAGGGTTCTCTCTTCAGCAGTTGGAAACCAAATGCTTTATGTACGTAGGGCCAGGGCAGAGCCAAGTTCTTCTTTTGAAAAGTGCCAGAGCCGCATCACCCACTCTTCTGGCCTCATCACCCACTCTCCTGAAGGAAGAACAAAGATGCTTGTTGTCTGCACCTCTCTAGCCTGTAAGTGCGAGGACCACAACTCTCTCCGCTCCCCACACAAGCACAAAATGACAGACAGCAAAGCCAGAAGAGAGCAGTGCATTCCTCCTGACCTCCAGACTTCTCTGGGGCAAGATGCCCTTCCTCTTTGGAATTTAGGCAAAGCGAGGGCTTCGCTAGAGTTCTTTGACCTGGGAATGTTCATAGATGCGAATGCAGCTCCACTCCACAGCAAAAGTGCATCGGCTCGGCTCCCACCCCCAACAGGTGGGAAGAACAGCGAGGTGCAGCATCTTCCCCTGCGCCCTCCAGTCGTTGGTCTGCAGATGTGTCTCCTGTTTTGATCATAGACTTTAGATACTTTCAGGGCAGTGTTAATCCTGGGTCGCAAAGCAGTAAGAATGCTCAAAGTGCTAGAAAAACCAATGCACAGTGTACAGAAATAGGACTAAGAACAAACATTGCAAGGGAGAGAAAGGGGGTTGTTTTTTATGTAACTGACCATAACCACCAAAGAAGAAGAAAAATAAAGAAATGGGAAAAGTTTGAAGTCTGTGGCAAGAGGACCAGCATCAGTAATTAGTCTGGTTAATTTAGGAGAAGGTGGTGCGTTTGTTCAGGAGGTTAAGAGCTAAGCTGGTGGAACTGCCACTGGTGACATTTTAGACACGAGCCAAGGATGGTCCCCCAGAGAGCCGGCCGGTTCTCGGGCTCACACTGCAATCTGAGTGAGCGGCGCACTGGCCCGTGTGCTGGCTGCGGGAGCTGCTAACGGGGTTCCTGCTGCACTTCAGTGATGCCGAGGAAGGGCTCCCCTATTTTTTTAAATATACAAGTAACACATAAGCACATCTTTGAGGTTAAAAATTCAGATTCTACAGATAAAGTTCTTCATTACTATACAACCCAGTATCGGGCCCTCCCTGAGGGAGCCACTGTATCCTCTGGTGTGAGTCCTTGCAGCCGTCCAGGCCTGTCTTCGATGGACCCACCCTCGTCTAGGTACCTGTAGAGCTGTTTTTGGTTTTGCTTTTTCCCATCTTTAATGTAAGTGAAATTGTACACCTCTTCCCAGTTGGATTTTTTTAATTAGCTCCAGCAGCCCACCAGCCTCCTACCTCCTCTGCAGTACATCTTAGAAATCTTTTCATGTCTGTACATAAAGATACATCCAGTTCTTTTTGCTGCTGTCTGTGATTTTGTGGTATGGATAAGCCGTAACTTGGCCACACTTTAGGTGGTTTCTGTGTCTCCGCTGTTGCCAGCTGTGCCCAGATGCTGCGAGCACCCTTGTGTGTCCTCCTGGCGCGGGGGGGGGGGGGGGTTGCTTTAGAGTGGACACCATGAAGTAGAGTGGTTAGGTCTGGGGGAGCGTTCTGTTTACATTAGCGGGTCCTGCTGTGCAGCCCTCCGAAGTGACTGTGCTGGTTTGCATGTGTCTGGCAACTACGTGGATTCTCATTGTGCATTTAACTAGTCTCTCCAGGAAAAAGATGAAAGGAGTAGACGCATATGCTTGATTTTAAAGCTTCAAAGGATCTCTGACATTTGGGGCCAGAGGAGGGGTGGTGAAATGTATAAGGGGACTGCAAGTTTCAAACCTTTGCAGCCACTTTGACTTTAAGAACAAAGGGGCTGAGAATCTGACCTGCGTAGGTGGCGACCCTCTGAGGGCCAGTTAAGGAGAGTGGGAGCAGCGAGGGCAGGTTTTGCCTAGTTCCAAGCCTCTGGGCAAAAAACTCTTCCTCCCCGTCCTGACAGGTGTCTAACCAGATGGAGCTGCTTTACAAGAAAAGTGAAAGCACCTGCCAGCCTAGTGCCCAAGGCCCTTTTGCAGTGGTGAGCAAGGACCTGTGCTCCTTACACAGGGGCATGGCACAGAGCGGATGAGTGAATAGGATTTGACTGGTGACAGCTTCAAGCTGTGGTGGGTAAACCCCTGCTGGGCTATGCAGGTGAGGTGGCCCTGCATATGCAGGCACAAGGCGAGTGAGTGTCTGGGGTCTGCAGTCCGTTTCTGGGGGGACCACACCATTGCCGAGTAGTGAGCCAGTCCTGAAAGGTCTGTAGCCCCCCGGAGACTGCCTTTTGGGTGAGGGTCCTCAGAGGCTCCAGCAGCCCACCAGCCTCCCACCTGCCCTGCTGTAACCGTGTAACAGAGTGCTCAGTTTCTGTTCTTGTAAAAGGGATTTTCCTTATAGTTCACCCTTTGCCTTTATGATGTGGCTTTAAGGGAGGGGAAGGAAGCTGGAGAGCCAGAGGTTTTGAGAAAATACATAGGGAAACAATTTTGAGTCCCCCCTGACTAGCTTTCTAATCCTTGGCAATTCCTTTGATTTCGAGGCAAAACCTTTAAGGAATATTCTTTGTGTTTCCTTTCAGTTTGGTAAGAACAAACATATCTCCTCTTGCTTTTTTGCTTTGTTTTTTATCAAGTGGAACAGTACACCTCTTTCCCACACACTGTCTTGCACCCACATTTTGCCAAATTAATATCACACAATTAGTTGAGAGATGCTCTCAAACCAAAGTAACCATTCAAAGTAACTTTTCAAGTCACAAAACTGCATTCAGAACTTTAAAAAGGTTGAGGGGGCGGGGGTTAATTCTTGCTTCCACCGTTCAACCAGGTTGGAAAAACTTCACAACTGGCCACCATCCAGCTATGAAGAACTTTGCCTGCTAGCCATAAAAGCTCATAACACACGAACAGAGAATCGGTCTCTCTCCCTCTCCCATGCATGGTCTGTTTGTTTTATTGTTATTTTTGTATTCTTACAGAAAGGCTTCTGTTTTGGCCTTCCTTGGGAGGAGTTTGATTTGAAACCCTGCGTTGGGGCTGTTGGGCAGTCAGGCTCCTAGGACCTCCTCTGCAAGCATCTTGTCTGCTGTGCCTGCGTGTGGGAAGGAGCAGGGATGCCCAATTCCATTGTTCTGTACCTGCTGAGGCCTCCCAGCCCCAGAGGTTCCCACTCCTAGCCTCTCCTTGCAGCACTCAGATGTTAGAGGGGAGTCACCCAGGACGTAATTATTCTTTGTCCCCATGTGATGTGCATATGCCATTGCCCGAGACTGCCGTTGGTTCCTAGGGCAGGTCTTGCCTCACCACTGTGGCGAGGCTCTGAGCTGAGTTCTTAGCTTAGGTTTGGGGATGGGGTGGGGAGTAGGGGCGGGGAGGCAGGGCAGCACTCACTGACAGCTTCATCTGGATCCCTGCAGGGAGGAGAGTTGGTGTTACCAGGGAAAGATCTTCCCCCGTGAGAAGAGGGTCGGTGGCCCTCCTTTGGTGGGTGCTGTCAGGTGGAGGTAGGGGCCTGGAGGAAGTTCTGGGACTTAGAGTGCTCGGACATTGAGGGCAGTGCCCTTTGTAGTGCCTGGGGGCACCTCCCCACCAGAATGAGCAGTGACATCAGGCTGTCCTATATCTCGTGACCTCTTCATTTCTGGAAATGGACTAAGAAACAAATAGATTAGGCACATACAACCTCACTCCCTTCCCCCCAGCTTGGCTCAGAGCCAGGAGAAAGCCCCTGGGCTTTAGAAATTAGAATAGGATTATGTGAGGGACCCAGTGGGGGGGCATGGGCAGACTAAGTGGCCCCAATTAGGAGCATCTGAGCTAGGCAGAGGCCAACAGGACTGACTTTGAACTTTACCTCCTCCACTGCCTCAGTCAGAGCTGGTTCATTTAGCAAAACCTCCAGGTTGTCTTCTCCTCTCGCTGTGAGGTCATCAGTCTGCCTGGGCCTGCAGACTTGCGTTTCTGCTTCCATAAGTTCATTTTAGTCTGTGGGCCTTCCGTTGGCTTCAAGGGGTTCTGGTACAGTCTCAGAGGAAGCCCACTCTGGGCCCAGCTCCACCGAGCAACTCACGGTGGCTGCAGCAGTAGCTTCAACCTTCTTGGGAAGGAGGGTGTGTTTGGCAGTCGTCACATTCTCCCCGTGTGTGCTGGCTTAGTCCTGGGACTTTTCGGGAACCGGAGGGCAGGTTTCCTTCCCTTCCTTATCCTCGGTCTGTGTTGCCGAGGCCATGTCGGGCACACGTGGCACTTTAGAGAAGAACTGCTAAGCCCTCCTAGGAACCAGCTCTGTCTTCATATTGTCAAAGTAATTTGTGAGTACCAAGAAGGGGAGAAAGATGGAGACTGTTTCTTGAAAGACTGTGATGGCTGTGCCATTATTTCACCCCAAAGGGGACAGACTCCAGCCTGCCAGCCTACTCCAGGCCACCTCCTGTTCTCCTGGCCTTTCTAAAACGCCTCTTGCAGACCAGCCGCTTGTTTGATACCGGACACAGGTCAGCTGGGCTTCCTGGCCCTGCCCTCTGTCCTCCGAAAGCGTGTAACTTACCCAGAGCACTCAAAGGGGCTTTTGACTCCTGGGCTTCGAGCTTAAGCCCTGAGAAAGCCACTGTCTTGGGCCCCCAAACACATTAACCTGTCCCCCTCAGACCAGACACATCAGTTCTGACCACTGAGGTGGGGGCTGGCATTGCTTCCTGGACGACTGGGGTGAACATCACTGGGCCTGCACTTCCATGCAGAAAGGAGACAGTCATTCCCCAGAGCTGGGATGAAGTAAGAACTCCTGAAGAATATCTTTGTTTCAAAGTATTTCTAAGGCAGCACTCAGTATTTTGCAAACAATAGCCATTTTCTTCTGCAACCCATTTCACTAGGTTTTGCTTACTTATTATGTCTGGCACAGTCCAACTTCAAATCGCCGTAATAACTGAAGCTGGACGTTCAGAAAATGGGGGTAGGGTCAATTTGAGGGCTAGCTGGAATCTGTACCCCCATGAACCACCCCACCCCAGCTTTTAAGAGTTCTTGCCAGGGAGTTTGTTCGCTGATGGGGAAGAGACATGGCGTGAGGAAGCCCTGTCGTCGGCTAAGCAAGGGGAGTGCTGTGCCTGGTGGTTCCGGACACCTCGTGCCACCCCGCAGTGGTGAGGCCCCTCTGGTGAACTTGCGAAGCAAGCGGCAGCTGAGGGAGGTTTCCGTGGTGGTTGGAGGCAGAGCTCGGAGAAGAGGGAAATGGCCTCCCCTGAAATGGCCTGCCTTCAGACCCCAGAGAGCCCCTCCGCTGTGTGGTTTGGGTAGGGATCCCAGAGATTTACATCTTAATTTCATAGTTAGGATACTTCGGGGAGCCAGAGAGGAACGGAGAGGGAGGAGCTCCTCCAACCACTGGACTGAACCACCGGGCCTCTGATCGAGGCATCATTAGCATTTGAAAACCCTCTGAAGGGGGCTGAGAGCTTCCTGGGGTGGGCGCTGGGGCCTGAGTGCCGCTGCCGCAGGGGCTCCGCACAGAATGGGGCCGGGCGTCCAGAAATAAAGACCGGACCGGACTCAAGAATGAGCCCTTTGTGGCTTTGTCCCAGGCTTGAAAACTGTGACCAAGGCCCTTTCATTGTTAAGAAAGACTTCCTTGGCCACAGCAGAGCTAGGAAGTCTTGTTCTCCCATCAGGCAGAGCTGGGGACGGAAACCTGCCCCGGGCTGGAAGGTGTTCACCCCCTGCTTTCCAGCCCTTTCTGGGGGCCGTTTGCTGCCTCCTCCCACGCCCTCCTTTAACCCCAGATGTGCTGGTCCCAGAGCAGCAGCTGGGTCTGTCTCCCTTTCCTGCCTTAGGGTCGCTCCTCCCAGCTGCCCGAATTGCACTCCTTCCCAAATTAAGTGTACTTTTTGGTCATTCTTCATTTAAAGTTTAGGTTTACACAACTCTTTAAGAAAAGATTATATTTATTTTTATTTTTAGAAAGAGAAGGGAGAGAGAGAAACATCGATATGAGAGAGATACATCTATAAGTTGCCTCGCACACACCTTCAACTGAGGACCTGGCCTGCAATCCAGGCATGTGTCCTGACTGCGAATTGAACCAGTGACCTTTTGGTTTGAAGGCCAGCACTCAATCCACTGAGCTGGACTAGCCAGGGCCACAACATTTATTTTTAAATAAATGTCAATTCTGGTTAACAAAAGGTCATGGCTTCCTACCTTTTCAGTCTTTTCCCTGTTTCCAGCCTAAGTCCCTTCCAGGTTTGGGGTCTCTTTCTACAGACCAGAGGTCAGCTAGACCTGGGGCACTCGGAGGGGAGGAGGGAACTGCTTTCTTAAACCAGGAGTGATGGTGCCACCTACTGGCACTAGCTGTTAGCTACAGGCTCTGTGGCTGGTCCAGTTTCCTAATAAAGGGATTAGGACCTGGGTGGGAGTAGCTGTACTGTACTCCAGAACTGGAGTACTAATGTGCAGCAGTGGAGAGCACACTATTTCCTGCTTACAGGTGAGGAAGGAGCCTTAGAAGCTGTGGTTGTACAAGTTGTCCAGGGTTGCAACTAGTAAGGGGCAAATAGGAACAGGGCTTTCCCAACTGCAAAATTAACCACCAGACCATGATTTGCCAAAGCCAGTGGGAGCTGTCGGTGGTAACTGGGTCGAACACTCAGGAACAGGCGTAGTGAGGGCTCCTCCTGCATCCTCAGAGCTCTGACTCAGCCCTGCTGATTCTGTCCGTTCGCAGTGATGCACACCTTAAACCTTGAGCCTCTCCTTGACTCTTGT
The DNA here is from genome assembly GCF_004126475.2 of Phyllostomus discolor. NCBI lineage: Eukaryota > Metazoa > Chordata > Mammalia > Chiroptera > Phyllostomidae > Phyllostomus > Phyllostomus discolor. The sequence continues at coordinate 154,664,550 of NC_040907.2, forward strand.
TCATTTCAGTTTTTATTGTGTTAGTAAACAGCAGCATCTGTCAGATTTTAAATATTTTGTTTGCATTCAACTATTTTGAAGTTATCAAATTATCTTCTACTTTATGGTTAGCAGCACTGATTTTCCCTATTTAGTGTTGCGATAGGAAGTTTCCATTCACAGTCAGTTTGTTTAGGTTTTAAGAAGTAAGTCAGTTTTAGGGGGAAGAACACAGGTAATAGTACAGGTGGTGCACAGATACATGTTACAAGTCCTGGCAGTGTTATGGATGACTCACGTTTGGGAAATGTCACACTGCGCCCGTCACCACAGACCTGGTGACTGGTGCGACCCGGGTCGCACAGACCTGTAATGTGCTGTGACGTCTGGGCATGCGGAGTTCAGGCTTCTCCCAGGCGGGGCTGCTTACCCTGAGGGGTGGTAGCAAGGGGTCCGGGGCCTTGGCCTTGCTTCCTGCACTTTGCCTTTTCCCCCAGAATCCCCGTTTGGCTTTTTTAGCATCTTTTTTGAGATATAATTCACATACTGTGCTGTTCACAGTTGCGAGACCGTCACCACAATGAACCCTGGAACATTTGCATCACCCCCAAAAGCAAACTCACACCAGTCACTCCCCATTCCTCCCTGACCCTCCCTGTCCCGGGCGACCATCGATCTGTCTGTCCACGTAATCTCTCTGCCTGTGGTGGAGAATTCACATAAATGGCATCATGTGTGGCCTTTTGGGACTGGTTTCTTTCAGTCAGTGTAATGTTTTTAAGGTTCGTTGTCAGTGAAGGGCAGCATCAGTACTTCATGTATTTTTATTGCCAAAGAATATCCAGCCATGTGGATGCACCGTGTTTTACTCATCCGCTTGCCGGCTGCTGGCGTTCAGGCTGTCCCCGCCTTTGGGCTGTCGTGAATACTGCCACGTGGACGTGTTTTCACTTCTCTCGGGTAGATGCCTAGGAGTGGAATTGCTGGGTTGGATGATAATGCCACGTCTAACATGTTATGGGATCACCAAACCCTTTTCCAAAGCAGCTCTGCTGTTTTCCATCCGCATGAGCAGCGTGTGGCGGCTCCAGTTTCCCCACGCCCTCCCAACACTTGCCCCTTGCACTGTAGCCATCCCAGGAGGTGTGAGCGGTGGTATCTTACTGTGGTTTCAATTTGCATTTCCCTCATGGCTATTCGCTCTGAGCATCTTTGAATGTGCTTATTGGTTATTGATATATCTTCTTTGGAGAAATATCTTTTCAGATCCTTCACACATTTAATATTTTTATTACTGTCTTTTTGTTACAGAGCTGTGAGACTTCTTGTATATTCTAGTTATCTATCAGATATGTGATTAGCAAATGTTTTCTCCATTCTGCAGGCTGCCTTTTTACTTTCTTTAGTAAAATAATTATGGTTAATGTATATAACACAAAATTTACCATCTGAATCATTTCTAAATGTACAGTTCTATGGCGTTAAGTGCATCCACACTGTTCTGTAACCAGCATCACTGTCCATATCCGGGAGTTTTCATCTTCCCCACCAGAAACTCTGTACCCATGAAACCCTGACTTTCTGTCTCCCGCTTCCCCCAGTCCCTGGCGACTGTTCTCCTTTCTGTTGCTATGAATTTGACTACCCTAGGTGCACATAAAGTTGGGTCACACAATATTTGTGTTTCTGTGACATACCATGATGTCTCCAGGGTTTGTTGGTTTTGCAGCATGTGTCATAATGTTCTTCCTTTTTAGGGCTGAAAAGTAAACACCACATTTTCTTTATCCATTCATCCACTGACGGACACTTGGGCTGCTTCCCTTTTTTGGCTATCGTGAATAATGCTGCTCTGAACACGTGTGCAAATGTACGTCTGGGTCTCTGCTTTCAGTCCTTTTGGGTGCATACCCACAAAGAGAATTGCTAGATCGCATGATCTTTCTTCATTTAACTTGGAGGAACTACCATATAGTTTTACACAGCAGTTACACCGATTTACATTCCCTCCAGCAGTGCTCAGGGTTCCAGTTTTTCCAGATTCTCACCAACACTTACTATTTTCTGGGTTGTTTTTTGTTTGTTCGATAATAGCCGTCCTGATGGATGTAAAGTGGTATCTCACTGTGGTTTTGATTTACACTTCTGTTCGTTTTCCTGATGATACTGTTTGCAGCACAAAAGGTTTTAATTTCAGTGAAGCCCAATTTACGTATCCTCTCTGCTCCTTGTGCTTTTGGTGTCTATCTGAGAAACCATTGCCTAGTCTAAGGTCCGGAATTTACTCCCACGTTTCTAAGAATTTTATAATTTTAGCTTTTACAGTTATGCCTATGATTCATTTTGAATTAATTTATGCTTATAACGTACAGAAGTGTTCCAGCTTGATTCTTTTGTATGTGGATATGCAATTGTTTCAGCACCATTGGCTGAAAAGACTATTTTCCTAGTTTGAATTGTCTTGGCGTTCTTGTCAAAAATTAATTGGCCATTAATTAGAAGGTTTATTTCTGGACTCTAACTTCTGTTACATTGACCAAATTTTATCCTTATGCCTGTTCCACACTGTCTAGATAACTGTAGTTTTGTAGCAAGTTTCGAAATGGGAAAGATTGTCTTTCACCTCTGTTCATCTTTTTCAAGATTGTTTTTGCTGTTCTGAGTTCCTTCCAGTTTCATATGAATTTTAGGATCACCTTGTGAATTTCTGCTAAAAAGGCAACTGACATTTTTATAGGGATTGTATTGAATCTGTTGATCAGTGTGGGCAGTATTACCATCTTCATAATATTAAGTCTTTTGGTCCATGAACATGAATAACTTTCCATTTATGTAGGTCTTCTCTAGTTTCTTTTACCAATATTTTGTAATTTTCAGAGGACAACTTTTACATTTCTTCTGTTAAATTTATTCCTAAGTATCATATTCTTTTTTTTATTCTACTGTAAATGGAAGTTTTTCAAATTTTATTTTCAGGTTGTCTGTTGCTGGTGTATTAGAAATACAAGTGATTTTCTTACATTGCTCTTGTACCCTGTAACCTTGCTGAACTTGTTTATCTTGTTTATCCTGATAGTTTTTTGCTGGATTCCTTGGGACTTTCTATATGTAAGATCCTGTCATCTGCAAATACAGATAGTTTTCTTTCTTTTCCAAGCAACCTACATTTGTATTTCTTATCTAATGGCTCTGGTCAGAACCTCTAATACGACGGTGGGTAGAAGTGGTGAGAGTGGGAATCTCTGTCTTGTTCCTGAGAGAAACAGCTCAGTCTGTCACCATCAGGTACGATGTTAGCTGTAGGTTTCTGTAGATGCCTTTGAGCAATCTTTTAACAGGTTGAGGACATTCCATCCATAGTCTGAGTGTTGTTATCATGGAAGAGTATTGGATTTTGCCAAATGCTTTTTCTGTGTCTATTGAGATGATCATGTATTTTTTTTTTAATCTTTATTCTGTTGACACAGTATATTTAATTGATTTTCTTATGTTACACCAACCTTGCATGTTTTGGGTTAACTCCCACTTGGTCGTCGTGTATAACCCGTTGTGTATGTTGCTGTGTTCAGCTTGCCTGTATTTTGTTGAGGATTTTTTGTGTCTGTGTATCAGGGATATTAATTTCTGGCTTTCTTTTCTTGTGGTGCCTTTGCCTGCTTTTGGTACCGGGGTGATATTGACTTCATAGAATTAATTGTGGTGTGTTTTCTCTTCTTCTTCTTTTTTTTTTTTTTTTTGGAATAGTTTGTGAATAATTGATATTAGTTCTTCTCTAAATGTTTGGTAGAGTTTACTAGTGAAGCCTCTTGGACCTGGACATTTTATTGTGGAGGAGGCTTTTAATTACTAACTCAATCATTTCACTGTTGTATTGTTTTCTAACTTGTAGAGAATGCAAACTACTAATAGGCATGCACTTCTGGAAAAAAAGGAGAGGGAATCTGGGAAGAGTGGGTCCAGCAGAAGTTTGGAGATTTGGGGGTTTCTAGTTGGCTCTGCTTGGAGTGGCGCCCTCTTTCCTCTTCATCTTTCCATGTCTCTTAGAGGAAAAAGTCTGTCTTCTCCCTCTCAGTCAGTGCTTTTGAAACCAGGACCAATAACCCTCAGGAAAGGTGGTGTGTAAGTTCACCTGACTCAGAGAAAGTTAGTATTCAGACCAAGACAATTGAGAGTAGAAACTTTCACAGGCCTTCAGGCCAGTGTGTGTGTGTGTGTTTGTGTTTCCTGCCTTGCTTCGAATACTGGTAAAAAGCCAAAGTAAAGGGACATCAGCTGTTGAGATTCTCAGATCATATGCGATACACCACAGTGAACTACCATACAGCCATTTCAAAGAGTGAGGTAGCTTTCTGTGTGCTGATGGGAAATCACATGTATCATAAGACAAAAAATAGAAAGAGCCTGCAGACGCACACAGGCTGGCAAATGCACAGCTCCTTTGGAAGGGCACCCAAGATAAGGGGCAGGGGTGGTGGAAGAGTTCAGACCACGTGGGTGGTTTTTCCCTTGTGCTTATGCTACCTTCAACTCTTTAAGTCATGGGCCTTTGTGAAGTTCAATGAAGTGGCCGCAGTTGCACGCTTCTGTTTGGCGGCCGGGGCACCGGGTCTGTGTCCTCGTGGAGACAGCCACCCCACCAGGCTGGACGTCTCTGCCGAGATGTGTGAGGCTTGATTCACACCCCTGTCTAGTTCAGGCCTCAGTGTTCTCACCTCGGGAACTGCTGCCGGAGTCCGGCTGCTGAGGGGAGCTGCTGGCAGATCTCAAAGGCCCTGCAAAGTTGGGTGTTCTCTTGAGCACAGTTTCAGCAATGCAGAAACCTGGTCTGGTTTCCAAGGCGAACGGCTTTCCCTGCCCTCCAGTCTCCCTGTGGACTTGGGTTCAGGTGGCCCCACAATGAAGCACTTTATTCTTTCTCGGTAGGCTCAGTCATGGCGCCCCCCCCCCCCCCCAACAAGTAGAGGTGCTGGGGAAGTGGAGCAGATGCCTAAAGGCTTTGGATTTGCCAGGCCAAATGAGCATGCGCACTAGAAGCCTGTCCTTTCCTACTGAAGCCTGGCAGAGCTGGCCCGCAGGAACGTGTTGGGTCTGGGGGAAATACCCACACTCTTTGCTCTCATCTGTGTGAATGTTTCCCCTCCTTCACAGGGGCTACCTTGGAAGCCTGGGGAGCCTGCCAGCTGGGGCTTCTCAGATCCCAGGTTGAGTTCTAGGTCTGGATGCAGGGCCTCGAACACCGAGGTTCCTCCTGTCTCTCCCACAGAGAACACCTTCTGCAGTGGGGACCATGTGTCTTGGCACAGCCCTTTGGATAACAGTGAGTCAAGAATCCAGCACATGCTGCTGACAGAGGACCCGCAGATGCAACCCGTGCAGACACCCTTCGGGGTAGTTACCTTCCTCCAGGTGAGGCACAGATTGGGCGTGGGCTTGAGCCTCTCCTGTGGGAAAAGTCCCGGGAGGGCATGAGGGTTTGGGTAAGGGAAGTGCAGGGAACGGAATTCCTTGGTCCTCTCCCATTTTCTCCTCCTTCTGATGGTTTGTCAGTTCCATTCGGGCAGTCTGATTGAACCTGCGGAGATGGGAGAGCGGGGAAAGGGGAGGGCCGTTTGGGTAGGAGAGAATGGTTATAGCTGAGGCGGGTAACAGAGGGAGGTGTTTCGGCGAACTAGTTAAGACCCTGGCAGCCACAGGCACAGGAGTGCCCAGCAGGAGTGCAGTTCTGGGGCGTGCATCCCCGCACAGCACCCACCCCCCACCCCCCACCCCCACTCCCGCACCCCGGGTGCAGAAGGCCTCCTTGTGACTCTGATGGGGCCTGTGTGAAGGTTCGGTTGTGTCCCTTGAGATTAACTGAGGGCTCGGCCCCTGATAAGGAAGAAAGCTTTCTGCCAGCTGGTGGGATCTTTCGGTTGTCGTTTCCAGCTTAAAGGGTCCCGGGATCTCCTGTTTACATTCCCCACGATCCCGCAGGAACATCTTCCTGGGCCTCCCCTGCTTCACTGGGCTTGGGCTCGGGACCCATCCTGAGTTGGCAGCGCCCTGATTTTCTCCTTCGCAGTCTAGGGCTAGACTTCATGTCACCAGACACCTGACCTCTCATAACGGGGCAGGAATCAGGCCTCGGTGCCACACTGTGGACCCATCCGTATCCCAGCCAGGCAGCTCCTCCCTCCTCAGGGAGCCAGCCCCTGGCACAGGTCCTGCCCGTAGTCTCATTGCTGGAGGTGGCACTGACAAGGCCTGGGTGGCCGATCTTGTGGGTGGGTGGGAGGAATGGCCATTAACACACCACGGCATCTTGTCCCTGGGTCTCAGATTGTTGGCGTCTGCACTGAGGAGCTCCACGCAGCCCAGCAGTGGAACGGGCAGGGCATCCTGGAGCTGCTGCGGACGGTGCCCATGTGAGTACACCCCCTCCCTGCCAGACGGGCGCCTGCCTTCCCAGGCCTGAGGGTGGGCCTCCCTCCTTCCCCCACACGTGGGCTTTCCCTACATTGCTGTCCAGGCACTGGTTTTTCACATCCGGGCTTCCCGACAACTCGCTCCCTGATGGCCCCTGACCACTGACCACTCCCTTGTGTTCTGGGGCAGCAAACAGGGCAGGCCACAGGCCCAGCCCAGACCCTCCTGCCCCCTTTCTTTGTCCACAGCGCTGGCGGCCCCTGGCTGATAACTGACATGCGGAGGGGAGAGACCATATTTGAGATCGATCCACACCTGCAAGTATGTCTTGAGTGAGGAAAACCTTTCTAGCACACTGTACCTAGGCCTCTTCCAAATAACACTGGCTTTCATCCTGGGAAAACGGAGGAGCTTTATTTGTGAGTGAGTAGAAACGTGGCGTGATTTGGGACTTGTCCCCTGAATTCTGCAGGGCGCATGAGGGAGCAGAGAGTTCAGGCCAGGAACAGTGGTCTCAGGCACATGTATTTTTGCATTTGAAAAGGATGATTTTATTGTATGCAAATCATATGTCAATAAACCTGACTTTAAAAAAAGAAGATCACCACAACTAAATCAATATAGTTAGATGTTGCTTGCCCAGTATTCCCCTTCCCACTCCCCGCTCCTGTGAGGAACACGGACTTTCCTTCAGGGAGCCCCACACCACTGCCACCGCCATCCTGTGACAGACAGAGTGGGGGCCGTTGACCTGTACGGCCCAGCTGCAGTGGGCAGCCCTGATTGAGCTAATGATCTTAGACCCTTTTTAGATGCATTTCCTTCTTGAGCAGTCAGACACCAAGCTCCTTCCCTGGGTAGTAGGTTGGCATTTCTTGGTGGGTGAAGGAGGTGTTTACACATACGGGCTGCAGTCACCCGCCCACGTGGCCCAGCTATAGAGTTTTGATGTCTTCTTTGGTTTTTTAGAAGAAGCACTCTTTTTGCATGCAGGTGGGTTTTGAAAGTCAGAGAGCATAATTTCCTTTCTTACAGGCTGCTTATGAAGCAGGAGCAGCGGACAGCTAATAATGTGCCTGGTGTGTGTTGCCCTCCCCCGCCATCTCTTACGCCTCTGTAAAAATCTGGTAGGCTGCAGGCAGCTGCTAGGAGTTACATGTCCTCTGGCAGGGACAAAACGTGGCAGGGAAGAGGTAGCAGGTAGAAACACAGGCAGCAGTTCCTGCATCCTTTACTGCAGACCTCTGAGTTGTTGGGTAGAAACCCTGCTCATTCACAGATGATGCTCCTCTATTTTCCTAGTGCCTTTAACACTGAAGTTTTCAACTTGCTGCCAGGATCCTCTGTTATCTCTACTTTAAACTTGGTTTCCTTGTAGCTTCTCCTTATGCAAGAGCCAGAAACCACCAAGGGTATGTTTCCCTAAGCCTTGTTCGGCAGCCACACTGGGATCCAGCATGGGACTCTGTGGGCTGTTGTTTTGCTTCTGTCATAAGTGCCAGGTGTTGAGAAGGAACCTGGTCCTTTGAACTTAGTAGGGTAAGCAGCCTGTCCTTTCTCTGCATGCCAAGAATGGTTCTCTTCCTAATCTTTAGGCTCCCCTGAGACCAGCCAGCAGGACCAAGAGCACCTAGTGGTCTTTAAAAGCAAGCAGGCGGACCTTGGTGAGAAAGTCCAGCTTTCTTTCCTGGTGGCTCTGTGTGCCACGTGGGAACCTCTCTGTGCTCACATGTGCCAGCCTGGGGCTTGCTCACAAGTGGTTCGATTCAGATCTGGCTCCTGTTCCTTTGCTCCGAACTCTGCCACCGGCTAGTTGTGTGTCTAGACGAGTCCCTTAACCTCTCTGGGTCTTAACTCTTTCTGTTTTACTTATAAAGTAAGTGGTCTTAGCTAGTTGAGCCAAGAGGCGTCCTTCACTCTTTGCTTCAATGAGGGCCCTCAGGTGGCTGGGAGAGAGGGAGAAGTTCAGACTCCACCCTGAGCAAACCAGGGCTCCTGCCCGGAGCACAGAGCTGCTCCCGTCCTCAGCCTGCCTCTGTCCTTGCTCAGAATCCCAGCTTTGCCCTGGCTAATGGTTGCGCTGGAAAGAGGAGAGTATGGCTGATGAGCATGAGGCACCCCCCAGTGCAGGGCCTGTCTCAGGAAATAAGGACCTCATGTAAGCCTACTTTGTGCTTCCCCAGATAGGCTCCCTGGCCCACCAGCAGCCAGTTTGGTGCCTGTGGGGGCATGGGGAGAAGGGCATGCAGACTCCTATCGAGGTGAAAACCCCAGGGATGTTTGGGTACAGCTCTTCCTCAGGGCCATTCGGTAGAGCCATTTGGAGAGTGCTTGTACTCAGTAGTGCCAAGGCCTGCACAAAAGCAGGGCCTCTGGTGGGGTCTGCAGATGGTCAGTGTCCTCCAGGCCCCCATTTCATTCCAGGAAATAAAAGAAACTTCATCCAGAGTCCTTTGCCAGACAAGTTAGCAATGCAGGAAGTCCTGCCCTTCTGCTCTCTGGTGGTGCTTCACTGTGTGACCACACCCCCTGCTGTTAGAAGAGGAAACTACAGATGTGGAACCAGGGAGAAGCTGGTCTATCCTGGCCTCTCCTGCCTGTAGCCAGCTTCCACCCTGTCCTCTGTAGCAGCAACTGGGGCGTGGGGGTGGGAGTGGGGGGTTCTTCCTGGATGATGGGAGGAGAGGAAGGACTGTGCCTTCCCTCAGAGAAGTCGTTCCTGGCTCTGCCACATCAGCAACACAGGCCGGCATGTGGTGGGCAGAGTCGAGGCTCCGAAGCAGTTGTGAAGGACATTTCAATGAAAGGTTAATAATAGAGGAGAAGCTTCCCTTGGGCTTTTCCTTCTTCCGGGCTCCCCCTAGTCCCTGGATCCCCTGGAGGAGTCCCGTGGCTGGCAGAGGCTGTGGTGTGTCAGTAACCCAGGCAGAACAAGATCAGAGACCTTGCTCCTCCAGCACTCGGCCCAGGCTCAGCAGCAGCAAGGGCTCAGTAAGTGCTGGGAAGATGGCGTTGGCCTCGCACTGCCGGGCCGCTGAAGGAACACTGGCTTTTCGGTTCTTTCCAAGCAGGAGAGAGTTGACAAAGGCATTGAGACGGACGGCTCCAATCTCAGCGGCGTCAGTGCCAAGTGTGCCTGGGACGACCTGAGCCGGCCCCCTGAGGATGACGAGGACAGCCGGAGCATCTGCATAGGCACGCAGCCCCGGCGGCTCTCTGGCAAAGGTGGGAGCCGCCACTGGCCTCCTCTTTCCCTTTCGCCAGGCCTGGCTTTCAGGCTCTGTGAGATGGGTCTCTAACGTAAACAGCCCATTCAATAGTTTATTTCCTGGCAGGATTTAAACAGCATGTGAAGTCTTCCAGCGGGGTGGAAATAAGGGAGCGTTATTGACCCATTTCTCCTGTGTTTCCTGTGTGTATTTCAAATGCACCACCAGCAGTGCCCATTGTGTTTGAGATCTATCCCATGCAGTCTGAGGTCATGGAGGTGAGTGGAAGCCATAGAACAGTTACAGGAAAAGGCCACAGTCCACCCAAGTACAAGAGAACAAGCGTCGGCCACCCACGGAATTGACACAGGGCCCAGCTCTGGCCTGAAAGCCATGCCAGACCCGAGGATCATTCTGGCCTCAGGCCCTCCCAGGCCTTAGACAAGACAGGCCCGGGTGTGGGGCCAGCTTGCAAGCTTCCCTGCCCCACTGTCCTGCAGATACAGTGTTACAGTGTTAGGGGCTGTGGGCAGGGGACTCTGTACCCACTGCATTCTAGGTGAGGCCTTGGAGGAGGAGGAGGAGGATATGGCCCTCCTGTTGGAAGGTCCTCGTGTTGGTCTTGGCTAATAAAACAGTTGTGGTTTTTAGCAATGGGCCTTCATAACTAACTCGAAGAGAAAAACAGCCTTTTACAAATGCACGTGTTTACAGAGTCCTTTTCTACTTCTTTTCTCTGTTTCTCTATTCCTCTACCATTTCCTATTTTTTGAAGAGTAAGACACCTATAGTCCTGAATAAAATACCTACATATGTGGTAGTACTTATGAAAGGCTTTCTCTTTCCATAAATGACAACTCACACCCCTGGCACAAATATCCGACTCCTTTCTTTCCTTCCTGCCTTTTCTAATGGAGCGCCAAGCCCTTGGGAGGTTCCAGGTGAACATATACAGTTATTAGAATTATTCTGTTGCTTCTGACAAAAGAGGTAATATAAGGAGCAATTCATAGTCTTGTCAAAAACGACACCATTATTGGATTTTTTTTATTATAAAAGTAACCCATGCTACTGTAACAAGTCAGTTAGAAAAGTTAATAATCACCTCCATCATCCACTGTAAGCCCATCATTTGAGCAACCAATGTTAATTTGCTTTTTTGTATGTGTTAGCAGTTTGCAGAGGTAAGTCTTAGACCAAAAGCTCAGAATAGTGGACCAGACTAGCAGTCTTCACCCAGAGATCAGCAGAGCACCTTGCAAAGAAATAATCCCACTAAGGGACGCCTCTCTCACCTCCTGGCCCTTGTCAGACCCATGGAGAGGTGGGGTACCCCGGGCCTAAGGTGGGAAGATGACCTCAGCAGATACCAGCTGGCCACCCAGAACCCAGAAACTCATGTAGGAGACACCTGACCATTCATGGCACAGCACTTGCAGCCCTTATGGCATCTACTTCATGGGCAGAGTCTGGGGGCGGTCATGGGCAGTACCAGAAGCCTAGGCAGTCCCTGTCTGGGCCTGTGTTGAAGCAGGAAGGGAAAGGACACTGGAGAAGAGCCCTGTCTTGGAGGCTGCCCTCTGAGGTCCAGAGCGCCCCCGCCCTTGTCTCCTACAAGAATGGCAGTCTTTGGACCCAAGTCTCTTGAGAACACGATGCCTTTGTCCACCCCGTGTCCTCACGCTGCACTCACTCAGATCTCTCAGGTGGTGCCTTAGGCAGGCTCAGGAGGCCTTCACGGGGGCCTTTCCCCAGCATGTCTGCAGATCCAGCTTTCAAGGGCAGGGCTGGGGGGTACTGGGAGCCCAAAGGGGCACCAGACAACTTAGTGGTGTTGTTGCAGACACGGAGCAGATCCGGGAGACCCTGAGGAGAGGACTTGAGATCAACAGCAAACCCGTCCTTCCACCAATCAACCCTCAGCGGCAGAATGGCCTCACCCACGACCGGGCCCCGTGAGTTTCCTGCCCGCAGCGGGGGTTGGCACAGCTTCTGGACAGCGGTGTCCCGGGACTGGGACAAGGGGATAGTTTTGTCCTGAAGGGCCTCTCTCTGTGGCTTGCATGAAAGAGAACAATGCTGATAGCCCTTGCTGGAGCCCCCCAGGGTCTGGGGAACACGGATCTGTGGGTCACAGAGAAGGGCCTCAGAGGGGACCCAGCGAAGCAGGAATATAAACATGAGTAAATATTTACATGGGCTGTGTGAGCAAGTGGGAGGCCAAATTGGGGCAAAATCTGAGTTGGGGCCTCCCAGCCTTGTGGGAGCCCATTGTGCTGAGAGCAGCTCCCCTCCTTATCTCAGCCTCGACCACACTTGCCCTTCCTTCCTTCCTGGAGCCTGGTCTCCGGCTGATAGCTGCAACCCCAGGGGCCTCCCTGTCTAGCCAGCCCCATACTGGACGCCTGCTACTGAGGCCCTTCTTCCTGCCTCCCTTGCATGGGGCCCAGGGCAGGGAAGGGAAGTCCCTTGCAGGCCTCTGCTGCCTGTCCGGGGGGGCCTGCATAGCCCTTGGGAGAAACTGTGGCCACCCGAGAGGTCAGATCCGTTTCCTGCTGACCTCTTTTCCTCTGATAGGGGGCAAATGGTGGGCAGGGCTTCAGCTGGGCACCCCACTCTGCTCTTAGTCCCAGGGCAACTCTAGGGAACAGCTGCTGGCAGGGGATACTTGGGAGCTGGCAGGCCAGAGCAGGAACCTTGCCTGCCAGGGAGGAAGTTGCTGTGCTCTGGACCAAAAGGGAAGCAGCTCACTCCTAGAAGACTAGGGTAATCCATCCTTCTTCTAAAAAATCTCCATTACACGCTTGCTGTGTGGCAGGCCCAGGACCCAGGGGTTCGTCTGGAGGTGGCCTCTTTTGGGGGCACATGAACAATCAAATTAATTCATTGGTGTGAGTCATCTGTAGGTGCAATGTTTTGGAAATAGATGCTTCTTTCAGTTCTAGCTCTAGATGCTCATCCACAAGCCACAGAAGTGGTAGTGGTTTAATACACTACAGAAAGGTCAGCACGATCAATCAGTAGTGGCTAGGGAGGGCTTCTCAGAGGAGGAAGAACATGAGAGGTGGGCCCTGACGGCACCCTGGAATTTTAACAAGCAAGAGAAGGAGTTGACAGGTATGGAACAGGGACGCCTAGCTGGTTGACATTATTGTTGCCACCCGGGAGCAGATTGTGGGGTCGGGAGGGTTGTTTTGGGAACGGGCCTGCCCACGAGGACTCACCAGGCAGAAGCCATGAGAATTGAGCTCTTTGGCAAGAGCCAAGTGAGGCCCCCACCCGCCACTACCTGAGAGCAGTTCTCAACTCCAGCCAGTGGGTTTCTCTAGCCAGCCCCCTTGAAGTAGCGGGCTTGAGGCACCATTGTCTTCCCTTGGCAGCAGCAAATAGCCAGGCTGGGTCTCGGGGCCTCTGGAAACTCCACCTGTGAATCTGGACTCTGTCCCAGAGCCACACTTCTTGTGCCCTGAGCTTGGCTTCTCCCTCTGGGCCCTGTTGGCACTGCTGATTGGCCTGGAGGTACTTGAAGACTTAAAGGCTCGAGCAGATTGCCTATAACTTGTAGTCAGCCTCAGTCCAGATGGCCCTTGGGGCTCCGGAAGGTCCGGGTTTGTGGGCAAAAGGGCAGGGACTCTGGCAGAGGCACACCCCACTTGCCCCTCTTGTGCATCTGCTGTAGGTCTGAGATCTCACTCCCTGTCTTGGGCATACTCCCTGCTGCTGTACTCACCCATGCCCCCGACATTGCAGGAAGGCACAGGGCTCCGGGTTACTGGATGCGCGCGCACAGCCGGGTCCGCGGGCATAGCCGGGTCCGCGAGCTGTCTGTAGACACAAGGCAGAGGCTGCAGCCTCCACCCTGTGGCCTGAGTTGGCTGAGCTGCAGAGAGGTAGGTGGGAACAGACCAGAGGTGCCAGCCTTCTGGGGTCTCTGCCCGTCCTGAAGCTCAGATCCCTATTCAGGTCTTCCAAGTGGCAGGATGTGCAGTTTGGAGGAAATCAGGACATTTCCTCTGAGGTTCTCAGGGCCGGTTACTAATTTGTTAGCAGTTGGTTGAGAAATGGTTCCTCCTCCTCTGGCCAAGAACATTTTCCAACACACCCCTCAGGTCCCTCAAGACTCCAGCTCCCTATTATCTCAGGATCGATGACGATGGACTCGGTTCAGACAAGCAAGCACAGTTGTAATATCTGTGCTTCCCACCCTGGGACTTGACCCCATTTCAGATAAACCACATAGACTGTGCCTGAGAAGCCGACCCCCAGTGTGCTGGCCCCAGTGTTTGCTCCTCTCCCTGTGGGTATGGGAGTGGGGGAAGCAGCCCAAGGGGCTTCACTGTGTCTGCACGACTGGTTGTCCTCCAGTCAGGCTTTCTGGGCTGGGGGTCCCTCTGAACCACGGGGCTTCTCAGGTCGGAATGTGACCTGAGGAAGCCACAGTCCAGCGGAGCTGACAGAGCATGGACGTTAGCAGCTGGGCTCTGGCCTACCTGGGTAGTCAGGTGCTCGCTCTTTCATACCTCAATAGCAACGGACACTTCTATCGTGCCTCATACGTGCCAAGTGATGTTCCAGGTGCTTTATAGGGTATACATTTAGTTCATCCGCACAGTCAGTCTGCAAAGTGGATAATCTCACAGGTGAGGAAACTCAGGTACAGAGAGGCTGGTGAGAACTTGCCCAAGGTCAGAAAAGGATGGCGTGCACGGCCGGCTCTCAGCCGTGAACATGGTGTGTGGTCTTCTTTGCCTCGTGATCAGGGACCCTGTGAGGGGCACACGTGTCCCTGAGATGGTGACAATCCTCACTGGTGGGCCTCCCGCAGCCAGTCAGAGCAGGAGCAGAGACCTCCCACGCAACATCAGGGACAAGGCCACAGCCGGTGTCAGAAGCCCACTACGTGCACTTAACCCCGGAGAGCACACGCTGTCAGCCTCGTGCTTCCGAATCCCAGGAATAACGAGCTGCGTCGTAATCAGCTCTTTTGCACCAGACCTGCTTTTTGACACAAAGCCTTGTTTTCTTCGTGTTCAGAAACAAAAAACCCTATCTCTGGCCGCTCTCCCACCTCGAAGGCTGGGGATTTCTTTCTTTCTTCCTTGAGCCTTACTTCTTGTTTCCGAGAAAAGCAGGCCCCTCTGGGCAACCTGCTCCTCTCCCACTAGGTCTTGCCAGCCCTCCGCCCACTGCCTTCCCGGAAGGAGAGTCCTTGGCCCTCTTTGGGGCTGCTTCCAGCATTTCACAACCCTTGCATTCCGGCCATGAAATTTATATCTGGCTTTCCCCAAGAGGATCAGTTGACAAAAGCCTCTGTGAGCTTGGCTGGTGCCTTCCTTCCCACTGCCCACCCAGGTGAGTTGGGGAAGCAGCTCTTTTGTGCCACTGAGGAGAGCCTGGCTTAGAGACTGCACCTGCCAACACTTGTATGGACCTGGGGAGCAACTCACTGGGCATCTCCTCTCTCCGAGGCTACCTGGTTAAACATGTAAGGTTCTCCAGCCTGGCCTTAGCTCCCCAGCCCTGCTGCAGCGAGTCGGAAGATGTGAGTGTCCAGTGCACCATGTGGGGAGGTTTATATTTCCGTAGACTGTTACTCTGATGCTGGGAACCTCCAGGAGTGTCCCACGTTCTCCTCCCTCTGCCAGTGACTCACTGACGGAGGTTGGGGGACCTTTTGGGAGCTTGGTGGGTCGCATACCCTCCCAGAGAGGGCAGGGCTCGAAGGTTCCTGACTGTAGGAAAAGCTCTTTGTCGTTGAGGCACCTTTAAAAACCAAACTAACCATCCCTGCTGATCCAAGTTTCTCATTCTTCGGGAATTGTATCAGTAGTTTCTGAGGTTTTTCTTTTTTCTTCTTGCCTTAATTTCCTAGAGAATTAAGGTTTTGAATTCTGTTGTGAGACTCTTAGCTGCACCTGCCCTCCAGCGCGCGCGCGCGCACACACACACACACACACACACACACACACACACAGATTTCTCTCCCCCTGTGTGAGTGTCTCTGCTCCCATTTGTTTGGCCTCCCGCACCGGGTGACTTTGCTACCTCTCTTCCTCGATCTTGAATAGCTTCTGACCTGGCTAGGGAGCCATCCTTTCGAGAAAATTGTGTTTTGTTTTGTTCATTCTTGAAGCTCATGAACATTAATTAGGAGAAGAAAATGCCTAGTTTGCATCCAGTGAATTGGGTGAAGGAAAGTGAGTTTCCATCCAGGAGAACAGCTGGGCTGTCGATACGTCCACTCGCATGCAGGGCAGGGCAGTCTTCGGTAACCCTGTTCCGAGGGGTCTGTGGCGTCAGTGCAGCGGCCGGCCTGGAGCCTGCGTCTGTCCCCTTGGCTTCCCTCGCCTCTCCCGCACTGGGGAAGTGCCGTCATCTTCACAGGAGAGAGCACCCCGAAAGAAGCAGGCCTGCTCTCGGGGCCTCAACCAGGCCCCGCAGAGCTGAGGAGGGACCCAGGCCTTTGTGATCCATGTCCGTCGTGCAGAGTGTCTGCCTTGCTGTCACTCTGTGCCTTTCTCAGAAATACACTTTGGAAAGGGCAAGACAAAGGTCTCCACAGCAAATCCAGCTCAGTGAACTTCTGCTTGAACTCCACTCCCCCAAAGAGATGAAGCTATCGCCATTGTTGGCACCCTAGCCTCGGGGTTCATGGCCAGCACGTTGAATTCGCCATCCAGAATACAGCCCCTCATCTTCAAGTTGCACTATCAGGAGTAATTTCGTTGCCCATCCTTGACATTCATTGTCACCCAACGCTTCAGCAGTGAGTCACTTTTTCAAAGAAGAGAAAAGGAAGGCTCAGCCTGTGAGAGCTGGAGAGAGGAAATGACTCCGTGTCTCAGAAAACGGAAAGCCCGGGTCTGGCCAGAGTGGGCTCATTCAAGAAAGCCGGGGTCCTCTTTGCCTGCCCAAATCAGAGCGCAGGCTGGGAATGGAGGTCTCTGGTAGCCAGAGGAGTTCATTGTTGGTTAAGGAATCCCTAATCATCTTTAAAAATATTTTTTTCATATATTTTAGAGAGAGGGGAAGGGAGGGAGAAAGAGAGGGAGAGAAACATCAACGTGTAGTCACCTCTTACATGCCCCGCCCCAGGGACCTGGCCTGCAACTCTGGCATGTGCCCCGACTGGGGATTGAACTAGCAACCCCTTGCTTCGAGTCCAGGGCTCAGTCCGCTGAGTCACACCAGCCAGGGCAGAATCCCTTAATCTTAATGTAAATTTCCCTACTCTTCTTCAGCCACACAGTGCCCCACGACTCCGTCATCACATGCCATCTCCAGGGTATCTGCAATGAAAATACTGCATTTTATAATTTGGTTATTAGTTTATCAGTATCCTGCATTTCACTCCTGGTATTGTCCCCATCAGAATTTCTCAGAATGAGCCCTTTCGCAGCAGTCGTGGAGGTGAGCTGGCGCCCTCATCCCCACCCTGAAGGCAGACCTGCAAGTGGCTCCTTCTCCAGAAAGTTCAGAGCTCTCCTCAGCGATCCGAAGGCAAAAAGGAGTCATCTCCCATGCCAGACGGGGTTCAGCAGGCCAGGCCCACTTCATTTCTGGACAGTTGCCAACCTTCACGCCCTGGTTCCCACCCCGGGGTGTTCCCAGGGAGAAGGCCCCAAGTTGGTGGCTAGTGCTTACATCACCACTGTCATGGGACTGGGATTGTGGCAAAGAGGAGTCTTGATCGTTAGGCTCCTCTCCTTTCCACACCTGCTGCCACCCATAGCATATGACCAAGTACCCTTGGGCTAAAATGTAAAAATTAAGACTTTTCAATCTGGAGAGCCCAGGGTAGAAAGGAAAACGGCCAAGGTTCTGTCAGCCTGTAAAGTGTGGGTGGGGTGAGCAGGGGCACGCTGCACTGGAGACTGTGCAGTCCTAGAAATCGGGAGTCTGTCCTGACACTGGAAGGAGATGGTATTTTTAGATACAGGAAAAGTCACCTTATGCAGTGGGAGGTGGAAATATAGAATGTGTTATGTAGACAGGTGGTAAAGGGGAAATCAATGGAAAGATTTAGATCAATTCCTGAATTACCACAGTGAGCCTCTAAGCTATCCCATAAAGCACCCCTTGGTGCTCCCAATACAGGAGGAGTCCCAGGCTAGACAGGTTTTCGTGGCCAAGCAGGAGGTTTTTAGTGAACATTGCCATGTGCCAGGCCCTGGGTTGTGGGCTGCTCTGTCCTCACCTTACAAGTGAGAACATAGAGGCTGAGCTGTGTGACGTAGCTCACCTAGGGTCAGTAGACTGGGAATAAGTGTTGGAGCCAAGATCGGAACCTTGGGCTGTTTGACTGTGGATCCAGGCCTCTTCACCACTGGGGACTGCCTGCAAGGGAGAATGGAAGCGGAGGAGGTGCCGGCCCATTCCCAGGAAAAAACAGCTGGAAAGAAGGTCTGGGAACCCAAGAGGGTAGCAGGATAGAGGGGACCATTTGCCCAAGAGAAACACACTAAAGAATAAAGTAAAACCTGCTAGTGTATATGCTCTATCAAAGTGGGTGGAGAAGAGCCCTCAATGGTGTGGCTCAGTGGGTTGGGCATTATCCTGCAAACCAAGACATCGCTGGTTCGATTCCCGGTCAGGGCACATGCCTGGATTGCTGGCCAGGTCCCTGGTTCAAGCGTGTGAGAGGCACATCAGTGTTTCTCTTCCTCTCTTTCTCCCCCCCTTCCCTTTTTTCTAAAAACAAATTTTAAAAAACTTTAAAAAAATGAGTGGGGAATGTGTAGCGGGTACCGGAAGTGGGATCCAACAGGAAAGAGATGAGGAATCACTGGGGCGGAGGCGAAGAGCGATCCCGTGATGACGCTGCCCGGTAAGGTCGCAAGGCAGCCAGCTTGCATTGGAGTTGTTTGGAAGGATCCTCTGGAGAAATGTCTTTAAGAAGATAATATTGATAAATGTTGCATGCATTTGCATGTCTTGAGAAAATTATCTGTAGACCATTGGTAGTTAGTTTAGGATTAGTGATCATCGAAAACCGAACCAGTAAATCTAAGAAAAACAAAATCACACCAGAAAGGAAGAGGAATTGTAGTATACCCCATGGCTCTGTTGTAAATAGCACTGGTGTAGTATAATAACGTGAGCACTTAATAACTATCCAAACAGACTTACAGCACCCTTACCTCGGGACGGCGCGGGGTGGGGTGGAAGGGTGCCGAAAGCTTGCCTTCCGTGTGGGAGGTCAAAAGCTGAAGCCTGAAGAGAGGACACCCGGAAGTAGAAATAAAGTCTATTGGAAGTATTGAGGAAAATACCAAAAGCAACAGCTAACAGAGATGAAAATGGTTGTTTCTTAAAAGGGGGTCGTGGGAAGATTGCTAACTATTTAATGAACCTTGTAGAACTATCTGGCTCTTTACACTCTACAAAGAATAGTGGGGGTGGTGGGGACCCAGAGAAATGCTATTATGGTTTGCCCTACCCAGGAAAAAGGAAGGATGACACTTTCCAGGTTAAAGTCACCCAATGGGCACCAAGGCAAGCCCCGGTCATCATGTGCAGGCACCTCAGCTTCCCTGGCGGCAGGCTCAGAGCTGCGAGTGGGGGGTGTCGGGCCTCCCGAGGGCGTCTGCCTGGGGCTAAAGGAAGTGGCGAGAGGCACTCGCCCTGGCACCCAGTTCCAGCCAGCAAAGAGGTGGAGGGTGTAGAAGTGACAGGGCCTCGGGAGAGTGGGTCTTGGGCAGAGCTGGGTCGCAGGAGAAAGCCCCACGCCCTGCCAGAGCAGTGGCTGGCCAGTGGTCTCCAGAGGGAGGGTCCCCGCTGCCTTTTGGGGGTTTTGTTGGGTGTTAAGTGACCCGGGGTTTCTAGAAGATGCTGGCTTACAAAATGAAAACAGTTTGTTTTGCCCTCTATAGTCCTCCTCAGAGTCTTCAAAGTGCCAACGTGTTATGGGTCTCTAATCTGAGATACAGCATATTACACCCAGCCCTCGCCACATCTGCTTTTCTAGAAGCTCCTCTTAAATTAAAATTCCATTAAATGCCCTTTGGGAAGCCCTGCCCTGGCTTCTAGGAAGCAGTTCTTTTAAGAGTTCAGGGAAAAAAAAATAAATATGTCTTCATGGCCTTGAAACCCCCGGAAGAAAGACCACTCAAAGGGAGGGAGGTTCTTAAGGAGAAATATTGTGGTTACATTTTTAGCTGGCGTCAGGAAGACCTGGGGATTTTGCCTCGGCCCTTGATTTGCTCATTGTATGATCCTGGGCTAGTTATTTAAGTCTCTCAGCTTCAGTGCGTCGGCAAAATGGGAAAAATAATAGGGTTGTTATGGAAATCAAAGTTTTGAAAGGGTTTAGCATAAGACCTGCACCAGAGTCTGCACTCAATAAAGGTACCTCTTAGTATTATTATAGAAAATTAAAAGGAGGTATAATACCTTCAGGGACCAGTATAGATGTGTAGAGAATCCTTTATGGAACTCAAATTTTTCTTTAAATTTGAGCAAAAGCTGGAAGGAGAAGTATGTTATACCAGCACAGACTTTTAAGGAACAGGGTCAAGAAAAGCTGAAATTCAAGAACTGAGTCTTGCAAAAAAGTGCTTTAACCAGCAAAAAAAAGGACTTTAGTTTTTGTACTTCATTTGAAGCAAGAAAAACCTGGGCCCCTTGTTTGGGCAGTTAATCAGTGGCAGTGAGAAAGCAAAATTCACTGGAGTTCAGTTATGCTTCCATCTCGGAAAGAATGGTTATCGGATCAGGAGAGTTATATCACACAGGCATAAGAGGATTGAAACCATGTTTTCGGATCTCCTGGTCCACATGTTTTATGCCCCAGAATCCCAGGCAGGTTGGCAGAGGAGATGCTTGAGGCTGACGCCAGAAACCTCTGAGGGAAGCAGAGAGGTGCAGGCAGACTGAAATGAAAGCACTTGGATGTTTCGAGATGCGAAAGGCATCTTAACTCTCTAGACAAGTAAGCATGGTGTCGACTCTCAGGGAAAATTCTGGGCTAGATTATTCAGCAGGACACCTGTTGCAGGAGGCAGCCCCAGGGGTCAGCATGGACTTACGAGCATCGCACCTGCCTGGCCATCCCCACCGCCTTTTTGGAAATAAGTTACCTATTTCTGTCTGTTAGACAAAGGAAGTACCATAGACCTTATGTGTGTAGGTGGGGTTTAGTAAGACATTTTGAGAATGCCTTCTGATACTAGTGTTGGCAGGACAGACATGCCCACAGAGCATCCAGGAGGGTGAGGGGCTTGGCGATGGGAGGGTTGGGCTGATTTGTCATCGGCTGGGTGAGCATGCCCAGAAAGCCATGATGTCAGTCTGTCAGCAAGTTCGCCTGGCCCTGTCCCGCTCACTGTGCAGCCGAAGCCTGGGACGTGAACGTCAGGGGCGGTTTATCGGTTTTGTCAGTGATGTGGAGTCAGAAGGGAATGCTGATACGACGTACGCCAGAGTCAGGTTTCAGAAATATCCGGGCTGCTTAAAACACTGGCCAGACAATGCCAAGTTCTGCCGTTGGCTCCAAACAGTCCACAGGACCTACGAGACGGGGACCAAGAGGCCCAAGCATGGCCCATGGGAGAAAGCCCGAGGGGAGTTCATTGATGGGGGGAGTGCAGTATGAGTTGGTAGTACAGTAAGGTTACAAGGAATAGACTCTCGTCCGACAGTTTAGTAGAAAGAAAATATCCCAAACAAAAAACTCATATTCCCTCTGTGGTCTGCACTGGTGAGGTCACGTAGTATATTTCCACACACGGCCCTGCACTTCTGGACACAACACTCTGGCTTTACAAGCTAGAATGAATTCATAGGAGAGCGATGTGGGTGGATGGAAGATTCCAGAACTTTGTCTTAATGTAGTTGAAAGTTGGGGCCACAGATTCTGGAAAAGAGAAACTGTTGATGGGTGGTGAGAGCAGCTTCAGGGATTTGAAAGGCTGTCATGGGGGTGGGTGAGACTGACAGGAAGGCCAGTCGAGCTCTGCAGAAGGAAGGTGGCCCTACCTGCGCCTCCCCCAGCAGAACAAAGGCCTCCTGGGTGTTCATGGGCCTGCAGCCGGGCCTTCCCAGAGCACCGGCAATGGACCAGGGCCCACAGTGTCTGCTCAGGGAGCCAGGAGCCCTTTCAAGACCCACCTCAGAAGCCCCCTCTCCCAAGCTTGGGGCAACAACCTTTGCTCAGAAAGGGGGACTGACTTGGCCAGAGGCAGATGGACTGTGGGCCCAGGGTAAAGGCAAACAAGTCTGTATTAAGCTATCAACATTCTTGCAGCAGAAGCAGACATAGCATCCTGTTAATGCATTCCAGATACATTCTGAGCACCTAATACATCCCAGGCTCTGGTAGGTGCTTAGCTTGGGTCATCTCGTTTAATCCTGTAACAAACGGGTATTGTTATTTATTTCCATCAAGAGCATACAGAAGCTCAGGGAGAGGTTAAGTTATTTGCCTGAACCAGTGCTATCAGTCACTCTGCCTCCCAGGGCAGTAGGTCGTCCTTCATCCCCTGGCCCCATATCCCTAGCGGTTCCAGTGGGTGTGGACCACGCCTCCCTGGGAGCCCTTCTCCCTTCCAGCTCCCGACCCCTGCCTTCCCCTCCGCTGGGGACTCTGGGAGAAAACAGCCCAGCTGAAAAATCAGGCCATGCCGGTGAGCACACTACTTATTTTTTTATGACTAAGATTAAGCTGACAACCATGCAAAACATTGCAAACCTGTGTCGGCTGCAGATTTAATACCTCACCCAGCCCACACAAATAATTCATGCTTCTGCATCGATGTCCAGAAAAAACAAATCAGCAGAAAGCTGGGCTCCCGCGTGGTGTGGAGCAGCCGCATTTCCATTGAAGCAGCATGCCGGAAATACCCCAGCTTCAGGACTGCAGATCCAGCGTTTTGCAATTTTTTTTTCTCTTAAAAGATTAAAGTATGCTTTCAGATGATTGAGGGTTGGTGGGAGGTGTAAATGTGGGCACTTGTCACATTAATTCTTCAGATGATTAAGTTCTTTTCCATTTCTTTAAAGCTGTTTGCAGTCGGGTTTGATGTCCTCGTTCTGGGTGAGTGTGTCGTAGCAGTTACCAAGGTGACTTTAGCTGACTTTCAACAATTTTTTCCCTCCAGCTTGAGATGTCTCTAGTCCTGTGTGCTGTTGATTCTTCTCTCCCAGCCCCCCCCCACCCCCCCACCCCCCCACCCCTCCGCCCGCACCCCGGTTGCTATTCATCAGCAGTTTTGCCTGTGCCAGAGAGGTGGGGATCCTCCCTCCAGAGGCCCTGGAGGCTCAGAGGCCCCGCCTGGCAGCCTGGTAGTAAGCCTGTGTGGAGACGCTGTCAGAGGTGGCACAGGGAAGCAGTTGTGGGAATCACGCCCTGGCTCTTCCACTTAAACTCATCCCGTGGCCTTAGGCTTGTCACCTCGCCTCTCTGAGCCTCAGTTTCCTCATCTGTAAAAGAGCCTACCGGGGGTGCTTGATGTGAGGACCAAGCAAGTGAATCTGTGGGCTCCTTACTCGGGAGCAGAGTAGGGGCTCGCCAGAGAACTGCTGTCTCTCCCGAGCTCCACCTTTGTCTGGGTGCAGGCTGAGAGGTGGTGTTCGCTGTTGCCCCCCTTTCCTGGGAAGGGAGGCCTAGCAGCCAGGCACGAGGGAGAGAGCCGGTCCGAGGTCCTAGGCTCCCACACCGGACTGCCACAGACCAGCTCCGTGTACTATTTTGTAATGGAACAAAGTAGATTAAACACCCGAATTCCCTTCCAGTGCTGAAATTCTGTGACCCTCTTGGCCAAAGCATTTGTCCCTTTCTTAGGTCTTGTGAAAGGGTTTGTCGGAGGAGAAGCTAGAGCAAAGGGCAGTTTCAGAACTGGCTTAGGGCACCCGGAGGAAGGGAACGCTTGTGCGAGAGCAGTCACATGGCTCTAGGAGTAGGCCCACCCAGCTGGTGGGAAGGGCCCCCACTACCTACGGGGCTTTTATAAACCAAAACTCGAGTGGGCCCTCCGTCCTCCTGCCTGCTGACCGCACGCCCTGCCTCTGGAGAGGGTCTCTGCCTCTCTGGGTGCCTCGCTGGCCACAGGCCCCCGTGCTCAGCCTTCCAGCGTGTGAGGGGATTGGGCCAGTGCCTCACTGGCTGTTCGCTCGTCAGGCCCAGACATCTTGGGTGGCTTTGGCCGCTTGAATTATAAATAACTAGAGCTTCTCACCCAGTATTTTGATGGACACTGGAGAATTGTTCTGAGATTCACAGCCCAAACCAGGATCCGGCCTTTTGAATGGGATCAGTGGGTGACCCTCGTTTCTGGCTGTGGCAGATTTGAGAAGTTTCAGTGGGGGCAGCTGAATTGGAAAGAACAAATCTTACATTGCAAAGGGACCCTGTGGCCTAGCTGTGGGGCAGGCTGTTGGCGGGAAACAGGACCCCGGAGGGTGTGTGAGGCAGCAGTGACAGCTCTGTGGCCCACCCGGCCCACTGGCCCACCGGCCCACCGGCCTGACCCCAGAGAGCCTGGTTTTCAGCCCCACGCCGAGGGCTGTGTCATTTCCTTGTTCCAGGAACGATGTGTATGTCACCGTGGCTCCTGGCCATTCGCGGATGTGTGCAAGCTTAGAGCCTGTTCTGGTGTCACGGCCTTCACAGGGTCGGTCAGCTGGAAGGAAGCTCTTGGAGTCGTGTCTCCTGGTTTTCTAGTACCCCAGCCTTGGAGACCTCCGGCTGAGGCTCCGGGGCAGGAGCAGGAGGAGCCCCAGAAGCTCCTGCTGCTGCCATAGGGAAGAACAAATCACCATGACACAATGTGTTGGCCAAAAACTCGGGTTTTAGAACCGGATCTACCTGCAATCACATCCCAGCTCCACACTCCCTGGCTGTGCAGCCTGGGCAAGTTACTCACCCTCCCTGACCCTCAGTTCTTTATCTGTAAAAGGGATATAATGATACTGCCCACCTCATGGGGCTGTTGTGAGGCTGCTTGGCAAGTTCTTAGTGAATGGTGGCTGTCGTTAATCATTATCATCAGTCACTCATTGTCATTGTTCGGGATCCTGGCCTGGGAGACTCCCACCTGCTCATCCCTGTGGTCAGAACCTGTTCCTGTGCTTGCTTCGCAGGAGCCGCAAAGATAGCCTGGAAAGCGACAGCTCCACGGCCATTATTCCCCACGAACTGATCCGCACACGGCAACTCGAGAGTGTACATCTGAAGTTCAACCAAGAGTCAGGAGCCCTCATTCCCCTGTGCCTAAGGTGAGCCCCACGGCACCCAGCGGGGCCTCAAGGAGCCACCATGCCTGTGCTTGCCATCCCCCCCACACACACATCTGATTGGAATCTGGGGCCCGGGGGTGGCGGGAGAACTAGTCCGGCGGCTCCATGGGCCTGTGGGGGAGCCTGTGGACACCCAGCCAGCCAGGAGCCCCTGCTCTGCTGAAGAACTCTCTTTTGACCAGAGAAGAGTCCCTCCACCTTGCTCCCTTTGGGAGGTCAGTGGCCCAGGGAGTCGCAGATGCTCCTGGCCTCTCCCAAGCCCAGAGCTAAGGGTGGCAGGGTCCCCACGGCACTGCAGCAGTAGGCCCAGGGCTCTGGTGGGTTGGGCTCTGCGTTCTCCTGCTTGCTGCTTTGCCCATGCAAAACACTCAGCTCTTCAAACCCACTGGCCAGCCCAACAGACTCCTTGAAGGACCAGGAAGCCCAGCTGTGTCCCTTCTGCTACTGTCCACAGTGCCAGAACCTCCGCCCTGCGGCCAGAATCCAGCTCTCTGCTCAGAGATGCTGCGCCAGGCTGTCTGTTGCAGCTGGGTTCCTCCACAGCTCTCGGGGTTCCCCTGTCACTTTACTGCAGGGGAGGCAACAAGAATAACTTGAAACCCAGACAACAGGGCCAAGGAAGGGAGGGCAGGGGGAGAAGGACCCCCAGAAGCTTCTGCTGTTATCATAGGGAGGAGCGAGTCACTGTGACAGAAGTGTTACTATAGTGTGTTGGCCGAAGATGCAGCCTTAGCACCAGATCAGCACTGGCTTGGACCCCTCACCCTGTCCCCGGAGCCTGGGGAAGGAGCTTGGATGGCGATCAGCCTTGGCCAGCCACCCCGGTCAGCAGGGCAAAGATAGCCAGTCAGTGGTCAGGATGAGTGACGGCTGGCAGGCCCCCTACTCCCAACCCAGAACCCCAGCCGTCTCCTCCCCAGCTCCCTGTCTGAGCCAGGCTCAGGGCCTCTAGACTAGCAAAGGGCTAATCCGGGGCAGCCTGAGAAAGCAGAGGGCAGCTTTGCTTGCTCTGCTGACTGGTCTCTCTGCCCTGCTGGTTGCTCCTGCCTGCCCTTCTGCTACGTGTATTTCCAGACTGGGGGTTAACAGTAACTTCTGGAGGCTCCCTCAGAGTGACCCTACTTGGCTTCAGCTTTTTTTTTTTTTTTTAAGATGTGCTTGTGGCCTTGGGGCTAGTCGTATTTAAACCTTATGGGATGCTGGGTCCAGGAGCAAGTGGAAGATTCTAGACACAGGGCTTGTGCTGCAAAGGCACTCCGCCATGATCCAGGAACATGGGAAATTAGGAACTGCTTCACCTCCCTCCTCTCAACAAAGGGGCCGTGACCCTGCCCGCCACCCCAGTCTTAGCTCTGGGCCCGACCTTGGGCACATTGCTAGCTGCCGTCTCTGGCCTCACTGGAACATGAGGGAGGTGGACTCGACTAGCTCCGCAGGCCTTTCGCATGCTGGCCCAGTGCCTCTGCTAGCGCTAAGCACTTTGGGGGAATGCCAGGAGAGAACCTGTGAGAGGCTTCTCTTGGCAGGTGTTGAAATGAACGTGTTTAGTTACAGTCCCCTGTTGTGGACCTGTGGGCAGTCAGGAGGGTGTCGGCCAGGCATCCTGTCCCAGGGAGCACAGCCCCCAGTCCCTGAGCCTTGTCCAGACTTGCTGCTCACTGTCCCCGTGTTCCCACCCCCAGGGGCAGGCTCCTGCATGGACGGCACTTTACGTATAAAAGTATCACAGGTGACATGGCCATCACATTCGTCTCCACGGGAGTGGAAGGCGCCTTCGCCACTGAGGAGCACCCTTATGCAGCTCATGGACCCTGGTTACAAGTGAGAAGGCTCTTTTTCTTCTCCCCACCTCCTTTCTGCGGGTTCTTCCCGACTCTGTCCCCTCCCTCTCCTCCCTTGGCAGCTCTCGGCGGCTCCCTTCCTGAGGGCTGGTTATGAGAAGCCGTGTGGAGTGCGGCTGCTGATGTGTGTCCCATCAGCCCTGGGAGCACTTCCTGGCTTCTCCACTATCACTTGAGGCAGGAGTGATAACTCTCTAGGCCCTGGCCTTTGGTGGTTCTGTTTGCTGTGGAAATCCAGGTTTGAGAAATCCAGGGATATGATGTGTCATATCCTGCGCCCTGGAGAAACAGAGGTTCGGGAAACCCAGATGAAGCAGACTGGGAGGACGTGCGAAGCCACTCTCCAGTGCCTGTATGGAAATCCCACCAGATTTCCTAGAAAGTGGGCATGTGGACCCGGGGCTGGGATGGCCAGCTCAGCAGGCAGAGCCTCCCCCGGCCCCTCATGTAATGGCTCTCCCATTCCTCCTGATGGAAGCCCAGCCTCTCTGCACAGAAACTCCTGGCGTGTTTAGAACGCTTAGTTCTCCACTGCTCTTCTGGCTGGAGCACAGCTTCGGGGCCACTGCCAAGTGGGGTGCTGGGCCCTAAAAGCTGCAGGCCTCCTTCCAGCCCCCATCCTGTTTCAGGCCTCATAGGTACTTGGCCTGGTCCGGCATAGTCCCAAATGTATCAGAGGAACAAAATCCTTTTTTGTTTTTCCTTTGTTTGTTGAGGGTACAGGAGGAAGAATGCTCTACCGTATCTCTCATAGGAGCATCAGAAAAGGGAATCTGGGGTGGAAGAGGGTCCATAGGGGGGATAAATGGTAATGGAAAAAAGTACAATAAAAATAATGTAATGAAATTAATTTTTTAAAAGGGATCTGGGCCCTGGCTGGTGTGGCTCAGTGGACTAAGCACCAAACTGTGAACTGAAAGGTCACTGGTTCAATTCCCAGTCAGGGCACATGCCTGGGTTTCAGGCCAGGTCCCCAGTTGGGGGCGTGTAAGAGACAACCAATTGATGTATCTCTTGCACACTCTCTTTCTCCCTCCCTTCCCCACTCTCTAAAATAAATGAAATCTTAAAAAAAATAAAAAGGAAAAGAAAAGAAAGAAAGAGAATCTGGCCCTGCAGGTTGCTTGGTTGGTGTGTTGTTCCATACACCAAAAAGTTGCAGGCTTGATCTTGGTCAGGGCATGTGTGGGAGGCACCTGATCGAAGTTTCTCTCTCATATTGATGTTTCTGTCTCTCTCTTTCTCCCTCCACCTCCTGACCTCTCTTTCTAAAATCTTATTTTTAAAAAAGCATATCCTCTGGTGAGAATCAAAAAAAATTTTTTCATAACTTAAAAAAATGTTTAAAAAGGGTTAGGGAATCTGACCCTAATCCAAAAGGTGACCTGCTTTGTTTGTGGTGGAAGGGGGTGGGGGGCAGAAAATTACAGCAGAGGGGAGCCGAGTTGTGTGTGTTTAACCGGGGGGGGGGGGTGTCTGTGAAGCAACTATATGGTTAATGTGGGTATAGTTTTTGTCTCTGTGTGTTGTCTTGCAGCTGAATTTCTCCTCCTTTAAGCCATGTCCCTCCCCCTCCCCCTAAAATACAAACCCATAATTAAAACAAACAGCAAACAAAGGACCCCAACTACACTCCCCAGACTCAGCCAAGGTAGAAATGGAAGCTCATGCTTTAGGGATATTGTGTTCCATAAATTATCTTGCCTTTTTCCATTGTTGTTATTACACTGTTTCATAACAAAATTACTTTGAACCATAAAGTTATAAATATATTTTAAAACTCCCTCTTGGTCACATTAGATTTCTGTGCATGTGGTGTTGGTAGTTACTGTAGCAAAAGCTGTTAAGTACAACATTTGAAATTAGCCTGGCACAAGTGGAAAGCGCCCCCTGCCCCACCCCCAGCGGAGTCCCAGGCCACCGGGCTGCCTCTGTGGACAGCGGGCAGGGAGCAGGCCTCTTGCCTGGGCAGAGCTAGTAAAGAGAGGAAAAGTGGGGGCCACGCAGGAGACCCCAGCCCCCGAGAGTTTGCAGGTCATCATTCCCAGTGGGTGACTGAGTGCAGACAGGTCTCGGCAGAAGTGTCCTCGGGTAACATTTGTGTGCATTTAAGGTTCAAACACATTTTCTTGGAAGTGTAAGCACTGGAGTCTCCCAAAATTCAAGAAATCACACACACACACACACACACCCCTACCTCTGCCCAGCCTGGTTACACTTTACACCCTCTACTCTGAACCTCTTTTTGGAGTCCTGCATTCCGCTTGGAACATCTTCTTGCCCTGAGGAGGGGGTTGGGCAACATTTCCAATTCTCAGCAGCCTGGGGACCTTGGCCCCCAGAGGGCTCAGCAGATGTCATGTTGCCCCTCAGGCCCCTCCAAGTTCTGGACCCAACCCAAGTTCCCAAGCTTCTTATCCCCGGCTGCTGGCATTCCAGTCCGGCTCCACCCCCCTCGCCTCTCCAGCAGCCCCTCAGTGAGCTCGAGCACCAGGACACTGCTGACTCCCATGCACACGGCCCCCTCCCGTGCACTGTTGCCCAGGGAACCGGGAACGGTGGGAACCAGCCACTGGCTTCGGCATGTTTCAATAAAGTTGCTGTGCTGGGTAGCTGCTTAATCAAAGGCCTGTGTTATGGGCTCATTAGCGTGGTCCACCACGGGGGCCAACTCGCAGGGAAGCTCCCAGGAAGGCTGGCTGGGGCCCCACTCCCCAAGCACACACCCTCACTCACCAAGGGGTTTCTCAGGCCCTTTCCAAGAAGTCCTAGGAAACCCTCTGCCCCGCCCTCTCCAGTCCTCAGCTGTAGAGCCAACACCCACACCACCTCCCCTCCCCACCCCCAAAGCAGTCAGCATTTCTGCATCTGACTGCCTTCCCTTTAGGGTCTCGCCACTGTGGTCACAGGCAGCTCCCTAGCTTGTGGGAACCTGGGCCTGTAATTACTTGTGGGCCTCCAGATCTTCTGGAGCTGGCTGTCTCCCTGGGAGTCTGCAGGACCTCCTACAGGCCTGGGATTAGGCTTGTCACCAGTGAAGGCAAGAGACCCAGACTTCTGTTTTCTTGGCTGCTACTTGAACCTCCCTGTTGGTCCCAGCTGAATTGGGAGGGGCTGGGATGAGTTTCTTGCATCAGCCCTCAACAGCCTTGGAAGCCCTCTTTCCCAGCCTTGGCACCTTGTGCTGGCTACCGGCCCAGGCCTGGTATCTCTTGGGGAAAAGGCATGGCAAAGACACCCCTCATGGGAGGAGAGTGACAAAGGAGAGGCTGAGAGAAAAAGGCAGAAGGTAGGGGAATCTGGGCCCTTTCTGGAGCTTGTGGCGTGTCCCAGACAGGCCTCCACACTCACCTACCCCTGGGCTTGCGCCCGCTCTCCGTGCTCCTTTCCTCCCCAGTCTCTCCAGCCCCAGGGAAGTCAAGGCCCTGGCACGCAAAGGCAGGACCCTCGGCAACCCCAGGGGGAGTGCAGCGGGTGCTCCCTGCTTCCTGGAGGAGCTGGAGAGGCAGGAATCCTGCTTCAATTCCATAGGCTTCTCAATTTCCAGAGGTGGGTACCTTGACTCCCTCTGCCCTGCCATCTGCTGTTTTCATCCTCACTGAGATGGTAAAGCCTATCAGCCAGCTCTGGAGCTTTGCAGGCAGGTCTTCAGACCCCGGGGGAGGCCTGCCTGCGTCCCTCCTGCATACCTTCCCCCAGCATTCCTCTTCCCAGTGGCTTTAACAAGCCCTCTCCTTGAGTCTGTCATCACCACGCTGTTAGTGCTGTGAGGGGGAGCCTGGCCCAGAGCTGAGGCGTTCACCCATCCCCAGCCAGGGCTGATCTGCAAGGGGAGAAGTTGGCCCCGGGAGGTTATATAGGGGTCACATCACCAAATATGAGAATATTTTGTTATGCCCTGCAGTGCTTTGTCAGCTGTGTGGTGTCTGACAGCTCACCCTGGTGGTGCCCCTGTTCCCTACCAGCCCTGATGGGAGGCCCCAGGCTTGGGAGGAGACGCCCACAGCTGTTCTGAGTGGGCTCCACGCTCCAGGCTAGGTCTGGGGACTCACTGCTGGGCTCTCCTCGTCTGACTCACGGCTGTCCTGAGGACAAGCTCCTGCCCTCTCCTGTCCCTGTCCGCCCACTTGGACGTGTGAAAGACACTTGGTAATTCCTGGCCCGGCCCTGGGCAGCCTCTCTTCGGTACCTCTACTGTTTCTCTGTCCACTGGTGAGCCTGGCCACAACCCGGGCTCCCTGGAAGCCGTTGCTTGGGCTGTCATGGTGGCCTTGTTGCAGGAGGACGCCCCTTAGGGTGTAAATCCCAGCACTGTGCCTCAGGAAGTACACCACCCTCCCTTTCAGGAGAGGCCTGTGATGGCCTGCTGTGCCCTCACCAGCCAGCAGCCACAGCAGGAGGAGTCCGAGCCTGCTCCTGGCCACCAGAGCCGACTGCTCACCACCCACCACGAACAGAAGACCAGTGAGGCCTCGCTGCACTGCTGCCACTGCGGCCTGCGCTGCCCCGCACACCTCTGCCCCTGAGCCCAGGGCCGTTGGGTGAGGGGGCTGCAGACTGGACTGCTTCCTCATCCCTGCCTCCTCCATTGCCATTGAGGGAGCCAGAGCAGCTCCTTGGCAGGCCCCACCCTGTAAACAACACATTTCCTTCCCTCAGAGAAGGAAAGGGAGGGAAAAAGAAAGCCAAACTTGTTGGGAAGCAAGAACAACGTGTCAACACGAAATGCGAACAAGGCCCCAGACAAAGTGTGGATTGTCGTACCGAGGGGAAGGAGGGGGCATCGTCAGCACTATTTGCAGACTCAGAAATATCATTGACCACAGACATTTGAATCAGATCTGCAACATCTGAGCTTCTGCCTGCAGCATAGCCAGGCCTGCCCAGGGCAGGCACTGACGAAAGATCACTTTCTGAGTTCCTTTTGGAACTTGCTGGGGCCCGGGGAATTGGGAAGTTGTTGACAGTCCTCCCTCATCACCAGCCAGCCAGGCTGTCCTAAGGCACCTGGTGTGCTTGTACCTCAGGCTGAGTTACTGGTCTGGATTCCAGGCCCCCTCCCTAATAAAGGCGGGGTAGGGTGGGGGTGGGGCGCTGTAGCCAACAACTCACCTCTGTTGGTTCAGCCCGTGCCCAGACTCCTTTCCCCTGTGAGGCTGGGTGTTTCCCAGTACTCCTCCTACCAGGATCTCCTGGGGCACCTTAAAAATGTGCATGCCTTGGCCGTGCCCAGGATATTCTGATTCAGGAGGTCTGGATGGAGCCTGGTTTCCGTATTTTCAAAAATTTCCCAGGGGAGTTTGGTCGGCTTTCCCCTCTCACTAGAGAGCCTGTTTCCTCCCAGGACTGTCTGTGCACGAATGCAAGCGTTTCATGCCCAGCTCCTGGAGAGTGCAGGCACCAGTGAGTGTTGTTATCATTGTCTTTCTGTTTAAGTTCAGTATTATGATTTCTACTGTTTTCGGGACTAGCGTAACTGCATGCCTACTCCAGCTGGCCTGGAAACTGGTCCTGCTGCCCTACTTACAAACCATCTTTGGGCGTGGTTTGCCTTCCTGAACGATTGGCCACCCTGGTTTTGAGCAGCTGTATGTCTATGGCGGTCAGGGTTCCAGCCCTTTGAGCTAAGCTACTGACCAGGAGATATGTGGCTGGTTGGGGGTTGGGATTGTTGGTTTTCCAAGTCATTGGTCAAAGCCAAAGTCATCTTCATCTCCCCATTCAGAGCAGAGAGAGGAATCAGCACTGAGTATACAAGGCTTCCAGAATTGGGTAGGGTAGCTTTCCCAGGCTGGAAAAGAGCATCCTCTACTACCCTGAGGTCAGATCACCATTTTTAAAATATTTTTTTTATTTTTAGAGAGAGGGGAAGAGAGGGAGAGAAACATTAGTTGGTTGCCTGTAGCACACTCCCAACTGGGGACGGACCTGTAGCCCAGGCGTGTGTCCTGACTAGGAATCAACCTGGCAGCCTCTCAGTTAGCAGGCCGCCACTCAATCTTCTGAGGCACACCAGCCAGGGCAGATCACCATTCTTTTAAAGTCCAGGAGACTCGTCTCCTCTTGACACCTGCTCGTCTGCAAAATGGAGATGAGAGTTTCCTCCCTCCCAGGACCGCCATGAAGATTCGGTGACACGATACAGGTCGAGCACTAAGCCCAGTGCCTGGCGCGCAGAGGAGGCGCTGCTTCTGCTGGTGGAGGTGTTATCATTACCACTGTCATTGTCATAACCATTCCTGTTATTATTTGTGGCCAAGCCAGGCAGCTCCGTGGGGACCCAGTGAGCTCCAAGAACCCCAAGCCCCAGAATTGCACAGGCTTTTCCCACAGTTGTATCACAACGGGGAGTCTGTTACTCGTGAGAGCTCCCAGGAGCCACTCCATCACAGCTGTCTATCTCCAGTGTCCTGTTGATAAGATCTGTTAACATTCTCAGCTCCGGGTCTGAAATATACAAAGAACAGGGCCTGTTTGTTGAATTCAAGCGGCTAAGGTTTAACTCCCAAAGGAAATTAAATTAGGTGCCTGGAGCTACGACAGTCTGTCGTGTTTCTTTGCAGGGAATGTCACCCTTAATATCATGCAGATCTCATGTATAATTTTACCCCCTTTAGTTTCTTTAAAATGATTTGAAGTTTCCAGCAGGAACCAGCAAATCAGCAAAAGTGAAGATTGACTAGCGATTAAGGTTTGTCCCCTTTTTTTTGGTCCTGCCATCCCCTCCCCCAGCTGAGTAGAGAATGAGTCCACACACAGATGGCACCCTGCACCCTTGGTAGTTGTTCTACTAAAAGCCACTGTAACTCCCCCTCTTCACCACCAACTCCAGACCTTTGTCAGAGGCACTAGCTGCGGACTGAACTCGGCCTTAGTGGGGTTATCTTTACTGCTGTTGAGAAACAGCTCCGTGGGACCTCACTGGGTGGCCACAGTCCCTGTGAGCCCTCCCCCCCTCATCGCACCCCGAGAACTGGTTACAGTCCCAGGCCTATTTACCTCTCTGGCAGGAAAGGCTCTCCCCCCAAGTTATTTGTGGGTTAGAAATCAGCCCAGCCTGGCCCAGACTGGAGCCATTGTAATATAATTGGGTTTTAGGTATGCCTGTGTTTGTGCTAGCATTTGAAGAGATGGCAGCACGTCCCGGAAATGCCAAAAATATGAATGTGACTTTTGTACTACTCAAGCAGACTGGTGATAACTGGTAGAGAAACTCTGGACTGACTGGGCGGAGGAGGCGGGGAAGCCATGGGCTGAGAGGAGGAGGAGCAGGAGCAGAAGCCCTGTGGGAGGACCAGTGTGTGATCGGGAACTAGTCACTGTCGTCTGTGAGAGGAAGCCAGCCAGTCCCACGGCGGCAACCCACAGGAAGACCAGGGTGGGAGGGGCACCTCAGGCGGGCATTTCCCTAGACCCGATTTGTCTCTGAACCTCGTCTCTGTCCTCGCTTGAGGCCTGAGCTCCTCAAACAGAAACTTGAGTGAGGAGATGTGGGCCAGTGGTTGAAGCTGTTTAGTTCCCGTGTGCGGCCTTGTAGCCCGGGAAGGAGACAGGTTCCCTGTCAACCAAGGGTGGGAGCATGTCCAGGAGGGGCATGGACTCTCTTCGTGCCCATGTCCCTGGGGCTCCCCCCAGGACTAGGCCTAGCAGCAGCACCCAGGGGTGCTGTGGAATCAAGGAAATGGCTGGGCAGATGAGTAGAAGAATAAACAGATGCATAAAAGTCACGGGGTAAGCGTTCAGGATATGGTCTTGTCTCAGCCACTCACAAGCTGTGTGTCATTGGGCAAATTACACAACCTGTCTGTGCCTCGGGTTCCTCATCTGCAAGGAGGCCCAGAAAATAAGGTCTCAGGCATGTAGCAGGATGCCCGGTGTGGTGGTGGCTGGTGTGTTCACTCCGGGTAGTTCTCCCATTCCTTACTCCTACATCTACCCCATCAACTCCCTTCCTTTGGAGCCCTCCATCCTGTGAGGCCTCTGGTGACCCGGCTGCTTTTCTCTGCCATCTCACTTCATCTCACAAGCTGACTGCATCTGAGTTGTGAAACTTCTGTTCTTCTCAGAGGGTACAACTCCCAGGGGAAACCTGATGGGTATTTTCTCAAGGCCTTGATCCTCATCCTTCTCAATAAGGGGTTTTCCCTCAGAGGAGCCCTCCACCAGGGTCTTGACCCATTGTGGTTCTTCCTCTGTGCCCCGCCCAGGGCATTCAGAGTTTGCTGGAGGAGGCAAAGCAGAGGCAGGTAGAGGCACAGCTTGGGGGTACAGAAGGGTCTGGTGCAGAGGCCAGGAGGCCCCATGGACTAGCACTTGGAGGAGGGGGGTGGAGAAAGGGATCAGCCTGGGAAGAGGAAAGACATCCTCAGCCCAGGTCTGGTGTGGTACAGGCCTGGGTGAGCTTGGCCTGGTTCTGCAGAGCCTGCCCAGCAGAGGAGCCAGCTGGGAAAACGACCCATCGTGTTGAGGAAGGCCCGAGTGGGTGCCCTTGGACACTCCCATGGGCTGTGAAACTTCTTTGGGGGACAAGGGTGTTGGTTGTGCCAGCTAAGTAGTGGGGCCAGGCTGTCCCAGACGTCAGTGCATATTGACAAGGCATCAGACTGGAGCAGCAAAGCAGGACAGCCAGGAGGCAACCTGGGGAAAAGGTTTCTAAAAGGGAGTTTTGAAGAACTCAGTGGCTGAATGGGGCCAGCAGGACGGGTTTGGGAGCTTCCGGCCTAAGAGAATGTGGATGCTGCAGATGGAAATGGAGTTGAGAGTCCCTTTCCCAGAGGTAAAGTGAGAGATTGGGGCACAGTCTCCAAATTCTGCGGCACAGACGTCTCCGATGTACCTTCCGGGGCATTTCCGGATTCTAGACGGGGCTTGTATTCCAAATCCAAACAGATTCTTTTTGTCCTACCGAGAGAGGCCGAGGGGGAACATGTGACCTGGTTGGGCAAGAAGGATGTTGGCAATCGCTCTTCTCTACCCCTCAGCTTTTGTTTCCCCTCCAGCGCACTGAGACATGCAGGAGGCCCGAACGGCCCAAAACGGTATTTTCCCATCCATTTCCATAGTATTTCTGGGACCAGCACTACCGTCCCTCCAGGCGTCCCCCACCTTGCTTCCCCATTGCCCTTCCTTCTCTACCTCGTTCCTCTGAGGGTGCGGGCAGGTGGGTGGTGGTAGAGGGGGGAGGGGGGCACAGGGGAGTAGTGTCAGTCAAGGCAGGCCTGGAGCACTGCCGTCTGGTCCTAGAACAGACCACTGCGGGCTCGTGTCTCCTTGTGGCCGGAAGAAGGTCCATAGCTTGACAGTTGACAAAAAGACCATATATTTAAAAAATAAAATAAAAGTCCTGTCTTGTGCTTTCTTCCCAGATTCTGTTGACTGAAGAGTTTGTAGAGAAAATGTTGGAGGACTTAGAAGATTTGACTTCTCCGGAGGAAGTAAGCCTGCTGGACTTTCTGGCAGAGGGTCCGGTCTCCAGGAGCGCGAGTGCATGTGTGTCTGTCTGTCGCTCTCCTTCTGTCCCTCCCTCCCTTCTTTCTCTCCCAGGTGCAGGGATAGGCAGGCAAGGAGACCCGGGAGATGTTAAAGGGCTTTATTTCTCTGTCTCCCCACCACCCCCAGCCCTCGTAAGGACACCCAGCAAACTGAATGGCCGGCTCCTGAGAACCTCATTGAAGAGGCAGCCGGGGCCTTCAGGCTAGTACGAGTTCTCCCCAGCCCCTGCTGTTCCCTGGCAGGTTCTGAACAAAAAGCTCGTGCCTGCTGCCAGAGAACATTCCACTGGGGAGTTCTGGTGGGCAGCAAGGGACTCCTGCTCTCGCCTTAGGCCACCCAGGAGCCGCTCTCCTAGCTCCCTTCTCTCGCCTTAAGCTCTCCCCTCTTGGTCTGCTCTTCCAACCCTAACCCAGAGCCTGAGGAGCTG
Source organism: Phyllostomus discolor (assembly GCF_004126475.2). Classification (NCBI taxonomy): domain Eukaryota; kingdom Metazoa; phylum Chordata; class Mammalia; order Chiroptera; family Phyllostomidae; genus Phyllostomus; species Phyllostomus discolor. The sequence continues at coordinate 154,701,137 of NC_040907.2, forward strand.
GCAGGCCAGGTGGGGGCTTGTGCTTTCCTTGGCTCCTCTTCTGGGGTGCAGTACTAGAGCCCATAATCCCCTTTGTTTTTCTTCCTTATTCCCGTCATCCTCATTTGTGGGGACTTACCTCATCCTGGAAAGTCCCTTCCCCTCCCCTGGCCTCCTACTAAGCAGCAGCCCGGTGGGGTCTGAGTCTTCCTGGCCTTGACGCCCTGCAGGTTAGTAGAACATTAGCAAGCTGGCCTCCAGCCTCTGGAGAGTTGTCTGGGCCCTCCCCTGCCTGTGGCAGAGACAGGCCCTTCCCTTGCCCTTTCTGCCAGGAAGTGTGTTTAGAGGGGAGCTCCTTCACTTCCCAGGGGCCAAGCTTTCAAGCCAGAGAGAGGCCAGTCACGGCTGGAGGTCCCAGCTGCCAGGGCTCCTAGGGCTGTATCAGACAGTCCACAGTGGCTTCCAGGGCCATGAGGTGGAGGAGAGCACACAGGGCAGGACCATGCTGTCCATGTCTCTAGCTGTACAGGAACTTCTCAGAGCCTTAGGTCACCCCAAATAAGGTAGCATCTCGTCTATCCTCTGGGATACAGCTTGATAAATTAACTCATTTATACATTCAAAAGTCACCAAGCACCCAGTCTGTGCCAGCCAATCAACCCCCACAAGCCTCTGGTCCCTGAGGCCCAGCTCCCATTCAGTCAGACCAGAGCCAGCTGCCCAGAAGCGCTTCCGGAGAGGCCGTGTAGCCCTGGGGTGGCTTTGTGCCAGGCTGCTGCTTTGAGCTTGGGTGTTGAGGGGTTGAGAGGGGGACAGTCCAGGCAGGAGGGACAGGAGCCAGGGGAAGCTTAGGAAAGTAGGTCACTAAAAATGACTTTTTTTTTCTTTCCTGTCCGGAGGCTGTCCCCACACCCTGCCCAACTCTCCACTTTAGTCCTGGCTCGGACAGTCCCCCATCAGAGGGAGGGAGAGGGAGGCAGCCAGGAAGTATCAGGCCTGTTCACTTGCAGCCCCGGCTCTAGGCAGGCCCAGGACCTGCTCTTCCCTCCCATCCAGGCTGGCCTGACTTCTCGCCTAGCCCCAGTACAGTGGGAGTCATGAGAGGCTGTCGTATTTCTAAGTCATGTACATCTGTTGAGCACCAGCTGTGTGCCAGACCACATTCAGAGTCCCAGACTACACATGGATGATATGTGTCAGCCTTTCCCCTTACATCCCCCAGGAGCTCTAGAAGCAAAACTGTAAGCAAATCCTCGATTCCCTGGGTGAGGCAGGAAGGCCTTGGACTCTCTTTGGCCACCACTGGGACCACTCTCAGGCTGGTAACCCCGGGGAGCAGATGAGAATGAAGGAAGAGGGAGCAGGGCAGAGGGCACATTCCTCCTAACGATGCACCAGACCCAAGAAATCACCTCCAGCCACACTCATTCTGTTCCTCCGCTCCCTCTGAGGCCAAGTCAGGGCCTCCTTCCCTTGGGCCCTTTGGCAAAGGCTGCAGAGGGCAGGGCCCAGGGTCCTTCTGCACCAGGCTTCAAAAGAGAAGCCAGGGCAGGGATAGGTCTACAGTTTTAGACCTTAAGCCATGTCTCTGTAGCATCTGCACCCTCCCCCTGCCCCCATTCTCCAAACCAAGGGCCTCAGGGAACAGATTCCTTACATGCTTGTGGCCAGAGGCAGAACCAAGGAAGTGAGCTGGAGAGAGGTCAGCACAGTCAAGAAAGAGTTAGAAAACATGCCTCCTCCAACCCCTAGTTAATTATTGGCCTGGGGAGGGGTGGGAGGATTGAAGGGGAGAAGGGGTCACCTAACTCCAGCAGCTCGACTCCAGCCACCCACCTGGGTCTCTCATTTGAGATTAAAGCCAATCAACCAGTGGCCTTTCTGACCCAGCACCCAGGGATGGGTCTGGGCGGGGTTCCGGGCCACTCTCTAGAAATCTGCAAAGGAGACAGTGGGTTCGGCTAACATGTGCACTCCGGCTCTGTGCTTGTTCCCTCCGCAGTTCAAACTCCCCAAAGAGTACAGCTGGCCCGAAAAGAAGCTGAAAGTCTCCATCCTACCTGATGTGGTATTTGACAGTCCCCTGCACTAGCCTGGGCTGGGCCCTGCATGGGCCAGAGGAGAGCCCGGCTGCTCCCCAGTGACTTCCGGTTGAACAGCTGTGTAAGAGAGAGTCCCACCAAGAAAAGGAAGGACAAGTGTGAGGATGACTGAGCAGCCACGCACCTCCAGCCCGGTGGGATGCCGGGCACAGGCAGCTGACCCCCACCTCACCTGCAACGCCAAGCCCACGTGGACAGGCCTTGATCCTACTGGGCACTGAGCGGGCAAATGCAAACCTTCACACTTTCTGCTGCTGCCACAAGTTCTGGTCTGAGAAGTGACTCTGGACCTTTAATGTGCCCCTAGGTTCCAGGCCTCCTCCTCACCTGCCCCACGCCACGCAGCCCAGCAGGAAGGAGGTGAGGCGGCCCTGTGGCTTCAGTGCCCAGCTCAACTCTGGGAAGCCTTGTGTAGTCAAGCTCTTCTTGCCACGGAACAATTCCTCTGACCGTGTTTGGGTTGCTTCCTCTATTTTATTTTGTAGAAACCGATGGTATTTTATTGCTCTACAACGATGTCCAGAAGCTGTGTATATAATGTTTTTTAAACAGGACTTTATTCCCGTGAACTTCTGAGTTCTGTCAGACAGGGGCTTGGGGCCGTGTGCCCCTGAGCCGCCACCAGAGAAGGTGCCGGCGTTCGCCTGCCAGCCCAGGGCCCAGAGGAGCCAGCTGCAGAGAGGGGCTTCTTTCCCCAGGCTGGCCTGCTGGGGCCTGGGGCAGAAGAGAGCTGAGGCGCTCCCCCGTGCAGCCCCGAGCCCAGTCAGCTGGGGCCAAGCAGGGATGCTGCTGGTTCCCAAGTGGCCTGGGCCCACAGAGTTCAGGGACCATCAGGGTCTCAGAGACTCGGTGGCCTCAGCCTCATCTCCCAGGCCTTTCCCACCCAACCAGGCTTGCCTGGGACAGGGTGAGGCCCAGCAGTGCACAGTCATCCCCACCGTCACTCAGAGCTGGGCCTCCAGCTCTTCGACCACTCCTGTCCCATTCCCTCGTCCCCTGGGCCTCCCGGCCTCCAGGCTGCAGGACTCTGGCTTATTAAAAACCGAAAAATTAACCTCTCAACATGTCTATAACTTTGATTTTGTAAACACCGCACTCTGCTGCTCTCCCGTCCTCCCTGCATCCACTCATGTCTCATCTCTCATTCCCCAGTCCCGTCCTGTCTCCTGTCCTGCATCTGGGCCTCTCACAGTCCTTGGTCCCTTGCCCCAAAGCTGCAGTTCTCATGGTCTTCCTCCCAGAAGCCCACCTATCTCTGGCCGGTGGTTTGGGGGCTCCTTTTGGGCTATCTCCCACTTCTGCCCTGGAATCAGTAAGCCCCTTTCATACCTGCTTACCCCCTACTCTAGGGACTGCTATTTCAGGATCATCCTTCTGTCCAAAGCAAAACCATTTTGTCTGTCAGGGACCGTGATCTGCCCCGTCTGCTCCGCCACACACACATGCCACCAGGAGCGCCACAGGTGCAGGACCCCTCTGAGGAGAGACCCAGCCAAAGAGCTGCCTCCAGGGGTCATGAAGGCCATGACCGACTCTCCAGGGAACAGTAGTTGGACTCAAGGGACCTGGGTCCTTCTCTGCATGCACCCTCAGGGCCACCTGGTTAACTCCACCAAACTCGGAGCTGCAAGGCAGACCAGCCTGGAGTACCCAGAGAGACGAGCTTCAGGCTCCCGGCAGCCGAGGTGGAGCCCTCTGGACCTGACGTTGGCAGCAGCTGTGCCTTGTCTTAGGACTTCTCAAAAGACGTTTCCTGGCCTTCGCCCGCCACAGCATCCCTGCCTCTGAAGCTCTTGTCTTTTGACGTTTCATGGCCAGAGAGGCGCCATCAGCTGTCCTCTATTCCTTGCCACCCTGACCTACCTCTCCACCAATTCTTTCTTTCTAGGGCCCTACCTCTACCTGCCTGGTTTGGTGGCAGGGAGCGAGCTATCTTCTGAACTAAGATTTGTCATCATTAAGTGAGCTCCTAATGCCGAACCCGTAAAGCCTGCGATCCCCTTCCCGCCCCACCATGTAAGGAACCTCCAAGGTCATGCTGGGGCCCGCCCTCCATTTCCTCTCCCTCCAGTGCATTGGCTGTGGCACAGTGGCAAGACACGGCTGTCCCTGACCAGACCTCCCTTCCCTTGTCCAGTGGTGCCTTCTTCCTAGGGGTTATTCTGGGAAGGGGTCTCCACTGAGCTGGCTGGTGAAGAGGAACCCTCACTGGGAAACAAGCAAGATTGACCACGTCCCGTGCCCAGCACAGCACCTGAAACATGGTGGGCGCTCACTAAATGTGTCCCTTCTTTCCCCCCCTGCAGCCCTTTGGGAGCCCTGACTTCACAGTGAGTGGGGAAGTAAGACGCTTCCCTCCCTTATCTGCCTCTTCCACAGGCTTCCTTGAGGTTTGCCAGGTCCTGCCCCTCCCTCCAGGTCCCTGGTGCTAGAAAGAGGCTGTGACATTGTCTGCCTGCTGCATCAGGCAGACTCCTGTGGCCCCTCCTGCAGTGTGGGCTGCAGGAGGACCGCAGACCCAGCTGCCCTTGGCGGGGGTGGAGAGGCTCACGCAAGGTCTCAGCAAGGTCTCAGGTCTGGCTGGGGAGCTGGTACTTCTTCCTGCCCTTCTCTTTCTCTTCCAAAAGCCAGGCTTCGGGACAGGAACTGGGAAACCACCAGGAGAGTCTAAAAGGGCTAGAGTGTTTTTAAAAAATGAACACAGGGTCTTGAGACTGGGTTTTAAGGTTGAGTGGAGAGCAGGGAAAAAACCTGAATGTTGGTGCCCCTGTGGGGCCGACCAGCCAAGAAATCCCTTGACTATTTTTGTATCTGGTTGTCTTTCCTCTCTGGCTTCCAGGTCCTCTGTGCCAGGTGAGGTTCCTGGGTCCCTGTAGAGAGAGCCCTCCTTTTGTGCAAGTACCTGAATGCTACAATGAGCAGGCTTTTGTAAAAATTTTTATTAGTTTCTAATGTCAATGGCGACTCAGTTCCTAGGGGCTGCAGCCAGCCAGGAACTTTTGTAAGAATTTTGGGTGACTTACTTAGATGTCGTTTCCTTCTTGCCCCCTCTTCCTCTGTGTAACCTCAGTGCATTAAACATATTTGCAGAAGCGCTGGGTCTTGTGCTCCTTTCTGACTGGGAGTAGGGGAGCGGGAAGCCTGGGCCCAGGCAGAGAGGGTGGGTTGGACTTGACCATTCAGAAGCTGGGGTGGGGAAAGGTCGTGAAGACTGTTCTGGGGAGTGGGGCAGGCGGGGTGGGGGGCGGGGGTGTGCGAAGGAACAGGATCGTGCAGCTGGTGACATTTTAGTTGTGCAGAAATGACTGCAGGGACAGCCTCTCTTTCACTTTGTTTTGAACTCCTCCAAGGTCAAGAGGGTAGGAGCACGGAACACAGTCTGGAATGGGTGGGTAAAGAACCTTCATTTTTCTCCTTCCTCTCTCCAAGAAAAACCCTCTCCCCTTGGGAAGATGGGCCTTCCTTACCTCCAGTTTGGAGTCCTTGCTCCTACTTCCAGCTAGGGCCAGGAGAAGGCTGCTCCCCTCACTGGGCTTCAAAATTCAACCTCTTAATCCAGAGCCTGAGGGCAGGGTGGAGAAGCTGCCTTAGCACCAGCACATCCCCCTGGGCGCCACTGAGGCTGGCCCACCCTTCCTATCAGCTTCTCTGGGCCTGGTCTGGGCGAGGAGGTGGATGGGTCCTCCTTCCCTGGATTGCCCAGGTCCTGTCTCCCAGAGCATCGTGCAGAGAGCCAGAGTTCAGTGCCCAAGGGGGAGACAGAAACAGGCAGGCAAGGGGGGTCCTGCAGTGAGACAGGGGTCCTGGAACCTGCGGGACTGCTCTGGGGCCCCACGCATTCTTTCCCTTCCGGTGGGCCTGAGCGTCCGACCCGGGGAGTAGCAGGCAGGGCCTTTCTTCCTGGTCCTTGGGTGGGTTGGACCTATAGTACCCAGGGCCTCTGCTGGGGCAGCTGGTTGAGGTCCTGGAGGCATCACAAGAATCACAAGAGGGGAGGAGGAAGGGTGTCAGCTCTTGGGAAGGGCCTATTCACTCCCTTCCCTGACTTCTGTGAGAACTAGCTGTATCTGGGGACCTTACCCAGGAGGAAGTCAGCACGCCTCTTTGGCCTGTGACCTCCTACTGGGCTGTGCCTGGTGTCCAGAGCAGTGGAGCAGGTCCTGTCCGGGGCCCTCAGTTGCTGTGGCAGTCGAAGCAAGGGAACCAGGAGGGTCTGGAGCCAAGCCATCCCCGTTCCCCTTTCTCCTTGGAGCCTGGTGTGGACGGTGGGAGGTGGGGAGAGATGCCTATCTATTCCTCCTCATCTGACTAGCCTAGAAGGACCCAGGGTCAGGGTGAGGCTCTTGTTCCAAAGAGTACAGAGAACAAGATCCTGTGCTTGGGTGATTCCGGGAGACAGGACCTGGCTGGGGTTGTTTCTGGAAAGAGAAGGGTTCCTGGGGGTGGGAGGTTTAAAAGAGCCCTATGGGGATGGATAGGGTGGGGGACACAGAATTCAGGCCAGGGCCTGGGGAGCCTGAGAGATGAGCCAAACTGGCCTGACCAGAAGGAGAATGAGTGCTGAAAGTGACTCAACCCAGCCTGACACAGAGACAGCTGCAGGCTGCAGAGGGGAGCAGATGGGGAGGCCAGGGTGGGGTAAGGGGAGTGATTTGCCGGGCAGCAGATGTGTCCCAAGACTGCAGGGGAAGGTAAGGAAGTGGTCAGGGAGGGGCAACCATATCTAGGCCCCTTCTGTGGAGGCCCCATCTATGGGTGGGACTGACCTAGTCCCTCCCCTCCTTGGTGCCAGGAAGCCTTTGGGAGAGAGCGACATGACGCAGGTGGGTGTCCATGGGTTGTGTGACATAGCTCTGTGAGTACCTTGAGGGGCAGAGGAGACTTTAAGAAGGCTGTGATGAGAGTAGTGGCCTTATTGGGGCCAGAGAAGTAAGGGAAGCAACCCCCCACCCTGCCCTGTCCCCATTCCTTTGTTTTTCCAATTTCACCCCCTGCCGGCCTATACCCACCCGTCTCAGTACTGAGAACCCTGAAAAGAGGGAGAATGGACCTTCTGGGTCCCAACCTTTATAAGACAGAGGAAGGCCACTTGTGCATTGACGAATCTATGCAACACCACTGTGGGAAGGGTAAGAGCTAGAAAGTATGTTTATTCACTTGTTCTTTGAACAAACATATAATAAGGCCTCTGCTATGCTGGGAGCCTGGACACAGTTCTGGCTGGGAGGAGCTCATAGTGCAGCGAGGGAAAACAGATAAGGAACAACTACAAGGAAGAACCGTAAAAGAGGAAGGAGTAAGCTGCTTTTTGTCATACCCCAGCCTCATCAATTATTGTCAGTGTGACTAAGACAGGCTAACTAGCTCGTGCCTCAGTTTCTTCATCTGCAAATGGATACTTGCTTCATAGAGTGTTTGTAAGGATTATATGAGATAATGCTCACAAGATTCCTAGCACATAGTAGTGGCTCAATTAGTGTAACCCTTTATTAAAGGGCTATGCTAGGATATGCACACAGAAAAGCCTCCCAACCCAATCAAGGGAGATTTTAAAAAGGCTTCCCGAAAAAAAAAATGACATTTAAATAAAAACCTGAAGGATGCTTAAGGGTGAACTGAACAAAAGAATAGGGGCTTGCCCTGGCTGGCATGGCTCAGTGGACTGAGTGCTGGCCTGTGAACCAAAAGGTCACCAGTTTGATGCCCAGTCAGGGCACTGGATTACAGGCCAGGTCTCCAGTTGGGGGTGAGGGAGAGGCAACTGATTGATATTTCTCTCACACATTGATGTTTCTCTCCCTCTCTTTCTCCCCTGCCTTCACCTCTCTCTAAAAATAAATAAATAAAATCTTAAAAAAAAAAGAATAAGGGCTTTACTTTCGAAAGCTCTCGTGGCAGGTAGAGCAGGCACAAAAGCCCCAAAGCTCTTCTTGAGAAGTATATGGTTTATTAGGCATCAAGGTTTCATTTTAGAACCATCCTCTGCCGGCTGGATGGAGAACATTTTGAAAAGGAGATTGGAGGCAAGGTGACCAGTGAAGCCTGGATTAGGGTAGAAGTGGTAGGGATGGAGAAAATGAGATTCATTCATTGGGTCAACAAATATTTATTGAGCACTTACTATGTGCTAGGTTCCATTCGAGGCACCAGGGATACAGCCCAAAGAACGCCTCTCCTTTCACAGGTCTTATATTTTAGTGATGGGAGATGGATGACATTTTTTTAAGTAGACTACATAGTATGTGAAGACATATGCTATAGAGGAAAAACAAAGTAGAGAAGAAGAGATAGGTGTTGGGGGAGGGGTGCAATTTGAAATACAGAGGTTAGGGAAGGCATTACTGCTTAGGTGACATTTGAACAAAGACTCTCAATGACAGAAAAGTGTGCAATAGGGGTATCTGGGGAAGAATGTTTCAGGCACAGCAAAGAGCAACTACAGCAGGTGTATTCGAGGAACAACAGGGAATCAGTGTGGCTGGAACAGAATAAGAGACAGGGGATGATAGGAGATAACTTATACAGAGGCTGAATTGTACAGGGCCTTGTAGGTAATTCTAAAACTTTGATTCTTATGTTGGTTGAAGTGGGAAGCCACTGGAAGATTTTGAGCAGAGAATTGACATAACCTGATTTATATTTTAAATGAACTACTCTGACTTTTCTGTTGAGAACTGACTCCAGGAGGTAAGGTTGAAGCAGCGAAAGCAGTTCAGACTTACTGAAACAATCCAGGTGAGGGATTATAATAAAGTACGGTAATAGAGGTGCTAAGAAGTAGTCAAGATTTGCTGAAAGGTTGGTTGGCTGTGGGATGTTTGCTGAGAAGCAGAAGGCTGCAGCCAGAACAGGTTTAGGGGGAGCAGAAATTAGTACAATTTTAGACATGTTGAGTTTGGACTGTATGTTGTGCCCAGAAGTGAAGATGTTAAGTGAGGAACCAGTATACAAGTAAATTATCGGAGAGCTGTTTAAGAGTAGGACTATAGCACCTGAAGACTAAATAAGAGAGGTGAAAGGAAGATGTCAAGGTTGCCTCCCTAATCTTTAGTTTAGTAACTAAGTGGTTGACATGTCCACCCACCGAGATGGGATCATAGTGGAGGGGGAACAGGCTGGAATGTGAAAAGGATCAAGAGTTTTGTTTCCAATACATTGAATTCAAGGTGCCTGTGCGACATCCCAGTGGAGCACATAGTTGGTGGCTACATAGATCTGCAGCTAGTGGGGTGAGGATCTGGGCTGAAGACACTGCCTGAGGAGTCATCCGTATAAAGACAGTAACCAAGCCCTAAGGGTAAATGAGATGGCCCAGGGAACAGGTATAGATTAGTAAGGGAAGAAAATGAAGGAAGGGATTCTGAGAACCACTGGCATTTATGAGATAGAAATTAGAGAGGTCTGTGGTTAGAAAGATAGAACCAGAAGAGTATGATGTCTTGTAAGTCAAGAGGAACAGTCAGATGGTTTATTATCCCGAGGGTCATTGGTGAGGAGGCCACAAAAGAACACTCTGCTCCAAGCTAGACCTTGTTGTTTCTTCGCACCATCTTTAGGGTATGGAATTAAGGACTAAGGCTTGAAAACCATTTTCTCCTTGTTCATTCAGACATGCACGCATTCATTCATTTTTCATTTGTTCAGCATGTGAGGGGAGGCAAAGTGCTAAAGACACAGGGTCTGTCCTTGAAGGGTCCACATTAGCTCCTCCATCAGGAATGAGGAGATGGCGGCTCTGAAGCGGAGAGGCCCTCTGCTTTTATGGAAGGGTCAGCACCCCCACCCCGGGTCATGCTGAACTAGATCTGAATTCGTTGTGCCAGTCAGCACATAATCACTCTGGTGACCCTGAAATCCATAATCTCCAGCACAGCCCTCCCTGCTGAGTCTGTATGGACTGTTGTCTCCTCAACATTTCCACTGGATTATATGAGCCAATCAAACTTAGAACTACTAAAAATCTTCCTGCCCAAGCCTACCTAACCCTCTTTAATTCTCTCTTAGGTAAATGGCACCACCATTCAGCTTCTTTAAACATTTTGGGGGGGAATACAAGATATATACATACATACACATATATGGTATATTCCATGTACATGCACATATATATGGGGAAAGTTCATATATATATACATATATATGTGGTGTGTGTGTGTGTGTGTGTGTATACATGGGGAAAGTTCAGAAGGATATACTATATACAGTGATAAGCACATCTTGATCCCATTCCTACCCCATTACTACTATGTATTGATTCTTCTCCATCCCATATCTAGTCCTTACCTAGTCCTGTTGGCTCTACTTCCAAAATATGTCCCAACTCTGACAGCTTCTCACAACCAGCTTCAAGTCCAGACTCCTTACTATGACCTATACAGAAGGCCCTGTGTGTTCTAGCTCCTACCTGTCTTTTCCAACACGCAGCCTTCATTCTGCCCTGGGACATGCCTAATCTATTGTTTTTGCATTTGTTTTTCCTCTGACTAAAGCACGCTTCCCCCAGATTGTCTGTCACTTGCCTGACTCCTTTTGAACATGCAGGTTTCAGCTCAAATGTCACTTTTTTTGGAAAGCACTGTGTGAGCTCCTATCACAGATTGAATATTACATATGTAGCAGTTATCCTACATATTTAATTAAAAAAATCTTTTTTGTACATGTTCTCCGAGGAATCCCCAAGGCCTAGGAAAATGCCTTGGCACATAAAGGCTTTTGTTAAATATTTGGTGACTGACCAATCGACCTCCGGTAATTACTACAGTTCTTTAAGCGTCCGGGTTTTTTTTTTTAAACATTAAAGAGATAATAATTCCTATTTTGCTTGGTAGTTTTAAGCGTCAGAAATGGGGAGCGGGTAAAGTTAGGAGGACATAGGAAAATTGCCCCACAGTGAACATTTGCAGTTCTCTGCTCAGTTCCATCAGGCAGCTGAGCTAACAACCCTCTGCCTCTCAGGTAAAAAGAGCTAAGGGTGAATTAAGCCCAGGAAAAAGTGGCCCCACTACACCGTGGAATCATTGCCCTTTTAAGAAGCGAGAAAGCCCATCCCAATGTTTAATGTACCCAAGTTAGTACAAGTCACGTGAGGATCTTTGGTTTGCTCCGCCTTAAACAGGCGGGGCCTCAGCTTGGGGTCCAATAGCAGGAGCAACCTCCGAAACAGCCCCAACTCAAGACAGGGAAAAGGGGAGGGGCCGGGCACCTCAGCCGCTGTAACAGCACTTCCGGACAAAACGCCCCGCCCCGGCCCCACTCCCCTGTCCATTTATTTCTCCAGTGCCGGGTGGGCCGAACCGGCGGGTGCTGATTAAAGGCGCCGCGGTTGTGCCGCCGCTTTCTCCTCGCCTCCCCCTCCCCGTCTCCCCGCCCCCTTCCTGAGTAGCGGGACCGGCCGTGAGGTAGAAACACCACCCTCCGCTTCTCTCCGCCCTAGCTCAGGAGTCCTGCTCACCGCAGCCCCCTGCCCGCCTGGCTCCCCACCTTGCCGGCCGCACTGGCTGTGAGGGAACCCATTGTATCCGCCTACCCAGCCGGCAGACTCCGAGGCCGGGCCGTGGTGGGAAGATCCGGGACCCCTGGACGCCCCTCCAGCCGGTCCCGCGAGCAGGAGCCCCTCCCTTGCCCGCCCTCCTCGCAACAGCGCGGTAGCAGCTAGGGCGCCTTTCCCTCCCAGTGGAGGCGGAGGCCAACTAGCGGGCAACAGGGACGCACCCCTTCCCGAGCCCCAGCGGTGAATCCCCCCACCGCGCCCCCTTCCTGGGGGAAGGAGAGCCGGAGCGCGAGCGAGCCGAGGCAGGAAAAGGCTGCCGCGGACTGCCCGGCCCGCAGATCATTTTTATTATCGAGATTATTATTAAAAGGGGCGGGGAGCCCAGGACGCGGGGGAGGGGGGCTAGAGACTCAGCTATTTTTATTAAACAGATTATTCCTAAAATAATAATAATACGCGCAAGATGGCTGAAGGTGGCTGTGATGAGAGTGTTGGGGTTGGGTTTGTTTTTTTTTCTTCCTCTTTTTTTTTTTTTTTTTGATCTGAGGATAAAGCTCTGAGGCGACAGCCGCTGCGGAGACCCTGCCCAGAGTGCCCTCCCCTCAGTTGAGAAGCTGCGGGCGGACAAACGGACCCACCGAAGGAGCGACTAGCGCGGGCCCGCCCCGGACGCGTCGCCTGGGCAGCAACCGGGGGCCGCCGGCGCTCACCTTTCTGCCGACTTCTTCCAATTCTAATCTTTTTTTATTTTTTGGAACGGACCGGGGTGGGTGGAGCAGAGGTGGAGAGAAATCGGGACTTGGCATTTTCTCCCTTCTCTCTCTCCTAATTTGAGGGAGGCCGCCAGCTCTCCCCTTAAAAAAAAAAAAGAGAGAGAGGTAGAACGCTGCAGGACCCTCGAAGCGAGCACACCCGGACCCCCGGCCGCCGCCGCCACCGCGGCCGCAGGAGCCCAAGATGGCTGGGCGCTGAGGGAGGCAGCCCGGCCCGGCTGGCTCGGCCCGGCCCCGCCGCGGCGGGCTGGCTCCGACCGCAGCCCGGACCCTTCCAGGCCGGAGCAGAGGCCGAGAAGAAAAGAAAGTGGGGGGGTGGGGGGAGGCTGGGGTGGCGAAGGGGGAGGGCCGGGCCAGGGGGAGGGGAGGGACGCGAGCCGAGCCTCCTGTTCATTAGCAGTTGAGAAAAATTCCTTTCTAGTTTGATCAATCCTTGTTTTCCTCGGCAGAGCCGAGGCGCCCGCCCAGCGCGGAGACGGAGAGCGGGGTCTTTCCGCGGCGGGGGCGCCCGGCGCCGGGCCTCGGGGGAGCGCTGAAGTAGCGACGAGGAGGTCAGGCCGGAGCACCTCTGGGGCTTCTCCTCCCTCCCTTTCTGGTTGGGTTTTTTTTTTTTTTTTTTTTTTCCACTTCTCTCCCTCCCCCTTCCGTTTCTATTTGTGAAGGGAGGAGGAAGGCAGAGGCGGGCTGGTGTCTCTGGCCGGGGACTGGAATTTCATCTGAATGACTGCCCCTGCGCGCACACAGCGCCCCGGAGTCGGCCCGCCTGCGCCCAGCAGCCCGCACCCGCAGACGGCCGGCAAGCCCGGGGGCGCCCACGCCACAGCCCCGGGACCGCCGGCTCGCCTAGCCCGCCCGGTCTGGATCTAGCAGCCACCGGCGCGGCAGCACTTGTTTCCCCGGCCCTCGGGTCCTGGACAAGGCAAGGGAGACGCGGCGCCGGCGAGCCGGGAGGGAGCCACCATTGCCGCCGCCGTCGTCGCTAGAGGAAGTGTGCGGTTCCCCCGCTCTGTCCGCCTCGGGGCGTGCCCCAATGTCAGTCGCGGGGCCGAGCGCAGGCCGCGGGCTGTTTCTGCCCTAGCCGCGCAGACGGGTAGGCGGCCTCTTATATGGAATTTGGACTCCGGCGCTCCCCTCCAGGGCTGGTGCCCCGGCTGCGGCCCTGGCGCAGTCCACCACCTCCCGCTAGGCGCTCGGGAGGAGGAGGAGACGCAACCGGCTGCGCGCGCGGTGTGAGGACCGAGGCTCCCTCTGGGGGGCGGGCGCGCGGAAGGCGCTGGTGACTGAGCGACTGTCGGGGCCTCTTGGGGCCGGAGCTCGGGGCTCGGTGGGCCTAGAGCGGTACCAGCCGGACCCCCAGGGCTGGGGAGTTGGGAAGGCCTGCCCGGGCCCCCTGCCCGCAGTCGCCATGGCAGATAATTGGAAGAACTGCTTCGAGGAGGAACTCATCTGTCCCATCTGCCTGCATGTCTTCGTGGAGCCTGTGCAATTGCCGTGCAAACACAACTTCTGCCGGGGATGCATCGGCGAGGCTTGGGCCAAGGACAGCGGCCTGGTGCGCTGTCCGGAGTGCAACCAGGCCTACAACCAAAAGCCGGGCCTGGAGAAGAATCTGAAGCTCACCAACATTGTGGAGAAGTTCAACGCCCTGCACGTGGAGAAGCCGCCCACGGCGTTGCACTGCGTGTTCTGTCGCCGCGGCCCTCCTCTCCCCGCACAGAAGGTCTGCCTGCGCTGCGAGGCGCCCTGCTGCCAGTCCCACGTGCAGACGCACCTGCAGCAGCCCTCTACCGCCCGCGGGCACCTCCTGGTGGAGGCGGACGACGTGCGGGCCTGGAGCTGCCCGCAGCACAACGCCTACCGCCTCTACCACTGCGAGGCCGAGCAGGTGGCCGTGTGCCAGTACTGCTGCTACTACAGCGGTGCGCATCAGGGACACTCGGTGTGCGACGTGGAGATCCGGAGGAATGAGATCCGGGCAAGTACCTTACACACATACTCACACACTCCCTACTCTGTGGGGACCTCCCATCTGCACAGGCTGACTCTTGTGACATCAGGCCAGAAGCCCCCTTCCAAACTCTAGTACTCTGAAAGTTTGGGTTCAAGGTTCTAGGAAGAAGGGTCCCCCATGGCTACTTAATACGTTCTTGCACCTGTGCTCCGAGAGCCCATCTTGTAAGTTATTTATAGAACTGAGGTGTGGGGCTGTCAAGGGTAGAGTTTGGGTGTTGCTTTTCCGTTTTTCACACAGCTCCCTCCCCCAGCCTTGTTTCTGTAGGCCCTAGGGAAGTCACCAAGGCGGTGACCCAGGTTTTGCTTCTCCAGCTGCTGTTTATGTAATGAGTGTCCTGGTGCCGCTGCTGTGGCTGACATGATCCATGATGTTGGCATACCAATGAGGAAGTAAACAAAAGCAGCCATGTTAGTTTCTAGCCCTGCTGGAAACACATTGCGGGGTGGAAGGGAGCTTCCCCGGGGAGAGCAGAACTCCGGGTGTCTATGAGGACAAGGCCTGGACAGCCAGTGGTACCACGGGACAGTGTCTCGACCATTTGGATTATTCCGGGTAGCCCGCTGTCCGTGTGTGAGAACCCCCTCCCTCTGTGCGCCTGTCTGTGTTGCATGCGCCTGCATGAACAAACCTTAAAGTATGTGTCTCGTCTTTCTCATCCTGAGCCCTTTGCTCCCAGCTCAGCCCTCCATCACAGCCCTCCCACATTTGGGGAGGGGAAGTGGAAGACGGAAAAAGAATCCTGTGGGTTTAAGGTTGAGCCGCCTCACAATCTGGTTTCAGGCAGCTGGCTCCCCTGGGCTGCCGGCTGAGTGATTACGGAACCACATCCCCTCCCATTGTATACACCCTGCAGCAGCGGCCAATGTCAAAACCGCCTTCCCCCTTAGGCCTCTGGGCCTGGCTTTGGAGCCGGACTGAGGCAATACTTCCGTCCCCTTCCTCGGAGGGGGGCTCCTCCTAGGTCCCTCCCTGGTCCCCTGGCTTTTCGGAGTTGAGTCATACCAGAAGGAAGGGGGTTGGCCTGAGACTGTCTGAGCCGTTTCTGGAGCCCCAGCTTGGGGCCTGGGGCAGAGGCTGGGCTCTGGGAGGACTGGGAGTGTTTCTGGGTGGGGGCCCCTGGGGGCTAGTCGAGGCCAGCGAGGAGCTTGGGTATGAGGAAGCAGCTAGCAAGGGCCGTTGCAGATGAGGGCCATTTCCTTTGGAGGGACCAGTCTGAATGAGTCACTGTTTAGCAATTAAAAAACGTACACAGACAACTAACAAAAGGCAGGAGGGCTGCCACTGGCTGAGGGCAAAGACAACAAATAAAATTTGCTGTATAATTAGTTTCCAATTCAATGGGCTAGCTCTGGGGTTTTGTGCCAGGACAAGGCCTCTGGTTTCTTAAAGGAAGTGTGTGGGGTAAGGGGGTGGAGAGAGGAGCCATCACGCCCTCCCCCCCCTTCCCCACTAGGGTTAGAAAAGGCAGAAGCCTAGAGAAAGCAGAGGAGCCGGAGGGCAGGCAGAGCTCAGACTTTCCCCAGCATTGGGAAGCTGCTGCTATTAATAAAGATGGAAGGGCTTGGGGGAGGAGGCTGGGAAAAGGCAGAGGCAGGAGAAAGGGGGCTGTCCAGTTCTCAGTCCTGGGATTGGCAGAGGAAAGTGAGAGGAGGGGAAGGGCTAAGACAGGACTGAAAGGAACAGAACAGGGCGCTGAGTGCATGTGTGCTCCCACCCACAGTTGGCTCTTAGCTGTGTCTGAGTGCTGGGGATGTCTTTGATTTGGATGGGGAAGAAAGCATAATGGTACCTAACTCAGTAATAGGAGGGGATCTTTCCATGTATGTCTGTGTTTACTAGTGTCTTTGAGACTGTCTGCCTTGCCCTCAAATGCACCTGTCTCCTGGTTGTGTAGTTGGGGTTGGGGGGGTGGCATGCGCATGCAGTGCACCCTGGGAGTCCCATCAGCAGGTCTCCGGTCCGCAGCTCACAGGAGAGACTGGATGGAAGCAGGCCCTGAACTTTGTCAGCAGCTGTGCCCGTGTGTTTGTGTCTTCATTCTTGTTCCTGGTATGGGCAGGCTCAGAAGTGGTGGGTCACATCAGGGCCAGATGTGCAATTCTGTTTGCTTAGCATCTGTGCCCCCTAGCCTGAGTCTCATCCCCCTCCAGCCCTCAGGATTCTCTCTGCTGCCCAGGGTACTGGAGTTGGAAACCCTTCAATCGCCCAGCACCACTCAGTATGAGTTGTACTTATTGAATATTGGGGAAGGGGGGAGCTTTGGGGAACCTGAATGGAAGAACCCATTTCACTCTCCATCTTATCTGGGCCCTTGGTGGGGGGGGGGGGGGCGGGAAGGACCTTTCCCTGGGCCTCTTTTCTCTTGGGAATCAGTCCCAAAGGACTTCTGCTGGTACTGTGAGTAAAGGCAACAGAATTCTCCTGGATATAAGAGCAGAAGCATGGAGGCCTGACACATGCCTTGAAATGTAGCTCTGCTTCTTGTGCTTCCTCTTCTGTCCTCCTGGGAGAGGGGAGGGGGCAGCTGCTGAAATGCCCTATTGGCTAGAAATAGAAAACCTGATCAACCTCTCCCTGGGGGCCCCAACCCTGAGAGCATGGGCCAGCGGCCTGGAGCAGGGGCCCACTGGGAGAGAGGCGGGGCAAGCAGAGCAGGGGGTCCCAGAGTCAGGCCTGTGAAGTCTATGGTCCCACCGTGCCCTTGGGAGGCCAGTGTGTAGGTCACATTTTCCCGAGGCCTGGATGCCCAGTGCGTGGGCCCCAGAGACCATTCTCTGGGCTGTGTCTAGACTAAATATGTTCTCCCCTGGGGCTATGAGAGGCTAAAAGCCTAAGAATAGGACATTTGGGTGGGCTTGGGCCTGGCAGCCCCAGGTGTTCAAACCCTCTTTCAATCCCCACCCTGGGTTTAGGGTTTTATCTGAGCAACAGGAATTCTGTGAGCTGGGAGCGCCCCTATCAAGACCTCCCTCAGCCTGGAAAGATGACTCAAGCTAAAGCCAAACTCTGTGTGTGAGGGGATATACAGGGGGTGTGAGTGTTTTCAGGTCATAGTTGGTGCTTCTTTGTCATTTGTAGGACCCCAGATCAAGGCTGGAATGGGGAATGGTCTTTGCATTCTTGGAGGTTCAGAGTTCAGATGTTCTTTTCAGAGGAGATCCCACTGCTTCGGCCGGCTTATGGTTTGCAGCTGCTGGGGTGATGTTACCCGCTGCTCACATTGCCCTTGGCTGGAGGGGTCGTATGGAACCCTAGAGGGGATCCCAGGTCTCCACTCCGCGTGTCTGTATCGCATGGACTGTAGGGGTGAGGTTTGCCCCCAGCTACCTCGTCCCCCACCATACTCCTGAGGCAGGGTGGGAGCTGGGGCAGGGAGGCTGCGTGTTTGAGATGCTAGCATTGTGTAGGTGCCACTTCCTTGGCCATCCTGAGCCTGCACAGGAGACTGGTTTTGCCCGCCTCCCTGGGCCCAGGCAGAGGCCCACCCCCACCTCCACCCCAAGATATTGCTGACACAGCCAGGCGCTTCTCATGCACGAATATTGATCCCTCTGCCTCCTGCAACCCTGGGGAGTGGTGTATTCATGTCAGTCTGCAGGTGTGTGTGTGTAGCCGGCCCGTCTGGTTGTGTATCTCACATGTGGTGAATTTTTTGTACCTCAACGTGTGTATCTCTGAGAAGGTACAATGTGGGTGACTGATTGAATTATGTAGTTGTCTATGTGTGTGTGGTGCAGGGTCAGAAAGAGCACGAGTGTGTGTTTGTGAGAGAGCAAGCATGCTGCACACCTGTCAGGCGAAGTTGAGTGTGTGTGTGTGTGTGTGTGTGTGTGTCTGTGTGTGTGACTGTCAGCGTGATGGTGCCAGCGGGACTGCCTGCTCAGGCTGTGGCTGGTGCTTGTAAGTCTTGGGCAACTTTTCTCACCTGGTGGTACAGGAATTAGGGAGGGAAGGGGAAGATGGGATTCACCTTAGGGTGAGCTTGTTGCCTGTGGCAGTATCGGAGGTAGCCGCCTGGGTGGACCCTGCGGTGCTGTATTGGGGCAGTCTGGGTGGGCACAGGGAGAAGATGAGCCGGGCTTGGACCCTGACCCTGGACTGAGCAGGCAGGCCTGGTTGGCCTCATCCCTGGCTCTGGGAAAGCCTCCCTTCCCGGCTGGCCTGGCATTCAAACCCAGACAAAGGGGGGCTTTCTCTCTTGCCTCTTTGTTCTGCTGCCCCAGAGCACTGCTCTCTGCATGGCAAAAGCTAATTTGACTCTGCAGCTGGGAAACCCTCTCTCGGGTCCACTGGGGCTCGCCTCCCAGGTGCTGCGTCTCTCCTTGCCCTGGCACCTGCCCTGGCACTTCTTCTCTCTGGGTCTGTGGTTACCCCAGCCTGGGGGTTCACCAGGTGGCCCAAGGCAGGAGCTGAGGCACAGATAGGGGCATATAGGGTAGGCAGTGCTGCTCTGGGACGAGGGGAGAGTGCTGTGGCCCAGAGAGTGAGAAGGTAATGCATTTCTGGGAGGAGATCTTGAGTGGGGGGGGGGGGGGTTGGTAGCTGGGGAGGAGGTTGAGGGTAGGGTAGCTCTGGAGCAGGGGTTGCAGCCAGAGCTGGAGCTGGCTCGACAGTCGTCTGGGCAGGGGTCTGGCTGGCTGAGCTCCCTTTTCCTGCCCCCCACCCTCCCACCGCAGCCTGCAGGACCCAGCCCTGGCCTTGTCTGAAAACCTCAGGCCTGCCTCTGGCCCAGCTCCTGGGGCCCTGTTCCCTCCTGACCTTGCTTCTCTGCAAGGTTGACTTGTGGGTTTTATTATTATTTATTAACTTTTATACAGCCTAGAGTCCCCACGGCCTCACCCGTCTGCCCAGTCCAGTCTGGCACCAAAAATGCCAGCTGGGCCTGGCCAGTCAGGCTCTAGAGAGACATGAGCCTTTCCCAGGACAGGAATCTGAGGGGCTTACGACTGATTGGCCCCTCTCCAGGCTGGGAGGGGCATCAGAAGGAGCAGCTCAAGGCAGAGTCTAGAACACTGGGTCACAGGAATGAGGAGCGGGATGTTCTGGGGCCTTGGAGAGATGGGAATGGAGTGCCCTCAAGCCTTCTTGCTGCTTTGCCCTCACAGACCCAAGGGGCAGGGGCAGGAGTGAGCAGGTCCTGTCTGGCCCAGGGCCGAGGAGCGGGGCTGGGCCTCCTGTTGCCGCCCCTCCTGCTGGAGGCCTGGTCCATCAGTGCGTCTAGTCCGGACCAAGGGTCCCCGCTTTGCTCTGCTCCCCCTGCTC
The DNA here is from genome assembly GCF_004126475.2 of Phyllostomus discolor. Taxonomy (NCBI): domain Eukaryota; kingdom Metazoa; phylum Chordata; class Mammalia; order Chiroptera; family Phyllostomidae; genus Phyllostomus; species Phyllostomus discolor. The sequence goes on from NC_040907.2 coordinate 154,720,757, forward strand.
CTGCACACTTGAGGTGTGTCACAGCCCAGGTGACTTACTGTGGGTTGGGAGCAGGTTATGAAGTCTCCCCCCAGCAGTGAGAGCCCTTGCTCTGACTCAAGGGGGGAAATCTGGTCCTATCTCAGCTCTGGGTTTTTCCCAGGTGGGAAATCGGGCCTTAGCTCTCAGCAACTCCCCGGGGTTTGGGATGAGGAGAGGGTTCCAGCCCTTGCTTCCTCTGCTCCCCATCTTCCAGCTTCTCAGCAAGCTGATGCAGTCATTTGGGGTAACTGAGGTGAGGGGTAATGAAGGGGCAGCACGGGGATATTTCCCTCCGTCCCCCAAGTTTCCTAGTGCCTGAGGAAGGCACTAGTGGTCCTCCCAACCCCCTGCTTCCTCCAGGTGTTGTCTGTGGCAGAGTTAAGATCACCTGGCCCCAGGGAGGGCAGTGCCTGAAAGGGTGAGCTGGCCAGTTCGGCCCCCTCCCCAGTGGCAGAGACAGGAGCCCAAGGGCCTCTGAGCTGGGGCAGGGGACTAGAAAACCCAGCCACACTGGGCTCCTCCCTCAGAGGGCTCCAGGGAGCCAGGAACCAGCACCTGGGACTGCTGAAGCTAAGGCAAGATGCTGCAGGGCCCCGGGGTAGAAGTGCTGTCGGAAAAGGCTCTGAGAAAGGCCTAGAAGAGGGAAGAGGCTGAGTCACCCCACCCCCAACCCAGGACTGGACAGGAGGTGCCTCCCTTGGCTCTGCACTGAGGGGTCAGCCATGGACCCCCTGAAGGGCTTTCAGGGTGTGGGGGAGGGGCCTCCCACTGGTCTGGAGGGTTGGAATAAGAGCAGCCCTGTTCCTATCCCCTGAGGGCAACTGGGCTGGGAACCCACCTGGGCTGCTCTTTCCTGGGCCTCCACCCCAGGTGCACCTCCCATCGGATACTGGTGGTTTTGAGCAGGGAGTCCGTGATGCACAGATTCGGTGGGGTGCATGGGACCTGAGCTTTCAGATATCCGGGGCATTGGCAAGGCAAGGGTGGCCTGGAGTCTGAGATGCGTTGTGGGGTGGAGGGCTGTCCTCCTGAGTGTGGGTATAAGGTCGCCAGCAGGCAGAAATCTGGGGGCCAGCTGTTAGAGGGGAGGTAAAAAGGTATAACGTTCCTGAAAGAGGGTGTCCTGGCCACCTTGCCTTCCCTCTAGGCCTCCCTCAACTGACTGGGGCCTTCTGGAGGTGCAGCCTTCACTGGGCAGGGGGGTGGGAGCAGGTGCATGTGCAGCTGTATAGGACAATGTGCGTGAGGTATTCTCCAGGCGGTGCGTACCATTGTATGCATGTGTCTGGGCAATACTGTGAGGTGCTGGCTGCCCTCTTCACACATCCCTGGGTGGTTTCACAGGCCAGGAGGATCTCCAATTACCTACCTCTATTCCCGCCTCCCACCCAGAGGTGCTTCTCAACAGCTGCAACCCTTGGGTTCCAACAGATCCCTGTGCATGTTGGGCTGGGGTAGGAGCCGGCTGTCAGTATAAGGTGCTGGGCAGAGCGGGGTCTCCTGGGGCTGGTTCTTCGTAGTCCTGCCCTGCGGCACTGAAAGGTCAGGTGGTTGGGGGTGGCTGCCCCAGGCTTCCCCAGCTTAGTTGAGAGCCTCACCACCACCTACTCCACTTCTCGGGGTCCTAGTTCTTGGTTTAGCCACCAACACACAAGGGGGCTACTGAACTCCTCACTGGCCCAGTCTTCCTCACATGTGAAAGGGGGTGGGGGTAAGAAAGGGGTCGGCGACAGCTTGGGAAGCCAGCTGTGTGTGGGTGGGAGTGGGAGTCATGGGGTCAGACCTGAGCGTCAGTCTGAGGCCCATGCAGAGGAAGGAGAAAGAATCATTCCTTGTTGAGTGGACACTCACTGTGAGGTAGGCTCTGTGCAGTTTGCTTTGCAAACCTTATTTTATGTGTAAAACCCATGGGTTTTATAGTAAACATGATATATAGATATATATAGATATATATATACACACACGTATGGCATTTGTGTGGCCCAGCACCCTATAGAAAGAGGGGAAGGGAGAGAGAGAGAGAAACATCAATTTGTTGTTCCGCTTACTTATGCACTCATTGGTTGATTTTTTTGTATGCACCCTGACTGGGAATTGAACCTGCAACCTCGATGTATCAGGACAACACTCTAACCAACTGAGCTACCTGGCCAGGGCACAAAGCCCTATTTTCAAGAGACCTTGAGTTTTGTAGGACAGTCAAACCCTGGTTTGTGAGCTGAGATACAGAATAGTGTATTCTGTAGCTCTTTCTGGGATAATGGCATGTTAGTCACGTGTGACTAGTGGCTACCGTCCTGGACAGCACAGCTATAGAGAGGCTGGACTGTGACAGCCCCACTGCATGACCTGTACAGGCTCTGAGCAGGTTCATGAAAAGTCTCCTAGAGGAGGGAGGGGGCCTTAAGTTGAGCCTTGAAAGATACAAGGAGGGGGAACAGGCACTGTAGGCTGCAGAAAACCCTCAGCAGGGAGCAGGGAGTGCGAATGTGTGCAGAATGTTGGGGACAGGACACCACCAGGTCTTAAAAGTGCCTCCATTACTGTGCTAAAATGTTTGGAAGGAGGGAGTCAGAGTTCCTGAGCAGGGGCAAGACCCTGTTTAAAGGGGTGTGTCTGCTGACGGCCAGTGACAGAATGGAGGGAGCAGCTGGGACGGGCAGGGCTGGGAGCAAGGGGATTGTGGAGATAGGAGATTAGGGGCTGGGATGAGCAGCTTGGTCCAGTACCTTCCAGGAGTCTGGCCTCAGGTTTTAGGACAGCCAGCATCTCCTTTCCACCGGGCTCCAACTTGGGGGCCGAGGGAGCTAGCAAGGACTGCTGAGGCCCAGCTCTCGGCATCAAGAACAAGGGTGTTGGACCCTGCGTCTTAGGGCACTCATCTCTCAGACGGGGCTCCCCAGAGGGAGGCAGCATGACTTGGGTAAGAACAGAGCCTACCGCCAGATCACCGAGGTTTGCATCCCAGTTCTCCCACTTACTAGCTATGTGCTTGGGATGAATTACTTAACCTCTATGGTTTCCTCTTTCCTGAAATGAGGATAATAGTACTTCTCTCATATTGTTGCTGGGATGATCAGATTCATCTGAGGTGGGGGGGGGGGGCGGATGCTTAGAACAGAGGCTGGCCTGACCCTGCCCTCAGAAAGCTCATGGTTTAGACATGTATGAGAAGCTATTCCAGGCTTTTGGTTCCTGAGAACAGGCTGGCCCGACAGCTGTCACCAACCAGTCCCCCAGGATTGCATTAGGGCCAGCAGAGGTTGGATGGCAGAAATTTTAGGTGACCTGGGTCAAAAGATCTAAGGATGAGTCTGTTCCGTAGAGGGAAGGTTGGTACTCACCCACCCTTGGTGAGGGAGGGATAGAGCCACAGCCCCTTCTGATGCCCCTGCCTCCACTGTCCCTGCAGAAGATGCTGATGAAACAGCAGGACCGGCTGGAGGAGCGAGAGCAGGACATTGAGGACCAGCTGTACAAACTTGAGTCAGACAAGCGCCTGGTAGAGGTAGCTAAGCCCAAGTTCGTGGTGTGGGGTGGGGGCGGCTTGGGTGCAGGACCTGGGGCTAGTACCTTCCTTGGGCTAGGATCTGGGCCAGAACCCCTCGGTCAGTCTCTCAGCGGACTGTTAGCGGATGAGCCCCACTGATACCGGGGACACCTGGCACAGAGTCCTGTGCTACCAGCAGGTCACACCCTGCTCTTGGGAAGCCTGGGGGTCTGGGGTCCCAGACTCTGCCATCCAGGGTGCGAGACAGGCGGAAGTGGCAGCCAGAGGTCCTGACGAGCACTCCTGCCCCATGCCTACAGGAGAAGGTGAGCCAGCTGAAGGAAGAAGTGCGGCTGCAGTACGAGAAGCTGCACCAGCTGCTAGACGAGGACCTGGGGCAGACAGTGGAGGTTCTGGACAAGGCCCAGGCCAAGTTCTGCAGTGAGAATGCAGCGCAGGCGCTGCACCTCGGAGAGCGCATGCAAGAGGCCAAGAAGCTGCTGGGCTCCCTGCAGCTGCTCTTCGACAAGACAGAGGATGTCAGCTTCATGAAGGTGGGCTGGGCCCAGGAGCAGCGGGTGGGGCCTGGGGGCATTCCTACATTGGAGTCTGTGATTCTCTGCTCCCCAACCGGTTTCCCTGACCAGTGTACCCACAGGGCTCTGGAGCAACCCTGTTCTTTTCTACCTTGGTGACCTTGGCGACCATGGCAAGTTATCTGTGTTCCCCATGCCTCAGTTTCCTCCCCTTAAAATGGGGTTTACAATACACATCTGCTTATTCTCAGTCCAAATTTTAAAAATCTGTACACAAGGAAAAAAGCCTGGCAACTCATTTAACAGCAAAAATTGACTTGGTGTTGGCAATTTATGGTCTTTATTTATCTTCCTTGGTACAAATATTCAAACATTTTGCTACAGAAACATTGTGTATTGGATTATGGTGCCGACTGGGGGTGATATGTAATATATGCTACAGGCACCATATTTCCCTTCTGAAATCCATGTAATTCCACATTCCAAAACACAGCTGGCCCCAAAGATTTTGAATAGAGGATTGAGTGCCAGCAGAACCTTCCTTCTAGGTTAGCTGCGTGGAGAAAATGATGGGTGTATAAAAAGCACTTGCAGTATTCTGTCGCATAGTAAGTGTTCAATAAATGTCAGCTGTTCTTAAAAACGAAGACACCTCCACCACAAGCTCCCCCACCCCCAGCCACACTGTAGCCAGAATCAGGAGGTCAGCCCTCCCCAGGGAGGTCATCCTGCCCGGGGAGAGGGAAGCGGGACAGATCTTGTCTTCCCTTCTCCCGAGTTGCCTCTTCCACTGACTCAGCCTCTTCTCTCTCCCTAGAACACCAAGTCTGTGAAAATCCTCATGGACAGGTGAGCAGACGGTCACTGGCCCTCAGGGGAGCACCTCCTGGGGAGGGCGGGGAGGGCCAGGCCCACAGGGCGGTGGTGGGGCGGGCTCACCGGTGATCCCTCCTCACAGCAGATGCCCCGTCCACTGCCCCCAGGACCCAGACCTGCACGGGCAGCAGCCTTTCTCCCCCTAAGATCGGCCACCTGAACTCCAAGCTCTTCCTGAACGAGGTGGCCAAGAAGGAGAAGCAGCTTCGGAAGATGCTAGAAGGTGAGGGTGGGGCCCTCAACGGAAGGAGGAGAGCCCTTAGGGCAGGGGCATAAACCAGAGCCTTCCCTGTGAGAGGCAGCGTGGCCTAGTCGGGTGGACTTTTCTTCATGTCCTTGCTTGGCTACTTCTAGCTGTGGGTCTTTGGGCAAGCCTGCCCCTCCCTGAGCCTCAGTTTCTTCAGCTGTGAAACGGGAATAATAATAGTAACTACCAGTAATGAAGCAGTGACACTGACCAAAATGATGCATGATGCAGTGTGCCTGGTCCCGCAGATGAGAAAGGTCCCGGGGGAGAGGAGGCCTGGGTTGTTTCGGATGTGAACTTCAGCGGCTTTTGTCCCAAACTCTCCACAGGCCCCTTCAGCACACCGGTGCCCTTCCTGCAAAGCGTCCCCCTGTACCCTTGTGGCGTGAGCAGCTCTGGGGCGGAGAAGCGCAAGCACTCAATGGCCTTCCCCGAGGCCAGTTTCCTAGAGACGTCGTCGGGCCCTGTGGGCAGCCAGTATGGGGCAGCGGGCACGGCCAGCGGCGAGGGCCAGTCAGGGCAGCCCCTGGGGCCCTGCAGCTCCACGCAGCACTTGGTGGCCCTGCCGGCTGGTGCCCAGCCGGTGCACTCGAGCCCTGTGTTTCCCCCTTCACAGTACCCCAATGGCTCCGCCGCCCAGCAGCCCATGCTCCCCCAGTACGGTGGCCGCAAGATTCTCGTCTGTTCTGTGGACAACTGTTACTGTTCTTCCGTGGCCAACCATGGCGGCCACCAGCCCTACCCCCGCTCCGGCCATTTCCCCTGGACAGTGCCCTCGCAGGAGTACTCACACCCGCTCCCACCCGCACCCTCCGTCCCCCAGTCCCTTCCTGGCCTGGCGGTCAGAGACTGGCTCGACGCCTCCCAGCAGCCTGGCCACCAGGATTTCTACAGGGTGTATGGGCAGCCGTCCACCAAACACTACGTGACGAGCTAACGCCACGCAGGCGGCGGGGCGCTGGGGAATCTTCCCCCCCAGCCCCCAGTGGCTCGGGAATTATGCATCCAGAGACCTGCCCTTCTACCTTCCTGTCCACCCTCCCTTCCTCCTTCATTCCCCCAAGTCTTGTCCTTTTGGATTTTGTTTTGTTTGGCCTTTGTTTTTTTGATTTTTTTTTTTTTTATTATGAATCTCCTGGACACGGAGGTGACATGGGAGCTGACCCGGGCCGGGGCCGCAGGTGGCCCTGGAGTTGGGGAAGCGCGTACCTCAAGGCGCTGAGCTCTCTCTGTCTCTCCTTTTTTCCTTCCACTTCTTCCCACCTCCATGGCTAGGAGGAGCCACAGCTTTCCCTACAGCCTTGGGGGGTGGGCACGCACCCTCCTCACCCCACCCTGGAAGAAAGGGCCAGTGCCCGCTGGCCTGCTTCTGCTCCTGTTTTTCTTTTGGGCAGTTTGATCACTGACTGAGTAAGGAATGACCTGTAGGTTGTGGGGCTTTTGTTTTTTAATTTTTTTTTTTAAACAAAGAATGATTTCTCCTGCTTCCTTCTCACCATCCTCCCAGACGGAGTTCAAAGGCCACTTTTCACGCAGCTTTTGGCGCCTTCAGCCTCAGAGTGGAATCTTACAGGCAGGAACCCCGTGTCCAGGAAAGGGAAAAAGGAACTTTGCCAACGATAGTGACCACAGCAAAAGCAAATAATAATAATATTAATAATAATAAAGAAATAAAAGAAATAATTACACAAAACATAGCACAGCCCTTGTGGAGGTCAGTGGGGGAGGGGGGGCTGCCCTGAGTTGGGTCCTCGCCTGGATTTTGACACAGCAGCTTCCTGTAGTGAGCACTTTGTATGAATCGTGGACTTCTGTTCTCAAGGCGCAGGTATTTATTCTGTAATCTGTCTAGAGCACACACGGAAATCCGACCTAATAAACATAATGGCGCAGTCCCACTCCCTGCCTCGCCTCTTACCCCCAACTCCCTTAGTCCTGGCTGGACTCCTCAGGCATCCGTGTGGAGAGGGCCTTCCAGGAACGGAGGCCCTGCGCTCCTGGCCCGATTCTCTCCCGGGTCTAGCCTGTTCCGGGCCTGTGAGTGTCAACCCATCAGGCACTAACTATATCTACTCTTGGCCTTGGGTTTATTCGGGAAATATTTGCGGAGAGTGTCCCAGGCCCAGCCCTCCGCTTCATGGGCCCCGGCATCTCTGAGGTTCTGTGAACATGCTCTTCGCTAGGTCAGACAAAGGGAGAAATATAAGTCGAAGAGTGCTTCCTTCAGTCCACAAGTACTCATGGAGCACGAGCACTGCATAGAAATAAAGCAAGACCCTGTCTTGGAATTTGGTCTAACTGGGCCCCCGTTGGAAGGGTGGGGTCACAGCTCCATGCTTCCTTTGGTGACTTGGGCTCTGGCGCCTTAGCGTAGAAGATCAGGCAGGAAAGTCTTTGCTCTGGAAGGCATGGGAGCAGGGTTGCAAAGTGAAAGTACATCCTACCTTTATCCCCTTTGGCAGAGCTCAGAGTCTAGCATGTCTTGGGAATTTACTAATCCAAAGGGCCAGTTCCTGGAGCCCCACTTGGTGGGAATCACCGAGAGCCCAGGAATCTGCACTTTTAACTCCCCAGTGATTCTGACACATCCTGGGGTTTCACAAGTCAGCCATGAGGGACTGTCCAGGGTCCTGCTTGTCACAGGGACCCCTGAGATGGAAGGTGGGGATGGGACACCCCAGAAGCCCTCTTGCAGAGGAGCTGACCTCTTTGAAAACATCTCTGGTTTGTTGCCTAACAGTACGTCGGTCTGCTTGTGTTGTACGTAGCTGGTGCCTTTCCATGTAGTAGCTTCTGGAGCAGAATCAGGGCCTGAGAGACCCACCTCAGGAAGCCTAGAGCAAGTCGTAAGTGCAGTGCCAGGGGTCCAAGTCTCACCAACCCCTAGTCACCCCTCTTAGAAGAATAAGGACCGGAACTGGAGAACATGGACAGGCCAGTTGGGCTGGCCAAACCAGGGTTTTGATTCTGTGAAGTTCCTCTCCCCCCTCCCTGTGGGAGTAGGAAACGATTCAGTGGGAGCGGGCAGGGACGGACCCTTTTTCCATTGCTCCCCCGTCCTACTTGGGCAGCAAGCCAGACCCAGGAGCAGGATGACAACAGCTGGCCTGCCCCCTTCTCTTCCTCTGCACCTGTTAAGGGCTGAAGAGAGGGGGCAGATGGCTGGGGCACAGTGCCCCTCCAAACCAGGGGGGGAGGGCGCCTGGGGGCAGGTGCTGGTGGACAGATAGAGATTTAACTCCGCTCACATCTGTTCCTGTTCCACTGTCCCTTTCTCTAGTCAGGAACCCTGGGACATCTTCTGTGCCAAGAGTTGGGAGCCAAGACAGAAAGCTGCCCAATTTCTTTCCCACTTGGCCTAGTTTTGTTTTAGCTGATGGGGGAGGTCCTTTCTCCAGGTACATCAATCAGATCGGGTATGGAAGGAGACTCAGGTGGTGGTGGGATGAGCTTCAAGGACCCCCCACCCACCCCCGCCCTCTGCCCCGCCCCCAGCCCCGAAAGCGTACCCTAGACAATGACACACTCAGGCTGTAGGCAAAGCGGCCAGCTGCCTGGAGTCCGGCCTGGGGGTGCCTGGGCAGCCAGGGAGGCAAGGAGACGCTAACCCCATCCAGCTGTCCCCAGCTACCCAGCTGTCCCTGGCTTTGTAGGAGCAGCTGTCACCCACCTCCCAGAAGGGTCGGGGGTAGAGGAGGCTCCAAAAGAGCTGGAGCTCTCTCGGGACGCAGAGCCCACTGGAGAAGGTGTGGGTGTGCTGTGGGGGACCTTCCACACCCTGCGCTGGTGTGCACACTCAGGCGCCTCTTGCGCCCACAGGCACTCACTCCGCTAACGACTCAGAGACACCGGCTTTCACACCCCAGCGGTGCGCTCCCGGTGCGCTCCCGCCTGCTCCGAGAGGCGATCACTCCTCCCCTTTCCCGGAAGGGCTGGGTGTTGGGACCGTGTCTACCCCACCCCACCGACGGGGAGGGGTGGAGAGGGCGGCGGCTCCTGTGGCCCAGATGTGTGGGGACCCGCGGGGAGGCGACCACCGGGGGGTTTCCTGAGCCCGCCACCCCCGCCGGCCCCAGCCCTTTCATGTCGCTAGCCCTCCCCCGTCCCAGCCCGGAGCCGAGCAGCTGCGCCCCGCTCCCCGCCCCCAGCCTCTCTCCCAGCTGTCTTTGGGGTGGGGCTGGACAGCTGGGGAACAGCTGCAAGGCGGGGGGGCACTCAGGTGCCCCAAGCAACAGCCGGAAACAGTCTCCGTGCCCAGGAGGGGGTGCAGGGGACCAGGGGACGGCAAGGCCCGGGGGCTGGTCGGCTCCTCTGCCCTTTCCCCAGAGCATCTGGCCGGGACAGCTGAAAGCAGGGGAGATCCCAGATCAAAGCCCCCTCCCAGCTTCAAAGGGCACCCTGGGGGCCGCGGCGGCGGCAGCGGGCGGGCAGCCCGCTTCACCCGGAACAGCGAGGACGCTGAGTCAGCGCTCCAGGCCCCTCTCTCTAAGTCGAGACCCCACGTCCTAAGCTCACTTCTGAGTTCACACCCACCCACTCAGCTCCCTTCGTTGTCACCGTGCCCTTTCCTCAGACACCTTCATTTTCTCCCATCCGAGGGTGGGGAAGAACCATCGAGCACTTTCAGGACCAGACCTAGCTCCCTGGGGGATTCCCTACCCCACCTCTTCAGCTGGTAAATTCCCCCAGGCGTGGGGGGCGTCCAGGTCCTGTTCTTCCTCACCCAGCTCTAGGCCTGCAGAGAAAGGGAGGGGGATGCTGCTCGCACTGGGCTTCCGGGTAAAGAGAAGTGGAAGGTGATTCTGGGGTACCCACGGACAGACCCCACCGAATTTTAGCCTCACTTCTACAGTGAGGGTCTCCATGCATGACTTTGGAAAACTTACTTGGAGGTGCTTAGAAAGAGTGGTCTGTCCAACTGAGGATCCTGGTCCTGGTTCTAGAACCCTCTAAGTCCTCTTTCTGTGAGTTAAAGGGGCAAGGAGTAGAATCAGGGACACTGCTAGATTGCCCCTTCTCTACTCCGTGCAAAAGTGCTGAGGCAAGGACCTGGGCTTCGGGGCTAAGATCCCAGAAACTTCACTGGAGTTGGAGGGGAATGGGAACCAGATCAGAGTGCGGAGCAGAGGCAGTTAGAGGTGGCAGGCTCACGGGGAGAGGTCTGAGACCTGGACCAGCAGGGGGCTGGCCCTGGGAACAGAGGTTCTTCCTTCAGCTTCTCTTTCTCCCAACGCTGCACTCTTCCCACCTGCACCCCAAAGGCTTACCACAGTCTTCCTGGTGTGTGGGACTCACACTCCTGAGCGAGGGAAGCCTCCATACGCCCAGCCCAGGGCTTCTCCCCTGCAATCCCCTGTCCCTGACATTTATGACGCAGGGACTTGGCAGTGGACTTAACCCCGAGTTCTGCACCGGGAATCTGAAATGTTTCCTCCACGGGCAACCAGTGTTTTTAAACTGCTTTGTGGCTCATTCCTCTCAACTGGAGCAAGCTGGGATATTTCTTACTCCTTGCACTAGATCTTTAATAATTGGATATTTCTTGAAAGAGAGTCCATCTGCTCAGTCTACAGGTTATTTTTCATTATTTACATTCAGGCAAAGAGAAGGCGACATGGGAGGTGGTGTGTGGTATAATTTTCAACAGCTTGTAGGCTGGAGGGGTTCGTGGCGGCACAGGCAACATCTCAAAACTGCAGAAGTGAGATATATGAAGGAGCAGGCTTCCAAGAACTGTGTATTAAGGGTAGTCTGGACTCCTGGCCTACCTGGAAAAAAAATGGCAGTGAGTCATTTGACATATGGTGTCCTGGCTGCCTGGTGTTGTCATCAAACACTTTCCATATCGCAGGGCACCAGGAGGGAGGGAGAGAGCATGGATGCAAATGGGCAGCTCAAGGCCTAACAGACAGGACTCCCCGAATGCCATTCCCACCAGCTGCAGCTCCCCAGGCTCCACCCATCCAAACCCTGTGGGAAGTGTCAGTCCTCTAGCTGCCCATGTGGTTCCAGGCCCCAGTGGCTCCTCTGACTGCTCTGCGCGATTGTCTAGGTAGACTCAGAGTCTGCCTCCTCTGTGCACCTGGTCCACACTCCCCAGAGTGAGGAGTAACGAGATGGCTCATGTAAAGTTCCAGGTCCGGGGCTGGCAAGGCTCGCTGTTGGGCACCGACAGCCAACACAGTGTTTATGTTCTTTGACGCCACCACGCTCCTGTGCAGTCAAAGCTCTTACTTGGTATTTTAACTAACTGGTTATGTGCTGTACAGCTTACATGTCCAACTAGCCTGTGTTTCCCTGCAGGCCGTGAAATGTTAGTCATCTTTCATTTTCAGAGCTTAGCACGGTGCCTGCTTCATTCATTCGCTCAGTCATTCATTCAACACATAGTTATTGAGGTCCTCCTAACTCCAGGCACTGTTCCAAAGTTGGGGATACTTTGGTGAATAAAACAGACAAGCTCCCTGCCTTCTTGGAGCTGATAATTTAATGAAGAATCGACAGATGACGAACAATAAATCAGTAAAAGTGAGTTGGTGATAAAGCCCGTGCAGGACTGTAAAGCAAGGCGAGGGGGTAGGGCACGAGGGTAGGAGAGGGGGTGTGGCAGTTTTTGTCCAGGGAGGTGGTCAGGGAAGGTGACGTTGAGTAAGAGACTTCAGAGTGTGTGCAGGCAAGACGAGGCTCTCTGACGCAAGGGTTGTTCCAGGAAGAGGGTGCACGTGTGGCCCCAGGCAGATAGATGATGCTTGTTTCAGGAACAGCAGGAGGGTGAGTGTGGCTGGAAAAGGTGAGTGAGGGGCAGGCAGTGAGTGATGAGGGCAGGAAGGCGTGAGGGAACCGGACCAGGACACAAGACATGGTGTTTTGCCTTTTCTCAAGAGATAGTTGATGAATGAATGAGTCAATGAATGAATGACCAAGGAATGAATGAATGCCAAATGCCTATGCTGTCAGGGCTCTGGGTATTTCATAGTGAGCTAGAGGATATCAGGCTGTCTTCCTGGGGAGACAGGACTTGAATTGCAGCCTGACAAAGGGGTGAGAAAAGCACAAAAGAAGAGGGAGACACCCCAGGGAGGAGGTGGCTATGAGCACAGGTAGGAAAATAGGATTGGGGGGGTTGGGAACAATGACAGCTCATCTGAAGTGCAGGGCACTTGTGAGCCCATGATTGACAGGTCTATCAAAAAGGTTTGGGGTCGGATCAGAGGGGCCTTGAATGAAGGGATAAACAGTTTGGCCTTGAGTGCCCAATAGCAGCAGGGCCTCTGAAGGCATCTGAGTGGGAGAACTGTGTTCAGAACAAAGGGGGCATGCAGCCAGGCAAGGGCAGGGAGGAGGGACAAGGTGGCCAGCTAGGTGGCAGCAGCAGGTCCAAGTGAGGGGGGTGGTAGGGGTGCAGGAGTGCAGGGGACAGGGGGCAAGGACCAGGAGGGACTGTGGCAGGTCCTGCTGCGCAGGCCAAGGCATGGAAGCCCAGATCCGTTCTCCTTCCCTGCCAGCCACCGAGGGCCCCGGAGTCAGCAGAAAACTCCGGCTCTGGGGAGGAGGCGGCTCAGAGCCAGAAGCTGCTGAGGGAGCACTGGCAGCAAGATGCCATTGTACGTCCGCAATCAAGATGCTTCAGAGGAAATCAAAAGCACCAACTGGGGAAATGAAGTGTGCACTCTCGCTTTCTCTTTCAAACACACACACAACTTCTGCCTCCAAAATGGGTCAAGTGAAGGCAGTGGGTGTGGGCTGGGGCGGCGGGGGTGGGGGGCTGGAAGGAGAGGAGGCCCAGGGCTGGGAGCAGCCTGGGCGCTCGTGCCCACTCACCCTCCTGGCATAGGGGATGGCAGCAGCTGCAGGGTGGGGTGGGACGTGAGGATAAATATACACCTCCCCATGCATATGGATAATGCACACAGCTGCCCTGCCTGCTTTGCGTTCATTAGGACCAACTGTTTCAGGAGCCGTGGCAGGCGGGCGGGAGGGGGTGATGTGCCCATTCACAGACAGGGGGGTAGGGGGCTGCCTGCAGCTGTGCAGACTCCTCCCCCCACCCCTGCCTGGATCAGCATCCCAGTCCCTCCATGCCCCTTCCTCCCTCTTTTTCTTCCTTCCAACTCACCGCTCTGGCGGATCTGGGGGTCTCAGGGTGGGAAAGGGCCCTACAGAGGTGGCTGAATTCCCATGGGAGCTGGGGGAATCGAAGGGAGAGTTGGGCTAGATTGCATCCCCCCCACCCAAGGTGGTTGCTTTGCTTACAAACCAAAGCTCCTTATCCCCTTCTCTGCAAAAGCCGTCTGTGGCATCCAGACAGGAAAAATGTTTCCGTCTTGTCATCTGGCGGCTTCAGGGATGCCCGTTCAGGCTTGAAAGCCTTAGATCCCATCTGTGCCCCCAGACAGAGTCCGAGGGCGTGGAGGTGGTGTGGCAGGATGACCTTATGGGATTCTGACCTCCTGGCAGTGACTGCCGGCTCCAGCTGCCCAGAGCAGGTCATCCGGGTGGGAGTGCGGATTGTGTTGGGGGAGCGCCAGGCCCAGGATGGGGGTCCGGTTGGGGTAACAGGCAGGGCCACCAAGTGTGGCTATGCAGCTTTTGCCCTTCACAACTCAAGGGCACACTGCTGAAGGGTCCTCAGCTCGTGCCAAGCCTGGCACCCTGGTGTGGGGCGTGCTCTCCCATTTGGGTCAGCGGTGGCCTGGGTGACAGGCCTGTGTAGTCTCAGAAACACAGATTCCACTAGCAAGGCAAAGAAAGACTGGGTGGACAGTGGCCTCATGCGTCTGTCTGCAGTGGCCCTTTCTCTCCCCCCGACCCCCCAGGAGCCTCCGTGGACTCCAAGGCCGATGGGGCTGCCAGTACCAGGCCGGCCGGGACCCAAAGAGCAACAGCCATTCAGCCTCTTTCCTTTGTTGTCTGGGTGGGGCCCAGACCTTCTGCCCCCTCTGCTGGTGGCCTTCAGAGCAGCAGTCACCTCTGGGACTCTGGGGAAGGGTCTTGTGGATCCCGAAGACGGGGGTGGCACAGAGAGAAGTAGGCCTGCCGCCCACCCGCCTCCCCTCTCCTGGCCCCGCGTTTGGTCAGGACAGTGTCCTGGAGAAAAATGGGCTTTGGGATGGGCAAGGATCCTGGCCACGCTGTCGCCTAGCTGCGTGATTTCGAGGCAAGTGACTTAACCTTTGAGAGCCTTGGCTTCCTCAACTGGGAGATAGGGGTAGGAATGGACGTCTTGCAGGGCCATTCGAAGGATCAAAGCAGCGAATGACTCGCAGGAGTAGCAGTTTTCTTAGCTCAGTGGCAGTCCAGCCCCCAGCCTTCTAGCTTTCAGCTTCAGGTATCCACGCAAGTTCTCTTATAAATCCTGCCCCTTCTCGGCTCAGCTTGCTCGCTGCAATTCTGTCATTAATATTTCATTTCTTTAGCAAAGGCTTTTTGTGCCCGGGACACTGCTATTCACTCTGGGAACAGAAACCTCTGCGTGTTCCTTTGTGCAGGAAGATTCCTTAGCTCCTTTTCTGGGCTTAGAAGCCTAAAGGGAAAAAGGTGTCACTGTACGAACTTGGGGCCCAGCAGTCAAGTGGGCCTGGGTTCAAATCCTGGCTCTGCCTCCTTCTTCCTGTGTGATCTTGAGCAAGTGAGTCAAATTCTGTGAGCGCATCCCCAGACTGTGCTCAAGAATACCTATAGTCAGCAGTGTTGCAAGGGTTAGATGATACCTGTGAAGTACCTGCCACAAGTGGGTGCCCCCTTAACAGTGTGCCCTGGTCTGACAGACCCTGGGGGGGCTAGCCATATCTGCATGTGCCCATGTGTGTGGCGGGTTCTGGATACACGCATCCCACATACACACGGCTTGACACGGCGCTGGACCAGCAGAGTCACCGAGGGGCACCGGGGCTCTCTTTCCCTCCTCCCTGCCCAGCTCCTGGTGCTGAGGCGTCTCTGTGTTCTGCAGTGTTGGAAAAGGAAATTACTGAACAGATTGCAATTAAGGGGGGACAGGGGGGAGAGAGAGACAGAGGCCCTAAAATGCAGCTTGACTGAGCGCTAAACTGTGTTTTTGCCCGGAGCCAATCAGAAGCCTCTGACAAGAGCGTGTTCCCACTTACAAATCTAATTGCAGGAGGTGTGGCTGGGGTGACCCAGGGAGCCCCGGAGAGGAGGGGGCTGCCAGCACCTCCGGGAAGGCTGCTGCCGCTTGCTTGGCTTGCGGGTTGCCTGGAACGTTAGAGCCAAGTGAGAGGAGGTGGCAGGGCAGAGGATTCGGGGGTCCAGGAAGGCCCGGACTCCGGATTTCCTTCCAGCTGTAACAGTCACCAGCGACTTAGTGCCTGCTGTGCACCGGACACCTGTGACCACCGAATCCTCTGGGTAATGTCTAAGGTAACACCACTGCATTGTGCGGATGAGAAGCGGAGGCAGACCGTCCCTACTGCAGGCGAGCTCTGTCCCCAGGTCTAGGTGTCCCGTTCACACGACACTGCTTTTCCATCTCCCTGCCACTCGAGTCCCGCTCTGCAGATGAGAAGCAACACGCCAAGACAGCAGCCAACGTGGCCACGGCGGCAGAACAGATCTACAGGCGAGCAGGGATTGAGCCCCAAGTCTCTCTGACTCCCGAGAACACGCTTTTACATTGTATCAGAGCCGGGCATCCTGGATGGAGATGCCAGATATAGCAAATTGACAGAAACCAAAAACGGAGACGGCCAGTTAAAGCTGAATTTCAGATAAACAATTAAGTATTACAAATATTGCATGGACTATACTTATATTAAAAATGACTCCTTGTTTATGTGAAGTTTAAGTTTAACAGAATGTCCTGCCTTTTATCTGGCAACACGAGACCTCCTCCCTCCTCCTGCCTCGGGTTCCCCTGTTTTGCCCACAGCTTACCTTTACAGGTGGGCCTTCGGGCGTCTCAAGACTGCGGAAGCGAGGCTGCCAAAGAGGAGGGTAAGCTCCTCTTCTCTGGAGGGCAGAACCCTGGACGGGTGCCCATTCTTCCACCTACTCTGTGACTTTGGGCAAGTCTACCGTCCCCGCTGAACCGTCTCTAAAAGGAAGACCCAGGATCAGGTCCTCGGTAATTGTGCAAATCCTCGTCAGCCCTAACTTTCCTGATGTTCTCTTGTCTTCTCGCTTTCCCCCCGTCTGTGCAAAGGATGCTACACACACACAGCTGTGCTGCTGGGAGGAGCACGGACACCCAACAGCTGGGACAGGAAACCTCAGGGGAGCCGCGCTGGCCAGAGGACAGCCGGGGTGCGGGCTGGGAAGACCAGGGGCTCAGACCACTGGGAGGCGAGCTATCACTGTCTTCCTCCCCCAGAGGTGGCCGCTGGCTGTCGCTTTCAGACCCAGGCTCCAGGCCCCTCCTGCACTAACGGCTGTGTGATCTTGGGTGAACCCCCAACCCAGGCCAGGGCCTCTGTGTCCCCAAGTGTGAAGTAGGGCCGGCGCTGCCCGTGATGTGTGCGACGTGTCTGGTGTGGAGGAGGAGCTTACGAAAGGTTCTTTTTATTTTTGTTATGGGTGAGGTTAGCATTATATCCTTCTGGGGGGATAAAAAGCACCTTGAGGAACGCTAACCTCTGAAATAACAAACAGATTTCGGGGCCTCTCCGAGCTTCAGCAAAGAACACAACACATGCCAGGCTGCCTTCATTTCGGCTAAGTTTTATTTGTCGGAGTTTTGACAGACATCTAAATTATACATTGAATTTTCCACATGACCAAATACCACGTCCATTTCTTTGATTATCGTTTTCAAAAGGGACTAGGGAAAAAAAGAACTTTCGATGGATCAGACTGAACCCTGAAACCACACAGAGTGCAGAGCTAAAAATAAAAGGAAGTAAGAACTGGCCCCTGAGAAGGAAGGAGAAATCAAAGCAAACTCTGACGGGAATTAAGGGACAAGTCCTGGAGAGGGTGACACCGTGTCACCCTCCAGGCCAGGCCCGGATAAGGAGCGGCCGACAGTGAGGGTGGGGCAGAGAATGGCACAAAAATAGCCACCGCTTTAGCCCAGAGGGGAATAAAGAAATCTGTCAGAAGCCAGGAGAGAGAGAACGGGAGAGAGGAAGGGAGGGGGCAGGACTGTGTCCTTCCAGCAGTTTCCGGAGCGCGGACTTCTCTCACCCCGGCACATTTCTACCCACCGGCATGGTCGCTGACTTTCAGCTGTGCGCCGACATGTTCCCCGGCTCAGCCCACATCAATGACACCCTTGTTTCCATAGTAACCAAGGGAGAGTGAAGGGGAAAGGGTGTGCTGCACTGGGCCCCGGGATCCATCCAGGAGGAGGTCGAGAGGAGGGGAGGGAGGGAGTTTTTCGCACAACCAGCCTGAGTGCACAGCCCCGGGCCCCTGTCCAGGCCTTGCCTGCCCTCCAGCCCCCAGCCGACCCCCACCCGCCCCATGTTCAGATGCACAGAGGGAATCACCCCAACTGGCTCGGGGTGGGAGGATGGGAAACCAGGTATCCCATTTCTAGCTTCAAATCCTGTCTTCTGGTCATGGCCACAGGGGGTGGGGGTGTGACAAGGGAGAAAAAAGGGGACTTTAGAAGCATTTTGTTTTTACAAATGGGAGCTTTCAAAGTCTGCATTTTCTAGGCTTCTCTCATCTACCCCCTGAGCCCCCTGGGGGTTCAGCAGGGCTCCAAGGGCAGATGAAAGCTTGTGACATCCACCAAGTCACTGTGTCCTTAGCTGAAAAGCAGATCTGAACATTCACAGAGGCTGTTATCAGAGGGGGGGGGGGGCGGGCAAGAGATTTCTGCCGGCTAGCCAAGGCCTGGAAAGGACTCTCCAACTAAGGACTCTTAGTTCCCTGAGTTGGTGGTAAGAGAACAAAAGTATTTTACAGACTGACCATGCACTGCCAGCGTCAAAGTTCCATAGCACGTTGTTCCCAAGCACACGTCTCAGACCAGGCATCTTGCCCCTCGGCTCGAGTCCTGGGCATCACTTGCAGGGCAACCCATCTTCAAGTGCTCCAGCCACATTCGCAGCCTGACAGGGTGGGGGTTTCAGTTTCTTGTAATTCTGCTTGCCTCCGTTCGGAGTGAGAGCGGCACTTGGGTAAGACAGAGCAGCCAGAAGAGGAGGCAGCAGGGAGCAGCTAGCTCAGCAGTTTTACCACCACCTCACCTTCTTTTGTTTTACAAGTCTTTACAGGTCTGTCCACGGCACCCCTGGGGCGCCTTTTCGTGTCTGCATTGATGACTTTCCCCCCAGAACGCCTTTGAAGCTGGACCTGCGTCAGCCTCACCTGCATGACTCCGTGCAGAAAAGCTGGGTGCAGAGGGGCTGGAGCGGCCTCTCTGGTCTGCTCACAGGCCTGGGTGGGTCTGGGAAGCGCTACCTCCCGGGGTGAGAAGGCCGTTGGCCTCCTGAGGCCCACCAGCCAGCCCAGAGACAGTCTCTTATTCATTCTCTGAAAACCCCTCAGCTCAGGCACCAGAACAGAGTTCAATTCAGGAGCTGGCTGATGCTCTGGCCGGCTTTCATGTTTGAAGCTGGGGATTTCTTAAGACTCAGGGAAACAAGCTCTTTTTGCAACACGGGGCAGGAGAAGTCTCCTGCCAGTCCTCTCCAATCAATCAACAGAGGACACATTTTGCTGGAGAGAGGCAGTGGGGACCAGCAGCCAGGGTGACATGCTTCCCTGGGAATGGCCCCCGCGGTCACACATGCTCTGCCCAGCAACAAACCACCTCCACCCACAGGCGGCCCACACCAAGTTGCCAGCACCGTAAAAATTGATCTCTCAGAATCGATCTGCCTGCCTTTGCTCAGTGCGGCAGGTTCATAGTCCGGCTGCATTTATTTTAAAAATCTGATAGCAGCGGCCTATTGTGATCATTTAAACACAGACTTCTTTGAGCTTTAGAAATCTCTTCTATAGGACTGCCACGGAGAAGCCAGCTAATCTCAGAGTTGGCTGCTCCCTGCTCCACTGAACTGGAGAAAGCCTGTTCGCGCTAGCCTGAGCCCTCGGTGTGAGGGCTTTCTAAGGACCTTGTAATTTTTCTGGAATTAAACCTCCCACCTCTCCTTACATTCCAGATGTCATTACAGTCGAAAGTCGTTAAGAATTTGCTTCCCTGTGTGGCTGGCTGGGGGGCTGGGGATGGGGTATGTTTATGTGGTGACTTGTTTTCAAGGAAGGATTTTTTTTTCCCCCATTTCCAAAGGGTGAGGATTACATACAGTCTCCTACCTGCATGACAAGATGGTTTAATCATCTGCTCTTCCTTCCCTTCCCCCCAGCAGCTTCCCTGCGGACAGAATGCAGCCCTGGCTCAGTCGATGGTAAAAATCACTGCCCAGCACCAGCAGACACGGTCCAGGTTTTCAAAACCATGGGGAGAACGTCAGGGACAGGTCAGTAAATTAGTGAGTGCAGCATAAGCTGCTTCTTCCTCTTTTTGAAAGAAAAAAAAAAAGCCCACTGGAATTGTCTGAACTGCAATGCAATCTCTTGCTCATTTAAAAGATCTCATTTTCTAATCATGTGCTTTGAGACATTTAATACTATTTCAATTATGCAGAGGAAATAATATAATTCCTTTATTTGAAAAATGATACTGAACCTCAGAGATCAGTTAAATCTACTGCTGGAATGGGGATTCTTTTTAAACTGTGTTGTTCCCTCCTCAAACAGCTGTGGCTGTACACAGATGGAAAAACATTTGGTCAGAAAGCAGCAAATTAGTGTTTTTCAGGACAGAATTCAGCTCCCGAAGCTCCTGCGTTTCCATTCGTCCAGATTTTATTTCTTCTTTGCGATGACATTTTTGCAGACCCAGTTCATGCCATCCTTGGAGGGAAATGAGCAGAGAAAGGCAGTGTTAGTTGTAAGGAAGGCACCTCACACTTAAGCCCGGGAGGGGCGGGAGTAGGGGCCGGGCTCCTCCCTCCCCAGCCACTGGCTACAGGGAGCTTCCTTGCTGCAGGGGCCCACCTGGGTGACCTGGGATAGTGACCTCCTGGGGAGGAGGAGGGAGATGGGAGGGGATGTGCCCAGTGTCTGAACTTGAGATGGGTCCTCAGGAACTCCCTCTGAAAAAATAAACACATCTGCCTGGATCCAAGGCCTGATTGAGGAGCTATCAGGAAAGATTCCAGCCATTTTTGGCTTTTTCTAAAAGCTGACCTTTGCTGGGGCATTAAATTCAGTAAGAGGCCCTTCTACTGCCTGGTGTGTTTACAGTGTGGCAGTGTACACTCGGGTTAAATTAAATTTCTTTTTGGAAAAACAAACCAGCTGCAGTGTGTGTTACTAGACACACACTAGGGCAATGTGCATTTATTTCTCTTCATACAGCTCTGCAGGCAGGCTTAAAAGGGCCTGGCCCGATTCTTGCAGCTTTAAGCGCTAGCAGGCAGAGGGACTGGGGAGAAGAAGGTCCCCTTAAAGGCACAGTGACCTTGAAAGTGTCCTCTCTTAGAAGGTTGGAGAGGAAGAGAGGTAAAAACCACACAATGCCTACAGCCACTTGGCAGGTGGCATGATTTCTCCTGGATGCCAGGCCTGCCAGAGATGACCTCCTTTTCAACCCCTTTGGAGCCACCCCCGAATGCTCTCCCCTTCCCTAGAGTCTCTCCGACCTTCAGGCGTGTGCAGAGTTCCCTTGGAAGCCCTGAACAAAATCAAAGAAGGATCCTGTAACAAATTCGTCTCTCCTGCATCTGTGACACAGGCTGACTGAGGTCCCAGTCACATCTGCATGTCTCAGGGCATGCATGACGTGAAAGGCCCTGCATTTCCTCTGACCATGGACTAGTTGAACCTGAACAGCTGAGCCAGCTTAGAGTAATAAATATCAGCTGACACCCTTGGCCATTCAGAGCATTAATCCCATAAACAATGCCTCACTGCAAAACAACCAGCAGGCATCCTATCTCCTGGCCCATCTGACCATAACCTGAATTGGCAGTGATTAAAACTCCACCACTTGCCACCAGAATACTCGGGCAGGAGGACCAGGGAATGTGATGGCCGGTCTGGAGCAGACCTCGGGGCATGTGCTGAGGCTGGTGGACGGCACCTGGCAGCATCGAGGACGAGGGCGGAGGAGTGCTGAGACGGGAGAAAGGTGGCCTCCAAATACCTCTCCAGTTACAACTGGGTCAGCTACTGACTTGAAAAAGCTGAGGCCAATTTTAAGACCATTTTATGAAAAGGATTAATTTAAAGAGAAGCATGTTTAATTTTGGTAACTAATTGGTTTCCAGGGGAAAAAAATGATCACCTGCCAGGAGACAAAAAAAATTTTACAAATGAAAGCGGGATGAATACGATAACCGGCCTCTCTTTGCCTTCCACGCTGAACAGCTCAGCGCTGCTGTGGCACTTCCCCGCTGCAGGAACCCGGACGGACCCCAGCAAAGGTGCGCACCCTGGGCGTTTCTGCTCCGTAGAGACTGGCAGTATTTTATCAAATCAGCTTCTTTGGGAAATCAGGAACAGTGTTCTCACGCTGTGTGAATACTGTTTTTCCCCCTCGTTTTATGGCTGATTACAGAGGGGGGTTCTTTTATCATATATAACTAACTGAACATGAATGCAGCCAAAGAGATAGGAAAAATATTTACTCAGCTGCAGGGACCCGAAGCAGCATGTGAAGGGTGAGGGGCAGCTTTCTCCTGGGTATCTGTTAGGGAGGCAGAGGGGATTTAACCGGGGAGCCCTGCTGAGGAACCCTGTCCTCCAGATGTCTGGGAGGGCCTGCGGTGGCAGAGCTGTTCTAGCCACAGTCCTGCCAACAGAGGGCGCTGGGAGGTCAGCACCCACCAGCTGTCCTGCCGGCCCCTGAGCCTTGCAGCTGCCTCCAGCAACGTGAAGAAGGTGTGTGAGAAGCAAAGGGAGATTTAACTGGGGCCAAGCCCTGTGGCTGCTCTGACCTGATGTGTTTGGGGGTGGGGCGTTGGACTTTCCCTATAGTTACCTGGAGAAGAACCTCAGCTGGAGGTGGGGCAGTAGGGGAGGCAACAGTCAATGGGGATAATAGCTCTCCAGTCACATCAGGGACAAGCTATGCCAAGTTGCCCTCGGGAAAGGAAAGATAAGTGTGGTCCAAGATTCCTGAGGGGAGGGTCCATGTCAGGCTAGCTTGAAATTGTTTCAACAGTAACAGGGTGTCTGACCTACAGTAAACAATTTTTATCTTAAAAACATTTTTTTATCATCACCTGAGGACATTTTTTTCCATTGCTTTTAAAGAGAGAAGGAGAGAGGGAGGAGAGAAGGAAAGAGAGAGAAACATCGATTGGTTGTCGTCTCCTACACACCCCGACCGGGAATCAAACCTGCAACCTGGGTAGGTGCCCTGACTGGGAGTGGAACCTGTGACCTTTCGGTCTATGGGATGACATCCAACTGAGTCACACCAGCCAGGACTGTATCTTTGTAATTAATCCTTGTGACAACCCTGTGAAGCAGGTACTATAGTTTCCATATGAAGACACAGGAGCACAGAACAGTGCGTGGCAGAGGTGGGCTGTGAGCCTGAGCAGTCCAGCTCTTCACTGAGCTTTCCTCAGGGAATGTGGGGAGGTGCTGGAGGGAGGAGCCCTGCTCAGAGAGAAGCAGTTCCAGGAGTTTCTTCCTCAGGACTCCCAGCTGACAACAGGGTCGCCAGGCTGGGGTAGCCCCAGGCCGAGCCCCTGCACAGACGGCTGCAGCTCTGAAGGTGCCAGAGGCGGTTTTTGGCCCCTCAGCTCAAGATTCCTGGGCTGCCAGGTGTCTCTGCATGTGGAAGCTGTGTGTTTACCTCGCTGCGTGCCCTGGAATATTAACCTTGCACTGAGACAGGCTCCCACCTCCAGCAAAAACTCTACATTTAAGAGACATCACAGCAAGAGGTGGAGCCTTCTGCTCCTCCCGTCTAAATGAGTGCTCCACATCATCCTCGCCTCAGTTGAGCAAGACTGTGTTTTTGTAAAACAGACAGCTGAGAAAAGGTGATCAGTTACTTGAAAGGTGACTGCTCTGCCTCCAAAGAAGGAAATGAACTCATAGGTTTGTTTAATGGTTGAACCTTTATTGTTAAAAACTGGTCTGACCAAATTTCTGCACGTCTGCTCTTCGTCACGGGGATGGTGATCTTACCATCTGAGCAGCCCGCCCCTTCCTCCCTCCCCCTGCCCCGCCTCCCCCCACCAACCTTGCTAGACGGAATTTAAATTGACTGGCTTTAATTAGATAACAGAGACTAAAGAGAGACACTGGACCTCAAACGCTGAGCTTCATCTGGCCTCGTGGAGAGGAAACGAATTTTGCCATGTCATGACATCACCCCTAATATGACTACCGGGAAACGCATAAGGCTGTCCCAACCATGGGGGTGGGAACCTACTCATCACAGGTCTCAGTGGTCCAGGGTTGAAGGCACGATGCCCGTTTCTGTGGGAAGAGTGGGCTCTGACGGCAGTGCTCTTTTAATCTGATCACTCTATGACGCACCCATCGCTGCTCATGAGTGGGAAGGAAGCAGTGGCAGCCATGGCTGGGTAGGCCTGGGTTTCAATGCCACAAGGAGGACCACACGTCACAACGGTGATTGTCACATTGGTGACTGTCACATCGGTGATTGCTTTAAGACGGGGAGGAGCTCAGGCCCTTGCTGAGCCACGCAGCCTATACCATTGTGCCACTGGGCCCCCAGGGTCAAGGAGCAGCTGGATGCAGCATACATAAAATATTGCTCGCTATTAATATCTTTTTCTGGTGACAAAGGGCACTGTACCAGAGAGGTAGCAAAATCGCATGTCCCGGAGCTTGCTTTCTTAGTCTATAGAGAGGTTTGAAAATTTAAAAATAAACCTGAGGTCTGACTTGCAGATAAGCAGTTCCATGTACACTTGGAGTCAAAAATAACCGATGCCAGGCCTAGAAAGAAGTGGTAAATGTCATTTTTAAAAATACCGAAGTTCTGTTGGTATATTAAGGGAAAAGTCCCCTACACCAAGGAAAAGGAACAAATACAAGAGGCCGGGCCAGCAAACGTTCAGCGTTCATTGGCAAGGCACGCTCTGACACCCAGCTCACGCGCCAGGGCTCCGACTGCGAGTGAGCCTACTATCAGCTGGACTATTGCTCCTGTTTAGAGAAGGAAGACGGGGAACGTGGGAGAGATGTGAAAGGAAAAGGTGAGCAAGAGGTGGGGGCGTGGAGAGGAGTACCCAGGAGAACTTTCTGCTCGTGCAAAGTTACTGGTGTAGGCAAGTCGCTGTTATGACTAAGGCTAGAGACCAAGTTGAAACTGCTGATCTCTGCAACGAGAGGGAATTCTATTACAGTACAATTTTAATTAAATACACACATGCGCACACACGATGTTTTAGAGAGAAAAGGTTTTCAAACATCTGACACTACAACAGCAAAGGACAGCCGCGGTCTGGGGTTCAAATTCAGGTCTGCAGGTGGAAGCAATGTAAGCCAGATCCTTTGTTCACTATTTGCTAGACACCCTGAGAGAAGACGCGAGAGCCCCGGGGCTGGCTGTTAGACACTAGGAGAGGCCCCCGCCAGCCCTGGCCCAGCCCCAAGGGTGCAGAGGGAGGTAGCCCCCGTGGCTGTGAGGCAGGCTGGCTACAGGGGGCTGCAGGTTCTCCCTCCCAGACATTTTTCAGTTTCTCCTCTTTTTGCCTCCCTCTACTTGACATAACTGGGTCTCTTCCGATTGCTCCTCCGGACTCTGGGCCTTGCAGCTGGCCGGGGTTTCCAAGATTGACGCTCTCCTTCAGCTTCTCGGGCCCTTCACCTGCGCTCTGCTCTGGACAGTTTCCCATGAAAACCTGCTTTAATTACACAGTGGGCTGGCCTCCTGGTCACCACCAATCAGGCAAAGAAAGACCAGTTTGAATGCTCTGGAAGCCCTTAAAAGTCAGGTTCCACACCCAGAACAGGGGCTGTTGAACAACAGCTGGGGCTTCCTGTCCTTGTAAAGGCGGCACATATTTGCCGGCAGAACAAGAATCTGAAATCCATCCCGGGAGTCACTAACCTCCATAACCTTCCAGCACCGGCTGAAGCTCCTCAGCTACGGAGAAGCGAGGCACCTGCCTGATGGGCCCAGAAGGTGGAACGCACCACCCAGCGGGTCTGCAGCCGCCGCCCCGCCTCGCTCACTTGGGGGCAGTGTAAGGCGGGTCTCAAACGTTCTGACTGAACGCAGACACATAAACACAACACAAGCAGAGACACTGACCTTGAATACCTAAACCTGTAGCAGAAAACCCAGATCTTTTTAATTCTTTTACCCTTTGCATGCTTTTTCTTTCAGGATCATTAGAGTTGTGGTGGCAGATGTACTTGACCCACTTAATGCCTGGTCATTTTAGCAGCTTTGCCCATCACTGACCAGCTCTCAACGGGGCAGTGGGTGGGGAGGGCAGAGAGGGAGGACGAAATAAGAATCTAGGGAATTTTAGTAATTATTATACAGTATCCATGTCTGAAAGTGATCTTATGGACATTTTTCTAGTGAAGTCTTTCATTTTTGGGAAACACAACTTTAATTAATAAGAATCATTAAAGGCCTGCACTTGAACTAGGCAATGCAGGAAAACAATTCCTCCTAAGTGACTGACTCTTGTGAAAGTGAGAACCAAGACGCTGGCTGAGTGGGCAAGAGCTTAGGTCGGAGGCGTTACCTGAGGGAGGGACGGTCAGTCAGCGCCTCACAAGGAAGTGTTTCCGCGGAAAACTCCGCGACCTTTCTCCAGTCCCCACAGGTTACCATTAAAGGACAATAGACAGCAGATTCCCTTCTTAATTAACATTTTTATTAAATAACTCATTTCAAATAATGGTTAAATTCTCTAAATTTATATCATTCTATTAACCATTATCTAATCTCATTAACCTTGAAATCCCAGTCTTAACTACCCAATTCTATACACCATGGTACTATCTACTAAACTAATTAAGTGACCTTCAAACTATTTCTCCTCCATATAAAATCATTCCTCTTTCTTTTTTTTTTTTTTGTGCTCACAGTTCTTTGTTAGATCTCTCTCGACAAAATTGCCGTGAATCCGGTTGTTGAATGTCCCTGATCTAAGAAATTCAACAAAATCAAAGCATACAGAGCTGTCTCACTTGATTTAAACTGACTAAGTTTTAAAGCCCTCTCTGACTCTGTGACTGACAGCTCGCTGCCTCTGTTTTGGTGTCAAGATCCTGTGACTGAAAGGGAACACCACTTCTACAGATGTTACGAGCCAAGAACAAGAGCTGGATCCCTGTGACCTCGCCCTGATAGGACGGGGCTGGGTGGGGTCTGGGAAGACAAAGACTAGAGCTCCCTCCCACCCTCTGGGCTCTGAGGAAGAAGAGGAAGAGGAGGAAGAAGAGGAAGAAGCACCCTGGACTTGAATGCCACAACTCGGACTGATCTGAGGTACCTCTAGTGCCTGCTTCTCAATCCCCAGGCTGGCTGAAGGAACGAGGACCTCACTGTTAGTTCCGGCTTTGCTTTTCCTTCCTTTCCACACTCTGGCCAAGGGAAAAGAGATCACAGAGCTGCCGATTCCCACTTCCTTAGAAGTGGGCGCACAAAATGTGTTTATTTTCTTTAGTCCCACCTTTAGAGCCCCCAAACTCGAGATGCTCTCAACTCTCTACATGTATGCTCTAAACCATGGAGACAGGCGGGGTTCTCTCGCTGAAGTGGTTCGTACAAACCCCAGAAGGCTTCAACCGTGCTATACTAACCTCAGGCCTCAGGAAGGCCATCTTACGCACAATCAAGGGAAATACTGAAGCAAAATTTGATTTTTTTTAAAAAAGTGAGAAGCTAAATAAAATGAGTATTTTACCTATTCAAAAACATCCTGGGTTGTAATATGCTTGTTTGACCAGCCTAAATTAAGCTGAAAAAATGCAGTTAATTTGAAACCTAATAGATCTATAATCATAGATTATAATTTTATAGAGGAGACTTAAGAAGAAGGAAACTACTAATGATACTTAGTTCCTTTGTCAAGTGGGATCAAGGGGAGAGGAACGGACTTTATAGTTTTGAACTTTATACACTTTTATATGATTAACGAGGAGAATATTATTACTTTTATAACCAGAGTTTAGAAGGAAGCAAGAAAAGAAGGAAGGAAACAAATAAGACAACACTGTCCCCTCCCTGAACCCGGACCTCACAGAGAGGCCTGCAGGGCTCGAGCATCCAGCCTGGGGAGTGGCCGAGCCCCCCCAACCACACACCTGCACAGAGAGCATTGGGGGTGCGGGTACTGGGGACTGTCGAGGAGGGGCTGCTTGTCGCATGCTGACTGGTCTGCTCTCAGGTCTAAAGGCTGAGCACAGATATAGGCCCTGGTTGTTTGTGCAACAAAAAGAAAAAAACCAAGGAGCAAACAGTTGGAACAAGTGAGATAAATCTAGAATGTGACTATTTTTCTTGAAATAAAAGCAGTCAGGCAGTGTTAAGACAAACTGATGTCAAATGTCTTCAGAGAGAGGGAAGGAGAGTGTTGGAAAGGAAATGGAAAGAGGCGGCAGGACAACGGTTGTGAATCGAACGGCAGGCTCGTACCCCAACACTCTGAGTTCCGAGACAAGCCAACTGGTCATGCCATTGCAGACACATGCCATCTGGCAACGAGGGAGATGCCACTTCTCCAGATGCTGTTAATGCCCCACAGCAGCCTGGCGCAGTCCCGCCCAACTCGCATGGCGCCGTGTCACCTCTCTGGCAGGTGCACCAGGCGTAGGGTGAGGTGCGTGGAGCACACTGGGGGCTTCGCAGTGACGGAGTAGTCCCGGAGGGCTACTCCAGGTGTCACCTGGTTTGCGTCTGCTTGGAAGGACGCATCGGAGCTGAACCTGTCTATCATTCGTTGAGGACAGAGCCTCCCAGTTGTCTCAGATGCACAACTGTTTTTTGCCCTAAATAATATCAAATGGAGGGGAGCCTGCTCTTCCTTTACGTATAGTTCCTCGGTTTAAAATGTGAGGCTCAGTCAGCAGAAGTCTCCCAGTGAGAAAGCAAACAGAAGCAGAGGAAACAGACACTGAATCTGTGAACAGTGGAGATGGCCGACAGACAAAAGCAAACACTTCTATGGGGTAACTAGTGTGCATACCTGTTGATGGCTGCTACTCTGGGAGTACATGTATTTAGCATCCACAATATGATACAACCCACAATAATCAGCAAAGAATCCCAGAGTTAGCAGTATCCTCTAAGTCTTGTGTTCCGACCTCCTAACTAATGGGGTAGTATGTGCTTATGTGGGGTGGTTTGTCTTTCCTAAAACAGTTGATGATATCATGTTGGTTGCTCAGTGAAAAGAGCTAAACTCTTCATGCCTTTCACATCCTGGATTGTTCCTCTGACCATCAAAGGATATCTGTTTCATGTCTCTCCTGCCTAGCTCAGCCCAACCCGTGAGACAGACTGCCTTGGTTGGCTGCCATGCTGCCACGTGACCAAGCCTCCCGCTCATCTCACCTGAACGCCCTCTCCTGTGAGAGCTGAGCAGGACTGGATCTGCCAGACTCGGTCTCGGATGGTGTGCAGGTTCAGTCCTTCTGCAATTTCTGAGGCGGGGGCTGCCGTGAGCAAATCCTGCTTATTAGCAAAGATGAGCACCGGAACACAATTTAGCTTTTCTTCCTCCAGTAATTCAGCTAGTTCCTGGATCATTTTGAGAATGGATGGGGAGGAAAGGACAAAAGCTATAACATTTAACCATTCACTTCTAATGAGAAAAAATACAAAACAGTTATGCTGATCTATTAGCAACTTTCAAGAACAGTGATTCTCAAACCTGAGCCTGCAGAAGACACCCCTGGCAGAGTGCTGGGCCCACCCCAGAGACGCTGACTTCCGGAAGACTGAGCACGGGCCCAGGCATCTGCGTTTTTAACTAGTTCCCCTGCAGTAGTTCTGCTTTAGGGATTCACAGAGCGCACTTTGAGAAGCACTGTTCAAGGGAGAACACAAGTTGTGGTGAGAAACTTAAAACTTAGCGAAGGTTGTTATCTGCAAATCACTTTCAATGAATATATGTATATACACACATTTTTAAAAAATATAAACTAAAAATGACAATTGCTTTAAAGGTTGTAATTCTATTTTATCAATCTTTGTCTCCAAAACATGCACATGCATTATACTTCATCAAACTCACATTCTAAAATACCTGTGTTAGTCCATCTGGCAAGGTCTCTGATCTGTAGGCTATTGGTTGGGGTCTAAACCGAATGTCGTTGATCCTGTCTGCAGTCAGTATGGGAGAGGGTGTATACTTACTTAAATTCAAGGAGCCACCTCTCCCCATTAAATCCACATTTTGAGTCTACTTAAGACACTTGGGCCGTCAGAGAGGACTGAATGGCTCAAGAGGCAGAAAGTTACCCGACACCCTTCCCTTTCCAGCTCATGTTTAGCATTCGTTCACGGGAGTGATGATCCAGAAATCATTGAGGTGTACAGGGTTTTCTCCCAAGAGTCTGGAGAGTTCTCAAACTAATTTCCAGGAAAAAGGAACATAAACGTGGGGACTGCTACATGTGGAAGGCCACCTGTGGTAGCTCAGGACACAAGCCAAGGACTCTGCCATGAAGTGTAACTGTGCTTCTCCAGAGAGGCCCACTCTACGCCTTCCTTCTTATCAGCGTGCTCAGTCCGAGGTCGATCCCACTGCTTCTCTATGTGCAACTTCGCACACAAACGGCCCTGTGTAATCGTGTTGACACGGACTCTGCATTTGAAGCCATGTTTGGGTTCAAAGTATACCTATCTCTTGGCTTGGAAACAAGAGCAGCTTAGTCTTGGCTTGTACATTTCCTCCCATCCCTTTGAATTTGTTAAAGTTGCCCTTGGATCAACTAAGCTGACATTGAAAAACATATATAGAAATAATAAGTGAGTTGTTCCCTTAGGGTCATTCCTACGTGGCCTGGGAAGGAACCTGAAGAGCTTGGGCATGGTGGTAAGTCCCATTTGCTTATACCTTGTTTATTCAATTTGATTAAAACTAAAGGCTTTACTCCAAAAAACTGTTTAAAGAATTCTGAACTAATTTCTTTTTAGGCAACTGGTAATTCTGCCTGCTTGCCAGAATGACTGTCTTGTTTAATCTGCAAAGATTGAACAAAAAACAAAAACAAAAAACAAACAAAAAATCCTCTCTCTCTCATACATTTAGAAGGCAGATTAATGAATACCCAGTTATTTGTGTAACAGCTCAACAGAAGAATCATTTACCTGACCCGTCTCTTCAAATCTTTTTCTGTCTGCACTGTCAATGACGTATATCTGCAATGTAGGAGAAGAAGGTTACTTCAATGAGCGGCTGTGTGAAAGACATGGCACCTTCTATGGAGGGAGCGGATGATCCTGCCAGCCAATTTCACACGTGCGCAGCACACAGAAATTGAGCCAGTAACTCTTACCTCACCTGTGGATGCAAAATAACCTAATCAATCAATCAATCAATCAATGAACTGGGAGGTGCCCCAATATCCCTCCAGCAAAGCTCCAAAATAAAAAGTCAGTTGAGTCGAGCAGGATGAAAATAGCTTCATTTACTGGGCATTCACTAAACATTCTTGCAAGATTTAGCACATTAATCCTCGTTACAACTCTGTGAGATAGATCTCATTATTTTCCCATGTTACACATAAATAAACATAAGCTCAAAGAAGTTAAATAACTTGCTCCAGTTACATCAGGTACTGACAATGTCGTTGTCATTGCCCTGGCTGGCGTCATGTCGTTGTTCAAGCCCTGGCTGGCACAGCTCAGTGGATTGAGCGCGGGCTGCGAACCAAAACATCACAGGTTCGATTCCCAGTCAGGGCACATGCCTGGGTTGCAGGCCACGGCCCCCAGCAACCGCACATTGATGTTTCTCTCTCTCTCTCTTTCTCCCTCCCTTCCTTCTCTAAAAATAAATAAATAAAATCTTAATATTAAAAAAAAAACCACTGGGATTCAAACACAAGTGTACCTCACAGTAAACTCCAGAGTCACTCTTTTTTTTTTTTTAAGATTTTGTTTATTTATTCTTAGAGAGCATGGAAGGGAGGGAGAAAGAGAGGGAAAGAAACATTGGCCCACAACCCCAGCATGTGCTCTGACTGGGAATTGAACCTGTGACCTTTCTGTTGGCAGGCTGGCGCTCAATCTACTGAGCCAGGGCCAGAGTCACTCTTAAGCACTCCGCTAATGCTGCATCCCAAGATGTCTGGAATGGACGGTGTTTTGAGACATCTACAAATCCTAGTCTTTGGACATCGTTACTCCGAAAGTGTCATTTGCAGTATTAACCATACGCTGACCTCATGCGCTGAGGCAGGAGCCCCAGTGGTCTCTCCATTCCTACCCTCACAGGCTGCTCGGAGGTTAGGAGCAAGTACTGGAGATAAGCAAGGGCATGCATGGTCTTTGCCAGAGTAAGAGAAGTCTAGAGATACATCGTAAATTATAAATCCAAAGCTTTCCCTCCTGTTGCTGAATTTTTTAAAATTTTTATTTTTATTGATTTTAGATAGAGAAAGGGAGAGAGAAACAAACATCAATTTGTTGTTCCACTTATTTATATATTCATTGATTGCTTCCTGTATCTGCCCTGACCTGGGATAGAACCTGCAACTTGGAGTTTTGAGACTACACTCTAACCAATGGAGCTATGGGGCCAGGGCTCACTGAATTTTATTTGTTGCACAAACAACATCCTATAGCTATAAAGAAAATAGGAAGACCAAAAAAGAAAGCCACCTATAGTTACAGAGCCCAAACATATTAATTTCTTATGAAAGCTCTCTTTTAATTCTTCATATGAAATTTTAAAAAGAAAATCAGATATAATTTTGTAGTAGTTTTAAAAATTAAATGATATATTAAATATGTTCCCAGTTGCTAATCTTAAAAATTATCAAATTTTCTAACCTCCTTTAAAAAATTTAGAACTGTTCTTAAATTAATGGTACAATGAAAACACCCCTTTTCCGCTTATTTATACATTCATGGGTTGATTCTTTTTTTTGTATTAGTTTAAGTTTATTTTTATTTATTTTTCAACTTGTTTTAAAAATTTTAATTGTTGTTCAAGTACAGTTTTCTGCCTTTTACCCCCACCCTACCCCCCCAGCCCTCCCCATCTCCCTCCTGTTTCCATCCCCCCCTTGTTATTGTCCACATGTCCTTTATACTTGTTCTTGCTCATGGGTTGATTCTTGTACGTGCCCTGACTGGGGATCAAACCTGCAACCTTGGCGTATTGGGATGATGCTCTAACCAACTGAGCTACCTGGCCAGGGCCTGAAAATGCCCTTTTAAAAGAGCATACAATGAGTCCTCATTTAATGTCATTTATAGATTCTGCAACTTTAAGCGAAACTACAAATAACAAAACCAGTTTTACCACAGGCTAATTGACATGAGTTAAGTTCCTACAACATCTCATCAATGTTACAATCAAACAATGTGAACAAAATGACATTATTCGAGGACCTGCTGTATTCATTTAAAAACAATAAAAAGCAATCAACTCTCACTTTACATGCCTTAAATGACATAAACTGATATACTATAATGCACGTAGACATTTCCGTGTGCAGGTCAAATTCTGTGCTACTTGAAAACTTGTTTTCTTTTGAAAGAAAACAATTAAAATTCCTTTGCTTAATGCACTTTCATTTAGAATCAATCACCAGTGCTAAATATACCAGGAACCAAGTTCAGCTTTTCCTCTGAAGAATATCCTGTTTCTACCTGTGTCTTCCATGGAGAATCATAAAGGAAGAAGGATGGATGTGTTTGGTCTCAGTATTTTACTCTTTTGCAGCCTTATTACTATTGTTGTTAATGTTACTCTGGACCCAATGTCAGTAAATGCATTAATGGGCTCTGCACAGCACAGACACCCAAAATTCCACTGTTTTCCCCCAGTGAGGCTCACATTTTTCAAGTAGGAGAAATGGTGTAAACACAGATACAGAAAGAAATGTAATGGGAAAGTGACCCTCAATATAAAAGACCTAGTGAGAATTATCTGAGCGTCCACAGTGGAATAGGATTATCTGCAGGCAGCAATGGACCAAAATGTGAGGGAGCGAAGAGGGTCAGGTGATCACGGGAGGGTGTTTGGGCTCAGAGGGCTTCCCGGAGGCAGCGTGCAGGTCCCTGGGTAAGAAAGGAATTACAAAGCAGGAAAAAATGTGCTAGCAAGCAAAGGCCATGAGTAACTAGTTTAGGGTGGAAAAGAAGAGGCTGAGACAAGGCTGAAAACACAGACACGCCATTAAGAAATCGGTATTTGATGTGATGGAAAACAGTTGGGAGAGGACAATAAGGAACGGGAAGGTTTTAATGACAAGAGAGATGATACCAGAGAATCCAGTGGCTGAAGATCAATGAGAAGAAAGTTTTAACTTTATTTGTAATTACTTGCCACATTACTTGCTAATTACTGCTCAGACATAAAATTTCACGGGAATACTTCCATTAAAATATTCAAAAGGAAGGTTTTCCTAAACTATATTCTTTCTATCATTTAGCATATTTTTTATAAAACTACACAATAATTCCGGGAAGAAGCCTATGAAATAACTGCCCCACGGATCTGGGGCCGAACGAAAGAGCCACGAGCACCAGGTCGTCTGCTGACACGCCAGTGAGCGCTTCTGCAGTGACGTGAACTTCTCTGGGTGGCTCCCCCCACCTCCACCCAACTGACCCAGGCTGGCCAGTATCTGTTTAATTCTGGTCAACAGATAAAGATAAGGATAGCCTTGTCTTTTTTTTTTTTTTTAATAATATAGCTGTTAATCTAATCATAATTTTTTTAAATCCAGAACTAAATAAATAATGAATAAAAAATACTCAAAGTATCAGATGAAGTAAAACACAGTGCTTCTGATTGATCTCAAAACATTATGGACCTTCAAAAAAATCAAGATTCATAAATGAATAACCAATAAAAATAGTCAGAAAATATGAGATAAAGTGAAATATCTATAGTGCTTCTGATTGACTTTAAAACATTATGGACCTTCAACCATCAAGTTTCATAAACCTATTCTAAAATAAAGTTGTTCATGGTACTGGGAATGATACTTTAAACAAAGCCAATCCATGCCTTCCTTGGCAATTGCTTTGAAATCGTTCTTCGGTTGCGGGGTGGGGGAAGACCAGAAGAAAAAGGTTTTTTTTTTCTGACGCAAGTTCAGCCTGCTCGGGATTACCCGATTTCCCAGGGACTGTCTGTGCGGCGCGTGAAGGGAGGGCTCTTTGTTTCTCCTGCTGCTGGTCCTCCTCCCTCCTGCTGCCACCTTTTGGCCATTTTATTGCTCCCATGTATTTCTCCACCAGAGGGACAGGCAGAGACAAGCGATGACACTAAAATGCGTGGCTTTTTAAACAAATGTTGGGTGAAAGTCTAAAGGGAGGTTGAAACTAACACATGAGATTTCTGGACAACGTGTGGTTTTCAATTACGTGCCCAGTAGCCTGGCCACTCCAGGGCGAGGGACACTGTGGAAAGGCTGCATGGAGCAGCTGTCTGCGAGCTCACTTGGTGTCTTGCACTTTGAGTGTGGGAATGATGACAAAGTTACTTTGTTTAAATTATGTTGCGCTTAAACACAAAACTGGTAATAATAATGTATATGGGGCTTAGTAATGGTATGAATATACCTTGAAAAAAATGATGTATTTTTATCAAAAGGCTGTTATTTCCTGGCCTAAAAGATGGAAGAGACCCTGTCCCCTCCTCTCTACTGTCCCTCAGGTCTTAGTTCTCAGTCACTTCCCCCAGGTGTCCTCAGGGTCATCTTCCCTGGGAATAACTCGGGAACTTTTAGCAGCTGCCCTGACTCTTTCAAACTCCTAGAGAGCTGTTTAATGCTCTACAGAAATCTTCTCCTGTAAAGGTTCAGATAGTAAATATTTTTGGTTTTGTGGCTCACACAAGCTCTTTCACAACCATTGAAACTTTGCTGTCGCAATGTGAAAGCAACCATAAAATACAGGGTGGACAAAATATGTAAGAAAAATTTAATTTTTTTTTAAAAGCAAGCTACCATTTGAAAAAAAAAAACTGGGATGGGCAAAAGTAGGTTTACAGTTGTGAGTATGCAAAACCGAGTTTACACTTGTATCATTATTTATTAATTACTACATTACTTATTTGTATTGCCACTGTAAACCTACTTTTGTCCACCCTTGTACGTAAACAAGTGGATGTGGCTTCTTACAACAGAACTTTATTTATGGAAACTGAAATGTGAGTTTCATTTCATGTTCATGTGATGAAATCTTACTCTTCTTTTGATTGTTTTCAACCATTGAAAAATATAAAAGCCATTACTGGCTCACAAGCTATAGAATAACAGAAGGCAGGCTGGATCAGTTTAGAGCTGGCTCACCGCTTCACAGCGAGAATTTACTGCACCCGGAGATAACTGACAAGCCTTCACCAGGCAACTGCACGTGTCAAGCCTCAGGACTGCTGTGGAGGTGGTACAATAGATCTTTACAGCCAACAATGGAAAACGATTACACAAACAGACCAATATGACCCATCAATCCTGCCACTCCAAGGTGCTACAAAACTGGCAAACTGGACTAGAGGCACCGGGCCTTAGAATCTAACCCTGGGGGCTCTGCTGCTCCCCAAGATTTGCTTAACCTCAAACCACACTGGAAAGTCATGGACTATCGACACTGAATCCAAAACACTGTCTGGTACCGGGCAGTGTAATGCAGCTGGCAGAAGCTCCTGCAGGGTTGATCTAGGGATCTTTGCCGGATTGCTCGCCAGTTCCTGGGCACTCTATGCAGGAGAGTGGCACCCAGGGCCAAATGACAACAGCCTTGCCGTCTACCCTGGATATGATGGAGCTTATGATTTAAAATTACCGTGACCTGTAGACCAGAGACTTTCTGAGACCTCCTTATGGAGCCTTGGAGTCATTCACGTCCTTATAAACTGCTCTTATTTGAGTTTTTTTTTTTAAAGACTTTATTTACTTATTTTCAGAGAGAGGGAAAGGAGGGAGAAAGAGAGGGAGAGGAACATCAGTGTGTGGTTGCCTCTCACACGCCCCCTACTGGGGACCTGGCTTGCAATCCAGGCCTGTGCCCTGACTGGGAACTGACCCTTTGGTTTGTAGGCCGGTGCTCAGTCCACTGAGCCACACCAGCCAGGGCTGAGTATTTCTTTTCAAGTGCTTTAATCTGCAAGATGAACAGAGAAAACTGTTATTTCTCTCAACCACCTGCTTTTTCTTACCTCTTGACTCAAAAAGCAAAAGAGGATTTAAAGCTCCATTCCCAATTTTACTGAGATATAATTGGCAATAGCACTGTATAAGGCATAAACATAATGATTTGATTTGGTGTGGATTTGCTTAACATACTACTTAAAAAAAGTGGTGGTCGGGGAGATGAAACAAAAGATCGCCAAAACTGAAAATAAGGAAGCTGGTGATGGCTAGGCTTCCATTATACTATTTTCTTGACCTTTACTTAACTTTGAAAACTTCTAAAATTAAAGAATTATATTTCAAGAAGAGACAAATTATTTGAGATTACAGAAATTTCTTTCTATCTTAAAGGGACTTTTTTTTTCTTTTCTGTTCTCCTAGAACGTATATAATACGTTTTGGAAGAATCACCGGTGGAACAGATGGATAAACGGATAGAATCGTGTGTCTCATCTTTTTCTTCCATCTTTAATCCGGCACCAGAAATATGGTGGAACGTAGCTTCACCGAGAGCCAGGAACACGATGAGCCCATGTGTCGCCCATCGCGGGACCTCGAATGCCTTTGCTGATCGCACACTTGCACACTTTTGTGCTAGTCTCCGTTTAAGGGCCAAGGCAAGTAGGTGAATGCACTACTCGTAGCCCCAGCAGTGACGGAGATGCTCTACCCATTTTCCTGTTCATTTTTTTAGATTTTATTTATTTATTTTTAGAGAGACAGGAAGTGGGGAAGAAAGAGAAGGAGAGAAACATCAATGTGCGAGAGACTTCAGTTGGTTGCTGCTCACATACCCCCAACTGGGGGCCTGGCCCACAACCCGGGCATGTGTCCTGACAGGGAATTGAACTGGCGACCTTTTGGGTTGCAGGCCACAGCTGAATCCACTGAGCTACACCAGCTGGGCTGCTCTACTCATTTTTTAAAATGGAATTTGTTTTTATGTTTTTAAAGATTTTATTTATTTATTTTCTGAGAGAGAGGAAGGAGAAAGAGAGGGAGAGAAACACTGATTGGTTATCCCTGACTGGGAATTGAACAGGCAACCCTTTGGTTCTCGGGCCGGCACTCGGTCTACTGAGCCACACCAGCCGGGGCTGATCTCATTTTATAGAAGGAATTAACAATCCCCAGACTTGGCCATAATGATGCACAATCACAGAATCTCAGAGTTGGAAAGGAATTTAAAAGTTATGAACTCCACATCCTACCTAATGTCAGAATCCATCTATAACAATTATCCATTTCATCTGTTAGGTGCTTTTCTCAGCACTTTGCTTTCTTGACAAAGAATGCTCACATTCCAGTGGGGGAGAAGGCAATAAATAAACATGTTTGAGATGACAGGTACTAATAAATCTGGTACAGGGAGAAAAAGAGCAGAGACAAACCGCAGTGCGAGAGGGTCACAATTTTAAATATAGTAATCATAGGGGGGGTGTTACAATTTTAAATATAGTAATCAGAGAAGGTCTCCTGGTGAGGTGACACGTGAGCAAAAACTTGAAGGAGGTGAAGGAATGGGCATGAGGATGTCTAAGGAAACAGAATTCTAGCACGGGATGACAAAGGCCCCCAGGTGGGAGCACGCTAGAGTTCTGGGGACTCAGCAAGGAAGCCCGTGTGTTGGGAAGTGCTGAGTTGGGAAGGGGAAGATGAGTCAGACGGATAAGAAAAGCCAGAAGGTAGGGGGCCTTGGAGGCCTCTGGAAGAGCCTTGGCTTTCACTCCGAGATGGAAAAGCGTATGCCTTAAGAGGGTCATGACAGCTACAGTGTTGAGAAGTGTCTTCCGGGGGTGAGGCGACAGTAAGAGACCAGTCAGGGTGCCACCACAACGATCAGTGCGCAGGAGCAGCGCGGGTGGGAAGAAGTCGGCTGCCGGCAATACTCCGAAGGTGGGACTGATGGGCTTGACTGGTGGATCCCAGGAAGGGAGGGAGAGGAAAAGGAGCCAAGGAAGACTCCAGTGCTTTCAGGTGAAGAGACCTGTCATTTACTGAGAAGACGGTAGGAGGAGAGGTTTCGGGCAGGGGTGGATGAAGACACAAATTTGGTTTTGGACATGTTGAGGGTGAAGGGACTTATCAGCCACTGAAGTGGAGATGTCAAATAGGCAACTGGCTACATGAGACTGAGTTCCAGGCTGGAGCTAACATTTTTGGATTTACCATCATGCAGGAGGTCATTAACACCTGGAACTGGAGGTGGTCACCTAATCAGCGACGTCGGGGAGAAAAGCACAGGCCTGAACCGTGAGGGTGCTCCGGCCAACCTGTGGAAGTCATGAGGAAAACTACAGCAATGGAGACGGAGGAGGAGGAGCCAGTGAGATGGGAGGAAAACCGAGACAATGGAATCCTTGAAGCCGAGGAAAGACAATGCTTCGAGGACGGCATCCCAACTTTGTTACATGTGCTGACAGGTCAAGTAAGATGAGCACTGAGCACTGAACTTGGGACTTGGCAACGTGGAACTCCTCGCGAGCCAGCATGGAGGGTTCTGCGTGGCCGGGAGGGGAGGAAGGGAAGACGGAGAGTACAGAAAACTCCCCTAAGGAGTTCTGTTGTAAAGAGAGGCTGAGGAACGGGATGGTATCTAGAGGGGAGTACAGCGCTGGGACAAGTTTTTGTTTTTAAAACAAGAGAAACTACAGGATGCGGGCACGCTGATAGGAACGATGCAGCGGGAAGAGGCACGTAGGCAGCAGCAGCAGGATGAAGTTATTTGAGAGGCAGGATGATCCCTGCAGGTAAGGAAGACAAAGGTGTGGCTGACAGTGCAGTTCATCATCTATGGTCACAACTGAAATAAGTGCAAACTTCCAGCTCAAAGTCAGTGAAAATAATAATGCAATTTTTTTCCTATCCAAGTTCCTGAGACCCCTTAGTTTTAGGGTGTGAGCAGGAGAGTGAGGGGCTAAGACAGGGTGAGTGACAAGATCACTGGAGGAACAAGGACGAAAGGCTGAGGTACTGGAGAAATCATGTATCTGGACAGTGAAATCTCTAAGGATTCTGAAACAGCAGCTCTGGAGAACGTGACAGGGAGCTGGGAGCTAATGTTCCAGTGTCTTCCTGAACAAAGGCCACCTCAGCCAGGGAATCCCCAACGCATGAGGCAGCAACTCCTAACTCTGGACAGTTACAATTATAGGGAACTTCTTCCTTATTTTGAGTTCATCTCTACCACCTAATACTCACCAAACTGCTCCTTGCCTACTGCTTTAGAAATATTTATACTGCAGCTAATCTCTCTGACTTAAAACAGTTCTCAAAGCAACTGAAGACAGTTACAAGTGTTTTCTCTCCCAGGAAGGACATCGTCAGGTCTTTCAAGCATTCCTTATGGGTCACTGTTTCCAGGGCTCGCTCTACTTCCATTGCTCAGGGTGGGATACACTTGATTTGTTAAAATGACAAAGTTTGCCCTGGCTGGTGTAGCTCAGTGGATTCAGCGCGGGCTGCGAACCAAAGTGTCCCAGGTTCGATTCCCAGCCAGGGTACATTCCTGGGTTGCAGGCCATAACCCCCAGCAACCGCACATTGATGTTTCTCTCTCTCTCTGTTTCTCTCTCTCTCTCTCTCTCTCCCCCTCCCTCCCTCCCTCTCTTCCCTCCCTAAAAATAAATAAATAAAATCTTAAAAAAAACAACAAAGTTAGTGGCACAATCTTCTGACTTCCCTTCTGCTGTTCAAATCACTACGGTAATCAATAAATACTTTATTTGCCGTGGTGGGTGTGGGCACAGCATTGTTACTGAGCAACAGCAAAACATTATACAAGTTATACAAAGAGGTTTCTCCCTCACGGTCTGGAGCCTTCTGCTAGCCCTAAATTTATGGTGACTAATGTTACGGCAATGGGATTATTGACAAGAAGGCTCATTACAGTGTTCATGTTCCTAACGTGGCAGAAAAGACTGCGAATTA
The DNA here is from genome assembly GCF_004126475.2 of Phyllostomus discolor. NCBI lineage: Eukaryota > Metazoa > Chordata > Mammalia > Chiroptera > Phyllostomidae > Phyllostomus > Phyllostomus discolor. The sequence continues at coordinate 154,761,102 of NC_040907.2, forward strand.
ACACATCAAAAGGAGTACTTACAAGAATATCAGTGTTTTCAAAATAATTCCTCCAGTATGGTCTGATTTTCCTCTGCCCGCCAATGTCCCATACGTTCAGTTTAAAACCTTGTGATTGCACACTTTTGATGTTAAAACCCTGCAACAGAGAAAGGCAAAAACACCAAGTTTTATTAAGCTTCAGGATCATAATTTAGATGAAGTTATATTTGACAGCTATGTTATTTATGAATTCTGAGGTGCTCTTCCAGATGTGACACTGGTAATACTGAAAACAGTTTGTATGATAGGGAAGAGAGAGCTGTGTTTACACGTGCATATTTCATTCAGGTGGTGGAGTCAGGGTTATAATATCATGGCTACCACGATGTGCTTTCCATAACGAGTACACACACACACACACACACACACACACACACCTGCTGAGGACAACTTGGTGAGAGAATAGTTCTGGAAGCACAGACCACACCCCAGATGAGTCCTCAGGATGGAGACATTTAACAGGACACTACATGTAACTGACAAAACAACCAAAGCTGGATCTGAAACCTCAACAGAACAGACCAAAGGCAAAAGCTACGATCTGGAAGACTGGATTCTTTAGGAGTGGTTCACAGTTAATACAGGAATGTCCTCACGTGGATTACTCAGGAAAAGGAAGGCGCTGATTTCAGGACGCTGTGAGGGAGGCTGGGGAATGACCGGATTAGGGGCCCCGTGAGGAAGGTGGGGCCTGCTGGAACGTGTTCGAACTCTGAAGTGGAGCCCTCAATTACAGGCAGTGACGAAAACAAACAAGCAAGCAAGCAAGCAAGCAAGCAGCCGTTGGCAGCTGTTCTTTAGTCAGTATTTCCGATGAACCTGAAAGGAGAGGACTCATTTTCAGGACTGTCGCTAGAGGTGGAACCCTGTGGAAGGTGAGCAGATCAGACGCAGGCAGAGCTGGGAGCTGGGAGTTAGTGAGCAGAGAAATTAACAAGAACGCTGGGGTTCCGAGAGAAGGCATTTCATGAGCAAGAATAAAAAAAAATATTCCTGCAAAAATGATAATAGTGAAATCAGGATTTGAAAAACCCAATCCACAGTGTGCTCCACAGCAGCCCGTTTCCCCCAGAATAACTGGAGGTGAGTGCGTTGGGGGCGCCTCCAGGAGCACGGCTTCCTCCAGCAGCTCGCCAACACTGCTGCCCAGCACAGACGGGAGAGGACTGGTGCGATGGTGCAGGAACACTGCCGCCCGGACTTCCCCTGAGGATACACAAACAGTCCCTGGAGAGGGACTGCGGGCGATGCTGACCGCAACGCCTCTAAAGCGCCAATGACTAAATAAATTAGAAGTTTAAGAGTTGTAAAGGGAAGTGACTTAGGCTTATTGTAAAAGGCTACTTCATTCTGACTCATTGGCAGAACCACTTTTGTGAGCTTAAAAATTCTATACATAACTACAATAGTAATTGTCAAGACTGGTAACATCAAATCCTTCTGAAATGAAGCAGGGATAAATAAGAGTTAATCCTGGAATTCAACCATATGTACCAACTGCCTTCAAGTTCTACTAAGTCATCAGACCCAATCTACTAAGAAATACTCTAAGGAAATAATGAGTAGATATAAACATTTAGAGAGATGTATTGCATTAGTATTTATAACAACATATAAAGATGTTCAACATAAACAGCATATTTACCATAAGCCTTTTTAATTTATTTTAAATATGCCCCTCATATATATGCATAGAAAAAAGTTAATGGGTATATAACTAAATGTTAATAGTGGTTATGTATGAATGGACATTATAGGTGATTTTCAGTTTCTCAATTTTACTTTTTAATGCTTTCTAAGTTTACTATAATGAGCATCTATTACTTTTTCTAATATACAAACAAAAACACACCAAAAGTTTGTTTTTAAAAAGTAAATATGAAGTCTTGACATAGTACTGGGTGGGGCAAAAGTAGGTTTACAGTTGTGAGTACACAAAATAGTTTATTCTTGTACTATTGTCCACAAGAACAACCGTAAACCACCTACTTCTGCTCTACCCTGTATTATAAGAACCACCTACAACACATCAAACAAAGCTAGGAAGCTAGAATTGGAACTCTGGGTCCATAACTTTGAGTTCATTTCCATGTTTGCGGCATGGAAGTCCTATTTTAGTGGTGTTCTGGAGATGTACAAATCACCCCCCGCCCCCCCAAAAAAGTTAGCCCTTCTTTTTCTGGCAGAAACCCTCACACACTTAGATGAAGTTATCTGAACTTATCTGAGTTTCAGCCCTTCTGGGCTAGCCTACTGTAATACGCTCCTCCTTAGGCTATACATTAGATTCGTTCAGAAGTTGTAAAATTGCTCATTTTTCTGCAAAGAGTATTGGGTCTGTAAGACTTGCAGGCCATGAAGTACACACACCAGCAGAGCCACTCAAACCCCACCGAAGCTCTTATCACACTGTGGCGACAGAAAATGCTAAGTAACCCTGGGTTTGCTAAAACCTCTACTGGTCAAACACTTTCAAGTGACTAAGCCTAACAGGACTCTCCCTCCTTACAAAACCCAAAGGCTTGGCCGAAGGTCGAGCTTTCTCAGAATTTCCTACAGGGAAGGAGGTCTAAAGGAGCAGACTAGAGTTCTTCCCACCGGGACCTGTCTTTCAACTTCCAGACAGCGAGCACCACCAGCACCACCACTGCCTTGCCCTTGTGTTTTCTTGCTTAGCCTTAGGAAAGAGTAGCGTTGATGAAGCTGGATTAAAAATATAGGTAGTTGGTTTTTTATTTTAAAAATTGATATATATATTTGTATTTATTAAGTCTGAAAAATATACACTAAAATATTAACAGTGGCTTTTCTCACAGCACTCTTTGGTTTTCTCCTTTGTACTTTCTCTGTGTTTTCTACATGAAATAATTTCATAATCAGAGAAGATAAAGCTATTTTAAAAAAATATTTAATTTATTTATTCTTAGAGAAAGGGGAATGGAGGGAGAAAGAGAGGGAGAGAAAAACCCATCAACCTCCTCTCACACACACCCCAACAGGGGACGTGGCCCTCAACACAGGCATGTGCCCTGACGGGGAATCAAACCAGCGACCCTGCACTTTGTAGGACGATGCCCAACCCACTGGGCCACACCAGTCAGGGTGATAAGGCTATTTTCAAAAAGGAACCACGTAGGCCCTGGTGGGGTAGCTCAGTTGGTTAGAGTGTAGTCCCCACATACTGATGGTGCGGATAGGATCCTGGCTCAGGGCACACACAAGAATCAACCAGTGAATGTAAAAATAAGTGGAACAACAATTGATGTTTCTCTCTCTAAAATCAATCAATCAACAACAAAATTTAAAACAGCAATCACTTAGCTCGGAGGGAACTGCTTGCCTTGCCATAGGTATTCATACATATTTATTTGAATTATTTATTTTAAAAGTTATAAAATATACATAAAATAAAATTTACCATTTTAACCACGCAGTTCAGTGGCGTCAAGCACAGTCACACTGTTGTGCAGCCATCACTGTCCTCCGCAGAACTTTTCCATCTCGCAACACTGACGCCGAGCCCACTAAACAGTACCTACCCTCACCGTCTCTGTCTGTATGTACTCGACTAGTCTAAGTATCTCATATGACTGGAATCTCTTGAAATGTTTAATGAATCTTAAGATTGCTTTTAAACAGTACAGACTTTTCTCAGTAACAAAACTTAGACGTGGACAAAACCGTATTTCTCACTTTGTGTTTCGTGTTGCTGTTATCATTTCCACATGTCCCACAAGCACCTGGGGCCGAGGCAGTGCTCACCTGTGTCGGCGTGATGTGGCTGATGTCTTCAGATGCGAGCTGCTTCAGAAGGGTGGTCTTGCCAGCATTGTCCAAGCCCAGGAGAAGGAGTCTCACCTCCTGGTCTGGTGCGCTTTTCAATTTACGCAGAATTGAGAGTAAGCCCTTGAACAACCACAAGAAAGATTACTTTGGGGGCACTAACATTGATTATTACTGAATATCAGTCTCTTCTCCTTGAAAAAATTCTTGGTTGGGCACAACTGTTATTCTTTTCTACTTTAACGCCACTTATTTCAGTTGCTTCCCCCTTCTAAGTTTTGGCAGAAGTAGGTTAGTAAATTCAGCAACTTAATAAATAGCACGGCTTACTCCTGCTCCTCTTATTAATCCAGCTTACTAGTCACCCCAGGCCCCCTGGGAGTATGAGCCACTACGTAATTCGTGTTTCCAAAGCCCTTCTTATAAACTTAAGACTACAGCACTCATCGTATCCGGCTATAAGTAATTGACTTCAGTATTCTCCTCCTTTACTAGCATGAAATTTCTGGCGAGTAAACACTATACCTTCTGTTTCCCACATGCCTGGCACTTGTTAGATAGATACTAGATAATAGTATTTGCCCAAGTAAATGTAAGATGTAAAGGTGCTATACAAAGAAATACAAAGAAGTTGTATGAAATTGTATCTGGGCTCTGTTCAAGTTTAAAACCGTCATTCAGTCAGCCCTGACCAGGTCGCTCAGCTCAGTTGGTTAGAGCGTCATTCTGATGCACCAAGGCTGCAGGTTCGATCTCCGGTCAGGGCACATACAAGAATTGACCAGTGTGTGCATAAATAAGTGGAACAACAAATCGGTGTTTCTCCTTTTCTCTCCCTCTAAATAAATAAATAAATAAAATTTTGAAAAAAAAAACCAACAACAACCGAGACTTCATCATTCAAAGTACTCTACCACTGTCTGGCTTTCATCGGACCCTTAGAGTACAGGTGCACAGCAGGTACGATCTGTTTTTCAGAATTCGATGGAACAGAGAAGTTAGGGAACTTAAAAGTCACTAATGAAGAAAAATCAAAATTCAATCCTGGTATTTTTGACCAGTGACCTAATATTTCTGTTTCTTGTTTTTATTATGATTAATTTTTATGGGTGGAAATAAACCAGGTTGCTTTTTATCTAAGAACATAAGAAAGATCTTATAAAAAAATCTTATAAGAGAGTTACTTGTTCTGTCCTGCATCTGACAATTTGTTCTAATGAGGCATGGTTACAACAAGAATCAAAGAATCCCATATTGTAAATGGCATTTAATCTAATCTCCCAGCTCAAGCAGAAATTCCTTCAAACTGAGTCTTAGAATTATATAAAATGGTTATATTTTTTTATCTGCATTATACCAGGCAATAGTTCAAATCAGTCTGTTCACTAAAGCCAAATAATAATTCTGGGAAATAATTCTCAACAACAGTCTTTGGGCAATGATATGCAAATATGTATAATTATTAAGAATTCCTTTCTCCTCAAAGACACTTTGTTTACCATTCCCAGTACTGTATTTGCATTGACTTGCTAAGAACCACATTAACCTCTATATGCCTCAAAATTTTCCAGAAATAAAATGGAAGATTTTGGTTAAAAACAGAAAGACAAGCCCTGGATGGAGTAGTTCAGTGGATTGAGTGTGGGCTGCGAACCAAAGTGTCGCAGGTTCGATTCCCAGTCAGGGTACATGCTTGGGTTGCAGGCCATGACCCCCAGCAACCGCACATTGATGTTTCTCTCTCTCTCTTTCTCCCTCCCTTTCCTCTCTAAAAATAAATAAGTAAAATCTTAAAAAACAAAACAAAACAAAACAGAAAGACAAATTCTATACCAAAAGATTTGGGGAAGAGAGGCTGAATAGACCTGAAACTAACAAACAAAAATAGGTCTTTTTTTTTCCCTTTAAAGGTATGACATTTCTTTCGTTTTCATCTTTTCTGGCCTTGAATACTTTGACACCATACCTTTTTGAAACTATATTTATGAGAAGTCTCCCTGGCTTCTGTTAGCTACATTGCAATCACTCATTTATAATACCACCTTTCAGAGCAGTTAAAATTAGAATCCTGAGGTCCTCAGAGGACTGGTGATACGAAAGGGCTGAGAACAGGGAAAACACACTGTGCTCCTCCTGAGCGCCTGACTAGATGTCCTCATTCCCTTTCCAGTAAAACTCTAAAACAACTGGACCTTATCCTATCAGTACGTTAACCAATGTACAGGTACAGTTCTCCTCATGTATTATCTACTAGTATAGAAATCGTGAAAGAAGGTTTGTTTTCTACAAAATGTTTTCAAGGTTCAAAATGAATGTTTTTGGTTTTTCCTCATGTATTTCTTCTTTAAAAAAATTAGTAAATAAAAATATTGCTTTCTGCAGGCTGAGACTTTGTACATACTCATTCAACTTGACATTGAATAATTAAAAGAAAAATTGAAAGCCCTGGCAGGCAGCTCAGTTGGTTAGAGTGTCATTCTGATAGTCCAAAGTTGTGGGTTCGATTCCTGGTCAGTGCACACACTGGAATCCACCACCAAATGCATAAATACATGGAACAACACATTGACGTTTTTCTCTTTTGTTCCCCGCCTTCCCCTCTCTCTCTCAAATCAATAAATAAAACATAAAAAGAAAAGAAAAATATAATTTCTATTCATCTTAAAAGGAGAGAAACTAAACACAGATGAGAACGAAACCATTCTGGGGTGGGTTTGAGGGTGGAGGCGGGGATGGGTCGGGTGGGGAGGGGAGTGCTGGAGTGAATAATGGAGACAACTGTCCTTGAACAACAATAAAAAAAAGAAAATTAGAAAACTATTTAAACATAAAAAAGAAAGAAACCATTCCAACTATAGCTAAACTTTATTGACCTAATGGTATAAAAGACAAGACTTCTACATTTCTAATGGGTTCCTCATTGGGAAACAGTGACTTCACCTGCTTCACCTTTAAGTGAAATTACAGAGAAAGGGAAAGTTCGGCTAATATCTTCTTCCAGAGAAATGATAAATGGCATCTCAAGCATGGTCCAGGCAAGACACATTCAAATACAATACAGCATCCTATTAACCCAACTACTCAGGACAGGGGATCACAGGATTACCAGCATTTGCTAAACAGGGAAGAGGGTATTTATAGATGTCAGGGTTCTGCCTGAAAGGTACAAGGTAAGCTGATTTAACCGGCTGGAGGAAAGAGCAGAGTAAGTCTATCCTAGGTGGCTATCCACGTATGTTCATACTTTATTGTCAATGTCAAATGAAGGAAGGCAAACATTAGAAATTAGTTTTATTATGGGGCTAAGTTTTACAGTTACAAATACAATGGAATGGATTGTTAAGGTGCATTTTTGGTCAAAATATTTATTCATTCATTCATCATTAAACACCCATGATGTGCCTGAGTACAACAGTGAGCAAAACAGACCTGGCCTCTATGTAGGATCTGTACTCCTATGACACTACATAAAGACAATTTAAGAAACAAGAACTTTAGTTAACTGTAGATTGTGTACTTGCCATGCACATATACCAGTTATGTGCATGCACCCTGGTAGACAAAAGTGGTCTGACTCAGCCATAAAATGTTTGAACAAAACTTACTACAGGCCAATCATGAATAGATGAGCTACTCACTACAGATATTATGCCTGCCTCACAATCAGCTTAAACTCAACTATTGGCAGAGGCATGGCTCACTGACCTAAAATGATGCACACTGGGTCATTCAAAGAACTGGTGTGGTGGAGGGAAAAAGAAGAATGTGTTGGTATATGGAAAACATATGTGGCCCTGGCTGGTGTGGCTCAGTTGGTTAGAGCATCCTCCCGTGACCAAAGGGTTTCGGGTTTGATCCCTGGTCAGGGCACATACCTAGGTTGAGGGTTTGATCCCTGGTCCGGGCGCTCCGGGAGGCAACCAATCGATGCCTGTCTCTTGCATCGATGTTCTTTCTCCCCCTTCCTCTCTCTCTAAAAGCAATAAAAAAAAATGTCCCCGGGTGAGGATTAAAAAAAAATAGTAGCTGTGAGAAGCAGCTAAAATTTAAACATTCAATTAGTAAGCCAAATGTCAAGTAATGCAATCCCCATAACTACCTTAAATGGAACTGACTTTGATTTATTTTTACCCCTTTAAAATAACAACAACAACAAAAAAGGTTGGTACTGCCCAGTAAGACCTTATTAATTTCCAGGGTTTCCTACAGCTTTGATACGGAGAACTTCACCCAAACTTCATCTTCTTTCTCCTCATCTCTCTACTACAGAAATACCGTATTTCTTGAGAAACAAAATAAGGGCATCTCCTCAGAAAGACTGTGGGTTCCCACTTCACCAGCATCCTAATGAAAAGAACATTACGGGTTTTAGAGTTTTACAGATTTGTATTCAACTTCCCTGCATGTGTAACTCCAGTCACAGTTAGATCTAGAAAATGGGAACAATACTTTTATCTGGAGAAAAATCTTAGGAAGATTAATAAGGTACTGTGTGTAAAGCATAGCACATAGTAGGCACTCAAAACAGTTGTGTTTGTTTATATGTTTTTTTACTTTTCACTGATCATTTCTGACCAGAAAACATAATCTTGGGAATCTTTAAATGTTGAATATGCTTGATAACTACCACTAGGTTCATAAATGTAGAAAGCAGTCCATAATTAATTCCTGAATGAAGGAGTCATCTGTTAAATAACAATGATGGATTATGCTATAAAATTACTGCCATTTTAGTATTTCACCAAGGACTTAGAATCATAAAGCAGGGGTAAAATAGCTGACCTTAAATGTTCAGAGAAACCCCAATGGGTTTTTGTTGCAGTACCCTCCAAATTAAAAAAAAAAGTTTGTATTAGTCATAGCTGAAGGTTAAAAAAAAAACAAACCAACAACCAAAAATCAACAACCTGGGACTTACTGTTCAGTTATTCAGTTACCGTGGAGCCCATGGGATTCAAGATGTAACACACTTAATCACACCACTGACTGTTTAAATTCCATGTTCCACTTTCAGTTCTAAGAATAGCTCACACTTTTAGAGATAGGAAAAAGAAGTATTTTGGAAATCAGATAAAGAATCCAGGATAATTTGTCCTAATTTCTTATTGCTCATTTTAGGAAAAAAGAAAAACGAAATCTGCCTTGATCACTGAATAGAATAGTTGTATGTAAGTGTTGCATACACTGTCAATTTGTTGCATACAGTATCAATTTGCACCTGGAAACATGCACAGTGGTTACTTTATTGTGGCCTATAATTATAAATGAAACAATCATGAAATTACACAGTCCACTTAACTGATAAACAAAATGGGAAAAGTTAGGCTACTCTCATGGATTCTCATTTATGATGACATCTCATTCTTTACTGGTGTGGCATGTCTTTTTCCTTTCAATTCTAGTCTTTTTTTGGTAAATATTTATCTTTATATTCATTTGTTGAGAAAAACTTAGCCTTTAAAAGGACAGCTCATGTATAAACAATTAATAAAAAGAAAACATGTAAAAATCTGTTTAGCCTGAGGTTAATAAAACTTCAATGTAGCAAGTATGAAATGTGATTGGCAACTTCAAATAATTCTACTTTTTAAACAATCTGACAATGTAAAATCAATTGAAATTTTTTTCCTATCAAAATTTACTCATTGGATAATCTGACCAAAGATACATTATTTTTTTTTTCTTTGTGGACATGTAGCTTTTTCTTCTAGATCAATGAAAGTGGTATAACATTTCTAAAAGTCAAGAAGGGACTGGGGTTGGGGCAGGGAAGTAACTAAGTTTGAATGCTGGCTCTTTATAGTTGGTAAGCCAATCGACCTGTTCTAAATGTTTCACAATCAATTTTTCTTTGCTTGCTCTAAAACTACTCGATTTCACTTTAACACCCTCCAATTCACAGAAATCAACAAGGAACAGAGTGTCAATGGTCAAATCTGTCACACATCATAATTTACAGTTTTGGAAAGAGTTAATTAGATCTGACAGAGAAAAGGATTGTCCCAAATTGATGCCCACTCTCCGGTTTTAATTTCCCCTTCTTTTTAGTTTGGAGGCCCCGAGCTGAGATTAAGACCTTTTGGTTCTGGTGTGGTCATCCGCAAAAGAAGGCTGCAACAGGTTCTGAAGGAAATACCGGGAACCGGGCAGCAAATTTGCCTGCAACATGGACTAAAATTTTTCCAGCAACATGGATTAAGTATTGAACGGAAGATTGGTCATCAGGTACAAATACACCTTGCAGAACCCTCAGCAAATAAATAAGGACTGCAGAAGCCCGCCCGCCAGCCACGCACACACGAGGCGGCGTAAAATCCACCGGGCGCATCTTCTAAGAGGCACCTCTTTTGTGTCCTGGGATCTGAAACCCTCCCCACGGACGCCCGCACATTGCGAGGCAGAGGAGTGCTAGGCTACCTTGTCCCACGGTACTGCTAGGGCGACCTCAAACGCAGTTGCAATAGCCCTGATCCCCGTTTATGGAAAGGCCCTGGGGAGCCCCGCTTTCTGGCGGCGTAGCGAGGCCGACTCCCAGGGAATATCTAAGCCTGCGCGCGAAGACCGCTCTTCGCTGCTTCTCGGACTCGCCCTCCTCCCAGTCCCCAGAGTAATGATGGAGCCCCGGCTCCCAACCGGGACATCCACGAACCCTTCCAGCCCCTATCCCTAGCTTCGGACCCCTTGCAAGCTCCGCCTTCCTCCCCAGGCCCAGGTCTCCCTCCTAGGCCCACACCCTTGGGGCTCCCGCCGCCCCCCGAAACCAATCCAGGACCCAGACACAGCCTGAGCATCATCCCATTCCCTCCTTAGCTTTAAGCGCAGTGCCCCGCCCTGGTTTGGGGACGAGGCTGGGGGTGACCGACCCGTTCAGGAGGGGCCCAGGGCCCCATACTCACCATCCTCCCGCAGAGTCCCTCCTCCTCCTCCTGCCACCCCCGTTACCAGGGGCAACTAACTGAGGCGCCGCCCCCGACGTCCCTCGCACGCACAGCGGAGCAGCGAAGCTGCAGAACAGAACGGGGCGGGGTCCAGCTCCGCTTTCCCCAAAGTGCGCAAGCGCACCAAGGTACCGGCTCACTGCTCTGGCAGGCGGCTAGAGCGGCTGGAGGTCGCTGCAGGCTGGTAGAAACTCTGGAACCGTGACAGCTCGCCCACGTGGCTGGCAGGCCTCCGGCCCACGATTGGTCGAAAAGGAGGCGTGAAGGCGGGGCGACGGAGGTTCCCGGGCGGAGTTCCTAGTTGTATCCCCGCAGGGCTTCCAGGGCGGGCTGCATCTGCGGACTTTCGTCTCTGAGCGTTCTTCCTGGGACCAGGTAAGTGGTCTGGGGAGGCAGCCGCTTGCCACATCTACCCCCAGTCCTTACATCCTGGGAGGGAGCTTGTACTTCTGTCCTGACTCTGCTCAAGCTGGGCTGCGGCGCGCGTAGAGCTTCCACCTGTTGAAGCCGCGTGGCAAGAGCAGTGGCCAGGCTCTGCCCCTGGACCTCTTCCTTATGGCCCCCAGCACTTTCGTCTGTCAGTGTGAGGAACGGGGGCGTGTGGGTTGTGCACCCATCTCGGCACACCAGTGTTCAAGTGCGTAATGGAGGAGTCCAAGTGGTGGGAGGCTGCCTGTCGGAACTGAAAAGCAGCCGAGGGACTGGCCCAGAGCCCTGGGGTGAGCTGACATCGCGGGTGAAAAGGCATTCTGGGATGGCCCGGATTTGCTAAATTGCATAGTACCGGAGGTGCGGCTTCTGCAGCCCCCAAGGAGGCAAGAAATGGGCCTGCACTTCATGCAAGTAAGAACATGAGGGATTTGGGGTGAGTTGGGAAGTGGTGCTATCTCTACCCTCCCTGCAGAAGACTGGAAGAAGAGATCACAAGGAGCCAGGTCCTATTCTAGACTCTGGAGACACAGCAGCACACAGAATGTTCCAGGAGGCCCTACCTTCCCCACTGAGCTCTTCATCCAGTTGTTATCCAACTGGTGTCTTTGCCTCCTGTGAGGTCCTGCCACACCGTGCTTACCTCCTACGATTGCCCAGACTGTTCTTTATAAAAAAAAACTATGCATCTGATCTTGTTACTCTTCTTAAAATGTTTTAATGGCTCCCTGAAATTTTTAGGGAAAAGTTCCAAAGCCTTAGCTTTGTCTATGACTCCACTTTCTCTCCTCTCTTAGAATATTGATTATACTTCTTTTGTTTTTTTTTTTAGTGGTTGCCCTAGAGTTTGCAATATCCATTTCTAACTAATCCAAGCCCACTTTCAAGTAACACTGTACCACTTCACTGGTTGTGCAAGTACCTTCCATAGAGCATTCGCAGTTCCTCCCTCCCATGCGTTGTGTCAGTGCTGTTATTCATTCGTTTCACTTATCTACAGCTATAATCACTAGTACACATTGTTGTTACTGTTATTTCAAACAAACTTATCTGTTTGTTAACTGTTAACAATTAGAGTAAGAAAAGTAGCTCCAGCTTGGTATGACTCAGTGGATTGAGTACCAGCCTGCAAACCAAAAGGTCGCTGGTTAGATTCCCAGTTGGGTCACATGCCTGGGTTGCAGACCAGGTCCCCAGTTGGGGGCATTCAAGAGGCAACTGATCTATGGCTTTTTTTTTAAATGTATTTTTAAGAGAGAGGTGAAAGGAAGGAGAAAGAAAGGGAGAGAAACATCAATGTGTGGTTGCCCTTCACATGTCCCCAGCTGGGAACCTGGCCTGCAACCCAGGCATGTGCCCTGACTGGGAATCGAACTGTCAATGCTTTGGCTTGCAGGTCTGTGCTCAATCCACTGAGTCACACCAGCCAGGGCTGATCTATGTTTCTTTCCCTCTCTTTCTCCTTCCCTTCCCCTCTCTCTAAAGATAAATAAATAAAATCTTTTTTTTATTTAAAATAAAGACTTTATTTACCTTCATTTATTCCTTCTCTGACACTACACAGGCCAGAGTTTATGACATATATCATTTTTTTTTTCTCTCTGAAGAACTTCTTTTAACATCTTGCAAGTCAGGTCTCTTGGTAACAAATTCCAAATTCTTTCAACTTTGCTTGAGGAAGTCTTTATTTCTCCTTTATTTTTAAAGGATTATTTTGCTTGATACAGAATTCTAGGTTGATGGGTTTTTTTTCTCTCAACACTTTGTAAATATTTCACTCTACTTACTCTTGCTTATGTATTTTCTGAAGAGAAGTCTGATGCAATTCTTATCTTTGATCTTGATTTTCTGTAGCTTGAGTATAATATGCATAGGTATAGATTTTCTGGTATTTATCTTACTTGGTGTTCTCTGAGCATCCTGGATCTGTGATTTGGTGTCTGTCATTAATTTTGGAAATTTTTCAGTCATTACTTCTTCAAATATTTTTTCTCTTTTTGTCGATTACAGCTCACGTGTTGCAAGGGTAGTTGCCCTATCAGTGGGCTTCTCTTCCCGGTGAGCTGTGTTTCTCTGTACCGGCCTGTCTCTTCGGGTTTGGGGGTCGTGGGTTGCCCTGCGACCTCAATTCTATAAGGGATCTAAGAAGAATTGTTGATTTTTAGTTTGTTCAGCTTTTTTCTTGTTGTGAGGGCAGGAGTGACAATGTCCAAGCTCCTTTACACGTCAGATCTACCTTAGTGTTTCAAGACACGGATTCCAGAACCAGTTATGGAGGAGAGTTCCGAGTAAATCAAGCTGAGTTAAAATCCTGGCTCTGCTGCTGGCAAATACTTGTGTGACTTGGTAAAGCTGTTGAATACTTACCTGTGCCTTGGTTTTCTCATCTAGAAGATGGGGTTCTATTGTACAGGGTTATGGTGAAGATGAATTTAGAAAGTGCACGTCAAGCACCAAGCAAAGGGTCTGGAATAGAGTAGGAGCTCAGTCAGAGTGAGCGGTTGTCACCACCCCCACACACAGCACACGCTTTCAGTGCTGCCTCTTCCTTTCGCCTGGAATGCTCTTCCATCTGTCTGACTTCTGTGCATCCTTCAAAACGTTGTTTGTTCCTTGTACTAGCAAAGTGTGTTCAGAGTCCCTCATCTATTTTAGATACAGTGACCGTATAATTGCTTATCCAGTTGGGACACTTGAGAATTATTGAAAGCCAGTGCTATTAATAATTACCCCATGCCAGCAGTCCTGGGCAAACTGGGAGATATGGTCACTTCAGCTTTAGATGCCTCTTCTCTGGCTTTCCACTGTTCCCAGTGACTGTGAGCAGCAGCATTTACTCTGCCGTCCATGTCGATTTATTTGTTTACCTCCTGTTCTGAAATTCTGTGAAGGCAGGTGTGGCGCCTCACCCACAGCCATGATGGGACTCCCCCACAGGGCAGGGATGCACCACACACACAGACCCTGAAATGATGAAAGTGGTCACGCCGTGTTGATTTTCACCTTTATCTGTGATTGTTTCTACATTGAATGTGATCCCATGCCTTCTAACTCCTTCAGATGAACCTGTTTCCTCTTCTGGGGCCTTGCTCACATGCCACCCCTCTTGGGAAGCCCCCTTTGAGTACTGGGTTCTCCCACCCCTCCCCCTCTGCTTCTGCTCGTCTCCTGTATCACTGTTGCCGTGCGTACTACATACTGTCCCACTGCTCGTCTCCTGTATCCCTGTTGCCGTACGTGCTATATACTGTCCCACTGCTCGTCTCCTGTATCGCTGTTGCTGTACGTGCTGTACACTGTCCCACTGCTCGTCTCCTGTATCGCTGTTGCCGTATGTACTATATACTGTCCCACTGCTCGTCTCCTGTACCACTGTTGCTGTACGTGCTATATACTGTCCCACTGGTGGGCTCTTGTTCCCCATCAGACTCAGCTCCCCAAAGACAGGCACTGTGTGGTCCCCTGTCCCAGCCTCCCCTGCAGTGTGATCAAACACAGGGTGGGCTGCCAGTCGGCACTCAGGAAACACACGCTGGTACCCGGTTGCTGAGTCTGGTGACAGTCACTGAGGCTTTCCCAAACCGAGCTAGGTGATGGCAGTGGCTGGTGAAAGCAGACTGCCTACCACAGTAGGAGGTTCTCAGGGCCTGGGGCAGGCTTTGACTGGGGGACCATCCTCCTTTTTCCTGCATTCCTTAAGTCCACAGTTTCTTGTGTGAGCAAGATGGATGCTGACCTGTCTGGCTTTGACATTGATGCCCCCAGTTGGGACCAGCACACTTTCCTGGGGCGGGTGAAGCACTTCTTCAACATCACAGACCCACGCACTGTCCTGGTATCAGAGCAGGAGCTGGACTGGGCCAAGGCGATGGTGGAGAAGAGCAGGTGAGCAGTTGCAGGGGGTGGGGGGGTGCAGCTGGAGGCTCTGGGGCGATAGTGATGAGTCCCCTAGGGAGGAGGTGGAAACTGAAGGTGAGGACATAGGCGGAGACCTCAGGAAGGAGGGAGAAAGTAGAGTAGGATGACTTGGGGCAGGGACAGGGAGCTAATTCTGCCTGTTGTCCTGGGGTGACAGGATGGGGGTCATGCCCCCAGGCACCCACGTGGAGCAGCTGCTGTATGCCAAGAAGCTGTACGACTCGGCCTTCCACCCTGACACTGGGGAGAAGATGAACGTCATCGGGCGGATGTCCTTCCAGGTTCCGGGTGGCATGATCATCACAGGCTTCATGCTCCAGTTCTACCGGTGGGGCCCGGGAACAAGGCATCGGGAGGCGCAGCTGCTGGGCTCTGCCGGGCCGCGAGCAATGCTATGATAGTATCAATAGCCATGTTTATTGAAACTTGTCAGATGTTAGACACTGTGCTACATTCTTTGCATGTGTTACCTCATCTAATTTTCCCAACAACCCTACAGACAGGTACTATTATCTCCATTTTACAGATGAAGAACTGAGATTCTGGAGAGGTTATATAACCCGTCAAAGTTCATACAGTCAGGAAGTATTGTTAGCTAAATTTTAACTGAGGCAGGCCTCTCTAGAATGCTCAGTGAATGAACCGTCCCAGTTTGCTCTTTAAAAAGTGCTTATATTCAACAATGAATTTAATGTATTTCTATAATGTAATATCCCAGAAAAAAAAAAAAGGAAGACCCTTTCAGCTCAGCTGGGGAGAGAATAAACTTTGAAGCTGCTGGATATGGGACTCCTCCCCCTTCCTCTCTTCCTTATGTCCTCCTCTCTCCCTGCCAAGCATTCATTCACTCGGGCCAGGCCTGGGGCGCCAGCCGTTAGGAGTATAAAGACTTTAGTCCCGTCCCAGCTGGTGTGGCTCAGTTGGTTGTGTGTCATCCTGCAAACTGACAGGTCGCCAGTTTGATTCCCAGTCAAGGCACACGTCTGAGCTGTGGGCTCTGTCCCAGGTCTGGGTGTGTGCAGAAGGCAGCCAGTCAATGTTTCTCTCCCTTTCTCCCTCCCTTCTCTTCTCTAAAATCAAAAGAAAAAAAAGACTTTAGCCCCTCTCTTCAAGTAGCCCCCAATCCTGTTGAAGAGACCAGGAAGTAAACAGTTACAGTCCCGCGTGCTAAGGGGTAGGCTGAGAAGACAATAAGGGGTTGCGGGAGCAGGGGGCGTGGGCTGACTGTGTCTCCACGAGGGCAGGGGAAGGGTCAGAAAGGGTCCAAGGAGGACATGATCTCTCAACAGGGCAGGATCTAGCCATTTATGGAACGGGGTGAGTGTGTGTGTGTGTGTGTGTGTGTGTCTGCGTGTGTGTGTGTTCATGTTCCAGGCAAAGGGGTGAGGGTGTGCAAAAGCCCAAGTGCATAACATGTGGGAACAGTTTGGGGAACAGCGGGTACCGTGGTTGGACCTGTGTGTGCCAAGCTCTCACTTCCGTTCCCCTCTCCTCTCCTCACTGGTAGAACGATGCCGGCGGTCATCTTCTGGCAGTGGGTGAACCAGTCCTTCAATGCCTTGGTCAACTACACCAACAGGAATGCAGCCTCCCCGACGTCACTCAGGTAGGGGACCTGAACCCCAGGCCGTCCACGAGTGTGGAGGAGGTGGCTGTCCTTTTGCCTCCAGGGCAACAGCCCTCCTCAAGGGTGCTCAGGCTGTCAGACCTCCCTGTGTAGGCCTTGCACTGGCCCAAGTCTCCCTCTCCTGGGTCTGGAAGTGTTCTCTTATGCTGACTACCAGTATCGTCTTCCCAGACCGATTCAAAATGTGTTCATCCTAAAGGTGTTTCTTTTCCATTCATTCCACAAATAGTCCCGGAGTGTGAATTTTGGGCCAGGCATAGGTGCTGGGGATATGTTGGAGTAAGACATGTGTGGTCCCTGTGCTTGTGGAATTTAAGGTCTTCTAAGAAAAAAAGCCCGGTAATTCAGGTTGTGATTGCTGCCATTAAGGAGAGACACAGATGACAAGAGAGAGCAGCAGAGAGAGGTGTCTGTGCAGGCAGGAGGCTTCGGGAAGTCCTTCTTGGAGAGCTGACATTTCAGCCGAGTCTGAAGGATGAGGACTTGGCTACGAAAGAGCCCAGGGAAGAATACCCTGGATAGGGAGCAGCAGCCTGCAGAGGTTCCCAAGCAGGAAAAAAGCTTGGCATTCACGTTTAAAGTAGGGAGGCCCAGAGGGCGGAGCTTCGTGAGGTGCAGGGAGGCCATAAGGTGATAGATGCCAGGGACAGATCACAGGAGCTTCTCAGGCAGGAAGCCTCGTTTCCAGACTTTCTCACCCAGGCCATGCTGTTACCCTCAGCAAGAGAGGCCCCCCACTCCCAAGCATCTCTCTCCTCCACTAGGCAGATGGCTCTTTCCTACATCACAGCCACATCCACCGCGGTGGCCACTGCTGTGGGCATGAACATGTTGACAAAGGTACTGTCCCGGGTGCTGTGGGCACGGTGGCCACTAGGGGGCAGCAAAGTCCATGGGAGCACTAGGCGTTTTCCCAGTCTGGGTAAATTGGGTTACAACCGGAGCCCAGCCAAGCGGTGGGAAGTATAGCAAGGCTGTCCCCAGGTTGGTCTTTCTGGAACCTTTGAGGGCGTTTGGGTTCCCAGATGAATGTCTGGATGTGTGGCAGTAGTGAGGTCTGATTCTTGTTTTATAGTCTTTAAGTCCCTCCACTGCCATCTTGCAGTGAGCCTGAACAACTCTCCTTGTTTCCTTCCCCCAACAGAAAGCTCCACCCCTGGTGGGCCGCTGGGTGCCCTTTGCTGCTGTGGCTGCTGCTAACTGTGTCAACATCCCAATGATGCGACAGCAGTGAGTACAGGGATCCCTTTTCCTCCCTACAAGCCACGAGGTCAGCAGGGAAACCAAGGCAAGAAACCAAGGCATTGGGTGGCTTCTTGGGGCTGGGGTGGGGCGGGGGGCAGCTGGGTTGTGCTTCTGAAGGGTCCCTGAGGATTGACTGCTCCTACAATGATGGACACAGGAGTGACGGGTAACTTAGGTCTCATCTGAGTGTGTGGCAGTCATTTTTTGGCTGGCGTGGGATGTGGGGATGGGGTCGGCCTGTGGAGTTTTATACTCGATCATGTCCTCTCAACTGCAACTGTATTTAAGGTGTGAACTCTGCTACTTTCCAAAGCCCCGGGGACAGCTTACAGAATGAAACGCAGCAGAGCGAGGCGGGTCCAAAGATAGAACAGAGCCCAGAAGCTTTGAAGGAAGCCAGAGGGGTACATAGATGTTTTCCAGGCACCCGGCTCTAAGCTTCGCAGCAGGGAAGGCAAAAGGAGAAACCCGTCGTGTCTCACAGTTTTTGCTTCTTGACTAGAGCAGGCATAGATGTTCCTCTGTTATTGAAGTGAATGAATGATGTAATACATGTAAAGTCCTCAACATAGCGCCTAGAACATAACAAATGTAGAGTATTAGTTTTGATTGCTGCTGTCATTATTGCCTTTGTCATCATCACCAATTCCTGCAAACAGCATTCCTTGGAACTACCAGTAAATGGAAACTTACCACACTCGCCCTTGCTGCAAGAGCACACACTACCGGAGTAGTCGTGCATACACATTGCTCCTCTTCTCTCTCCCTCCCCCATCCAGTTGCTCCTCCCCATCAAATGAGTAAGTCCCAGCCCTGTACCTGGTTTTGGGTTGAGTGCTTTCAAGAACTGGCCTGAGAATAATAGCCAGGGTTGCCACCGCTTGTGGTGGGGTCAGTCTGCGTCCGGCACTGGACTGAGCACTTTGCAGGCAGTATCCTGTTTTCTCCTCACCCAAGTCCTGTGAAGTGGCTGCCACAATTGTCCCCATTCTGCTGCTGCAGATAACTGAGTCTTTAGAAGGATTATGGAAGTTGCTCATGATCAGACTTTTCCTCTGCGGTTTCAGGGTTCAGTCTAGGCAGTCTGGGCTCTGGACTAGCTCTCATAACCACAGCCCTAGATCACTGCAGAAATACCACTCACCGGAGTGTGGAAGCGGAGTCACAGGGCCAGGCTGCACATAGCAGCTTCCCAGAGCTTGAATGCCTTGGGCGTGGTCCCCTAGTGCGCCACATTGCTGGCCAGCTTCCGGCACCCTTTTCCCAAGCCTAGCAGCTCCTGTCTGTGTTTAGGGAACTCATCCAGGGCATCTGCGTGAAGGACAGGAATCACAATGAGATTGGCCATTCCCGGGTGAGCGGAGGCCTCCCTTTGGGTGGGAGGAGGGAACTTCCTTTCATGCCCTGTCCCGTCCTCAGTGGTCAGAGCAGGCCTGGGCTCTGTTACAGAACCTCCCTGACTCCACTCTCACTCCCCTCAGTTTTCCCTGCATGTCTCTGTTTAGGACATTCCTCATGTCCTTTCTCCATCACTTCTGGTCCCAAAGCCGTAAAAGTCTGGCTGGGTGGGTGAGGATTGGGTGAAGTCACTCAGCCCCTGGCAGGTCCATCCCTCCCCTATACCAGCTCAGATTTGGCTATGACCCTGACCCTGACCCAGCCCTGGATACTGGCTAAGGTCGTTCCTAACAACTTACTCTTTTCTGCCCTCAGAGAGCTGCGGCCATAGGCATCACCCAAGTGGTTATTTCTCGGATCACCATGGCGGCCCCTGGCATGAGTAAGATGGGGAAGCCTTCCCCTCCTGGGGCTCCTGGGGACACACGATGGAGGCCACAGCCACACTCAGCGTCTGGTGGGAGTGGGACCCCAGCCTCTACAGCCGTGCTCCTCGTACTGGTTTGCTTGAGTGCCGAAAGCCACAGGAGAACCACACTGTGGTTCCCGGAATGTCCATTAATCTGACATTTTACATTCTTTTTACTCAACACGTATTCCTGAAGTACCTTCAACGTGCTGGGCGCGTTGCGGGGTGCTGGGGAGACAGTGGTAGAGAACGTCAGTCCCCTGCCCTGGTTGTGCTTCCAGCAGGGGCACGTTCGGAACAGGGTGACAGTCTGCTTCCTTGAGCCTTCGAAGGCAGTGGTCAGTTTTGAGGACACTGTGGGCCTGGGGTGCCTGTCCCGTTGTTGCAGAGGTGCTTTAGGAAGCTCTTCGGCTGGGACTCGGGGGACGAGTCGGAGTGGCCATGCCTGCGGGCTTCATTCTTCTCCCAAATGGAAAGCCTTTTCTGGCACTGCTGGAAGGGGAGGAGGGGGAACCCCTCAGCCCCGACCTGACCGTGGAAAGGGGTCCTAGGGAGAGTCCTGCAGGTCTCCCCAGCTTCTCCCTGGTTTCTTTCAGTCTTATTGCCGGTCATCATGGAAAGGCTGGAGAAACTGCGTTTCATGCAGGTGCGTGGGGTTCCTTTTGCCTCTTTTCTGCCCCCAGTTCCCCAGGCACACCTGTTTTGGGGATCTCCTGATCCTCTCATCCTTCCCTCGCGCTACCGGCCTTCCTCTCACTGAAGCAGGGCCCGCCCCCGCCCCCACTGGCTGCCCGCTGTAGGCACCGGAGCCGGCTGCATGGCCCTGTCTGCAGAGGGCAAGCGGAGCCCCTGCCCTTCTCCTTTGGGGGTGGCAGCTTCGGGCCTGCGGGTCTCTAGCTAGCTGACCGGTGGTGGGCGGGGCAGGCGTGGGGTTCACCATAAGGTAGCTAAGTCCCACATGGGTCTTTCTTTTGTTTGTTTGTTTTTGTTTTTGTGCAGAAAGTCAAGGTCCTGCACGCGCCATTGCAGGTTATGCTGTGTGGGTGCTTGTGAGTAACGTGTTTTCTTGGTCTGGGTTCTGCGGTGGCTGGGGCACCCGAGGTCTGTCTTCTTGTGTCATCGGGTTGAAGAACACGTGCTCCTTTACCTGGCTTCCAACGTGCCCGAGCTCAGAACACCTGCGGTCCGTCTGGAGCGCTCTCACCTCACCTTGTTTGGAGGGAGCCAGGCTAGCCAGCCTCCACGCCTGCATCCGCACGGAAAGCGGAGTGCTCGGGCACCCTCCTGTCCCGGGGTCTTCCCTCGGACCTTTGGTCGGGAGGAGGGACTCCAGGCAGCCCTAAGGAAAAAGAAATGATAGCTATGTGACATGATAGAGGTGTTAGCCGACCCTAAAGAAATCACACTGCAATATATAAATGTGTCAAATCAACACATTGCGCCATCTTAAACTTGTCCATTGTTATATGTCAATTCTATCTCAAAGATAAATAAATAAATGGATAAAGTAAACAAACAAAAATGATGAAACAGCTTGGGGCTGTCAGGTGTCCCGGCCATGAGTCATGGCAGCATTCTCAGGTGCCTGCCATTGACAGGACACATCCCACCACGAATCGTGATCTGCAGGGCTACAGAGCCAATGGCAGCAACAGCAACTGACAGTTATCGAATGCGCCCGCGGTGCTCATGCTTCACATGTGTAATTTCACTCGGACTTGTCTGCAGAGAGCGAGCAGAGCCCCTTCTCCCCTTCAGGGTCATGCAGGAATATATATGGTGTGTATGTATGTATATATACACATACACACACACACATACACACATAAACTCTTTCACAAAAAAACAACCCAAGGCTTGGAGAGATGAAGACACCCTCCGAAGGGTATACAGCTCATAATTGCTGGAGCTGAGATGGCTCCCTGGCAAACGTGCTACACTTCTAGTTGAGGGACCGCCCAGTGGGCAGTTCCTTACACAGGCTGGGTGCTGCGCACGGGTTATCCCCCTGAATCCTCACAGGAACTCTGCGAGGCCGGCACCCTCGTCCTTTCTCTGCTGGTTCAGAGGAAGCAATGTGCCCCAGCTCTCGCAACTTTTAAGTGTCAGAGCTGTGATAGGAACCCAGGTCTGTTAGACTCCCAAGTCCTGTGAGATGTGGTTCTGGACCTGCATCAGCTGAAAACTCGTTAGAAATCAGGACGGTCGAGCCCTTCCCCAGACCCGCTGCACCAGCATCGCATTTTGACTGGTCCCTGGAGTTGCTGGTGTGCACACTGAGGTTTGAGAAGCCCCGCCCCTTACCGCTCTCTTTAACGGGGCCGGAGTCCGCGGCTCGAGGAGTAGGGCCTTCGGGTACATGTGGTCTCTGGGGCTGCTGCTGGCCCATCCAGGTGACTTCATTGCCTGAACAACAGGGGTACTTAGGGGTAAAGAGGCGGGTGGAGGTGGGTTGATTCTGTTCCGAGCCAGAATGAGTGTCCTGGCACGGAGAGGCCAGGAGAAGGGTTGGAAGGAGAGGCTTTGTGGGGCCAGCTGGGAAGGCGGGCCAAGCGGATGGGCATCTCCCCAGTCCTTTAGGGGACCCAGGAAGGGCCTGTGTGAGGGGCTGTGGGGAAACGCCCCCTAACGCTTTGGTTTCTCCTTTTTTCCAGCCTCATCTTCATGGTGCCAGTGGCATGTGGACTCTTCCCACAGAAATGGTATTATTCCTTACTTTGTTTTAACAAATGTCCCGTCCCTGCTCTCCCTGACCTGTTTGCTGTCCCAAAGGAGAGAGGGAGGGGAGGGAGGGCAGTGTTTGTCCAGGGATAAGTACTCATCAGCCTAAACTCCAGGCCTCTTAGCCCTGGGTGTGCGGTAAACCAGAACACACCTCCAAGGGGAGGAATTGCTCCCTCCCAGAGGGCCAAGGGCTGCCTTGGAGAGAGAAGGTGGGGGGAACAACAAGAGCCTGTGTCCAGCTGGTTGGGTCATTACAGAAATCTCCCCTGGCTGGGTCTGGTCTTTGAAACTGAACACAGGGACAGGTACTTCTGGCTCACATTTGCCAGGAGGTGGATGACTTAAACCTCTTCATTTCCCTTGCATGTCACGGAAGGGGAGCATCACACAGGTGGGAGGAAGAACTAACGCTAGGAGACCAGCTGTAGCTTGAACATATACCGAGAAGAGGCCAGTCTCCCCTTCCTTACTCAGCTCAGTAGTCAGCTGTTGGGCTTCTCCTGTGTTCTGAGCACTGTGCTCGTAATCTTGTGGAGAAGGTAGAAGTTGAGCACCTGGGAGAAGGAAGTCAGGCCTGAGTAGAGGTAGAAGCAGTGTATTGTGTTCAGAGGCTGTTTCTAATTCTGATGGAAAAATCGGGATGGGCTTCTTAGAGGTGGCATTTGAGTTGGACTTGAAGGGTCATTTGCAGCTGTCCAGGTGGCATACTCACGACCCCTTCTCTCTTCTCAGTGAATTGCCAGCTTCCTACCTGGAACCCCAGCTCCGAGACGCCATCAAGGCCAACTATGGAGAACTCGTGCCTTCCGTCTACTTCAATAAGGGCCTCTAAATGCCCCGCCCCAACAAGGACCAACCTCCACCCACATTCACCAGCTCCTCCTTAGCTGCCAGGTCCCTCATTCCTCTTTGCCAAGAGGCCCTGAGGCCAGGGTGGATTTGAGGGCGGAGGTGCCAGAATACCTCATGCTTCTTTCTACTCAGACATGTGGTTTACTGGCTCCAGGGGATAAAAGTGAACAAGGGGAGAAAGACCAAATCTTCTACCTGCGCCCCCTTAACTCCCACCCCCCGGAGACCAGGAATTGAGTCCCCCTCAGGGAGGAGGGAGGAGTCGCTGGGACCTGAGGGAGACACTCAGCAAACTGAATGGAAAAATTAGGAAAACTTCGGGATTCTGGTTCCAGCCAGGACTGGGGCAGAGCCCCTGGGACAAAGAGAAGCTCCTGTTCCTTTTCCCTGTTCCATATCACCTTCGCTCAAGCTATGGACGCTCTACCTGTGTGGTTCCTGCTGTGCAGGAAGTGGGGGGCTGGTCTGTGTCACCTTGGGGTTCATCTCCGCTCTTCCCCATTCTCCTCATTGCTCCAGTCAGAAAGGTCTCTGGGAGTGCTGCTAACCATGAGCTTCTCAGGCACCTGGGAGTTCTCAGTGCTAAAAAAGGTCATCGTGTGAGGCGGCGGAGTTCCATGGTGCTTTGAGCCCTGTCTATTGGCGCCGACTTTGTTCTCCTGCCCTAAAATCATGTCTGATTTTCCTTCTGTGTTTCAAAGATAATTCCACTAACTGTGAGTAAAAAGGATGTATGTAAGCATTAACCACACATTGTAATGGGTATAATTTCCTGGCTGCCTCCCTTCCTCGGCCCATGAGGTTAAACACCAAAGAAAGACTGGTGTGTACTGACCAGCAATGGGAAGTTTTATTTGGATGCCTGTAAGAGAAAATGAGCCAAGACCAAAGAGCCTTAAAGGACACAGCAAAGCCCAGCCACTTGCCCTTCCCAACTTGGCTGCTGGAGGTGATTTCTCAAGCTCCCTGGGGGACCACTGTGGCATTCCTGGGGTCGATGTCTGCATGAATTATGTCTAGTAGAATTTGCCGACTATTCAAAGGATACCTCTGTGAATCGAATAAATTTCTTGAAAGAGTATGATAAACTGTTTGCAGACTGAGTTAATAATGCCTGGATGGAAAGCCGGATCTGGATGGACTTGGGCCTTGGCAGGGAGGAGGGTGTCACAACTTCAAGGGGAACCTACATGACTAAAGCCAAGGCCCTTGTTCATTTCCCTCATTACGAGGGGGAAATCTGCCTGTCTTTGCTGGAAGCTCCAGGGGTCTCCCAGAATGGGAGCTGGGTTTCCCCAGAGCAGGAGTTAGCAAACAAGCTCAAGGGCCCAAATCTGCCTGCTACCTGTTTTTATTTGCTTGGGAACTAAGAACGATTTTTACATTTTTTAAAATCCTCACCCAAGGATATGTTTTGTATTGCTTTTAGAGATAGAGGAAAGGAGGGAGAGAGAGAACCATCAATTGGTTGCCTCCTGTGAGGACCTTGGCTGGGGACTGAATCCTCAACCTAGGTATGTGACCCTACTGGGGATCGAACCTGCAACCTTTTGGTTGCATACCAATATAGGATGACACTCCAACCAACTGGGCCACATGTCCAGGGCAAGAATGGTTTTTACATTTTTAAAGGGTTGTAAAAAGGAAAAAACAATATGTGACTGAGACCCAATTTATGAATATGTAGCATGCAAAGCCTAAAATAGTTTACTCTCTGGCCATTTATGTGAAAATTTTCCCCTACTCTGGAGTAATAACTAAAAAAACATGCATCGTGATCACCTGGAGGGCTTGTTAAAACACAGATGGTAGGGCCCCCTTCCCCAGAATTTCTAGTTATGCAGGTCTGGGGCAGAGCCTGAGAATGTGCATTTCTGGTAATTTTCCAATGATAATGATTCTCTGTGCTACACTTTTTTCTTTTAATTAAATTTGTTGGGTGGTATTGGTTAATATGATAATACAGGTTTAAAGTGTACACTTCTATGGTGCAAAATCTGTATTGTACTGTGCCCATCGCTTAAAGTCACACCACCTTCCATTATCATATATTAGCACCCCCCACTCTCTCTGGCAACCACCACATTGTTCTCTGAGTCCATGAAGTTTTAATTTTATATCCCACGTATAAGCGAATTATATGGTTCTTGACTTTTTCTGACTAATTGATTGCATTTAGCATAACATTCTCAAGACCTATATCTATGTTGACCAAAAGGGCAATATTTTGTTTTTTCTTAGGGCTGAATAGTATTCCATTGTGTATATGTACCATATCTTCTTTATCCAGTCATCCCTCGAAGGACACTTTGGTCGTCTCTCTACACACCACACTTGAAGGACAACTGCTTTAATGAAAAAAGGCCTACTCCCTGAGGTCAAAGTACTGGCTGCAATTTAATTCTCCCCCCACCCGCCCATTTTTAAAAATTAAGATATAATTCATGTCACATAAATCCATCCTGTTAAAGTGCACAATTTAATGATCTGTAGTATACTCAACGAAGCTGTGCAACCATCACCACTAATCTCAGAACATTTCCATCACCCCTAAAAGAAATGGTGCAGTCACTCCTTTCTTCCCCCAGGCCCTCCCCCTCACAATCCCAATCTACTTTCTGTCTGTGGTTTTGCTTATTCTGGATATTTCATGTAAATGGAACCACATGGTATGTGGCCTTCTGTATCTGGCTTTTTTCACTTAGCATAATGTTTTCAAAGTTCATCCATGTTATAACATGTGCAATTGGACTTAGCTGATGTCTGAACAGAAAGGTCTGTGTCTGTGAGCTAGTTTTCTTAGGATAGGAGATTTGGCTTTAGCTTTGCCCATTTCCAAAGGCAAATAGGAAAAAAATCTTAGCAGAGCTCAGAAGCAGTTTCACACTGATGTTCTTTCAAAAATCAACAACTTTTCCCTTTCGTTCGTTCCCAGTTCCTTAAGCCTCCTGGCATTCCTCCTCTCTTTGTAGACAATTACTTTTTGGAAAAAGTCTGGAGTATATAGTGGCTGTAGTTCAGAGGCACTTTTAAAATTGTTCACTCAAACTGCATCATAACTGCATTTTGTAAGGCCTCTGCTTTCTTTAAGTTGGCTCCTGGGGGGTGTGGAAATAAAGTTGGTTAGAGTCACTAAAATATCTTGGTGTGGGAAGTGCTAATCCAGGCTGTGCAAGGTTTAGTGTTTGTCCCGTCCAGTAGCCCAGTTTTCAGGATTTCTTAAAAAATGAATAAGACTTGGTGTGCCAGACAAAAAGCTGCAAATTTAGTAGGAGGGGTCGGCCAGGCAGATGCATATTAGATACAGTGTGGGGGAAGCTGTGCATGAATCTCTAAAAAAACAAACAAGGGGGTGGGAACTAGGAGTTTGTAAACAGGGAATTGTACGTTTGAGTGTAAATAAAGTGTATTGTACTATACAGCACAGTACATTGAAGATCTCTTAAGTGTTCATTTCAGTGTGAGCAGAATGTGTGGGTGACAGATGAGACAAAGAGAAGTATGCAGGCACCAGGACACAGAGAGGACGACGGTATGGAGAGGTTTGGGCTATGTGTCCCATAGGTAGCTGAAGCATTTTAAGAGGGAAAGCCATGAAACACGGCGTGTGCGTGTGGGGTAGAGCATCCCTGCCATGGAGTGTGAAAGGAGACCGTTTGTATTTAGCCAGAAGATGAGAACATGGATCGAAGCGATTAGGGTGGATTTCAGAGCTATTTTTGAGGTAGAGTCAATAGAATTTTGTCCCTGGAACTTGGGGTGACAAAGCACTGTGCCTCAGGTAAAGATACTATCTCATAGAGAATTCAAGTTGCCCTAAGCTACTGTTCCGGCAGTTGGAGACCAGGAGAGGGAGCTGTGCTTCAAAACAAAAGGTATCAAAAGATTTTTAGATCGCAGTTGTTTTGTTCTTTAGGAGCGCCCAGTTACCTTCTAAAAAAAAGAACAAAACAAAACAAAATTTGCCAGCACCATTTAGAATCACCATATTCTTTCTTTTTCTTTGCTAAACCGTGGGAATCTAGCACTTCCGCCACACTCAAGATGGCTATGTCCGAGTTCGACTTTTCAATACTACACACTCTAGGTGGCCCCGCCCCCTCGTCGGACTTACTTGGCTACACTTCTCATCTACACAGTTTTGCAGCACTCAAGATGGCCCAGCTTCCTCCTACTTTTCATTGGCTGAATGCTCTGGTTTTACGTCTTCGTGGGGAGGAACTTCGATTTGATCGACAGCTATTTCGATCAATAGACGAAGTGTAGAGGCTAGTGAAGCGCTGGAACTGGAGGACCTCCCCAAAGTATGGGTGGGTGTTTTGTCTGGGGTGGAGCTGAGCCGGAAGCGGGAGGGGGGGGGGGGGGGTGAAACAGGAAAAGAAGGGAAGAAGGAAGAAGAGGGAAGAGGAGGAGAGGGAGGAGGAAGAGGGTGGCGGCGGCGCCGTGGCGGAGGAGCAGGAGCAGGAGGGGGATGGAGAGGAGAAGGCTCCTGGGTGGCATGGCGCTCCTGCTCCTCCAGGCGCTGCCCAGCCCCCTGTCAGCCAGGGCTGAACCCCCGCAGGTAAGGGGGAGGGGCGTCCGGGCCAGGCTGGGCGTCTGGGGGTCGTCGAGGCCTGGCTGGAGGGGGCTGGAGACGGCCTCGCTGATAGCTGGAGGAGGCTAAAGGAGTGTTGTTGCCAAGAGTTGAGGGGTCGCGAGAGGGACACCCATGCGTGGAGTGGGCAGAATCTTAAGGGGCCCCCGGTGTTCAGCTGGGGGACACCTGTTTGGGGGTCAGGAAGGCGGCAGAGGATTGGTGCCAAGCGAATGCGGGGCCTTTGAGACGGTAGTTAGTTCAGGTGGGCTGGGGTGACTGTGGCTGGATAGCGGTGCCAAGCTGGAGCAGGTGGGGTGCATTCACCGTGGAGCAAGTCTCCTAGGCAGCGATGCCGCGTGTAGGTCAGTGCGGGTCGGGGTACGTGACTATTGAGCTAGCCTGAGAGGGGGAGGGGCTGCGAGGATATTTATTTCAAGCCGGAGTAGGGCAAATTCTGAGGGCACCATTTTTAATGGTGTTGGAGTTAAGTGGTGGGAGGCAGGACTCTTGGGATGCAGGTGGGATGAATTAGACCGGGACCCCCCCAGGAGGAGCTCTTAGAAGCTCTCACAAGCTCTCACTGTTAGGCTGGCTGGTCTGGGAGATCCAGTCCCTGATGCTGATCTGGGTCAGCCTACGGCTATTGAGCAAATGGTGGTACTGCAAATGGAGCACCCCAGGTTTTCTTGCTGGGTGGCTTGCTTTTTATCCAGGCAGAGAAGCTGGCTTGTGTTGATCCCAGCTCAGGCGGGCATTTCGAAACCTTAATGGGAGCGTTACTCTTGGTGCCAAGTTGGGTGGGGTGCACCAGGGGTGATCCCTCCTTCCCTCCCCTTTGGCAGGGCTTTACCATTCTATTTTCTTCACGTTCTGTTCCCGTCCCAGTCTTTTCAAA
This sequence comes from Phyllostomus discolor, assembly GCF_004126475.2. Classification (NCBI taxonomy): domain Eukaryota; kingdom Metazoa; phylum Chordata; class Mammalia; order Chiroptera; family Phyllostomidae; genus Phyllostomus; species Phyllostomus discolor. Next base: position 154,789,938 of record NC_040907.2, read on the forward strand.
GTCTATACAGCTTAGCACTTAGCACTTGATTGTGTTGTGATCAAGAGTAGAAGCAGAGTCCCAGCAAAAACACTTACCTTTTCCCTGGGAGTTCATGGACTGCCTATTCACATAGGTATGCATCTTTGTTTTGCCCATTGTTATCTTTCATTTTAAATTTTTAAATGAAGTAAAATTCACATAAACTATTTCAAGCCATTTAACCATTATAAAGTGAAAAAATTCTGTGGTATGTTTAGTATATTCACAATGCTGTGCAACCACCAACTTTGTCTAATTTCAAAACATTTTTATTGCCCTGATAGGAACCCCCTACCCAGCTCTCTTCTCCCTGCCCCAGCCCGCCTCCCATCTGCTTTCTGTCTGTATGGATTTACCTATTCAGAATATTTCACATAAATGGAATCCTACAGTGTGGCCTTTTGTGTCTGGCTCCTTTCCCTTCAGAATAATATTTTTGAGGTTCATGTATGTTGTAGCATGCACCAGTATTTTATTCTTTTTTAGGGCTGAATAATTCTCCATTGTATGGCCATACCACAATTTGTTTATTCATTTGTCTCATGAAGTATCCTGTTTCCCCCCCCAGAATATATTTATGTATGTTGGAAATAACATGTGAAAGGAATAGAGCTCATTTTCTGGGCTAGTATGTTCCGTTTTGTAGGTCCGAACCCTTCCATTTTAGGTGTTGGGGTTCTTTATTTTCCCAGTTAAAATTGAAGTAGGAGAGAGAAATAAATTTTTTGTGTCTATTAGAAAAGTTACAACTCTTTGGACTGGTAAAATTAAGTATAAACGCTGACAGAGCAAAACACAGAACAAACTGTTGCTTTTTCCTTTGCACCTGTCTATTTTTGTATCTCTAAGGCCGTTCCCGATGACCAATCAATAACATTGTTAGGGGGTTGATTTAGGAACCGTAGGGCCTTTGGAGGTGGGTGCCCAGGGCCTATGGACTGCTTCCCCTGGATGGAGAGCAGTGGTTGTCCTAGCCAGTGGTGGGAAACAGCCATTCCCTTTCTTCTGTTTTAAGTCCTCGCCCATTTCTTTAGCGGGAGGAAGGATGGCAAGCGTGGAGGTTCCTTCCCATGGTATGTAAACCGGGAGGTGGCTAGAAGCTATGGGAGGGATCTTCAATGTCATGCCCTAATTGCAGTTTGTTGAGCACAGGTCATTCTCTTATCATTTCTCTGGCGCTTCCAGTACTTATTTTGGGGACAGGGTGGCTTTTGTACTTTGTTCCGTTTGGATGGATGCTCGCACTGACCAGCAGCTATGGTGTGATTCCAGTTCCTGCAGAGAAGGGAAGGTTTTTCTAACAGGTAGTCTAGTCTCCCTCTTCCTGACCCCTACTCCCCACGCTCCCACCCCTACCTGGTACCCCTGTCTTTTTCTGTGGAGAACACTGTTGTATATATCTGTAGTGACATTTGTGTTTTGAATTTTAACCTTTGGAATGGAAGCTATTACATAATTATTAGCTCTGAAGCCACTACAATTTAGCCCATTTGGTTTGGGGTTTGATTTTTTTTTTGTTGATTTTTTGGCTTGTAGAAACCAGTAAAGAAAAAAATTCAGACACCATTTTGGCATAAGACCTGCTTCAGGTACTCCCTGTCCTTGTTTCAACAACTGGCTTCCAGCTAACTCGGGACTGAGGAGGACTGTCTGTACTCAGTCCGTGTGGAAACGGTACGGGTGCCTCACTGCATTTTCCCCCTTAAAGTGGCTCTGTCAAGTACAGCCTTTTTTTTTTTTTTTCAAATACGTTTAGTATCAGAAATACATATTAGGTGGTCAGCTCTGCACTTGAACAGCCATTTCTTACCATCCTGGCTCAGGGAAGCTCATTAGCTGAGCTCACTTCTGTGTGAGGAACAGACTTGACTCTCCTCTAGGTCACCGCGACTCAGATACGAGCCCTTGAATCCGTAAAGAACAAAAAAGCAGGAAGATCTCCAAATAGTAGGCCTTGGTATTTGTCTCTTCCAGTTAAATTATGATTGTGATACACAGAGTTGTTTTCTTTTTTTCTATTTTTGGTTAAACTTTACCAGAAAGATCTGACTGTATTATTTAAAATAAAGATTTAGTTAAAAAAAAAAGTCGTTTTCCGTAAAGTGAGTCAGCACAAATCTCTGGAGATGCAGACCTTGCCCTTCTGCTGTGCGTGGGGAGGGGCGGTGGTCTAGTCCCTGCCGTTTTTTCCCCACCCCTCAATAGTATGCCCTTGACCGACCCCCCCCCCCCCCCCCCGCCCCTTCCTTTAGTTGCTTCCATTGCCCCGGCTTTTAGTCTAGAAGGCCTTCTTCAGAATGGCGTTTCAGTGCAATCACCAACACACCTTGTAGAATAGTGGGGTAGGGGACTTCCAGATTCACATTCGCTCTCCCTCGTTTTCTTAGTCTGTGTTACACACCAAAGTGCGCCCTTATTGAAAATCAATGCCTTGAGTTTCTGCAAACCCTTTCAGTAGAATTCGGCTAACACCTACGGAAATGTCCCCTCTTTGAAGCAGGCTGTTATTATAGCTAGACACTGGGAATCCTTGTCCTCAAGGAGCTGGTAGTCTTGTTTGGAAGACAGGTAACACACACAGTGATTTGGAACCAGAGGGACCAGCCCTGTGAAGAGAAGTGTGGACAACCGACTCTGCTAGAGCCGGGGGTGGGGGGATTTAGGGGAAGTTTCATGAAGGAAGAGGCATTTGGATGGGCTCTGAGTCAGGACAAGTATGGCGTCTGTGGACCAGGAAGGGGGAAGCCCATTCCAGTGTGCAAGTGGGGAGACCTGGAAGGTGGGCTGTGGCTGGGTGGTGAAGGAGGCCTTCCAACCACGCAGTGGGGCAGTGCTGTCCAGCAGAACTCGCTGTGATGCTGAAGTGACCTGTACAGGTCTGTGCGGTTCATTTTGGTGGCCACTTAGCCACGTGTGGCAAATGTGGCTAGGATAACCGAGGCACTGAATTTTTAATGACATTTAGTTTTGTATGTCAACGTTCTCGAGATATAATTAACATGTCAAAAGTTTCACCCTTTTAAAGTGTACATAAAATGTCTTTTTAGTAAGTCATAGAGTTGTTGCCCATCACCACTGTCTGATTTTAGGACATTTCCATTCATCCCATAAAGAAACCCCAGTAGCCATTAGCAGTCCCTCCTCGTTTCGCCCCTACCTCCCCCAGCCCCTGACAACCCCTGACCTACTTTCTGTCTCTGTGGATTTGCCTGTTCTGGACATTCTGTATAAGTGGAGTCACACACTTCCGTGGTCCCTTGTGACTGGCTTTTTGCACTTAGCATAATGTTTCTGAGGTTCATCCATGTCCATAGGTCAGTATATCATTGCATGCATTAGTATTTTACCCCTTTTTATGGCCGATCACCATGCAGTTGTAGGAATGCACCACGATTTATTTATCCGTTCCTCAGTTGATGCTCATTTGGGCTGTTTCCACTTCTGGGTTATTATGAATGATGCTGCCATGAGTGCGCGTACAGGCGCTTTGTGTGGACATCTGCTTTCCTTTCCCCTGGATGTGTGCCTGACAGTGGGGTCGCTGGGGCGTGTGGTAGCCCCATAGGTACCCTGTTGAGGAACTGCCAGGCTGTTTTTCAAAGTGGTATGATAAGTTTAATTATAACTCATTTAAATGAGAAAGCTCCATGTGTCTAGTGACTGCATATGAGACGATGCAGATCTCACAGCCTTCCGGAGTGGGTGGGCGAGGGGGTACAGTGGAACAGAGTGGTGAGGTGTTGAGCTCAGGGGACGGGCCACCTGCGTTCCAAACTTGACCCTTCTGCTTACTGTCCTTGAGCAAATTATTTGAACGTCCTGAATCTTGCTCGCTCTCCGATGTGTTGGCTTCTGTTACCAGTCAGCCCTGCTTTGTCAGCCAGCATCAGACATTTCGAAAACATTTTTTTGGCCTGTGGTTTAGCAAGCAGGTGAGCCCTCCCTAAGTCACCCAATCTTGAACTTTCTTTTTCCTTACTTTGGTCTGCCCTTGTGGTTTTACTTGAAGAACATGTTTGTTTTTGCCCCAATGAAGGCGATGGCCAGTTACTTTCTTTTTTCAGTCTCCTCGGTCCCATAACCAGTCTGAATTGAGCCAGGAACTTAGAACGTTTTCCTTTCCCCACTCTAAGTCTCGGCTCTACTCTCATTTTCGACCTCACGGGCAGGCGTTGATTCGTTCCCACACATGCTCAGTCAGTCGCCATGAGGGCCGCTGACCCCTCCCCCCCTTGGACCTCGGGAAGGCAGTGTCTAGGGGAGAGCCCTCCCTTCAGGCCCCAGGAGGTAGCTCGGTGTGGGTGCTGGGCACTAGCTAGCAACTCTTTATGGCTCTCTGTGGCTACCTTAGATGGTTTTGAATTAAAAATTTCAGCTGTCTGCTGAATCCCTGTCTATCTATATGCCCTAGAGGGCCTCTTTCCTTCCTGCCTTAAATAGTTAGGACTGACGCTTGAGGGGCCATCAGGTGCATGATGTGGGTTTAGTCCTTACCCTGCAACCCCAGTCCTGGGCCCTGCCAGGGCCACTGATCGCACAATAACCTCAGAGACAGTAAGAGCAGCTACTGAGTGACAGGGAGCCGTCATGGTGGGTCGTGGTGCCCTGTCTGCCTGCTCAGTGGCATCCTACAGACTGGCTGTGGGCACCTCCCTTTTGAAAATCCTCTGTATTTCCACTAGGTGGAGCAAAGTCTGGCCAAAAAGCTGCATGCAATGTGGAAACCACAAACAGACAAATACAAACAAATCCAGAACATTGCAATCTGGGAAGTACGTAGAGGGGAAACATCTCATCCTATTGAATTCTACTGCTTGTTGATACAGTTCTGGGTTCTCCCAGTGTGGGAATTAAAGTAGGTCATTCTCCCAGACTTCTGGATCGCTAGTCTTGCATGGCCTGGGTTTCTGGGATACTCACACGTACTCAACTACATTCCCATACATAGCCTTGACTTATTTACTTTGGGCTTTCTCCTTTCCATACTTTCTTCTGTGGGAAAACGGATGAGCTGTGTATGTATCGTCTGTTCCTGGTGCCATCATCACCCTCGGAGGGCCATGGCCAAGTTTTGATTCACGGTCTTAGGTGTTGTAAAGAATTTAATTTAAACTTGTTTTGGAAGAGGTAAAAGTGAATGTAAGACGTTGCAAGAATATTTGTGGCTGGGAAGGGAGGGACCTAGAGTGCAGTTATAAAAACACGTCTGTTCTGATCTTTAAATGTCAAGCAAGACCGCTCTTATGTTGTAACACTGCTTTATTACACATCCTCGCAGACCTGAGGCATCCATTCATGGAGCAAATATTTATGTTTTTCAAAATTCGACTTTTTTTGTTTTTTGGTTTGCCCTTTCCTAAATTATCTTCCTCACCTGCACGTGGCAATTTCATTCCAGTTGTATTAAAAACCAAATTTAACATAGAAATAACAACCCCCTACCCCCCAAACTCCATTCATTGATCGGACCTCATTATTCTCCCTCTTAGTGGTTCATTTGGGTGAGAAAACTAATCTTTGGCTTTTTACATTGGGATGTTGGAGCATTGCAGCTCTTACGGACTTGAGTGGTATGAGAGTTGAATAGTGTGAGAGGTTCATCCTGTGTACTCTCTTTTTACTGGAGACCTTTGTCTTTAAATATGCAGATCTTTTTGCTGCCTTTGCAGGGGGTGGGGGAGGCGGAAGACCCGTCTCCAGTCTGATTTGGCACGAAGTCCACTATGACTGTCTTTCCATTTTCCTTCCGTAGACCTGATTGTTGCTCTTGGTACTTTTTACCTTTTCACGTCAGATTTTATTTTATTTTAATTTATTTTAACTGATTTTATTTATTGATTTTTAGAGAGGAGGGAGAAAGAGGGGACAAAAAACATCGATGTGTGAGTGAAATGTTGATTGGTTGCCTCTCGCGTTCCCCCCACGCGGGACCGGGCCTGCCACCCAGGCTCGCGTCCTGACTGGAAATGGAGCTGGCGACCTCTCGCTTCGCAGGACAGCCCTCAACCCACTGAGCCACATCGGTCAGGGCACGTCAGTTTTTAATTACACAAAAATAACATGTACTCATAACAGCAGTAAGTAATACAGAAATACAGCAATGCTTAGAGTAAAAAGTGAAAGTCTGTGGTTGGTTGTGTAGTTTTGGTGGTTTTTTGGCTTCTGCCTATGTAGACAGGGTGGGGCAAAAGTAGGTTTACAGTTGTGAGTACACAAAACAGTTTATTCTTATATTATTATTTATTAACTAATGTATTATTTGTATTACAACTGTAAACTTACTTTTGTCTCACACTTTAGTAATAAAGTTTATATATATATATACTTATTTATATATACAGATAATCATATGTAAATGTAAAGTTGGTGGTATATGTAGGGTTCTTTATATTCTTTCACCTTTTTAAAAGCAGAAATGGGACCCTGGCCCTGGCTGGTGTTGCTCAGTGGATTGAGTGCCAGCCTGTGAACTGAAAGGTCACCAGTTCGATACCCAGTCAGGGCACATGCCTGGGTTGCGGGCCAGGTCCCCCTGGGGGACGTGCAAGAGGCAACTGATTGATGTATCTCCTGCACAGCAATATTTCTCTCCTTCTCTTTCTAACTCCCTTCCCCTATCTTTAAAGATAAAGAAATAAATCTTAAAAAAGAAAATGGGGCGCTGGCCAGTTACCTCAGGTGGTTTGAGCATTGTCCTGATACACCAAGGTTGTGGCTTTGATCCCGGGCAGGGCACAGACAAGAATCAACCAATGAATGTATAAATAAGTGGAACAATAAATTGTTGTTTCTTTCTCTCAATAAATAAAAAATTTTAAAAGTCTATTAAAAATAAATTAAAAATGGCATAATTTATATGTAGCATTTTACAATATGTACTTTTTAAAAACCTTATATTGTAGACTTCCATATCACATTATAATTCTGATGGTTTTTATTTTTATTTACTTACTTTTTAAAAGATTTTATTTTATATTTTAGAGAGAGGGGAAGGGAGGGAGAAAGAGAGATTTGAGATACATAGATTGGTTGCCTCTCACGCTCCCCCAGCTGGGGAGCTGCCCCGCAACCCAGGCATGTGCCCTGACTGGGAATTGAATCAGCGAACTTTTGGTTTGCAGACCGGCACTCAGTCCACTGAGCCACACCAGCCAGGGCTTAACCACTTCTTTACAGATGAACATACATTGTGTCCAGGTTCTTTCCAGGTAAACATTGTTGAGCTTATTTCTGTCTGCGGTTGTGCTAGATTCCTAGAAGTGGCATTGTGGACTGTGGGGTTACAGGGTGTGACATTTGTGGTCGATAGTGCCAGGTTGCTCTCCAGTGGTTCTATCAGTTTACACTCCCGTCACTGGGGTATGCAAGGGCTCACTTCCCCAAAGAGTGAGCAGCATTTCTTGAACTATGTCCCATGCTTGTCCTTGAAGATATCTTCTGATTCCTAACATGGGTACCTGGGGAACCTTTCACTTTACTTCCTTGGGAGGCTGTAGGTCTCTGGTTTGCTTAGCTCCCGGTCTCCTCCCTGTTTGCAAACCAGTTTCTCCCTTTGCTGTGGAGGAGGATTCACCCGAGGACAGGGAGCCTGTAGCTGAAGAAGGGCACAATGCCTGCTCAGGTCCTGAAGGAAGTGGTCTGTGGTCCCCTGGAACCACAGTGTTGGCAGGGGGCCCGGGGTTGTTGCCCAGTTGCTGTGCGGCACACAAGTCTAATTGCGCGCCCCGCGAACCACCTGCTTGCTCGTGGTGGTCGTCCCAGGAAGGATGCTTGGAAGTAGCGTTGCCGAGAGTGCAGACTCTGGAGCCGGACTGCCTCCATACGATTTTGGGCTAGTTAGTGAACTCAGTTTTCTCATCTGTACGGTGCGATGATAGCCCCTAGCTTATAGGGTTATTGTGAAGGTAAATTGAGTCAATACTTACAAAGCACTTAGAACAGTACCTGCCACATAGTACTTACTTGGTGAATGTTAGCCTCTGCTCAGTTGTTGCTGTTGTGTTCTGGGAACATTCAAGGCTTCCCTATTTCCTGGCTCAACCAACATCGTTTCCAGTGGAGGGATTTAAGGATAGATTTTCGGTTCACTCCTAGTCCAGAAGGCATGTACCTCGCTTCCCATATCACTAACCTCGGCAATCAGATGAGAGGTGGTTTTCCAGCAATTGTGTTCTGTTGATAAAGTAGGAACTTACTCTTAGAGCAAGGTAAGTTAGAATATATGTATACTGTTACTCTGATTTATACATGCTTTCTTGAGTGGAGAAAAGATTGGGGCTGGGGGCTCCCACCAGCAAGGAGGAGTGCTCTTCTCTCAAGTGTGGGAGTGGTGGTTCTCACCCATCCTGACCACAGAGCTGGACCACGTGCAGCTCGGTCTGCTCTGGGACGCCGTGTACTGTTCTGAGTGAGGTGCTTGCTCTCTGGGGCTTGACGCCGACCCCCACCTCCGCTTGGTACATCCTGTTCTGAGGTGAAGACGGTTTCTGAGGGATTTTTTTGGTTTTGTTTTTGTAATAACAGCATTATTGAGCTGTAATTCACATACCATAAAAATCATACTTTTAGAATGTATAGTTCAGTGATTTCAGTATATTGACAGGGTTGCGTTACCACTACCACAATCTGGTTTCAGGATGTTTTCATCACCTCGAAAAGGAATACGGCACTAGCAGTCATTGTCCACTCCCCTCCCCGCCTCCCCAGGCCCCTGGTGACCACCAGTCTACTTTCTGTCGATGGACTTCCCCATTCCGGACATTTCATGTAAATGGAACCATACACCATATCGTATTTTGTTACTGGGTTATTTCACTTAGCATAATATTTTCAAGGTTCATTCATGTTGTAGCATGTGTCAGTATTTCATTTCTTTCTATGGCCAGTTAGTATCCTGTTATATGGGTGTAACACATTTATCTCTTCAGTTGATGAATTGGGCTATTTGCACTTTTGGGCTATTATGAATAACGCTTCTAGGAATATTGGTGTACAGGGTTGTCTGTTTTTTTTTTTTAAGATTTCATTTATTCATTTATTTATTCATTTATTTATTTTTAGAGACAAGGGAAGGGAAGGAGAATGAGAGGGAATGAAACACCAGTGTGTGGTTGGTTGCCTCTTACACCCCCTACTGGGGACCTGGCCCGAAACCTGGGCATGTGGTCTGACTGGGAATCGAACCAGAGACCCTTTTGTTCACAGGCCAGCACTCAATCCACTGAGCCACACCAGCCAGGGCTGGTGTACAAGTTTATGTGTGGACATACATTTTCATTCTCCTAGGTATATACCTAGGAGTAGAATTGCTAGGCCACACGGTCCCTGTGTTGAACCTTTGAGGAACCGCCAGGCTGCTTTCCACAGCAGCCGTGCCGTTGTACATCCCACGGACAGTGTACGGGGGTTGCAGTTTCTCCACACCGTCTCCAACACTTGGCTGTCTTTTACCATGTTTTGCTGTGTATAATGTGCACCCACAGTTTTGTGCACACTATACATGGGATTATTATGCCTATGGTATGTAGTCATTATACCCATTATAATGTCCATCCTTATTTTTTCCCCTCAAAAATTTGGGCAAAAAGGTGTGCATTATGCATGGCAAAATATGGTAGATCGTAACCAGCCTAGTGGATGTGAAGTAGTATTGCTGATTCTGATTTGCATTTTTCTAATAATCAGTGATTGAACAGCCTTTCATATTCTTATTGACCATTCGTGTGTCTTGTTTGGAGAAATGCTTGTTCAATTTTTGGCCTGTTTTAAAGTCTCTTATCTGACTGAAGGGAAAGGGGTCACTTCAGGGAACCCCAGTGAGTGACTGCCCAGGGGGAGATTTTCCTTTCAACTACATTCAGTGCTCTGGCCGAGCCACCACCTGTTCTCAGGACCCTGACCAGTAGCTGGACCACTTCCATCAACCTTGTCCAGAGACCGCCCCTGGCTGCCATGTCTGTGATGAGAGGTCCATGTGGTCAAAGAAGCCTGCGGAGGGCGGGGGGAGGGGGTTGTTTTGGAGATTCACAATGCACATGCTTTGTGGGTAGCCTCTGGAGAATATTACAGTTAAGCCTAATCAGTCCCTTGTCAGATAAATGATTTGCAAATATTTTCTCCCATTCTATGTTGTTTTTTCACGTTCTTGATAGTGTCATTTTGAAGCATAGCTTTTTAGTTTTGCCAGAGTTCAGCTTATGTGTTTTCTTCTTTTGTCACTTGAGCTTTTGGTGCTCTAGTTCTTTTTCCTATTTTTATTTATTTGATTTAATCTTTATTGTATTTTTTCCCATTACCATTTCATCCCCTATACTCCTTTCCCCCCAGCAATCACCACCCTGTTGTACTGTCCATGAGTCCTTTTTCCTCAATCCCTCCACCCCCTCCCCTCCCCACCCTCCCCAGCTATCCTTCTGCTCTCCATCTATGAGTCTGTCCCGATTTTCCCTGTTCAGTTTGTTCATTCGATTCCACATGTGAGTGAAATCGTAAGGTATTTGTCTTTCTCTGACTGGCTTATTTCACTTAGCTTAATGTTCTCCAGGTCCATCCATGCTATTGCAAAGGGTAAAATTTTCTTCTTTTTTACAGATGAGTAGTATTTTATCATGTAAATGCCCCATAGTTATTTTATCCAAAGAAAAAGAGAATTAACCCATGTACCCATTGGTAACTTCAACAGTTTATTGTCATGGCCAGTCTTGTTTTGTCTGTATCCATCCACTTTCATTTCCATTCATCCCCAGTGAAATTGTTTTGAAGCAAATCATATGAAATCAACCATAAATAGTTCCATTTGAATCTCTAGGAAATAAAAGGATTCTCTTCTCCAAAATAACCACCCTACCATATCATGCCCTAAAAAATGGAAAGTAATTCCTTAATATCATAGGATAGGATCTTGCATGGGAGAATTTAAATTACATTCTTGGTAAAACTACTATCAGGACATTTAGCTAATTATGGCAGCTCTTCAGTTTTCATAAGTAATTAACCCTCACTAAGTATTCCACTACTTTAAAAACCGTTCTCTACAATACCTTTCAAAAGTGCTTCTCCAACCACAGCTTTCTCCTTTTTCCTTTTTTTTTTCTTTTTACTTAAACAGGTCTAGCAGTGGAGTTTTAATCACAGCAAACCCTGTTTTTCACCCCCTCAAAACTTTTTTTGTCATTTTGTTTGACACACATTCATTTCCAAATTCTGCCCAGTATATAAAGTGAAATATTAACTTACGACTTTTGCCCTCGGTTTCTAGTGTAGAGAGAATTTTTGCAAAAATCCTCCCCTTATCTGATATTGCACAAATGTTCAGAGAAACCTGGGAAAACGAGGAGACCCCATGAATGTAACTCTCTTTGTCCAGCTCTCCAGCGGTGTCAGCTGGGTGCCCTTGTCTCATGCCTGGCTGGCTGTGCCCACCCTCAAGGTGTAGAGTATTGGGGGTTCCTGGCAGATGCGCAACGCTGCTGAGGGAGAAACAGAACGTAGGGTATGGGGGCTGAAAGACACTGAAGAGACAGTGGTGCTACGGAAGAAAATTCAGTGAGAGAGTCCGAGTGGAGCAGACTTGGGGCCGAACAGACTTCTTTCTCACTGCGGGACTGTCCAGAGGCTTCATGCAGAGCACTGCACACCGGGAGTTCCCAGAAGGGACGGTAGGCGTCTGTGACCCCATGGGCCTCTTACAGCAGGAACGGCTGCCTCAGTGGTCTCTGGACAGTGCTGGAAGAAGTGATGATGGTGCAGAGCAGTCAGGTAATACTAGGTCCGGGGCCGTGAGAATAGGTGGCCACATGGCTAGTCCCGAATGCCAGAGCCCTGACAGAATCTAGTCGAAAGGTAAATTTCCCTCTGGGCAGTCACTGGCTGGGGTTCCCAGGGATGACCTCTGTCCCTTCCGTCAGAAACCCTAGGTCTCACTCCTGGGTCACTCACACTTTCACCTTCAGTAGACTCGTCTGACAAGTGGGGCTCATAATAACTGCCTAGCCCTGTCACCAGCCGATGTAAGGAATGACTAAAATGGCTATGAAAATAGTTTATAAACCTTGAGTTCTCTGCAAGGATGATGATTTATTGTGTTTGTTTCTTGCTGGTTAGTGCTACCTTTTCTGCAATATTGAGCTACCTTGGCTGAAATGTGCATCTTGAGCAAAGCGAAAGACTTTGGAACAACAGCCCTGGCTGGTGTGGCTCAGTGGATTGAGCTCTGGCCTGCGAACCAAAGGGTCGCCAGTTTGATTCCCAGTCAGGGCACATGCCTGGGTTGCAGGCCAGGTCCCCATGGGGGGAACATGGGGGTCAACCACACATTGATGTTTCTCTCCCTCTCTTTCTCCCTCCCTCCCCCTCTGTCTGAAAATAAATAAAATCTTTTAAAAAAGACAGACAGACAGACTTTGGAACAATGGATATAAGTGCTAAGATGTGGACACCTGCAGATTTTGTTCAGGGAGGAAGAGTGGCTGGTGCTGACACTCCTTGCTGTGATGGGGGGTGTTTTCTCAAAGTCACTTCCAGTTCTTTTCCTCCTAGGCCTTACACCTATATGGTGGCATCTCTCTGCCCACTTCTGCTTTGGCGCAGTGATTTCTTCATGACTTGAACCTCAGGTCAAGGCGTTTTAAAAGTAGGCTTGCCTACTGCTGTCATCCAGCGTTGCCTCACATGCTGTGCCCTGGGAGGGAGGGAGGGAGTGCGGGCTTCAGGTGGGCCTGTGATTGGGCGGTGAACGACCATAGGACGGGTGTACCCTGCATCTGGTATGATATCATCTCCAGATTCGCCCCCTGTAGTCATCATTTTACTTGGGGTGTGGGTGTGTGTGTTCCAGGAATTTTCCCACTTCCTACAACTTATGGGAAGGATAACCTGAATGTTTTCCTCTGGCATTTTGAAATCTTAGAGCTGGATAGATTTGGTTACCGCATAGCCTAAGGAGGGAAGAGGTAATATTTGATTTACATAAGATCCAGGAAAAGAGGAAGGCATGGGGCCGGGAGCTGTGTTTCCAAATAGGTCTTACTAAGTTTCACAATCCTTCGTGCAGAAAAGGCAACTGACTTCAGGTGTTGTCGATGGGGTTATCTGGGGAATGGGAGACAAAACCAGGGACAGCTTCATCCTGCTCACCGTTGAAACACAAGTGTCGGGGATTTAGATCACGTCCCAGCTTTGCCTTGAGGAAGGGACTTTTACTTTTGAGGTGGCTTAAGTACCTTAAGTCCCTCAGCTGAGAAATTAGAAGTGTCCAGATAATGAGATCCCCAGAGGGTTTCCCAGTTCCCGCATCAAACCCCAGGAGCTCAGAGTAATAGCCAGGTATTCTCCTGATCTCTTGGCTGTCTACCACGTTTCTATGGCCAGGAAAATATCACCCTCCCTGACGTTTGGAGATTCGGCTGTATGCTTCATTTTTACAGTCTTCTCTAGTCAAGAAGTCTGTTCATCCACGTAACCATTTTTTCTTGAGGGCTTATTTTGTGCAAAGCATTGCTTAGTATTGTGAGGGACACAAGTGAAAGTTTGCATCTTCTTGCCCTTAAACTGCTTGAACTTTAGAAGAGATAAGCCTGAGAATAAAGAGCTTTGCTGAGTTTATGAATACAGAGAAGGGTGAGTGGGTTTTCTAATAGAAGTACAACCAAGATGGCTTCTCTCTGGACAGTGTGAATGGTTGCTTTTATGACCTTAAACCCAGCGGACCTGGAGCTGCTTCCAGGGACTCAGAATCGGCGTGCCTTGAATGAAATGGCTTCCACGTTAGTCCTTTCTGTGTGCCTGTCACATGTTGCATTCCTGTTCCCACCGAACGTGGACCACGTCTCTCTTTGTTTTGCCCAAAGTTCAAATAAAAGTGAAAGATGAAATCAGACTTAATGGAGACCTGGAATGCTAATTTTTCTAATGGTCTTTTTCCAAGTTACATCTGAGTGTGTATCAGGTGCTATTTATGAGCTTCGTCCCGCTCTTTTTGTTCTTATTCGGGTCTTCAGTTTAAAGAATAGTTTGTCAGGACACACGAAATGTGCCTGGGAACACTCCTGAGCTGTGGCCTGCTCATTTTCATGCAGTTTTTGGCCAGTTTGGTTGAGGTTGAAGTGTTTCTAGGGCAGGAAAAATGAGCCCTGCGTTTTGGTATGAAGACAAACAAGGCTGCTGTTGTACTTGAGAGAGCTCAGTTTGCAGACCCAGCAACAGCCCCTTAACCCTCAGTGACAGCCCACTGTCAGCGGGGCGTTTCAGAGGCCCCTGTGCTCTCTGGAGAGGGCAGCAGATGCCCGGCGCGTGGAGGTGGTGAGTAGTGCAGAGTGAGTGACTGTCAGTACAGAAGGAGTTTCTTCTTAGGGGCAGAGGAACAGGCGGCAGAAACCTTAGGGAGCTGTACCGTAAGGGTTTCCGCTTCTGCTCCTTTCATTTCTGTATTTAAAAGACTGAAGCCGCACCATGGACACAGGGATCTTCCCTCTCCCTGTCCCACCCCTGAGACCGGAGCAAAAGTCAGCTCCAAGATTTATCATATTTTAGTAGTAGATATAATTAAACAAGTAGAAAAGAGAGCCGGAGATACTTACTAAACTGGAAATTCTTGTCTTTGGTATTTGTGGCAACACTGTCGTCATTAGAAAGAAAAAAATGTGCTGGTTGGAGGTACTTAGCAAAGACACACGTGTGGGACCTCTGCATTCTGCTTCCAGCTGACCTTTGCTTCATCTTCTGCCCTTCTTTTCTTTGTTTATGTTAAAGATTTTATGTATTTATTTTTAGAAAGCGGAGAAGGGAGGGAGAGAGAAAGAGAAACATCCATGTGTAGTTACTTTTCGCATGCCTCCCACTAGGGACCTGGCTCATGACCCAGGCATGTGCCCTGACTGGGAATTGAACCAATGACCCTTTGGTTCACAGGCCAGCACTCAATCCACTGAGCCACACCAGCCAGGGCCATCTTCTGCCTTTCTCGGATGCCCTGTGTGTCCTTGTTTCCATGGCGTGGGCCATGATTGGCCCTGCCTAGTGTGTTCGTCTTCCCACCCAAACTGTATGTGTTGGTTAGTACTCATCTCACTCTCTTCTTTTAAATTGACTTTAGGGAGAGAGAGAAAGAGCGAGACGTCGGTTTCTTGTTCCACTTATGTACGCATTCATTGGCTGTACTTGCACGTGCCCTGACTGGGAGTCACCCGTAGCCTTGGTGTATCAGGACAACGCTCGAACCAACTGAGCTATCCGTTGTCTTAGCAAAACTTTCTTTGGCTATTCTAACTCTCAACAGCTTTCCTTGTTCAAGCCCGTCTTGGACTTACTGTCTTTGCCCTTCCCAGCATTTATTATGAAGTGCCTCTGTCTGTTTCAGCGTCTGCTGCCTTTCCTCCCTAACGGGGTGATTAAATACATAAATCCTCCGGGGCAAGACTGATTTGCCCAGTAGTCCATCCTCCTCATTCCCATGGTACATCCGGGATGGCTGGATGTGACTGTGACCATCAGGCCCCAAAAGAGGAGAAAGTGACAATTTCAGTGTCAAAATACTATCTCCATATGTGTTCCAGACGTTTTAGAACTGAACAGGCCTGGGTGAGGTGCTGGTGCCACTGCCTACTAGGTGTGTGTCCTTGCGTGGGTCACCTAACGTCACTGAAGCTCACGTGTTTCATCTGTTCAGTGCCAGCTATCCACGCGTCAGGGTCCTTCCTCTCTGAAAGAGATCATTTGATGCTTAGCAAGTCATGGGTTACGTAGTGCATTTAAGAGCTGTGTGCCCAGCCTTCCTTTTGGGAAGACTGAATAGTAGGAAAGCATCCACAGGTTTTTATGGAGACTCTGTAGAGCAGGGGTGTCAGACTCATCTTCACCAGGAGCTATATCAGCCTCACCGTTGCCTTCAAAGGGCCGAAATAAGTTTAGGACTGTATATAGGTAATAACTCCTTAACAGTTACGGAGTTGAAATTACATTCGGCCCTTTGAAGGCAACAGCGAGGCTGGTATAGCTCCTGGTGAAGGTGAGTTTGATGCCCCTGGTGTAGAAGAAATAACCCCCACGACTTGCAGAGCTCCTCGTCCTGCTCCGAAACAGGAACGGTGTGTTTTCTTGCCTTCTTGCCTCTGCAGGCCTGCTAAACATCTGCCTTTGTCCAGCCCCAGGACACAGGTAAGCGCGTATTCTTGGCTTCCGGCAGCTAAGCGATCCTTAGCATTTCTACTTGGCACGGTTCTGAACATCTTTGTTCTGAGACTGGAATTCTTCCCATGGCATTCGCCAGAATAATTACTTCAGGATTCTTTCACTGATGTCCAGCCCCACGTTCAGGACACGAAGATGCTCTGTTTCACTTGTGTTATTGTGGCATTCACCGTGCTTGGGGGTTGGAGTTAGTATTCGCATCTCTGTTTCGTCAGAGCTCTAATGCATTTAAGCGTGCCCAGGCCCAACCTGAGAAACATATAAAAGGTCTCTTATCTTAGATATTCTGTGTCTGCCTTACAGTCTGTACTCAGAGCTCCTGGAAATAAAATGGCCCTGGGTCTGGAGATTACCTCATACCCCAGAAGCTTGGACGTTGCTGTCCTGTTCTGATAAAATTCTCTTTCCTTAGATTCCTTGTCTTTAAAATAGAGAATCCCCTGGCCCTCTCCCCAGCCTCCTTCAGCCGGCCAGGTGGCCCACTTGGGTGCGGGAACAGGTCACCGGGTCAGAGCTGGACAAATAACTGTCTTTTCCCATCTCCGTCCCAGAATTTAAAAATTATAAATACATAGGCTGCCTAGAAAAATGTTTGCCAGAAAATTCTTAAACCAACTACGGTAGAAGAACGAACACCACTGGCCGTGAACATGTTGCAGTGTGTCTTCTTGAATAATAAGTTAATCAGGACACAAAGGGTTTCAGTATTACCGTCTTTGGGGGTTCTCTAAACTGGGGAGGGGGCGCTGAGCAGGAGAAAGGTACCTCAGACACTGCTTGAGGCCAGAAGCAGTTGTTCAACTGCAGCATTTTGACAGTGTAATCCTGCCTAATTCTGGTTCAGTGTGCCCGTTCCTTTTTTTTTTAATTGTTGAGTTCATCATTGAATTTAGTTTCTGCATCATCAGGTAGATGACTATAATCATGTGATAAAGGATTTATTTGACTTACCTTTGGTCCATGGTGTATGAGCCTGGGTCACTTAAAAGAACCCTTTTTTTTTTTTTTTTTTTCAGACGAGCAGAAACTGCTAATGATCATCTTCCCTTGCCTCTTAAATGCCAAAGCTGACTGGTTTGTCACTGGGCTGTGGTAATATTTACAGGGCATAGCAGAAAATGAAGTCACTTTCCTGGGAATGCCTGCATTTGTCAATTCAGCCTCTTTTTCTCCTCAAGCCCCCCCCCCCCCACCAAAAAAAATCTCAGCTCTCAGTGGGGGTTGGTCAGCAGTGGGCTGGGGCAAGGAGAAGTGGATGAATGAAAAGCAGTTGTCAGCAGTCACTCTGTTGGAGTGTGTGATGTTGTGCTTTGGGTTTAATGCTGCCCTGCGAACAGGAATGTATAAGCTTGTAAGGAGAGCAAGTAGAGAAGTGCTGATCAGAAGAAACACTGTCTTGAGTAGCAGCCATGAAAGGATGATTCAGAGGGAAAATCGGGAAGTCTGTTGCAATGTCAATCATTTAGATTGAACTTTTACAAAGTTGTATTTGGATTTCTAGTAATTTTGTTACAGTTCCACTTATTCAGAGATCACTGATGGATAAGCCTTGTTTAGAAATGGGGAATGTTTCCATAGTCCATCAGAGCAAGGGTGCTCCGGTATTTTGCGCACGGTGGTATCCCCGGTGCTTACAACGGCGCCTGGCACCTGTGGGCGTGGAGTCGGAGTGGAACAAATGAGTAGGTGTACTCACGCCGTGGCACCGTTTCTGGAGCGCTGCAGGTGCCACCCTGCTTGGTAGGTAGGTCCAGATCACAGCTGCCCGTGAATGGCTTCGCATGCCCTTCCCTCCAGTCTGGCTGTCAAACTTAATAATGGTGCACGTGTTCATGGTGGTTGGGTGTTGCCGGGGAACTGAGGAAATGAAAGGAGGGCATCGCAAACAGCTTTTTCGGGCCCTAGCCGGGTAGCTCAGTTGCTTAGAGTGTTGTCCCGACGCTCCAAGGTTGTGGGTCCGATCCCTGGTCGGGGCACACACAAGAATCAAGCAGTGAATGCATTAATAAGTGGAACAGCAAAAATTGACATGTCTCTCTTTCTCTCCCACTCCTTCCTCTCTCTGTAAAATCAGTCAATTTGAAAGAAAGAAGAGAAGGGGAGGGGAGGGAGAGGAGGGGAGGGGAGGGAGGGAAGGAGGGAGGGAGGTTAGTTCTTCGCTCTTCCCCGGGTGGCTGTGTCTTGGTGTCCAGGCCTGCCTGTCTGGCAGTTTGGCCTGTGGCTGAGGACTGCAGCAAGGCCTGGGTTAGACCAGGGGTGTCCAACCCGTGGTCTGCGGGCTGCATGTGGCCCAGGATGGCTATGAATGCGGCCCAACACAAAATCGTAAATTTGTTTAAAAGATTGTGAGGTGTGTGTGTGTGTGTGAGATTATGTGTCACAGTGTATTTAATGTGTAGCCCAAGACAACTCTTCTTCCTGTGTGGACCAGAGACGCCAAAAGCTTGGACAGGTCCGGAGACTGTAGGACTGTGTTTTGGGAATACAGATAGGCTGAAGAGCTGCTCCTTAGGCCCCCGAACACCTTCAGCAGCAGAAGCTACTCTCTCTGTACATCTCCCCTCCTTTCTTCTCAGTAGTGGTGAGACTGGGATTCATTCTTTCCATAAGCCTCAAGGAAATGGCTCAGCTGGTTTGGCTCATTCATTTCCTTGTCAGGAAAGTCAGTGTGACCTTGACCGTCAGTAGGAGACCTGCAGCAAGCACATTGTGTTTGGCTGGATTCACTAATGATTGAAAAGTACTTTTGGCAACTCACCCTGCTGTCAGTGTTGTGTACTGCTGATTTATTGACCTAGGTGGGGGTGATAGGTACGAATTTGTAAGTCATTTCTGATTTACCCGTGTTATGCCCAGCACCGGGCCACTCCCACAGAGGCCTTTGGTGCATATCACTGGATTAGAAATTGTTGCAGAAAATAAGATGAGATGTACTTGCTTGGAGTCATGGAAAATATACCTGTAATTAGCAGCTTACGAAGTTAGTAGAAAGAAACTTTGGATTTATAAAGTTCCCCTGAAGATTGTTCTCCTTAAGGAGAGTCCAGATTGCACATTCAGGTTCGAACACAGGCCTTTTGTCCTTTGCTAGTGTATCTTTGGTAGAGGATTCCGGGTCAGGGAGAGCGGCTGTGACCTGCAGCCTCTGGAATGGTGGCCAGACCAGAGCTGGCTTACCCTGCTGACAAGGAGAAGTCAGATCAGGACGCCAACCCCAGGGCCTTTGCTTTCTGTGCAAAGCTTGCTGCTAGCCATTTTCTCCACACACTGAGCTTAAAGAAGAAGGCACCACAAACCTAAGGTGGTGAACTTTTAAGAAGCAAGAGAGTTGGTTTTAAATATAGATGATGTGCTTCACTGGCAACTTGGAGGCCGCGGTGGGACTTGTTGTACCCTTTGTAAGACAAGTGAAGAAAGATGTTGGCACCTGTGCTTGCACAGTTTGTTTATGAAATATAAACTTTCCTGTTGAAGTGAGGGCCCGAGAGGTCAGCATCCAATCCAAGGCAGCATGTCCTACCTTAGCGGGGGAAGAGGTGCCTCTCCACGCCCTCTGCAAATTGCCTCAGTCCCTGGGGAGAGTTGGGACAGCCGGCCTTAAAGCACCGACTGTGGTGGGGGTGGGGTGGGGGCGGGAAGGTTCCGTGAAACTTGGTTTTTCTTTTCCCAAGGAGGAGAAACAGCACCTCGGGGGTTGTAGTGTCCAACCCTTATTCAGAGAAACATGGCTCTTTTCAGCTTCAGGTTTTTGTACACCCAGGCCCAGGCCCGCTCAGAGCCGGGGGAGCTGATGGGAGCAGGGGCTGCCTCTGTCCTCCCACACAGGCTCCAGCGCTAGGTGTGTCCAGGGCTGGCCATTGTGGATTTGCAGCACATCCTCCTCAGTCCCACAGCAGCTGTCTGGAGCTTTCTCTGCTGTGCTTGAACTGATGTCATTTCCCTCTTGGCAGACAGCTTCGGCCTTGCTGCGTCTGAGATATGTCACGAGAAGGTGGGGGTGGGTCGGAGCCAGGCAGTGGGGAGCAGCGAGGCGAGCAGGAGAGAGAGTGCCTGCTTGGGCCCAGGACTCTATTTACTTTCTCTGCTTTGCTCAGGAAGGCTGCTTAACCGGGACGGGACGGCGGAGCACGCGGCCCGCCAGGGGAAATGCTCGTTCCAAGACCTTAACTTTTAAAAGCCGTTTGTTGCAAACATTAGTGTGGACGATGCTGTTGCAGGATGCCTTTCCTTTTGGGTCTTAGACAGGTAATAAACTGGGTGTGTGTGGGTCAGGGTTGGGAAGGGAAGGGGGTGGGAGCTTGTTTATGCCACTAGTGCTTGGTGTGGAGGGAACCTTTCAGAAAATGTCTTGCAGTTATGGTAGTAGGCCAGCTCCCATACAGAAATTTCCAGTCTTCCCTTCTTGTTTGCTGGTGGCTCCTTCCACATCCCCGAGTCTCTCTGGGGCTGTCGATTCTGATCAGACACCTTAAGACCAGTTCCAGAGCTTCATGGAGAAAACAGTTGAGAGGTTGAGGTGGGGGAGGGGGAGAGGCAGCAGAATGGGATTCTTCATTTAAACGCCTTTTATTCCTTCTCCATTTTGATGTGACTAGTTAGTTAGCAGAGATTTCTTCACCGTTCCAGAGATTTCTGAGTGGTGAGAGGGGAACGTCTTTAAAAGGGAAGGGCTCCCAAAGGTTTTCTCCTTTTAAGAATGCGGTCAGGGCTGCGAGGCTCGGGGACATCCTGGGCACTGCAGAGGGATGGGGGTGGAGGGCTCGACCACATTTTGGCCTTCCTGCCCGTTTTTCAAAACCCACAGACTCGATTGCTTTGGGAGCCACTGTTGGAAGTAGGGGCACCACGTTACAGCCGATAACCTAGAGTGGGAGGAGAAAACAGTAGCGAGGGACCAACTGCTGTCTGCTGCTGCGAACACAGCTGTTGCCAACTATTTGTTCCAGGGCCTCTGAGAGTTGGCCATCCCCACCCCCGCCTCGGTCTGAAAGGCATGTCTGTGTCCGAATGCGTAAGCGTAACTGTAACCAGCGCTGGCTGTAAGAGGGGGTGGGGAGGGTCACACATTCTGTTGCCTGTTCCTGGGGGAGGAAAAGCCACAGGAAAGACAGGACCAGAAGCCTCAGTTAGTTAGCGTCCTTACTGAAGACTGCTCCTCGGAGCTCGCTCAGAAAAGTGCTGGGCGGGCAGATTTCCCTTGGTGTGCCTAAAATGTTTGTTTAAAAGTAAGCTTCTCTGAAAAGCTCCACGTATTCTATTACTGCTCTTGTTGAACTCCGGTGTTTCTTTGACGTCGCCGATAAGCAGAGAGGGGGTCCCATTTGAGCATCTCTTCTGCCCCCCACGACTGTCATTTTAACCTACGGGCAGCGTGAGCCCGGGTGAAGCTTTTGAGCGGTGCTGGAAATGGGCTGGATGAAGGCTCCCATGCTCTGTCAGCTGGTGGGAAGCGTGCCCGGTTCAGAGGGCAGAGCAGGGCTGCTGAGCCAGAGAGACCTGTGTCCGCGTCCTGACTGCTCTGGCGTCCCAGCAGGGCAGGCTGCCTGCCTGCTCTGAACCTCACCCCTGATATGGGAACAGTAAAACTGACTCAGCGTTACTGGGAGCGTTTCACAAAATACGTGTTTCGAACAGTAGCACCTTGGCTGGCTGAGGGTAGACGTTTAGTTAACAACAGAACTTTTTTCAGAAATTTTTATGTATTGATTTGAAAGAGACAGAATTTTCATTCCTCTTATTATGCATTCATTGGTTGATTCTTGCATATGCCCTGGCCCGGGATCGACCCCGCAACCTTAGCATGTTGGGACGATGCTCCAACCAACTGAGCCACCCAGCCAGGGCAACATAACTTATTTTTATCTACTCGTTTCTAAAGGATACAGGGCACAGGAGTACTGGAAGGTAGGAGCTCGAGAGGACGGATTCCTTTACAGAGGTGGAGGGTGTGGTAGACGGGAGCTCTCGCAACAGTCATTGGGTGACCACCGTTGTGCTCTGGCATAGTTGGGAGGCTGTGGCTTACTGTACTAATACACTGTTTTTTTTAAAGGTCTTATTTATTCATTTTTTAGCTAGGGGAAGGGAGGGAGAAAGACAGGGAGAGAAACATCAGTGTGTGGTTGCCTCTCTTGCGCCCCTGTTAGGGACCTGGCCCACAACCCAGTCATGTGCCGTGACTGGGAATCAGACTGGTGACCCTTTGGTTCTCAGACTGGCACTCCACTGAGGCACACAGCCAGGCCTGTACTAATATACTGTTAGTCTTACGTCCTGGGGGGCAAGAAGGGGACATCCAGTACCCTCTACTCGGTAAGGGCGAGGGTGCAGTGGTTGGTTGCTGCGGGGAGCGTCTCAGGATCAGCAGCAGGTGAAGCTTCAGCTCTTGTTTCTGAAGAGGTTCCTGGTAGAAGGCTGAGCTAGAGGACCTCTCGGAGGGCCTTTCTGCCCAGGCTTCTGGGATTCAAGCCTTGTCTGTAAAAACCTCGAGTATTTTGGTAACATAATTTTTTTACATTTCTGTCATTTATGTGTCTGACAGTGTACCTGTTCTTTATTGGACCTCCGTAAAAGCTAGCTAGCCTTCTAAAGATTACTTGGTGATAATTCTGTTTAAAGAAAAATGACATAAGCTGTATATGTAATTAGCCTTTATCATATAATATGTATATACTTTCTAATATTTTTTTCCTTTAATCCATATAACTCACAACCTGGTCTTATGTGATAGTGTGATTTTGTTTCTACAGCAGTGCATTTGAGGCTTACGAATTTAAGCCATTGGCCCAAAGTTGTTCGGCAAGTTGGGGCAATGGTAGTTGAAGTTTGTTTAAAAAAAAAAACTTATGTTGTTTTGTTTTACTTATTTATTTTTAATAGAAATCTTCTAGAAGGGTCCTTTTGATTTTAAGGAGGATTTCCTCTTAAAAGTTTTTTTTTTTTTTAATTTATTGATTTTTGAAAGAGAGGAAGAGGGAGGGAGGGAGAGAGAGAAACATGGACTCCAGCCATCCATGCACTCATTGGTTGGCTCTTGTGTGTGCCCTGACCACCCCGCGCCCTGGGCGGGTCAGGACGACGCTCTACTTAACTGAGCTACCCCAGCAGGACTTAAACCCTGTTTTTCTGATTCGAAAGCCTGGAGATTTTTCTCCCCACCTAGCCTGCTTCGCCCAGTGTCCGAGAGGGCGGAGCAGGATTAGTGTGTCGTTCCAGTTGGGGCACATTTTCTGAAGGTTGTTTCTGGGCAGCCCAAGGGCCAGATAAGACACTGCTCCTCTCCGTGTGCACATGTGCGTTTTGATCTGTGAAGACTCTCAGGCATGCAGCATTTACTGGAGAATGCCAGTGCACGGAGATTTTGAACTCTTGATGAATGGGGGCAAGGTAAGACAAGCTCAAGCACAGTCCTTGCGTCCTGGAAGCTCACGCTCAAATGCAGTTCTTCTCAAAATGCATAACAATCGCCTGTGACTTGGGCTTATTAAAATGCAGATTCAGTAGGTCTGGGGTGGGGATCCAGGGATATGCATTTCTATGAAGTACCCAAGGTGGTTCTGACCCTGGTAGTTTCTGGTTACACTTTGAGAGGCCCCCCACCTTTTAGTGGCAAGGAAGTAATTACAGGATGTTGTGCTGAGACTGTAACTGAGGAATCCCCAGGGACTACGACAGCAGTGGATGGGAAAGCACGTAACTCAGGTCGGAGGAGGGGCGGGGGCTTGGAAGGCTTTTCTGAGGGGGTGATGTCTGATCTGAATCTTGAAGGATGAGTAGGAGTTTACCAGACACACAAGCTGGGGAAAGAGCATTCTATAGACAGATCAGGTTGGGAGTGTTTTTGTTTTCTCCTGTGGATGAGACAGGAAACTGTCCTCTCGTGGGTCTTGGTGTTAAAGAACTTGGCTCAGCAAGTATTGGTGTTCCTGACGTCACAGAGGAGGGAAGCGCTGGGGCTCCTCCGTCTGCTCTGTGGTCTGAACTCAGTGTCGGTAAAGGGCAGAGAGGCCCGCCGCTTCCTTCCAGGGAGCTGTGTGAACCTGCTCTGGAGGAGCGAATGCAGCGTGGACTGAAGAATGGCCTTTGTGCTTAAGAGGAGCTGAAGTTCGGAAGAGCGTCACCTGCCGAACTTTTTGGGAATGGCACCATGTACCAAATTTTAGATAAAACACACCATTGAATGTGTGCTGTTCTTTTATTATCTGGCCGGATCAGAAAATGAGTCTTCTGGTTAAGAGAGAATTTATCATGTATATCTAACAGATGGATGACTGATTTCTAGAGCACAAGATTGCAATAGAAGGTTCCTAGTCCGCTGATTTGCGTGATTTTGTTTTCCTGTTTGATTCAGGAGGCATTGATTTCCGTAAGGCTGGAGGATTCTTATGACCAACATTCTTTATTGGAAAAGTATCGTCTTCTATTCTATTCAAAGCACGTTGTGCATACAAAGAGGTATAAACTCGGCCCCTGCCCCCAAAGGGTTTGCACTCAGGCAGGGGAGGTAGAACGGGTGTGCAGGAAACTGGGCATGCGGCAGGTGGCGCTGCTGAGTGACGGGAGAGTGGAACGGAGTGCTCCAGGGGTTCGGAGGGGTGAAGAGACAGCTCTTTGCAGGCGGCCCTTTCTATAGTCCAGTGGTCTCAGTTGTGGCACTGCAGGTGTGGGACGACCAGCTGATGATAAGTTCCAGTCGATGGAAGGCAGGAAATAATTTATAACTCGTACCTCAGAGTGTTGCCTTTCCCCGTGTCCCCAGTCGTCCAATTGATAAAGTGAGATACTTTATCCCTGATACTGGCAATGAGTAGGCTCTAACAGAACCAGGGGAGGTGTGGCACCCTCTCGGGCGATGTGCCCTTACCACGGTAGAATTTGTCATGGGTTGGGGTATCTAAAAGGGACCAACTCCTGGCCCAAGGGGCTGTTTGCACTTTGACAAGGGGACACTGGTACCTACAGTCCCTTGATTGGCCTGAGGTTGATTGTCAGGGCAACCAGCATGTTGAACCCCATTTGCTCCCTGGGCATGGTCGGAGCTCTGAGGGTCTTGCAGGGACAGCACTGAGGTGCAGTGGTGAGAGCCAGCCTCTCATTTACCTACCACGCCGCTGCGTGTTAGCTGACATTTCCATGACACTTTCATTATTCCATCCAGACAGCCACCCATGAGGAAACTGAAACTCAAGGTGTCACCTCTTCAGGATCACACAGGTAACGGGGCTAGGTCTTCCCAGTGCTGTCCTGCTCGTGCAGGTCCTGGTGTGGGACCTGCACCAGCGCCCGCCACCGGGCCTTTGCCCTGCGTGCCCTGTGGTCGGCAGGGGACCAAGTGTTGACTCCTACTCGTCGGCGCCCTCCCCTGTGTGCTGGCCTCTCTGTCCCAGGTCCAGGACAGATTGGGCAACAAGACCCTGCTTGGCAGGGAAGGGCTGTACGTGGTGTAGCACAGCCCGAGGTGACGCTTGTTTGTACTACTTGAGGTTGGAGCCAGAACCCTTCTCGGAACTGGTTTGTGAAAATCTTGTAAGTGACAGCACCACCGAACACCTCCGTTCCCTACTGTCCCCCAAAGGCGGAGAAGGGTGGCTGTCACTGAAGCCTTTTTAGGTGAATTTTTAAACCCCAAACATCTCTGTTGCAAGAAGGGGCTTTTTTAGAGGAATGGGGCTTGTTTTTCATCACATTCCTGTTACCAAAGCAAAGAGAAACCAGGGGACTGGGCAGTACGTTAGCAGAAAGGAAGACTCTGTGTGATGATTTTGAAACTTACATCCAGGACAGAGCCAAAGAAAACATTCACTTCCTCCAGTGATATCCCTTGCCTTCGACCCACCCCTCCCACCCCTTTCCCTTGAAGAGGTAAATTTTAGTCCAGAAAAACAGGATGATTTTGGACTAGTTAAAAAACTGGGCTGTAACATTTCTTTTCCTGCCCTAATTCCCCACCAGCCGGATCCTGGTTTCTTAACTCTCTGCCCAGGGCTTCTTGGCCCTGTGCTTGTGCGCAGGGTGGGGCAGCCCTGCAGGTTGGTGGCTTTGGCCGTATCTGTGCCCTCTCTGGCTTTGCTTCTCTGGGCGGGGCTCAACTGGGCTCGAACCCTGAACCTCACCAGAGGCCTCCGTTGCTGGTTTCTGAAGATGATGATTCAATCTTAGGTGACTGGCTTGACCTGTCTTGCTCTTTTAACTGAAAGGGAGAGGCAGGGCAGTGGTGGAAAGCTGTGTGCATTTCAGGAGAGAGGGGGACAGGCTTTGAGAATGGCTGGAGTGTGACGCAATGACTTTCCTGAAAGTGCCTAAGGGTTTGCCGGGCCTGTGTTGCATAAAGACACTGGTTCCCTTGGGCACTGCATCAAGGAGGCCAGGGTATTTATTATTGTTTGGTTTTTTGCTTAACACACTCCTCTCAGGAGCTTCCACTGAGCTGGGAAGCACATGGTGTCATTTGCGGTTTCCAGTACCGCCCAGTGTATCGTGTGGTTTTCAGCAAGGGTTTGGAAATCCCTGGTTACCTACCAGGCAATGCTGTGGGTACCTGTGACCTCCCACTCCTCTGGGTGTGGCTCAGGAGCGTGGTGAGGAGGCAGGCTGCCAACAAAAACAAGATGCGATCACTCCCCCGTCTCTGGGTGAGGTTCCAGATTTGTGGGCCGGGCTCAGATTATGCTGAGTTACTATAAACCTGTCGTGGCCAGAGAGCCATGGGTAGTTCTTGCAGTGGTCATGTGAAATCCCGTCACCATGCCACAGCCTTGGCCTAATCCTTGAAGGATCCCTCCTTCTGCCTCATAGCTGAGGCACAGGGACAGGACTAGCCCCTGGAAGTACTTCCTGAAGGGGCAGTGTGTCCGATCCCTCGCTAGGGTTGGTGCGCTTGGGAGATGGACCGCAGTCTTGCTCTCCAGGGGGCTTACAGAGAATTGGGGAGCCTGTGAGTCTCGGGCAACAAGACTGGGTGGCACAGGACTCTGCACTAAACTGCGTGGTAAGATTTATCTGGAACAGTGGTTCTAAACTAGGGGCAACCCTGCCCCCCTCTCCAGGGGACTGTTTGCTAATGTCCTGGCAATGTTTGGACATTGTTGGTGGTTACAACAAGGGCTGGGCAGTGTTGCTTACCTGTGTCTAGCGAGGAGAAGCCAGGGACTCTGCTGACAAACATCCTACGATGTGCAGGACTGGCCTCGTGGCAAACTGGTCTGGCTCCGAGCGCCAGTAGTGCGGGGAACTCCGAGCTGGGAACTGCTGATGAGTGGGGGGCTCCTCTCTGCTTGGGAAGCACCC
Source organism: Phyllostomus discolor (assembly GCF_004126475.2). NCBI lineage: Eukaryota > Metazoa > Chordata > Mammalia > Chiroptera > Phyllostomidae > Phyllostomus > Phyllostomus discolor. The sequence continues at coordinate 154,817,430 of NC_040907.2, forward strand.
ACAGGAGTCACAGGCCTCGGGGAAAGTGGGATGGTTTAATAAAGGGGAAATAGGTACGCCTTCTTTTTGCTGCATTCTAAACAATGTGTGTCAATTATCTGCTTGGAGATTTAGAAGCGTGACATCTTGGTTGCCCCTAATCAGCAGGTACTATGTCTGGTCAAGAGTATAGGTATGGGGTTAATTTTTTATGGCCGGTGGATAAGACCCAGCCCTTCTGATACTGATGTTTTATCACTTCATCTGAATAATCTGCACAAGCAGCCTCCTGAAGGGTAGGACCTCAGTAGTACCCAAATAACTTTGTGCAGCTTAAAGAATAGTGATTTTATTTTTTTAATCCGCACTTGAGGATATGTTTATTGACTTTAGGGAGAGGAGATGAGAGAGAACGATTGAGAAACATCAATCAGTTGCCTCCCTATGCCCCAGCCGAGCAGGAATTGAACCCACGACCATCTGTATGGGACGGTGTTCCAACCAGCTGAGCCAACCGCCAGGGCGAGGCTACAGTTATTCTATTAATCTGTCTCTGATAGCATACTAGTCCCTCCCTTTTCTAAATTATCTTTTAACTTGTAAGTGTAAGGTCTTAGAGTTCAGAAAGATCTTTAAAGTTATTCAGAGTATTTTGGAGATGGAGCCTCTGGAATCCGAAGTTGCGTGTGTGGAGGGGGGGGGGGTTCAATCTTGTATCTGTTTGCAGGGACACCATGTTTTAAAGATTTTATTTATTTTTAGAGAAAGGGCAAGGGAGGGAGAAAGAGAAGGAGAGAAACATCGATGTGAGAGAGGTACATTGATTGGTTGCTTCTCAAACACCCACTTAGGGGCCTGGCCCGCCACCCAGGTTTGTGCCCTGACTGGGAGTCGAACTGGCAACCTTGCACCCTGCAGGCTGGCGCTCGGAGCTCTGAGCCACACCAGCCAGGGAGGGAGACAGTTCGTACTGTGTGGCCCCTTGTCTGAGGTAGAAGCCAGCCGTTGCCTAGTCACACGTGTAGAACTGCTCACAGACACTGGATTTCTTTTATGGTCTCCAGACACATGGACACTCGGGCAGGCCCAGTCACCTTTTTTTAAAGATTTCATTTCTTTATTTTTAGAGAGGGAAGGGAGGGAGAGAGAGAGAGAGAGAGAGAAACGCATCAATGTGCGGTTGCTGGGGGCCATGGCCTGCAACCCAGGCATGTACCCTGGCTGGGAATCGAACCTGTGACACTGGTTTGCAGCCCACGTTCAATCCACTGAGCTACGCCAGCCAGGGCTCCATCACTTTTTCTTTAGCTCCCAACAAAGCCTGCTGCTGGGGAAGAGAACTGCTGAACAAAATGGGGTTAAATTTAGAATTTTGCTTAAAATGAGGATGGACTGTGTCCCTGAAACCCCACGTGTGCGCTCCACTGTCAGATGAAACTGGTGAGTCTCTTGTAAAGCACATCAGCAGCAAAGAAAAGCCCGGCCAAATGCTTGAAAAAGCACAGTCACCCGGCAGAACTTGGTTCTCTGTCACATCTCGCTAGTGTGGCGGCAGGAGGTTTTCCTGGTTCTGCAGAGGTATCACCCACGTGCAGAAAGAGGGCCCTTCTCTTTGTCCAGGCACCTGTTTTACCTGTCCCGGGGAAGGCGTTTCTCGAGCCTCAGTGTAGCAAGTTCAGATGTCTGCTGTTGGTATTCAGGCCTCTGCGGCCCGTCTGAACCTCAAGGTGAGGGGATGAGCGGTCTGTGCCCGCCTGCCCAGCCATAGAGGCACCTGCTACCTGCTGGTGTGTGTCTCAGCTCTCTGCACCAGCTCTGGCCGAAGTGCCACATTTCCCAGTGCATGCATCCTCTGGCAGAAGAGATCAGTGGTGAGGGGTTGCCCAGGGTCGGGGGAGGGGGTGCCTCAAAAGCAGGACTGCTTTTCCTTCTAAATTGGGGTGGGGTGGGGGGAGTGGCCCGTTAACCCAGTATCCCATCCTGCTGCAGGCAGTCTGACCCCACAGGCCTGCTAGCACTTGTATGCTGAGTGGCCTTTAATGAAACCATGGGGTATGTTGCAACTTCCAGTCTCTGTTCTGGGATTTTCCTACCAGGGTGAAGTGGCTTTATCTGAGTTTGTTATTCAGGTTCCTAATAGCAACACAGGAAATGGATTTTAATTTCTTTGCTGGCTACTCTGTTTGGGGGCCTTTAATGAGGATCCAGTTGCAATTGCAGCTTTGGCAGCAGCAGTGCTGGTGAGGATAGGAGTATACCCAACTGCTATGTCACATTAAAAGAAAAATTATGGGCCCTGGACAAGTAGCTCAGTTGGTTGGAGAGTCGCCCCGATACGCCAAGGCCGTGGGTTCAATCCCTGGTCAGGGCACATTCAAGAATCAACCAATGAGTGCGTGGGTGAGTGGAACAAGGAATTGTTGTTTCTCTTTCTCTCTCTCTCCCCCCTTCCTCTGTCTAAAAATCAATAAATTAAAAAAATTAATATAACAGTTGTGTTTGGCCTGAGGCAAAAAGGTTAGAAATAATTTAATGGGTCTTAATTCTAAGTGGCTCCTCTGGGGGTAACTGTGTTGGTATGTGTTTGGGATTTTATTAAAAGAATATTAGACTATTCCACTTTTAGGGGCAAGAACTGTGTATTTTTACGTTTATTGAAAATCGGGGGCGATGGTTCTCAAACGCGAGTGTATGTGAACACAATCATTGGACTGTGTTCCAAAGGGCAAACCCCCGGTCTCTGCCCTCAGAGGCTCTCGAGCGACACTGTTAACGAACACCGCAGGTGATGTGGGGCCCGTGGGAAACAACATCTCTGTTTCGTTGCATTTGTTGTCTGTGTTCGTTGCTAGTTTGGGGTGTATTTGCATCTGTGTGAGAGGCCCTACGTAGTTTGGATTCAGTGCGCCACCCTTCCTCAGACACTTGCGGAGCGTCCTTCTTAAGGGAAGACTGATAGGATTGTTCTGGAAGGCCCTCACAGGTTCCAGTGAGAGCACCCCTGTCCCCACCACATCCGGGGCCCCTGGGACTCCCCTTCAGCATCACACATCTTAGCCAAATCTTGAAGCAGTGGCTGCCCCCGTTGGTTCTAGGCTTTTCTCAAGTCTGTCAGTAGCTCCATCCAGTCTTTGGCTTTATCCTTAAAGGCACTTTCCAGCTAGGGGATGGGAGACAGGGTGTTCCTGAGCCCAGGAAGCTGAAGTCTAGGGGCCCTAAGGGCACAGTGCCGAATGCGGGGGATGAGGCTGAACCTTCTCAGATGAGATTTACTGGTTTGCATAGGGCAGCCTGCCCCTCAGCTAAGGTCCTTTGGAAATTTACTGAACTCCACCAAACAGCATAGAAGTTCATTCCTAATATCCCAGTTCATGCAAAGCAGACTGGTTACCTTATTAGCAGTGGCCTGCCCTTTATCCAAAAGGCTGGGTGTCATTATCGCGTGCAGTACATATTGTGATGGAGACAAAAGCAGTGCAGAACAATCCCTACCCTCAAAGAGAGGGGGATGAGACTGGCAGGCCCATGCTCCTCCCTGAATCCACCCTCTGAATCAACCCTCTGCCAGAGCTTGCTTTCCTTCCCCCCAGCTCCTCCATGACTTCTTTCCACCCACTTCAGAATGTGTGCCCTTGGACAATTCTTATTTTCCTCAGCTCTTCAAACAGCCTTGAAACCAGAATCAGGGCAAACGTGAACGTCACTTTCAGTACATCCACAAAATTCTCAACATTTTTTATGACCACCACCAAGTCTTTTTCTGAGGGCCTGGAAGTGCTGCATCTTCAGAAATCAGAGATTGTGCCTAGGATAGAACAAAAAAAAAATAGCTGATTCTGAGCTTAAGTTTCTTACTGTCTTTTCTCATTTCGTCATTTCCAGTCTGTCTTGTTGATGAAGACTTTGTGATCCTTTGGTTACAGAGCATTACCCAAATCAGATAGTGCTAGAATTGGGTCTACTTTCTGGAAAGCCATTCCCGATTCAAAAATGGAAGGGAAGTTGATTTTGTTGTTTACTCTGCACTAGCAGCCACAACTTGTGGGGGGGGGCAAAAAAAAAAAAAAAAGGAAGGGGCCCAAATTGAAAAGTAGATATGAGAGTTGCAAAAATATTTTGATATTTATTCAAATCACCATGAGCTATGGAGAACCTAGCTATTTTAGCCAACAGTTAATTTACAAACTGTGGTACTTTGGATATTATTTTAAATGTTGTACAAAGCACTTGAGGTCTGGCTTCTGCCGAATTCTCAGCTCTCCCTTCACTCCGCTCTTCTGCGATTCCGTGTGCTCAGCCTCATGAGTCTGCTCTCTTTCCCTTGAGTATACCAGGCTCACCCTGCGCTGATGTCTCTTCATGCACTTGCCATGCCTGGGGCTCTGGGCCCTGGGGCCCTGGTCCCGTGGGCTGGCTGAGGCCGGCTGCTTCTCAGGATTCAGGGCTCCTCTCAGATGCCCCCTTCTCAGGGAAGCCTTTCCTGACTGCCCCATCGAAGGCCCTTTGTCCTATTATTCTGTTTTGTCCTATTACTCTGTCCTATTATTATTATGGAGCTCAAAAATAAGCTTCATAAGTATAATAATAGTCCATTAATAGAATAGACTACTTTAAATTCTAATTTCACTTTAACAAGTGAAATTTTCCGTCATCTTCACCAGAATGTGTTTCAGGTCTTTTGTCTTTATTTAGTTGTCCAGTTTCAAACAGTGTGCCCAGATGTGAGTTTATTATTGTTTGAGAATTCCGTATCTTTAATCAGTTCTGGGGATTCCTTTTTTTTTTAATTTAAAATAAAATTTAGCCCTGGCTGACATAGCTCAGTGGATTGAGTGCAGGCTGCGAACCAAAGCATCGCAGGTTCGATTCCCAGTCAGGGCACATGCCTGGGATGCGGGTCAGGTCCCCAGTGGGGGGGCCACATGAGAGGCAACCACACATTGATGTTTTTCTCTCATTCTTTCTCCCTCCCTTCCCCTCTCTAAAAATAAATAATATTTTTAAAAAAATAAAATAAAACTTTATTTTTAAGTATATTTTATTATGCTATTACCGTTGTCCCACTGTTTTCTCCCTTTTGTCCCCCTCCGCCCTAAACCCTCCCTCTTGCCTTCCCGTCCCTTAGTTCATGTCCATGGGTCATATGTATAAGTTCTGTGGCTTCTCCATTTCCTATACTATTCATAACCTCCCCCTGTCTATTTGGTGCCTACCAATTATGCTTTTTATTCCCTGCACCTTTTCCCCCCATTCTCCTCCCTCCCTCTTCCCATGGAAATTCTTAAATTCTCTCTTTAAATATTACCTCTCCTCCATTCTCCTTTCTTTCTTGAACTTTCTATTTCTCATTTGACATTTCTACATTTTCTCTTAATTGGTAGAAGCCCTTTGTTCGGTAGTTTTCTCAGTTCACCAGATCTCTTTTTCAGTTCACCAGTTCTTCCTTCACCTTAGTCTAATCTCTGTGTTACCCGTCTGTTTAGTTTTTAATTTCAATATCTCCTTTTCTATAAGTTCCAATTTTTCCCCAACTTCGTTTTCTGTCTCTTTTTCAGTATGTTCTTTTCTCATGTTTTTCATTCTTTTTGGTTTTAAGTATTTGAAACATGCTTATATTTTATAGTTTATCTGTTCATTCTAATATCTTGTCTTTTTCAGGAAGTCTTATCCTGCTGTTGTATTCCCCCGGTCTTTTTGTGATGTATTATTTACGCATAAATATTTGTATTTTGAAGTAACTTCAAAATACAACCGAGCTTTACTTGTGGGACTCCTTCATTCCCTGATTGAGGGTAGGTCATATCAGAGTTTTACATTTCTTCTGCCAGATGTAACAGAGTTACTGCCAGCCTAGGGCCACTTTTTTGTTGTTAAATTTCGGGGTTGGGAATTCTGAGATTATGTAGTAGTACAATTCCAGTCTCAAACTAGCTTGTGGAAAGGCCTATGTTTACAGATTATTACAGGAGATGCTTTTTTTGTTCTCAGTTCAGAGCTTTTTGTCACTGTTTGCCAGTGGGCTGTTTCCTCCAGTCTGCTCCCTCTCTCTGAGGATCCCCACTTTATACTGGCGCTCAGTTCTGACTCCCAGATTCAGGTGGGCCCACGAGCTGCAAACAGCCCCTTCCCAGGGCAGCTGGAAAGGCTTGTGCTCATTTACCAGTGTACTTGCTAGTTCCCCACGATGTTTTTGGCCCCTGGGGACCCTCCTTGCTTTCTTGCAAGCTCAGCTGTATAATTAAATGGATACTGTTATATATCCAGTATTTCTAGGGTTTTGACAGAAGAATTTTTTAAGTTACCTACCCAGCTATATTGCCAGAGGCAGGATCTCTTCTCCCAGAATCTCATGTTCATTGCTGTATCTGTAGCATCCAGCACAACGCCTGGCACATGGGGAAGGAGGAGATCATATATATTTGTTATGTGATTTGTGGAATTGAATGTTTCCATTGGAAACTGTTTCTTTAAAATATATTTTATTGATTATGCTATTACAGTTGTCCCATTTCCCCCCTTCTCTCCCCTCTACCCTGTACCCCCCTCCCACCCACATTTCCCCCCTTTAGTTCATGTCCATGTGTCATACTTATGAGTCCTTTAGCTTCTACATTTCCCGTACTATTCTTGCCCTCCCCCTATCTATTTTCAACCTACATTCTATGCTACTTATTCTCTATACCTTTTCCCCCTCTCTCCTCCTCCCACCCCTACTGCTAGCCCCCCCATGTGCCCTCCATTTCTGTGGTTCTGTTCCTGTTCTAATTGTTTACTTAGTTTCTTTTGGTTTTGTTTTAGGTGTGGTTGTTAATATTTGTGAGTTTGCTGTCCTTTTACTATACATGTCTTTTCTGTATCTTCTTTTCTTAGATAAGTCCCTTTAGCATTTCATAAAATAAGGGCTTGGTGATGATGAACTCCTTTAACTTGACCTTATCTGAGAAGCACTTTATCTGCCCTTCCATTCTAAATGAGAGCTTTGCTGGATACAGCAATCTGGGATGTAGGTCCTTGTCTTTCATGACTTGGAATATTTCTTTCCAGCCCCTTCTTGCCTGTAAGGTCTCTTTTGAGAAATCAGCTGACAGTCTGATGGGAACTCCTTTGTAGGTGACTGTCCCCTTATCTCTTGCTGCTTCTAGGATTCTCTCCTTCGTTTTTACCTTGGCTAATGTAATTATGATGTGCCTTGGTGTGTTTCTTCTTGGGTCCAACTTCTTTGGGGCTCTCTGAGCTTCTTGGATTTCTTGGAAGACTGTTCCCTTTGCCAGACTGGGGAAGTTCTCCTTTATTATTTGTTCAAATACGTGCTCAATTTGTTGCTTTTCCCCTTCCGATTCTGGTACCCCTATAATTCGGATATTGGAACGTTTAAAGGTGTCTTGGATGCTCTTAATCTTTTCCTCGATTTTTTGAATTCTTATTTCATCATGCTTTCCTGCTTGGTTGATTCCATCTTCCTTCTGGTCCACTGTATTGTTTTGAGACTCAGATTCCTTCCTTTCACTATTGGCTCTCCTCTGCGTATCTTCCTGCATCCCTTTTATGGTAACCTGCATCTTTTCATCTAAATTGCGTCCAAAATCAACCAATTCCGTGAGCTTTCTTATCACCAGTGTTTTGAACTGCGCACCTGATAGATTGGCTATTTCTTGGTCGCTCAAAAGGATGAGTCCTGGGGGACTGATCTGCTCTGTTGAAAACATATTTTTCCCCGTTTCCCCTGTCTCTCCTTTTTTTTTTTTTTTTTTTTTTTGGTGTGGTTGCTCTTGTTACGGTGGGGGGTGGAACCTTAGGTGTTCACCGGGGCTGGGCACCGCAGTCGCTAGATTGTGATATTATATGTGGGGGTGGGGCGGGAGCGGGAACGGGAGAAAACAATGGTGGTAGTTCCCCTGGACTCAGACCCTTCTCTGGGCTCCTGGGCTGCGAGTTCTGCCCTGGTCCACAATTGCTACCCCTCTGGGTCTGCCAGCCGCAGCTTGTGTACTCAGGGATCACCGCTGCGTTCTTGCGCCCCAGATGGCTGTCGCGCCGATTTCGAGCCAAACTTTCCCCGACCTCTGCGCGCTGTCAACCCGAGCCAGCCCTGCGCCCACCCGGCTTGTCGTCCCCTACCAGTCGGGATGAACGCGTCTACAACTTCTTGGCTGCCCGACTTCCATTCAGATAAATCCTCTGCCAGATCTGGGCGTTGTTCTGACTGTAAATTATTGTTGTAAATTATTGTTGTTCTAATCTTGGCTGTGCGAGGAGGTAACGGTGCGTCCACCTATTCCTCCATCTTGCCGGAAGTCCCTGGAAACTGTTTCTTTTCCCCATAAGGAAAGCCAGACAGAGGTGGTGCTTCAAATTCATTCATATCCAGCAGCCAAGGTAGGTAGTTAGTTGGCATCCTGTGAAATATTTTAATTTTCCTCTTTTTTTTTTTACTTTGAAACTTAGTGCTTTGCTAAGGACATGAAGGTGCTGTTGCCAGCTGCTAGCAGAGCTTCCCAGCCCCAGAAGTGGGCAAATTAGAACCAGGCCTGGACGACTGTCACTGCCCAGTGCCTCCGTTTGTGCTGGCACTTGGGAAGTTCTCGTGCTGATTAAGTTGACCTTCGCTGTGGCTCAGCTAAGAATAGCTGCTATAACACCTGGAAACTCTTACGGAAAATGTTGTTAGTCCTGCAAATATGCTGCCACCAAAGAGATGCGATAATTTTTTGCATATGTGCAAAAGGCGTACTGTTTGTTCATCCTTTTCCATTGTGAAAAGTGTTCTTTCCAGGCCTGTGGTGGTCATTCTTGCTTTTTTGTGCCTGTGCGTTTTGTTTGGTGACCAGAGGTGTCCATAGGTTGGAGCCAGTCACTGTGGTGCCAGGGCTTGAAAGCACATGCTTACAACATGCGAGGACCCAAACGGTCGTCAGCACGGTCCTCCCCGAGGTAAAAGACCTTGGCGTAGAAGCACATGTCCTTTGCAGGAAGTTCACTTATGCAAAGTTTTATCCTCCTGGCATGGAGTTTTGTGCGAGTGAAAACTGCCAGGAGGAAGGTGTCTTTAAAAGGCAAATCTGATCTCACCACTTCCCTGCACAGTCGGGTCCCCACTTACCTAACTTTCCTACCTCCTTCCTCAACCACTCCTAGCTGAAGAGCTTTGTTTGTTTCACTTCCTCGGCCTGGAACGTTCTTCCCTTCCCTCTTCCGTAGTCGCTCACTCCCCAGCCATCCCAAAGGTCTCAGTTCCAGCTTACCCTCCTCCCAGGTTCCGCTCTGGGCCTTCCCCGCTGGCCCCCAGTCTTACCTGTCTGAGCTCTCGCTGTATTTTCCCCTCCTGGGTGCAGTTTCATCTGCATGATTGTGTTATCTTTTTTCTTAGACTGCAACCTCCTCGAGGACAGTGGTTGTTACCTTTTTTTAGCCATTTTCCCATGTGCATGCCACCCCGGGTTCAGTGTTGGTGCAGGGCACTCAGCACATGCTGAGGGAAGGAACGTTGGCCCGTTGGCCCGTGTGCCACACCGGGAGGGAAGGAGCCCATTCTGCCCTGCAGTGAGTCAGTGTGGAAAACACGGCCTTAGGAGCAAAGACAGGAGGAGTCCCGCGCATGCCGCCCCTCCTCACCACCAAGGAGGAGAAGGAGGACCCTGTTCCCAGAGTGTGAGGGCCCCACAGGGCAAGGCCCTTATCTTTCCATCAAAGACAACATGCTGGCTTTATTTGGTTTGGGGCTTTTATTGGATGTAGTTAAACAACTGAGATGGGAAAACCAACCGAAGAAGTATGACTTTAACCAAGGAGGCTGTAGCTTAATAATAGTTAGAAGCTCAGGCTCCAAAGTTGGACAAACTGGTTCCCAGCTCTGTGACCTTAGGCAAATTACTTAGCCTCTCGTGGCCTCAAGTTCCCTGATAATACCCATTTCAGAAGGCTGCCTTCAAGCTCCGAGAAAGGAATACACGGACAGCATTTGAAACACAGCAAGTGCTCAGTACACGTTAGCTGTGCTGTTCACCTGGGTTACTCTGCCTTCGTGCAGGTTGCATTGCCATTGTTTTGTTAAGCAAACCTTTCATTGCCACGCTCTGTGCTCGTGGAGGGTGGGGGTGCGATGAGGAGACAGAGCTCCTGCCCGAAGGGAGAGTGCAGTTCATTCGTTCATTCTGCGGTTCCCGTCCGGAGGAAGGGTTGGGGCGGATATGTACTGGTCCCTCCTCAGGACTTGGCCCGAACAACATAATCTATGTAAAATGCTTGGATATGCTTGGAAGAAAAGCAAAGGGTAATCACAGAGGGTGCTGAGAATTTTCCATATTTGAACTTTCCATTGCATTCTTTCCAGTTCCTTTTTCTATTCTTCATGTGTCTGGAGCAGCCCACATTGCCAGTGAACTTGGCTATTCTGAAAGAGTTCTAAATGAATGCAGAGTGCGGTTGGAATGGTCTTTCACGCTGGCAGTAATGGCTCACAAAAAAAATAGTATTGATATTAAGAGCTCAGAGAAGTTGAGTAATTTCCCGAGTGCTCACACAGTTAATAAGCGTCGTGGGCTTAACAAGTTAATAAACTGGGCTTTAAACCTGGATTTGACAGACTCGTACTCGCTTCTGCCTCAGGGTGGATCTGGAGCCACTGGTGGCTGTGGAGGTCTGTGGGAGTCTGCTGGGTGTCCCACTAGGGAGCTCCTCTTTCCGGGGGGTGGGGGGTGGATGGAGCACCAAGTGGCATTCGCACACCACTGTAATTTGCTGTCACTTTGGTTGTTGGTGGTGTTTTTTTTCTTCTTCTTTTTTCTTTTGTTTTAAGAGGAGAAGGGAGGGAGAAAGAGAAAGAGAGAAACATCGGTTGGTTGTCTCTTGTGTGCTCCCCAACCAGGGGCTGAACCTGCATGCAACCTGGGCATGTGCCTGGACTGGGAGTCGAACCAGCAACCTTTCACTTTGTGGGGCGATGCCCAACCAACTGAGCCGCACTGGCCAGGGCCTTTGCTGTCACATTGAGGGGAAACATAGATTTCAGGAGCCCTTTTGTCAGAGGGAACATGTGGTGGGTAGGATGATAAAGCCTTTTGGGTTGAAGGGGACATTAGAGAGCATCTTAACTAGTCTTAGGGCCACAGAGTAGTTTACCCAAAGTCACGCTCCTCTATTGTGGTAGAGCTGGGACGGACCAAAACCAAGTTTCCTGAACCCCTCTCCCTGGAGGAGTTCTAATTGACACTTACAACCCGCTACCTCTAATCTTCATTTTTTAATTTGTTAAAGGTCTGTGAGCCCACTTATATGCTTATATTTTTAACTGCCCGTCTTCTTTCCTTTTTCCTGCAGCAGAAAAATGGCAGTTTTCGTAATCAAGACTGTCCCTGGCAGCTGGGGGACTATCTGGGGCCAGAGGGAGAACAGGGGATAAGATATACTGGTTAGAAAGTGTCCGAAGAAATCTGGATTAAAGGGTGCTACTGAAACGGACGGGGAACGACACTGGTGTTCGGGCTGCCTGTCACTACCAGACCCAATGAGCAGAGACAGGGATTGAGTCTTTATGGGCGCTTTATTCAGATGGCCGGCGATCTGAGAAGATGATGGGTTCATCCCCTAACAGACCATCTTAAATTCCATTTTAAAATGGCCCTTTTTATAAGGAGAACACAGTGCAGGTAAGGGGTTTGGAATTCAGGGGAAAGTTCATTGGATTAAAAAAAAAAACAACTTAAGCTGTGCCCCAGGCGGCGGTCTCTAGCTGTCTCCTGGGCCTGGTCCTCTCACCCTGGAGCACAATGGCTCAGAAACCATCTTGAATTGCTTGCAGTCCCCCTGAAGAGCAAAGGTGGGACTGCTTATGGTCTCCTGGAGTCAGGGTGGGTCATACCTTCAGTTCCTGGAACAAAAGCTTTTACTTGCATTAATTACTAAGCTTAGTAGCTATTACTTAAACTAAAATTTTCCAACTGTTAAGTCCCCTATCACAGCTGCAGCTCTGCTCTCCCTGGAAAAGAGAGTGGGGTCCTGTTGATATTAGGCTTCCTGCCTTGGGGGGAGGAAGAGCCAAGAGAAAAGCTGACACTAGTAGGTCATGAGGAAGCCACTTGTTTAGATTTCAAACACGTTCCATTCCACACCTCACTGAGGACCAGGTGGCTGCGGTGTGTGCAGAGCCTGGACCTCATCTGGTGAATTTTCCCAAGGCAGAAGTATCACTGGATTCTTTTTTTTTTTTATTGTATTTATTGATTGATTTTTAGAGGGAGGGAGTTAGAGGGTGAGGAGGGAGAGAAACGTTGGTTGCCTTCCATATGTGCCCCGACCAGAAATCGAACCCGCTACCTTCAGGGAATTGAACCAGCGACTTCATTGTACAGGATAGCACTCCTACCAACTGAGCCACACCTGCCAGGGCTCAGGAGAAACTTTTGACGTCCTAATGAAAGCCGTGTTTTACTCTGAAGTCAGAGAGTGCGTGTCCTACCAGGAGTGAGCACGATCTGCTTTCTCCACGGGCTCCAGGCCTCACAGCAGACGGCCCACTGGACAGCCCCCACTAGTGGTTGCGTTCCGTCCGTGGCAGACACAGGAAGGCAGGGAAAGGGAGGGTTGTTTGCGGTATGGTGAAATGCTCATTGTCAGAGTTTAAAATGCATTTCCCATGTTTCCTTCTTCGTAAACCCCTTTATACTGGGTGTAAGACCCTGTAAGGAGCAGGAAACGCCTGAGGATGTGTGGTGGACACCTGCACTGGGTGGGCCAGGGGTCTGGTTTCTAGCCCTTCTCCTCTCCCCGCAGCTCCTGGTGCCTGTACTGTTGCTCCCCAGCCTCTGGCCCTGTGGACAGTCGCTGGCACGCCTTGTGTATACCCTTGGCCAAGCAGACAGCCCGGTGAAGCCAGGCCAGGAGAGGAGGAGCTGACCACGTGACCTCAGTTTCCACTGGCAGGCGTCCACCCGGATGTGCACTGTGGGCAGGGTCAGCCTGAGTAGCAGCAAATACTATACCGTGGTTTTTGTTTCTTTGCTGAGCAGGGCTTTTTCCCTTCTTAACGCTGAGCTTCTTGAGCACAGGGGCACTGTCTTATTTATTTATCTTTGCGTGCCCCCCCCGTACTCAGCTCGGTGCTTGGCACAAAGAGGTGCCTAGGAACCGCACGTGTTACTGCTTTAGAATAAAGGAAGTTGAAAGCCAGATAGAGCAGGTGACCTCTGGGTCTCCTCATATACATGGTGGTCCAGAGAACGTGCTGGGCTGAAGGTCAGGTTGGCCGGTGGGACACTTCATCTTTTAAATGTGAAATATAAAAAAACCTTTTCCACCTCCATCCCTGTACCCCAGCCCTGTGAACAGAATCTGGCAAACTGCCGGGCTGTCACTCAGCAGCGCCCTTTCAGTAGCTGCCCCTGACGAGGGACAGTACGAATCCCAGATCCAGCCGAGAGTATTCGGAGATCATTCGATACGCAACACATGATCTAGTGGCTCGAAACTGGACTAGGTCCCTCTAGCGGGTCACCCCTTAAAAGCAAAGTTTTAGTAGCAGTGGTTTTTAGCTCTCTTGAATCATCCGATAATTAACCTTGGAGATCATGTGTTTTGAAGGAGGGCGGGATGACTAACGAGATGCTGAGCCTAGTCCTGGAGTACATACTGCGTTAATTGTTCTAGGAACTTGCACAGAAAAGCTGCTCTCATTTAAAACCGCTGCTAATTACAGAGGCAGCAGCGCCTTGTTACCAGCTGGGTTTCAGTAACACGAGAACATTGAGTGCTTCTGCTTGGGTATGAAAAAGGGGTGACAGAACCCTGTCTGAGGAGACCTCTGCTCTCTGCCAGTCGGCTCTACGTGCCGGGCCCTCTGCTCCCTTCAGCAAACGGCTTTCCCCCTTAAGTCTGCTTGTTCTTTCTAATGTTTTTTTCTTAATGGAACGAACATTGGTACAAACCATTTTGGTGAAGGGTAGGCAGATGACCAGAAAGAGGGGAATGAGAAGAAAAGTGGTATTTGTTTTTTTTAAGATTTTATTTATTTATTTTTGGAGCTGGGGGAAAGGGAGGGAGAAAGAGAGGGAGAGAAACATGCATGCGAGAGAAGCACGGATTGGTTGCCTCTTGTACCTGCCCTGACTGGGACCCAACCCACAACTCAGGCCTGTGCCCTGACTGGGAATCGAACCCGCGACCTTTCTTTTTGCAGAAAGATGTCCAAACAACCGAGCCACACTGGTCAGGGCGAGAGAAGTGGTGTTTAAAAGGCTATCATTTAATATGCTAAATTTTTTTTTCTTTTTAGGATAAGGAAACCTGTGTGGGCACCAACAATCAGAGCTACATCTGTGACACTGGACACTGCTGTGGACAGTCTCAGTGCTGCAACTACTACTATGAACTCTGGTGTAAGTCCTTGCCTGGGGCCTTCCGAGGGTCCCGGGCCCTGGTTGTGCGTCTGCCCGTTGGAAAGGCATGGACTGGGCAGCCCTTTTTCTCATTCTCTTGGGGGCGGTGTTGGCGAGTAGAGCCGGTTTCCAGGTTCCAGAGGTGCTTCTATAGAGGAGGAGAGCCCTGGTGCTCTCCTGGCGCCGCAGGCTGAGCAGTGCAGGATGTGGTCCAAGTCTTCCTAGAGGCTGTGGTTACCGGGTCTGCTGTAGAAGCTGCTGCTTGGGTTCTCTCTGCCGCTCTCCGCAGTGTGTGCCGAGCAGGGACAGCCAGCCCCCGAGGTCTTTCCACAGGCGGCTCCAGACTCCTGGGCTTGCCCTCTTTGTGAAGAGGTTGCAGGAGCCGAGCTGCTATGGGTGCTGAGCCGGGCTCTCTGAATGGCTGTGAATCCTTTTCTTTTTTCTTTTTCTTTTCTTTTTCTTTTTCTTTTTTTAAGTAACAACCACAAAGTTCCAGAATACCCCATGGAGCATCAAGGAGCTGCCTCTGTTTCCAAAGGATGTCATTCTGTAGCCCCCTGCCCATAGAGTGCTCCTGGACAGGGGGAGCCCCCTGTGTTTTTTCCCCAGCTCTCAACCTGGAGTGTCTGGTGGCTTTTCTAGGGCACCCAGCCTGTTACTCCTATGAGCTAAATGCCCCATGGAGGCAATCCTTGTCTCGCCAATAGTTTGTTGAGGCCAGGACCACTTGTCCCTTTCAGAGGTGCACAAGGGTGATGACAGGGCTGTGGTCTTCAGGGAGGGACCCAGCCTTGCAGGTTTCACTGGCACACTTTGTGCTCTGATCTTCTCGGGGAAGTCAGACCAGACACTGTAGGACGCTGGACGAATGGGAAGACTAGGAGGATGGGAGAGCCCTTAGGGCAGAGAGCCCCACGTGACCAGCATGGCAGTGGTTCTAGCAGCTGTCTGCGGAGAAGGGAAACGGTGGACGTTTCCCCAGATCGTTTTTAGCGTCCTCCTCACTTCCCCCATTTGGAAACAAGCTTTGGGCTTGTTTGCCAAACCATGCCCTTGTTGCCACCATCACCTCTGCCCTGTCCCCCCATGGGCCCCCCATCTTCATCCCCTGTCCCCCCGCATCAGTGAGTGGTATGGTCAGAAAGCAGTGAGAGGGGCTGTTGTCTGGTACGGAACGGAAACTGGACTCTTGGCTGGGAAGATTTTCCCTCTACATGCAAGTGGTTGTTGTAGCCAGTGGGAGTGCTTCTCATAAACAGGACCTCTTTTCACCCTGGTCTTCTCCTCTGAGGACAGAGGACTCCCAGGGGCCGTCTAGAGCAGACCCCTCCCCCCGCCCCAGAGTTGTTGCTGCTGTTTTGTAATAGAAGGGGTGGGGCTATGGGACTCACCAGAGAACACAAAGTACCGAGCAGGTGGACAGACTCTGTTTAAATATTTTAAAGTGCAGACAACCACAGGGTTCCAATTCTCCCTCCTATTTCTTGTTAAAACAAAGGTCGGAGCTGGGTTGCCAAAAAGCCCCGGAGCCGACAGTCCGTGTTTCTGGGGCCTGGCCCAGGCGCGTCAGCTGCGGGAAGGGACGGAGTTGACGGCTCCATCTCAGATTGACAGAGCCTCCTGGGCTGTTGGCAGAGTGGACTCAGTCGCCACCAGAATTGGGTCACCCAAGCCAGGGCAGGGTAGTGGAGTGGTGGGGACAGGAGACCCAGATGGCAGGGAGGCATGCTGGGAGTCAGGCACTTCACCCCAAGGGCTTAAAAAAAGCTACAGGAAGAGTGGCACAAGTGGCTCCTTCTCTCTCCAGTTGTGGTCGGCAGGGCAGAGGGCGGGGGCGGGCAGAACCCAGAGTCTGGACGAGGAGAAAAGACTCACCATCAGGGATGGAGATTGTAAAAGCAAAACTTTCCTCTCTTCTGGGCCCAGAAATGGCTTCTTGGTCAGGAGATGCTCAGGGAGTGTCCCAGCCCCCAGGGAATTCTTTGGTTTTCCTCCTTATTAGGGTCTTGACCTCCACCTGATGTGCACAGGGAGAGGTTGAGTGTTGGAACGGGCCCTTTCAGTTTTCATCAAGACTGTACTTTTTGTGGCCTTGAACCCTGTTCCCTCTGATTGCCTCTAAACAGTTGCCTAAAATGTGAAAGTAATGGGTTATTCTCTTTGTCTCTTTACTTTGGAAGGAAAATCTCAGCCAGGAAATTCTTGGCAGAGGGCCTTAAAGGGAGGGGGGTGGAAACGCCATTTCCACCAACCATTGTACCTGAATTCTCCTGTGTGATACGGTCTCTGTCACACACACACACACACACACACACGACCCACTTTACACAGACACACAAGTATGTGCAGACCTTGAGCTTCAGCCAGCACCCTTTCCCCCAGGCCTTCTCAGCCTGTTGTGACCTCAGCCAGCAGTCATTCCTGGGCTTGTGTCAGACAGGAAGTGAAGGTTCTGTCTTTTCCGTGCAGTGGTTGAGGCTGTAAGGGTCTGGTCATTATTGTTATTTTCAGCCTGCACATTTTTATGGCACTTGTGCTTTAACTCATCGTCTAGTCATTTATTCATTCAGCAAACCCTTATTATAACACTGGTTCTTGAACTTTGGCAAGCATCTAATTTCCTGGAGGGCTCATTAAAACACGGTTTTCTGGGCCCTTCTCCCAGATTTTTTGATTCAATAGGGTGTGAGGTGGACCCGAGGATTTGCAATTCCAACGAATTCCTACCAGATGCTCTGGCCTCTTTTGTGTCAGAAGCTGTGGGCAGATACAGTCCTTGCCATCAAGAAGGGCATCTCCTAGCAGAGAGAGGAGATCTGACAAGAGGACTCCAGTAGTAACGCAAAGCAGAGAGTGGAATGTATTTGCCAGAAATGCTGTGCGTGTTCAAGAGGAGAGTTCGCTTTGTCTGGATGGGAGTCAGGCTGTGTGGAAGAGGCAGTGTGTGCAGCGGGTCTTAAAGGGAGACAGGATTTAAACACATGGGGAGGGTGGAGTGATGTTCCAGGCCAAGGCACAGCACCACAGGTCAAGGCCGCATGAGAAAGAACAGAGTGTGGATGGCGTTAACCTTTCCCCTGGGGCTTGACTGGGGAGAAATAGGCGGTAAGAAGGGTGCGTGTACCCTTCTGATGTACACAGAACTCGCCTAGTGCCAGGCACTAAGTGAGGTCTTCATGCACGTACATCATCTCATTTCACCCAGAGAACAGCCTTCTAAACGCACTTAGTGTCCCCGTGTCTCTGGACTAGGGCTCTGCAGCCGAGTAGTTAGGTCAGTGCTCTTCATTCCAAAGCCTTCCGAGTCTTTGCCTCGGAAACCAATCAGGCCTTCAGGTCAGAAGGACGAAGGGCCCAGGTCGTGGAGGGTCTCGGGTGTGCATGTTTACTCCCACCGAAGGCTGCACTTGGTGGACCAGAGAGAAGGGCTGAAGGCCCCGGGAGGCTGGGAACGTACTGAAGGCCGAAGGGCCTGAACTCGGACCTCCCAGCTCTCATCCCAGTGCTTTCCCACCCACCCAGCTCCACTTTCCAGGGAGAGGCCGGAGTTGGGAATTTCTGCTCCTGAGGTGATTTTGGGAAACCAGTCAGGCCTCAGTTTTTGTTGGTTTGGCCTTTAATAAGGGATGGAGGAGTGTTTCCACACAGTGGAATTTCCCAGAGATGACATGAAGCACATTATTAGTAAATCCAGTTAGTGCTGAATAGCTTTTCACATACTAACATTTTAAAAAAAATTTTAATGTGTCCTTAAAAATTTTTTTAACTTACTGATTTTAGAGAAAGAGGGGAAAAGAGAGAGTGGGGGAGAGAGAGAGAAACATTGATTTGTTGTTCCACTTATTTAGGCATTCATTGGTCTATTCCTATATGTGCCCTGACAAGGAATTGAACTCGCAACCTTGGTGTGTTAGGATGACCCTCTAACCAACCTAGTTACCCAGCCAGGATGATTTTTAGCTTGTCTTAAGACACCCATTGAACTGCTCTTAAGGAAGGCCCACAGCACTTGCCCCACAGAGCAAAGTGGAGAGCGGGGCGCTGGAGCCTCTCTCCGAGCCCTCACTGGACCCCAGTTCCCTAGTCGTCTGGGCTTCGGGACAAAGACAAGTCAATCAGCAGCAGGCGGGCTGGTTTTCCGATGAATTCGGCCAAGAGTAGAACCTAGAAGCAGACTTTGGACTTGTTCCTGACTCCTGCTTTTTTATGGATTAAAAGGGAAGTGGAAAGGAAACCCTTGCCATCCATGGCCATGCCTGTAACAACGGCAGTAACAATAAGCCAGAGAACTTACTGGACCCCGGCACGGCTCTGAGTGTTCTGCGTACATTAATTAGCTAATTTCCCTCCTAATGATCAAGTAGTAGAGCATATTCTCGTTTTACAGGGGAGGGGAGGTCATAAAGCTAGGAAATGGTTTGGTAAGCTGGGATTTGAACCCAGGTTGTCTGCCTCTTCTGTTTTCTGTTTGCAGTCTCGCTTACAGGAAACTTGTCCAGCCGTTAGATAAGGTTGCAGGCCCTCTAAAGTCTTCATTTCCCAAGTGCAGGCTCTTTCCCGGCCACAGTGACAGTGGCCGGAGCTCCTGCCGAAAGGTATAAGGAGCCCAGAGGGTCACCCCCCATCCTCGGAGGAGGGTCCAAGGAGAGCTGACTCAAGGTATGCTTTGGCTTCCTATTGAGGAACTCCCTGCCAGGCGGAGAGGGTGCTTTCCCAAGTTCATTCGTTGTGAGCTCTGGGGCATGTGACTCAGTGCCTACATCGGACTGGGGTTGTCTTTGAAAACATGTTTCCATTTTGCTTAGCATGACAAGTGCTCCTCAACACGAGGTCATGAATTTCAAACTTTCGTTGGGGAATGTAATCTCTGGGTAGGTATATGTTTGGGAAGGAGGGTATGCTTTTGTCTTTTGTTGTGTGTGTCTCTTTCATTAAATTTTCCTATTTGAATCTCTTGTTTGTGAAATCTAGCAAAAAGATAAAAAATTGGCATGACTCCATAGGGACCAGTCTGGATATTCCCCGTTTTAAAATTGAGGGGACACTGCTTTGACTAGAAGGGCTCCCAGGAGGGTCCTTCTTGTGAGGGTCAGACAGGAAGGCCTTCTGCCGTCCACTAAGTGGGATCAGTTCACTGGGGCTCTTGTTTGGACCTGTGCTGACACTGCATCATATCACCGGGCCCGTTCTGCTCCCAAGTTAGTTTTCCGCCAGTGGGATCCACACAAATGATCCAGTTGTCTCTTTTCTTCCCCCATGCCCCTTCTGACCTGCCTGATTTTTTTTAAGCCCTCATTTTCTTTTCTTTTTTTTTTTTTTTTAAGCCCTCATTTTCTATTATACTTTTAGTTTAGTGGATCTCGGCTTTCTTCTGGATCAAGGATCTGCTTAAGAACCTGTCAAATTCTTTAAATCCACTCACCCAAAAAAGTGAATAAACTCACTGCATCAGTCAGGATAGGACAGGTTATGCTGCAGGAACAAACAAGTCCTGGTGGACAGACAGTAGGTTTACTTGTCATTCACACTACAGTACGTCCATCACAGGTTAGCTGGGGGCTTTGTTCCCACTTCATCATCCTCTGGGGCTAAACTGACCCTGAAGTCACTGGAATGCTATCGATTGCCATAGTAGAAGGAAGATTCCTGGAGGGTCCCACATATGCAAGAAATGTTCTAGTCTCTAAGAGACGTATGTCACTTCCAATCCCAATTCATTAGTTAGAATCCATCTCAAAGCCTCACCCAATCAGAAGCGGGTGGGGAAGTTCAACCTACCCGTATGCCCAGAAGCAGGGAGACCTGTTCTGGGGTTTTGGCTAGCCTGAAAACCAATGCCATTTTCCTACTAAAAACATGAACTTTTGATTTTTTAATTTTTATTTCTTTATTTTATCCTCACCTGAGGACATGCTTATTGATTTTGGAGAGGGAGGAAGGAAGGGAGAGAAACATCGATGTGAGAGAGAAACATCAGTTGGCTGCCTCGCATACGTTCCTACCAGGACCAATCTCGCAGCCTAGGCGTGTGATGTGCCCTCACTGGGAGCTGCACCCGAGATCTTTTGGTCCAACCAACTGTGCCACACCAGCCAGGGCAAAAGCATGTTTGCTTGTTTGTTTGTTTTAAGCGCATTATAAAATCTGAGAAATATTGCCTTAGATCATATATTTTGCTGCATGAAAGTTGAAAGTAGAATTAAATGTTGATTATCTAATAGGAGAATGTGCTTTCTAAATTATCAAGTAAGAGAACTATGAAGGATTGTGGGATTAAACTGGAAAACTAACAGGACTATAGGTAATATAAAAATAATCTTTTTGACTTTGAAATTCACCTGTCATCAGGCTCTTCAGCAGAGTGCACTGTGCTTATTTGCCGGAGGGCAGTGCACTCCAGGCCCCCCACCCACCCCCAGGAGTCTGGGAGCTAATGAGGTAGGGGCCCAAGGGGATGCTGCAGGTCAGCAGCAGGCAGCCGCTGCACTCCCAGAGCTCCTTTCTGGCCTCAGCGCCGTTCTCCGAGGGCTCCCCTAACAGTGTCTGTCTAGGCTTCGGTCAGCCAGCGGCAGGAGAGAAGTGCAAGTTCAGTTGAGCACAAGTCCATAGTGAACCTGGGAAGGGGGGACCGCAAGGGAGACTTCTCACTTCAGCTCATGTTCGTGTTCTCTGGCCAGGAACGAGGCTTTTCTGGCTGCCGGTGGGAACAGTCCACCGCCCATTCCCTTCAGCCTGCTCTGTGGCCAGGCCTTCGCCGGAGGTTCCGCCCGACCCTGACATGGGCCACGAGCAATAGGTGTCGAACAGCTTGCCAGAGCCTGGCAGCAGTACCCCATGCTGTCTCATCACCCTGTAAGGGTGGCTTTGTGGGGAGGTTCAGGGGGGACACCCCTGGGGGACAGAAAGAGCTTTTGCCAGAGGCCACACCCTAAATGTCACTGGGATCTTTCAGAATATTGTGTTCTGGTACAAATGTTTAAAAAAAAGAGAGATCAGGATCTATTTATTTACTGTCTGTAGGGAGAAGGGAGCCTTTAAAAAAACAACAAGGACGCTAACTCATTCTGGCAAGAGATACATGTGGAAATACTTAACAAATTCTAAGCACAGATTTATAATTACAAAGCAGATGATAAAAAATAGATGTAGCATTTGTAATGGAAAATATTAAAGTTATTCAGGAATAGAGAACAAATGAACAATAATATAATCTATTCTCATTTAAAAATAGCTCATCTTAAAATTATTCCTCAGATAGTTTTTTTAAAAGCCCCACCCAAGTGTATGAGTTTATTGATTCCAGAGAGAGGGAGAGAGAGAAACACCGACGGGAGGGAGAAGCATCCATCGGTTGCCTCCTGCATGCGCCCCAGCTGGGATCAAACCCCAGCCCTTTGGTGCCCGGGACAAGGCTCCAACCAACTGAGCCACCCAGCCAGGGCCTCAGCTAAGTTTCTTTGTGATTTCAAAGAAGTACACATTCATCTTAGAAAAGTTAGGAAATGTAGATAAGCAAAAAATGAGGGAACTGGTTCCGGAAAACCTATTGTCCTGTTTTCCAGTAATAACCTCATGATTAACTCTCTGATCGTCCCTCTAGATGTTTACGTAGGCTTGTTTTAAGCAAAAATTGGGGTCATCTTTTACACTGTCTTGTGACCTTTTTTGTTTAATATCAGAAACATCCTTATGTCAAAATACAGTACCTATGAATGATTTTGTGATGACTCATATTTTACTGTATGAATATATTCCCAAAAGAATTAAAAAACCCATCCAGAAATACAGTAATTTTAAAAATAGTAGCCAGCAAAAGTAAAATTAATCACGGATATTTTGTTTTGGTTTACTTTGTTTCCAGTTTTATAATTTGAAAGAAGAAAATAATTGGGAAAAGAAAATTAAAATTTGTCATAATCTCACTAAAGATAAGTCACTATTTCTGTGGCTTTTTATTCCATTCTCTCCCCATATGTTTATATATTCCAAAGCAAAATTGCTCATTAACTAGGTATTTAGAAGACGTTTCTGCATACATGTGAAAATTGGAGAGGGGGGGTCTTCTATTGGAGTTAGCCAGGAGACCCCGAATAACTAACCAAGGGAACCAGTGGGAAGTGAGAAGAAATGCCCCCGAAGAAAAGGGGGCTGGGTCTTCTCTGTCCCCCTGCAGGGAGCCGGGAGGAAGAAGGGAGGCTGCTGACGGCCCTGAGTCTGGTGCGCGCAGGTCAGAGGAGGTAGAGCGGATCGTGGGTGCGACACTGGGAGATGGAATTGTACTGGACTCCGTCAGGAGCCGAGGAAGTCATTTGCACTCCCTAGGGAAGAGCTGGACCTGCGGCAATTAGAATTTTCCACCTCTGACTTTAGGACCCTTCTGGTCCCCGGGCGTACATGGTAGAGAAAAGCCCTAGAACTTTTTGGTGGTGTCTGGAGACCCTGGAAGAATTTATCAGGCAGCCCCTCCGAGGCCCCCTGCAGTTGCTAAGGAGCTGAGCTGTGGGGATTTTGAGAGGCCCTTTGCATTTGGTAAACAGCCTGGTGTCATCAGCAGGAAGTGAGCCTGGGAGCTGTCCTTCGGGCACTAGAGAAGCTGAAGCATTTTCTCAGAGATCTCTTGGGAGAGGAAGAGTGCGCTGTCCGAAAAGGGGAGCTAATGCCCACCAGACCTGAGTTACGGGAGGACCCGTGGTGCTGGAGCGTCGCCTTGGCGTTTTTGCCTTCCCCCGAGGTCCCTGGAGACTCCCCAGCATGACCTCTGCTGTCATCCTGACAGTCCTGCCCTCTGCCATCTCGTGTGTCTTTCACTGTGGCCCAGACACTTACGAAAACTGAATGCAAGTTGCCCTGGCCAGGCAACTCAGTTGCTTACAGCATCGCTCCCATAAACCAAGGTTGTGGGTTTGATCCCCAGCAGGGCACATACAAGAAATTGATGTTTCTCTCTCTTTCTCTCTCTCCCTTCCTCTTTCTTGAAAATCAATGTTTTAGGGTAATTTATTTATTTATTTATTTATTTATTTATTTATTTATTTTTGAGAGAGAAGGAAGAAGGAGAGGAGAGAAACATTGATGTGCAAGAGATACATCAATTGGTTGTCTCTTGCAACTCCCCAAATGGGGACCTGGCCCACAACCCAGGCATGTGCCCTGACTGGGAATCAAACCAGCGACCTTTGGGTTCACAGGCTGGCACTCTCAATCCACTGAGCCACAACCATCCAGGGCTCTCAAATAAATTTTCAAAAAATGAAAAGCAGGTTCTAAACGTGAATTCACCGAGCAAGGCCTGACAGTGACAGCTGTGACCAGGCTGGTGCTGCTGGGGACCTCCCAGTTCTGAGAGCTGCCCGTCTGGCTGGTGTTCACGCAGTCCCTGCCTCTCTGTCTTGCTTCCCCACCCCCAGGGTTCTGGCTGGTGTGGACCATCATCATCATCCTGAGCTGCTGCTGTGTTTGCCACCACCGCCGAGCCAAGCACCGCCTTCAGGCCCAGCAGCGGCAGCATGAAATCAACCTGATTGCCTACCGGGAAGCCCACAATTACTCAGCGCTGCCATTTTATTTCAGTACGTACACCCTAAGCTCCCCGACCCCACCCTCCGGAGCCCGGGATGCACAGACGGTGTGTATCGGTAGCCAGGGCTCTCATGAGCATCCGGGTTTTTGCCTCTTTGCCCAGCGCAGAGCAGGGTTTCGAAAGTACAGGAACAAGAGGGTGGTCACGTTTAGCACAGAAGAACCAGAGCTGTGGATGCAGCTCCTCGAAGCCACTGGGCCTTTCCAAACCTACCCTGGCCGAACTCGGACCAAGTCTCTGCTGCTTTAGCAGGTTTTCTTTTAGGCAGGTCGTTGGGTAGCGTGCGTGCGAGGGGAGTGAACTGAGGTGTAGAGCTCAGTGGTCCGAGAGCCCCCCACTTTGCTTACTGCCATGTGATACGCTGAGCAGAGGTTGCCATGACAGAGGCAGGTGTAGAGGGTGACAGCGGGACTTCCTGAGAATCAAGGCACTCGGTGACTCACTGAAGGGCACTCGCCTGGTGTCCCTGGGCCTCCGTATGGATGACTTCTCAAATGGTCAGGTGGAGGCCCAGCTGTGCAGCTTGTCCAGGGCCATTCTGCCGTGTGTTCTACAGAAGACAGTGACCACAAATGTGGGGTTTCACATCTAGGGAAGTTAAGTGCTTAGCACAGTGCCTGGCGTGTAGCAAGTGCTCAGTAAATGCTAACAATTATTGTTCTACAATTAGATCATCAGTGCCCTAAGGCATTCAGCACCGTCCAAAGATAACTCAGCTGGCAGTTCTTTTTTTTTTAGATTTTATTTATTTATTTTTAGAGAGAGGGAAGCGAAGGAGAAAGAGGGGAAGAGAAGCATCAGTGTGTGGTTACCTCTTGCACGCCCCCAACAGGGGACCTGGCCTGCAACCCAGGCATGGGCTCAGATGGGGAATCGAACAGGCGACCCTTTGGTTTGCAGGCCAGCACTCAAACCACTGAGCCACACCAGCCAGGGCTCACCTGACAGTTCCTAACAAAGCTTGCATCACAGGCCCCCACCCTTCACTGTTAACCCACTGGCTCTTGATCTCAGTCAGTCCAGACCACTCACTTCCAGCCACACTAGAGTGAGACAACACAGATTTCTAACGTCCTGAAAAAAGTGGTCAGAGAGCCTTAAGTTTGGGTCCCTGACCCCAAGGCTTGTGGGACATAGATGGAGGACAGTCTGACCATGAAACCCGAGGTGTGCGTGCCTGTGGAGACAGGCCTTTTCCAGGCAGCAGTGACCTCTTCTTGGCCATCCACCATGTCTGCCTAACCCTCTGCCTTCGCTCCAGACCAGACAGGCAGGAATCTTTGCTTATGAAGCAGCTTTAGGGGCTCTCGGGTTTCGAGAAGCTAGATTAGGTTACTCCCCCAGATCTCTGCCCCACCCATGCCAGGAGCTGTAGCTGTCACTGGGGGGGTGTGCTGGGGGTGGGAGAGACGTGAGTTTAGTGTCTCTGTCCCGGATCAATTGCCAGTGCAGTAATTTCTCCTCCCTACCTCCCCACTTTAGGGTTTTTGCCAAACTACTTACTACCTCCTTATGAGGAAGTGGTGAACCGACCTCCAACTCCTCCCCCACCATACAGTGCCTTCCAGCTACAGCAGCAGCAGCAGCTGTCTGCACAGTGCGGCCCTGCAGGCGGCAGTGCCCCAGGCGCCGATCCCACCCGGGACTCCCAGGGGGCGCAGAGCAGCCCCTTGTCTGGGCCCAGCAGAAGCAGCACGAGACCCCCAAGCATCATCGCTGACCCTGAGCCCTGCAACATCGACATGCCGGCCAACCCGGCAGCCACCAAAGCCCCTGGAATGGAGCCCTGTGGCTCTGTGGCCGGCCTGGGGGAACTGGCCCCTGGGGCCTTCCTGGACAAGGACTCTGAGTGTAAGGAGGAGCTGCTGAAAGATTACAGCTGCGAGCAGGGCAGCGCCCTCCCTGACAGCAAGGATAAGACGCCTGGTAGGCATCGCCGCTTCACCGGTGACTCGGGCATTGAGGTGTGTGTGTGCAACCGGGGCCACCACGACGACGACCTCAAGGAGTTCAACGCACTCATCGACGACGCTCTGGATGGACCCCTGGACTTCTGCGACAGCTGCCACGTGCGACCCCCTGGTGACGAGGAGGAAGGGCTCTGCCAGCCCTCTGAGGAGCAGGCCTGCGATCACGGGCATCCCCACCTGCCTCGGCCCCCCGCATGCCTGCTGCTGAACACCATCAATGAGCAGGACTCCCCAAACCCCCAGAGCAGCAGCTCCCCCAGCTAGAGCAGGCCCTGCCTGTGTCCGAGAACTTGGCGAAGCAACCAGGGTAGGGGAGAACCACGAAAGAAGCATTAAGTGACTTTCAGAGAAAGTGGGACAGCCACTTGGTTCTTTTTTTTTCCCCCCTCTTTTTCCGCCTTGGTTCCTGCATTTTTCTGCATCTCCAGGTACAGTTTGGGGTGCCTCTCCCCCCACATAAGCACGTTGTTGTGGAGGGCTGAGAAGTTGGTTCTGTGACTCATTCCTCATACCCCACCCCTTCCTCCCTTTTCAAGTCATATCTCGCTACCTTTGGGTCGAAGATATGTGTTAAGAAGCCCCCAAGGAAGGGAGCCAAGACTGTGTCCTGAGGTGATTTTGGGTGATGGAGTGGATTTTTGCTCTGCTGTTAGTGTAAGAGAACCTTGCTTTGTCAGTCCAGGAGAGGCAGCCGGGCTCAGCCCTGGCTGAGGGTTGTCACCCCTCGCTGCCAGCGCCTGCAGAGCCGGACTCGGTCTGATCCTGTGGGAGGGCGAGAGCTGACGGGCACTCGTGTGGTCGGTGGGGAAGGGCTTGTCACCGTCCCCGGTTCCAGGTGACGAGGTCAGTGCATCACCGCATCCCTGAGGGGCCCTGCCTGGTGTGTGCTGGCTGGCCGCAGACCGTTGCAGGTGTAGAGATTATACTGCCTTCTTTTTGGCTATTTTTTTTTTAATAAAAAGAACAAAAGCGAGCTAAAAACAAGAACTTGACCAGTGAGCAGGCAACAATTCTGTCCTGGAAAAGGGAAGCCTTGTGGCTGCCTCTTTTCCCTGGTCAGCCTTCCCAGATCCCGGCTGCACTTGAACTAGGAGCTGTTTCATGTGCCGGCTTGGGTGGGAGTTATCCCTGGGACTTCCGTGGGTGCTCAGGAGGCCCTAAGCCACCGTGGTAGGTAGAGGCGCAGCTTTCTGCGTCTCTGCCCATAGGTCTGTGCCCACAGGTGACGGGGCCTGCCCCAGCCCCAAGCACACAGTCTGCAGGCCTTTCTGTGTCGCTGTCGTATATGAACAGATGAGGCTGTGGGCCCCGAGGAAGGGCAGCCCTATAGCCTGGCTCTCTCACAGTATTTTCTCTTGATCCTGAGTAATTTTTTTTTAACTGACCACTTGGAAAAACATGCCTTGGTTATCTGTGGTTTTCATGTGCTTCCCCTCCCCCTTCCTCGAGAGTGGGACAACTAATCATTGTAGCCTTCGTAAAGAGTCTCAGTGGCCCAGGAGGGGGTGAAGGCAGCCGTCCAGAAGGGCCACAGGGTCCTTATTGCTGCGGTTCGGCCTCAGACAGCCGGGTGAGCTTCGTTAGGAATGATCTGAATGGAGAAGGCAGACAGCCGAAGTTAACATTCCCCGCCCAGCCCCGTTGTAGGAAGAGTTCGGTTCATCCCCCACTTTTGAATGGTGACATTCAGATTAGACATTGACGCTATGATAAGAAAGGGAAAAAATACGTATGTCTACAAAAATAGATAGATCTGAGGCCGCAAGGCGAGCGCGTGACCGCATCAGGACTCCACAAAACCAAACCCCACATCGAACAAAGTGAAGTCCGTACACGGTGACTTTCCGGGTGACCTGTGTGTGTCTGTCCGTTGTGTGTGAGCCCCCTGCCCTGTCGTCCTGTGAACATGCTTTGAGTGGCAGCCATTCTGCTCTCGCGATCACAGGCTGGAGCGCATATGGCCCTCTCAAGGTAATTTATTTTATGCATTTACTGTTTACTGAACAAAGTCTGACTGTGTACCTGGGTGTATTCAGCAGCATTGTCGACGGCGGTCCCCAGTGCTCGCCAGGGAGCCTGCCCTCAAAGTACAGGTTTTACTCTGCCCGTCACTGCGATTTGCACATTGCTCCGTGGACACTCGGAGGCCTGTGTTCTGTTCCCTGTAGATGGAAATGTGCTCTGACCCTGACTGCCTCCCTCGGCAGCTCCTGGCCCTCAGATCAGCCCCCTGCGGGGGTGTCCGCAGCCACCGGGGACAGAACGTGAAGGTGGAACTTCAGACCGAAGCTGGACTGGATCTTCAGGGACAAGCGTGGACTAGCTGCGGCCCTGATGGCAGCCCTGCCCAGGATTGCCGGGAGCGTTTGGCAGACACCGCAGGGCTTGCCACCCCCTGCCAAGGCCCGTTGCAAGCAGGCCAGCCGCTCTGTGGCGTGAGTGGGCGGGGTGTGTCAGCAGCCCTCAGATGCCTTTTCTTCCACCATTAAAAAAATATATATCCCAAGTAACTCGCTGAGGTGTCTCCAGGGAGATCAAGTTTTACCAAAATGAATCTTCCTTCAGCGAACTGACCATACGGATGAATGCTGGCCCTCTTCACAGTTCCCTCCCCAGTGAGAGCGGGGAACCCGTCTGCGTGGTGAGGGTCACTGCAGCATCCCACCCGAAAGGCAGGAGAAGAGGCTGGCGGTCCCGGGGAACTGGGCTGTGTCTCGGCAGCCCCAGCCTGTCCCCTGCTCCCGGAGGCGCCCGAGCGCAGAGAGAGGCGGGAATGGGGAGCTGAAGGACTCGTGAGGGGCCGGGAGGTTGGATGGAGCCTGGTGTTCCGGGCGGGTGGAGAAGGAAGGTCTCGGCCGAGGGTTTGGTGCTAGTCAGATCTGCAAATGCGAACACATTCCTGTGTGAGGCACATCACCATTTGTCAGTTATTGTGAATATGTGTATTTTAAGCAATAAGATTCAGCTGGTTAGACCTTTCTGGGCAGTCTCAGTGGCGCGTTTCCTATGCTGTGATTGTTCTGCACACAGAGTGGCTCTAACCACTGTGAGAAGCCCAAATAAAATCAGTCCCAAAAATCCGACTGCGCTTTTCTTCCTGGAGGACTTTATTCCATTTTTCCCTCTGTCTCAGACTTCAAGGGGTCGGTCGCACCTCAAGGTTCCTGACTGCAGGCGCCTCCCCCTTCTCCACGGGGAGGCTGAGAGAAGTCACACGGCCGTTGCAGACACACTCCTGGGCCGAGCAGAAGCCTCAGGGCCGAGGGCAGGCCAGTAACGCTGCTGCTGAGGCCACACTGTGTGCTGAGGGGTTTCCCCAGGCCCTCTCTCTGCCAAGGGTGTGTGCCTGGTTTTTCAGTGCATTATAAAGGACCACAAGCAGGTTAAAAATCAGACACAAGTTTGGTCAGATACCACGAAGCTAAAACCTGACATGCAGGCACTCTGAAATATCTCTTACTGATAGGGTGGAAATGTGGATGGGCGCTTGGCCTTGGGATGGAATGTGTGAAATACGGATTAGCGAGTCCCCCGACTTCATGCCCAGCAGTGTGCTGCATGCTAAAGAAAGTGGAAGAAATACATCTCTGTGCCCTCTAGAAGCTGTAGTTATGGAGATAAAAACACACTCAGGGACAGTTATGAGAGGTAGGTTGAGATGAAGTGAGTGGTTCGGGTTCAGAATTGTGAGTGGTTGTGGGAGGTAGTTGGGGGTCTTGAATCCCAGGTATGGGGCTCAGAACTGATTTTTAAGCTCTGCGGGAGCCACTGGTGTGCCAGTGTCTGTCATCATGGAACAGTGACTGTTTCCTAAGACTCACTGTCATTTTACTCTCTACTTAAGACTGTCCTGTTAGAACTTTGAGTCAGATGTAAGTCCCCGCTTAAAGGGAAGGAACAGCCCAACCCAGCAAGACTTCTTTTCGGGCAGCCTGCAGGTGGGCAAAGCAAGATGAAGTGGAGCCCTCCCAGGAGGGGTTTCTGCCTTCCCAAACGGAGCACTCACTAGCAGGGAGCGCAGGCAGAGAGCAGCCAGCGTTCTCTTCTGTAGCCCCTTGAGTGTGTCCTGCAGTGAGCACTGCTGTTGCTGGGAGTTCGGTGTGAGCCAGTCATGCCCCTGCCCCCGTCTTTGACCCTGGCCCTTCAGTGGCTCCCCTAGGATGGTTGCTGCCCCTCCAAGTCACCCCCAGGCAGCCACAATAGCATCTGGAGGCGGTTCTAAAGTCTCAGAGAAGAACAGTACATCATTTCTGCCTTCTTTCGCTGACTGCCCTGGCAGAAGAACAAATGTACAACTACGGGCTGCATTTAGAGGCTGTGCGTGTACCCCCGATGCCTAGGTCTGTGGGGCACCCCCAGCTCCCGGGTCACTTGAGTTCCTCCTCCAGGTGACCAAGTTCAAGTGGAGACAGTACAGATGCTCCAAAGCACAAACCACAGTAGCTTTGATAAACAAGAATTTCAAGAAACTCCCCATTCTCGTTTCCTGTTTTAGGGGGAGGGTAAAACCGGGGCTTCACTCAGGAGAAGGGGTGGGACTCGGATTTGGCCGACTGTTGGCCTAACCTGTTGGAAGCCTGCTTATGGCTAGACCCACTGCAAAGGGCTGTGGGTCCAGGGAGGAGTTTGGGATTGTGGGTTTCTACCCTGGGGGTGAGTGATTGCCTTACTGAGAGTTGACTGAGCACCTACCACCACAAGCTCAGGCATTGGCAATGCAAATACCCCATGTGCCTTAGACCCACCTCTTCAGAAGAGCTAATGGTCTGCAGAGGGAGAAAGGCATGCACAGTGTTGGTAGCACATGGAAAGGACCACGAAACAGCACGTGGCGCACAGGACACTGGAAGAGAGTGTGCCCACGAGGGGTTCAGGACAGCCTGGGACAGCGACCTCTGCACTGAGCTTGCCAGGTGAAGAAAGGTGGGAAGGGAATTCTGGGCAAAATGTTCAGCCTGTAGATTATTGAGTGCCCACTGCGTGCCAGGTGCTGAAAGGCACAAGAAAGTGTGGTAGGTGTAAAACGAGAGTGTGGGTGTCATGTCCAAACCTGCGAGCAATTTAATCGTTTTAGATCATTGCCTTCTGGGCAGCGACAGGAGAGAAAGCTGGAGTGGTGAGCTGGTAATAAAAAACGATTGAACTTCACGGTTTTCATTTGTCGGCTGTCTACGTGGTGCTGAGACTTGCGTGAGCACCTCACCCACCTCTCCATCTCAGCCTCTCCTCACGACAGCCCCTGGAGGTACGTGCAGCAGTCATTCCTGCTGTGTTAATGGGGTCGAGGTGTTCAGAGGGGTTGACTGGCTTATCCAAATCACACAGCCAGTAAGTGGCAGAGCCAGAGTTTGCACCCACATTGTTCCACTCCAAAGCCCAGGCAGCCCACTAGTCGGTGGGACAGTTGTATTGGCATCCAGTGAAGAGCTTGGTTTTTTTTTTTTTTTTTTTTCTTGTTTTTTTTTTTTAAGGTGAGGGGACCAAAGAAAGGTGTAGTGAGCAGGGGGGTAGCATGATGAAAGGGGAACTGGACACCTTATCTCAGAAGCTGCTTTGGCCTCCCTTCCCTCCCCTCCCCCTTGTCATAACCCCTCAGGCCCCCAGGTTTGGATGAGCTTCACTGCCAGGGTCCAGCCTCGGTGGGTCTCTGGGTCCCCAAAGGAGGAACGGCTCAGGTGAAGTGAATGGAGCGAGATACAAGGTGGGGTGCCAGAGGACAGTTGGGCATTTTGGGCCCGACTGACTCCCCGAGAAGAATCAATTTTTATTTTTATAGGGGAGGTTATACAACCTCCAATGCATAGTGTGATTATTAAAACAGAAACCATAGAAGTAACTATGGTAACTTCAAAAAGTACAGAAGGTTTTACAGGTCAATCATGTTAAACAAAGGTTATTCTGACCAAGAGGGTTATCAACCAGATAGCCAACGAAGCTATATGGGCACAAACTTGCAGGTGCCAATTAGTAACTAGGGATTGGTCTAAGTTAAAAGGGTGCAAGGAGTGATTTATAGGTTATACAGAAATTAGCTATTGTCTGTTGAGGTTAGATTTGTCTAGGTTAGGTAACTGGTTTCCTGATTTATACATCTTGGGGGGGGGGCATGTTTTGTATTCGTTTCCATGTATTGAGATTATTATATTCAACTAAAACTCCTTGCTTCTTTACCCACCTGGTCCCATTAATAAACATTCCTGTCCAGGGTATGGGAGGGGTAGTGGGTCTAATAAATCTTGAGCTTTTAAGTGCTGACTCCTTAAGGCACATTCCTAGCAACAGCTTCCTCCAGCGTTTTGGCAGCTGGTCTGCCCATAGTTTAATTTTGTCCTTAACTTCCCAGAGTGGGGGGGAGTAGGCAGCATTAGGATTGTTAGGGACTTCTGGTCTGAGGTCAGCAAATCATTTCGCGCAGAATCAGAGGCATCGTGCAGATTTTTTGTTAAAACGCACAGGTATCCAAAACCCCCACCACCTATTGCTAGCAGGGACAGGCATACAGGAGGAGAGAGACAGGAGATCCGGCCACAGTCACCTCTGGTGTGCAGATGCGTCTCATCTGACCTAACTGTCAAGGGTCCGCTGTTGGTCAGCTCTGGACACTTCACCTAACAGAGCCCCTCCCAGCTGAAATGGCCTCCAATTTCTAAAGGGAGGTGTAACTTCTTGGAAACATAAAATTTCCAAGCGTTGAAGCTCTGGATCTTTGTATCTTTTCCTGCAAAAGTGTTTTGTTTTTCCTCTGAGGAGATAAAAAGAGCTCTGGGGTTCGATTCCCAGTCAGGATACATGCCTGGGTTGCAGGTTCGGCCCCCTGGGTTGTGTTACAGAAGGCAATCACATTGATGTTTCTCATGCTTTCTCCCTTCTCTAAAATAAAATATATTAAAGAAAAAAGAGCTTTGGGTGACTTACGAGGGGAGGAGAGGATGCATCTGGTCTGAAGTCTCTCGTCACTCAGTGTGCGCCAGCTCCTCGCCACAGTTTAACCTTCCGTTGCGCATCTCACCAAGAAGTCTGAAGAAGCCCAATCCTACTGGAAGTGTTACAGAACATCCTCAGTTTGGGAACCATGAAAAGTTTGTCTCGAGGCTCTCCATCTGCCCCCTGGCCAGCCTGCCCTGGCTCTGGGGGAGGGAGAGGGCAGCTGGCAGGCCAGCCACAGCTGCCAGAGTAGGCAGCTGGGGGCCTTGTCCTTCAGGTGGGCCATCCGGACACACCTGCTCCTCCTGACCCAGCCGGTGGCCTTCGGGCGGTTTGTATAAAACCCTGAGAGGCCCTGGCTGGTGTAGCTCAAGTGGGTTGAGTTTGGGCTGCGAACTAAAGGGTCGCTGGTTTGATTCTCAGTCAGGGCACAGGCCTGGGTTGCAGGACGGGTCCCCAGTGGGGGCCATGTGAGAGGCAACCACACATTGATGTTTTTTCCCTCTCTCCATTCCCCTCTCTCTAAAAAGGAATTAAATCTTTAAAACAAAACCCTGAGAGAAGGGCTTATTTTGTGGATCTGGGTACAGGCAATGACCCATAATACATATTTGATCCTCAGCAACACTATGAGGTTGGTGGCACTGTTTCTACGCACACCTCAGCTGCCCATAGTACAGATGAGGAAACTGAGGTTTAAGAAGGCCAGGTAAGTTGCCCACGGTCATTCGGTCTGTAAATGACGACATGGAACTTGCCTCCACAGCCTGATTTCTCCCGTGGCTTCGGTTGGTGTGGAACTGGCCTGTTCCCACAGCTCTTTCTGCTGCTGCTCCTCACCAGGGCCACAGGTAGTGGGCGGCACGAGTGGTGAGTTACCCCATGGTACAGATGGAAGAAGCGGGGTCAAGAAGCTGGGAATGGCCCTGGCTGGCATAGCTCAGTGGATTGAGTGCAGGCTGTGAACCAAAGCATCGCAGGTTTGATTCCCGGTCAGGGCACATGCCTGGGTTGCAGGCCACGACCCCCAGCAACCGCACATTGATGTTTCTCTCTTTCTCTCTCCCTCCCTTCCCTTTCTAAAAATAAATAAATAAATAAATAAATAAATCTTGAAAAATTAAAAAAAAAAAGAAGAAGCCAGGAATGGACCTAAGATCCAGGGCTAGGAACCCAGGGAGTTCTTGTCTGGGGACTAGAACCTTGGTGTTCAGGTCCTCCATGTCTGGTCCTCTCTCTCCACCCCACTCTGTGATTGGATTTTTGTCCTATGGAGTCGGGTGTTTACACCTGTACGCATGACTGGAGAGAGGACCCCTCCTCTGCTTCTGGAGTCATGGCCATTAGAGGCCGACCAGCACAGTCCTGCATTCACCACCATCCCCCCCCCCGCTGTACCCCAAGGTTCCCAGGGAAGGGGGCCACTCATCTCTCCTGGGGGGGGCAGCTCTTAGCTCCCGAGAGTCGGTTATTAGGTTTTCGGGAACAGTACGAGCTGTAGTAAATGGCATGTACTATATAACATAAGGGTAAATAGCAGTGCTACCCCGCAGCTCTTCCCAACACCTGGCTGCTCAGTGGCTCACACTGGTGGCTCGAAACCTGTAGAGGTGGGAGTGTCTCCATTGAGGTACGCAGCACACAGCAGCAGGGCGGGTCCCCACTGCCAGTGCCGGAGCCCTGCTCGCTTTTGCTCTCCCATTGCGCACTGTGGTGCCCACATCCCTCCAGGCTGCTTGTGCTGGGGGCTGGGGTCAGCCACTGCTGCCCAAGGACTCTCCCTTGGGCTCTTCAGCAAGGCCTGGGGGCACTGGTCGGTGAGGGCCAGGACTGAGTTGGGGGATAGCAGGGAATGGTGTACTACCCCCAGAGTAACAAAGCCCTTGGGAGGAACACAGCGCTGCTGTGATGGAAGACCTTGACCCTCCTTCCTTTCGAGGGATTCCCTGATCCCTTCTCTCTGAAACCTTGACCAGGTAGGGTCTCAGCCTTGGCCTGCTGGCCCTCCTGGAGACCCCTGTCGTCAGAAGGGAAGGACGGGGTGTGGATGATCTGACTCGGGTCTGGCTGGCCTCAGGGAGCTGGGGTAAGGGCCTCTGTCCAAGGTCAGTTTTTCCAGGGGCATCTTGGGACTTCTTCCACTTGCAGACTGGCCAGTAGGCAAGGTTTCAAGGTACCGATGTCAGGGTTTGAAGAAGTCTGGGTCCCAGTTTCTAGTGAGGCATCTACAGACTTCCTGGGCTTACGGAGAGGGGAGCAGGGGCGGGGCCCCGGAGCTTCAGCCAAAGGCGCCGTGGAGGCCCTGTGGCAGGACAGCGCCGGGAGAGGGAGACCTGCTCCTCACTGGGGACCAAGAGGAGAGGGATGGGTAGTGGTGGGTTGAATTGTGGGTCACACACTGTCCCCCAAAGCCAAGTATTGAGGTACACGCAGCTGATGATGCCTGTTTGCACCGAAGCAAACCAGATCCGCTGCCCGCTATCAAAATATAAACTCGGTCCCACCGCTCTCCACCATCTCCGCCTCTGCGACCAGCCCAGCCTCTCCCTCCCTCGCGGCTCCGCTGGCGGCCCTCTGCAGATCCACCTCCGCTCAACAACGAGGTCGGCCTTTTAAAAATATAAACCGGATCTTTCCACTTGTTTAAACCCTCCTAGCACACTTCAGATAAAAACCTGTCGATTCCTTCCTGCTAACTCAAAGGCTCCAGGGGACCCGGCCCCTGTCTCCGGTCAGACCTCATCAGGGACCGCCCAGCCCTCCGTTTGCTCTGCTCTGCCCCACACTGACCCCTCCCACCGGGAGAACGTCTCTCCTGCGCCTCCCTCGGCCAGGGGGCGGTCTCCCCCAAGGCATCCGCGCCTTCCCGCACCGCGGGCCGACCCGGGCCACGCCCCTCCTCCGCCGTCCTCTTTTCAAATCGTCATCCCCTGGTATAACTGACAACAAAGTACGTATGTGTCTCTGAACTGCTTGTTTATTCGTTGGCCCTTGCTAGAAATATAAGCTTCGGGGCACCAGGGAGCTTGAGTGCCCAGGGACAGTGGGCGGCGTGTAGGAGGTGCTTAATAAAACATTTATTGAAAGAGTGAGTGAACAATTAAACGCATGAGCTGCTCAGAGACCCTCCTCCCACTTTCTTTAAAGAAGGATAATGTAATGATATTCACAAATATAATGATTAAGCTCAGGGACCTTCTTCTTTTGTTTTTCTAATCCTCACCCGAGGACATTTTTTCATTGTTGAGGGAGACAGACATCCCTGAGGGAGAGAGATATTTCCTCCTGCACGTGCCCTGACCAGGGATTGAACCAGCAACCATTCGGTTTCCGGGAGCACATTCCAACCAACTGAGCCACAATGGCCAGGGCCAGGGACCTTCTTAAGAAAAACTTGAGCTTATGCACATCCCTGTCAGGGCTGCAGGGCCGAAGAGAACGCAGAGTGGGCTAGGAGGAGGGAGGAGTGGTGGAGTGGCGGAGCAGCGCTTCTAATTCTGTGCTGTGGGGCCACACTTGGCGGAGCGCTACCTACGGCTTCTAGGTGCTACCTTCAGCGTGGGCTTCCTTCCAGGCCTGGCGCACCTTAATCTTCACTTTGTAAGAGTCGATCTGAAAGACCACGTTGGGGGTGCCCTCCAGGGAGGGCAGCTGCCCGTCATCCGAGACCCCCAGGTCAAACCTTTGCAGCATCCAGGACAGGAAGAGAAAGAGCGCCTGGCGGGCCATGTTCTCCCCGACGCAGGAGCGCGGTCCTGCTCCGAAGGGCAGGTAGCTTAACGATGGCAAGATGAGCTGGCTCCCCGTGGGGTCCAGGAAGCGCTCTGTGGGGACATACGGCAGGGGTCAGGCAGGGGTCAGGGCAGGAGTAAGTGAGGGGTGCCTCTGCCCGGCCAGAGGAGCCCCCGTCAGGGATGTGCACAGCCTCACCTGGGGGAATCTCAGCCTGGGAGAGACACAGCCCTACCCTCGGGCAGCCCTTCCTCACACAGAGGACATGAAATGTCCAGCAGGTGGAAACGCCACCATCCAAGGGGAGAGAGGGCCGACTTCTTGGGGGACGTGTGCCTAGAAGGCCTCTTGGAGGAGGAGGTTTGCAGTTAGTGGAAGGACAAGTAGGAAACCCAGCCGTGAAGAGTTTGGTTAAACCCAGAGGGGGATGGGGGTGCTCTAGCAGCCCCCTGGCGGAGGGGAAGTAGTGCTGGGCTGCGGCCTGGGAGCAGGGCCGGACGCGGACTCACCGGGCATGAACTGGTCCGGCTGGTGCCACTCCTTCTCGCTGTGATGCAGTGCCCACAGGTTGATGATCACGTTTGTGCCCTTGTCAATGGCAAACTCACCAATGCTGTCCCAGGAGGGAGAGGAAAAGGGCGTCTGGCATATCGTCCTCCCCCACCTGCTCAGCCCCGAGCCTCCACGGCCCTCCACTCCGGAGGCAAGGGCCCTTTACTCTCTCATGCCCACCCCCTCGTCTTTTCCTCGGCTTCCACCAGATTTCGTGTGAACCCAGCTCTTCCCCAGCGCTCGCTCCCTGACAAGCACTTGTGAAGCAGCTCTTCCGTGCGAGGACGTTCACGTCTGGCAGGGCGTGTGCGCATGTGTTGCGAGCTGGTGCAATGTGTGTTGTGGCTATTGGGCCGAGTGGGAGCACAGAGCCCGCCTTTTGTCCCAGACCCCACGTCTCTAGGACAGCAGGCAGCTTCTGAGGGAGCTCAGGTGGGTCTGTGGATTAGTCGCTGGGGGTTAGTGGGTGGTGGGTATGTTGATCAGTAGGATCATTGACTGTCCGTGGTTGACCACAGGTGGATCAGCAAGGTGGTGGGCTGGGGGAGTGGAGGAGGGGCTGGGTGGGCTGGCAAGCAGCGTTGAGTGCATCTTGGGGCTGGACGTCACTGGGAGGGAAAGCACACCTGGAGTCAGTGATAGCCTTGTGGGGGATGAGCGTCGGCGCCACGGGGCGAATGCGAAGCACCTCTCGGATGGTGGCCTCCAGCAGAAGGAGGTGGTTCCGGTCACTGATAGTTGGGGTGCGACTGAAACCTACATTCTGGTCAATCTCCTTCTGGATCTTCTTTAGCAACTGGGGACCAGAGAAGGGTAATGTGACCAGAGTGTCTTTAAGTCCAGGAGAAGCATGGGCTTTGAGGAACCCTACTGTCACATCTAGAAGAGCTGGCCCAGCCCCTGTTCAGGGGGTGCTCTGCAGCCTAGGCTCTCCTTCCAGAAGATGGGGCAGTGCCACCCTAGGGTGAGGGCGGAGCAGGCTAGTCTTCCTGCATGGAAACCCTGGGGCGGTGCCTCGTCCTCTGAGGCCAGAGTTGCATCTGGCTGGGGTCAAGGGTGGTTGGGAAGACTGGAGTAAGGAGAAGCCCACCTGAGGATTGTGCAGCAGGAAGGCCACCGTCCACTTCACCACAGAAGTGGTGGTCTCCAGACCAGCCCCAAAGATGTCCCCTATGGTAGCAAGATTGTATCGGTCCGAGAGCAGCTTGGACTCCTGGTCTGGGCCAGTGTTGTTATTGACCGAGTTCACCTGCGCTTGAATCAGTATGTCCACCAAGTTAGTGACCGAGTCGCTGCTGAAGTTCTTCTGGTTGGGTGAGATTGGGAAATAGTGATAAGGAAGGAGCCCCATCTACAACACTCTACCATACTTCCATCCTAGACTGGAGATACAAAGGCGTCTTCCACTTGGAAGTGAGGGAGTGAAGTGAGTCTAGTCCAGACCTATGAGCTTGTGGAGGTGAGGCAGCTCTAGGTCCTCTTTAAATTTGGTGGGGGAGGGAGGTGGACCTGGGTGGTGCGGCTCAGTGGATTGAGTGCCAGCCTGCGAACCAAAGGGTCTCCGGCTCAACTCCCACTCAAGGGCACATGCCTGGGTGGCAAACTAGGTCCCCAGTAGGGGGTGAACAAGAGGCAACCACATATTGATGTTTCTTTCCCTCTCTTTCTTCCTCCCTTCCCTTCTCTCTAAAAATAAAATAAATAAAATATAAATAAATAAATAAATAAATTTGGGGGGGGGGTGGACAGGTCCCCTCTAGGATCTTCAATCCCTCACTTCTCCATCCCTATTCATTAGTTAAGTCAGTTTTTAATGAGCACCTACTACGTGCAAAGACTCTCTGCTAGCTGCTGGAGATCCTATGGTGTTCAAAGTGGACCCCAAACCCTGCTCTCAGGACACTTTCAAGCTAACTCAGGATCCCTGCTGCTCCATCCCCTACCTTATGTTTCTCATAGATTGAACTCAGCAAATCATCTCTCATTTTCATACAGTTCTTCATCATCTTTATGGTTTTGTTGGGGAAAATCTGGAAAGTAGGAAGGAACGTCAAACCCATCCCTCTCACATTTTGCTTCTACAGCTGCCAGAATCCCTCCCGGGGGTAGATCCCAGCCTTGTGTCTCCAGAGAGCTCTGCTCCAACCCCAACCTTCAGGCAGAATGGAAGGCGAGAGGGGGGCGTGAACGGGATCACCAACGACAACCAGGACCATTCCAAACCAGGGAGAAGGGGGTGGTCTCCACTCCCCCTGCCTCCCCCGCCCCACCCCCTTCAGTCAAACATCAGACACCAAAGTTTCCTTAGTAGGCTCTGTTTCGTGCCCACCCTTGAAGAGTAAGAAAAACTTGAGTCTGAAGCCCTGGGCAAGTTTTTTAACTTCTCAAGGCCTGTATACTCATCCGTTTAGGGATAATAAAACCCACCTCCAAGGGGAATGCCATGATTAATGCATGCAGATTGCTTGTTACTGGCACACGGCAGTTAGTACATAAATGAGAGCCGTTAGTTATGAGTATAACATGCATGACTAAAAAGCTAAACCTATGTATGTAGACAAGCAGCAAAGAGTTAAGAGGCAGAGATGGCAGAGGTCAGTGTGTCTGAGGTGGCCAGGAGGAAGGTGGGTCTGGAACTGGGCGGTAAGAAGAAAGCAGAAATGGGGGCACCCGCAGGGTCTGCTGGGCTCGGCAGGGGGGCCTGTTCTCATGCCTACCTTCAGCATAGGGAATATGTCTACCATACTGTTCTGGCCCAGCGATTCCATGATGCCTTCATTGTACGTGTGTATGGTCTGCAACGCAGGATGTCCCTTCTTGAAGGAGGTGTTGAAGCAGATAAAGCAGATTATGTTGGTCACCGCCAGGAAGAGTGGCAAGGACAAATCTATGGACTGGCCATTTTGGGTGTCCAGGAAGTCACAAAATGAACTGATTTCCTGACATACTGAGGGAAGAGAAGGACATGAGGTTGGGGTATTAAGCAGCACTCTCACCCCATCACTACCGGTTCCGTCTTTATCAGGGACGGATTGCAGATGGCCACTAGATGGCAGCAGTAGCCAAGAAAACTCTAGGTTGAGCCCCTTGCACCCCTTCTCCCGCAGTAGCCCTCTTCTCCCTCGGGAGCTCCCGGGGCCGGCAGGGCACTCACTGATCTTTTCTAGCTTCAGGTCTCCATCCTTGAACACGGAAAAGGTGGCCCGCACCAGCTTCCGATGCAGCTGCCAGGCGTCACCGTAGTCGGCAAAGGCAACGCCCTTTTGCTCATCTGACAGGATATCTAGAGTTGTCTTTGGAGAGCAGGAAAGGCTGGATCAATCAGACATGCCCCGCCGGTCCTTACCCTGGGTCTCCTGCACCCATTCCCCGGACCCAAGGGAGCCAAGCTGTGGGGTGTCATTGCATCTCTCCACCGGGACTGCGAGGCCTTGGCAGACCAGGGCCCAAGCCCCTCTAACCCCTGATTCCATCAGAGAGAGTGAGGAAGAAGGGACGCTCAGTTCGAATACAGGGGTTCTGGGGTTCTGTTCAATGTCAGGGTCACCTCTGGGCCTCTCTTATCAGTTGCTGACTGGGTGGTTGAGGAGAGCAGCTGTGGATGAGGTAAGCTCTCTGAATCCGGCCATCCTGGGGGCAGGGGTGGGCAGTGGAGGGGCTTGCAGAGACCGAGGACTACCCAGACCTCTGCCTTTTCCTGGGTCCTCTGGTTGATGCTAAAGGCACAGGAGCTCGCCTCCTGTTCGTGTGCCCTTCCATGGCCAGGCTGTGTGCCCATCACAGGGCCACAACCGAAGACTGCAGATGTCTCGTCTGCCCAGTCTGAACTTGGGGTCAAGCCATCTCTTCCCAGAGGCACACGAAAAGCTTAGGCTTCAAAGCCTCCCCTTTTCTCTTCCCTGACTCACAAACCCCAACTGACTGGCATCCTCCTTCCTTTTTGCACCGAGGAGAAGCGTTCAGCAGAGTTGGGAGGGAGGCAGTTGGGCAGCAAACCTGGCCTGATCAGAGATGAGTGTCTGGGGAGCCCTGCCTTGGGCGTTCGGGGTGGTGCTCAGCAGCAGGGCGAGGGGGTGGGCACCTGCGGTGCTCTGGGCAGGTAGCCCGCTGTGAGCTGGGGTCGGCTCCAGAGACACGGCAACCCCAGCCCTCCCAGACCAGGCTGCTCCCTTGCACTTTCCCACAGAGGACAGTAATGACTACTCCCACGTTTCACAGGAAGAGGAACATCCATAAAGCTATTTATTGAGCACTTACTGCACTGGGCACTGGGCTAAGATTTTTGCATGCACTATCCCAGTTAATTAGGGAAGTCTTAGGCTCAGAGAGATCCTTATCCAGTTTAGGGCTGAGATGACGGGAGTGAGGACTCCCTGACCCCCTGCACCCAGGCCACTGCACCCAGCCCACTGTCCCTTCTGGGCAGCCCTGGACAGGAGGTCTTCCTTTCATTCTTCCTGCCTGGGTTAGAGGCTAGGTAGGACCTTGAGGGGTTGCTCCCCACCAGAAGCCCTGCTAGTCTGTTTTTAGGAAGAATACAGGTTGTTAGAGCTGGAAGGGTCATTCCAGGCATGGTCTTGGCCCAAGAACTGAACAAACCCACGGGTGGTGAGAGAGGAGAGACAGTGGGCACTGCTTACCACTTGGGGCCGCCCGGAGAATTCCTTGCCCTTCTTGATAAGCACCTCTTTGGCCAGCTGGTGGTGGCCGATCATCACTGTAGTCTTGCTACCCATACGAAAAGAATAGATGGGGCCGTATTTTTCTTGCAGCTTGAAGAAGTTCACGTGCGGATGGCCACTTCTGGGGATGAATGGCAGGCTGCCCACCAAGGGCAGGGATGGGAGGCTCTTGGGGTACTTGCCACTTGGGTGTTTTGGCTTGGGCCAAAAAACACAGGCTAGGGTCAGGAGCAAGAGAGCCCAGAGCTCCCACATGGTGGCCTGGTGCCGGCAGGTAGGATGCACAGGTCCGGAGAGGAAGGGCTGCAGCCACCCTGAGAGGCAAGGAGGCCTTTTTAAGGGCTGTCACGATCTTTACCTTGGCTGGGTGTTATCTCTTGCCTTGTGGGAGTTTATCCTGGAATGCAGCCAAGTCCAAGCTCTCTCGTAGAATGGGGAAAGGAAGGGGGAGTGCAGGCCTTCTTAAGGGCTGGCTTAACCCCAGGGCAGACCTCTAAGGGAGGGGCAAAGGGAGGGGCAAAGGAAGAGTCTGACGGCTGGTCCCCCTCCCTTTTCCCAGAGTACGCCAGAA
Organism: Phyllostomus discolor; assembly: GCF_004126475.2. Lineage (NCBI taxonomy): Eukaryota > Metazoa > Chordata > Mammalia > Chiroptera > Phyllostomidae > Phyllostomus > Phyllostomus discolor. Next base: position 154,859,789 of record NC_040907.2, read on the forward strand.
GCAGACAGCATCGGGGTCAGGAATCAGGTCTGGGACATTCCATGTAAAATCAAAAGCACTAGACAGGCCAAGTCACACTGGACAGTGATGGGAAGGACCCAGAAGTCCTGACTGGTGTTTGGCCGCTCTTTCCAGAGGCAGAAAAGCCCTAAGGTTGAGAACATGGGCCCTAGAGTCAGGTAGGTTTGGGTTCAAATCCTAGCTTGACCACTTTCTAGCTCTATGATTAAAAAAAAATTATTGACTTTAGAGAGAGGAAGGGAGAGAGAGGAAAAAAAACATTGGTTTGTTGCTCCACTTCTTCGTGCATTCCTCGGTTGCTTCTTGTCTGTGCTCTGACCAGGGATCCAACCTGCAGCCTTGGCATTATGGGGACAATGCTCTAACCAACTGAGCTACCTGGCCAGGGCTCAGTTGAATTTTTTTTAAATTGGTTTTATTACATTAAAATATACATTACAAATTTTACCATTGTAAGTGAACAATTAAGTGGTGTTAAACACACTCACAAGCTGAACCGCATCGCCTGTCTACTTCGGACCCTTTATCATCCCAGACAAACTGTGCTGCGAAGTGGCGACTCCCCATTTGCTTCTCCCCGAGGCTCCTGGTAACCTTTACTCTACTTCGTCTCCGTGAATACGTCCCCTCCCATACGTAGAATCATACCATTTTGTGTGTGTTTGTTTCTGGCTTACTACACCCACCATAATGTCCTCGAGGTTCATCCATGTTGTAGCAGGTATCAGAATTTCATTCCCGCTCCGGCCAGGTAGTCGGTTACAGCGTCGTCCGACCTGCCTAGGCTGTGGGTTTGATCCCCAGCCAAGGCACATACGAGAAGCCACCAGTGTTACATAAATAAGTGGAATAAGCTGATGTTTCTCTCTCTCTCCCCCCCACTCTAAAGTCAATTACAGTTTAATACTACTTCCAGGTGTACACCCCAGTGATCAGACATCATACAATTTACTAAGTTATCATCCCGATTAATCTCAGACCCGTCAAACAGCATACATGATTATCATGATATTAGTGACTACAGTCCCTGTGCTGTACTTTACATCCCCATGACTGTGCTGTGACAACCACTTCGTACTTCCTGAGCCCTTCACGCTTTCACCCCTCCCTCAACCTACTCCCCTCTGGCAACCTTCCAATTGTTTTCTGTATGCACAAGTCTGTTTCTGTCCTGCTTGTTTATATATTTTGTTTCTTAGATTCAGTTGTTGATAGACATGTATTTTCAGGCATTTTGTCCTGTTCTTTCATTTGGGCCATGTTACTTTGCCTCCTTGTTTCGGCAGCCTCCCTGTGGTTGTTTCTACCTATTAGGTAGGACTGCTACGTCTCCCAGGCTTGATAGAGTGGCCTCATGTAGTAGGAGTCCTTTAGGGTCCAGTGGCAATGGCCTCTCCGATCACCCGACCTGGGCACTCTAAGTGCACCCCCTACCCCGTGGGCTGTGTACACCCTTCTGTTGTAGCTAAGCCTTGATTGCTGTTGGCCCAGCACCTCGCAGGATTTACCTTCAGGCCACTCAGCTGCAAGGACTGGCTGAGATCACCCCCCACAGACCTCTGATCAGCTGTGCCGGGACCTGCCCCACAGAGCAGGACTCACTGCACTGGGGCTCTGGTTCCCACCGAGTCTGCCCCTGAGCGTGGCGGCTACAGAGGTGGCTGGGTGGTGGGGCTCCACAGGGCCTGCAGCTGGCCACTGGGTGCTGCGGCTCTGGGGCCTCCTGGGAGGTGCAAGTCAAGGCTAGCTGTCACCTGTGTTCTGCCTGGGCAACTTGGCATGGGCCACAAAGTGATCTGCAGATGGCTGCTACTTATGTTGGGCTTGGAAGAGGCTAAGCTGGGAACCAAGGCCAGCTGCTGCTAGTGCCGGGCCTGGGGCCACTTAGCATGAGGCACAGGGCACACTGAGGCCGGATGCTGTTTGTTTGAGCGATTTTAGGAAAATCTGAAGCAGGAGCCAAGACAGGGTACTGGTATGGAAAAGCCACTGGAAACAGCTCGGGTGGGGCATGGCCTCAGGGAATCACCAGGGTGGGGCAAACAGTATAGCCGGACTGATGGAGTCTCAGATGTGAAGCCTGGCTGCCAGCTCTGTGTGGGGAGGGCTCATCAAAAGAACAATGCCTTCTGTCAGCACTTCTGTCTGGGAGAAAGCTGTCCCTGAAGCTCTGCCGTGATGCTGGACAATTCGGTTCCTCCCCACGTGTCCCTAGTTCTCACCAAGCTGCTACCCTAGCCCTGAAGCTTAGAGCGAGTGAGTCTGACTGAGTCCACTCACGGGCCCTTTAAGACGAACTGCCTGGGACTCCAGAAGCCTGCCAGCACACTCGGCCACAATCCACCCTGCACCCTGCCCTGATTTTTACATCCAGAAGTGACGGGGACTGCTCTTCCTGGCCCTGGAGTCCTGGGCTGGAGGGTTAGTGTGGGGCCGGGGCCTCTAGCTCCTCGGGAAGCACCCCCACAGCAGAGATACCCGTCCCGACTTTCATCCACTACACGTCAGAGTGAGACTAGTCCGTTCCAATTCTCCGCCTCTCCTGCCAATCTCAGTGTGGCTTCTTCCTTTTCCTCGTTGTAGGACTTCCATTTAGCCAGACTTTAGATGGTTCTGAATGGTGGCTGTTTTGTAGTTTAGTGGTAGCTTTGATGTGGTTGTGGGAGGAGGCGAGTGCCACCTTTCCCTCTGCCATCATCTCGCCCGTAAGTCCCACTGAAAGTTCTGCAGCAATGGAGAAACTGGGGGACCGTGGCGGTTTAGGGGGTTGAAACTGGTGTCAGTGCTGGGGTGGGCTGGATGAGGAGACCCTGTGCACAGTCTGACAGCTGGCTGAGAAGTGGGGAGTCCCGAGTCCTGTGATCCAGGCAGGGTCCTAAGTGGGGTCACCCCGCTGGTAGAAAAATATAAATGAGTCCTTTCTAAAGTGAATGCCAAAGTCGTTCTCTGATATTTCACTCCTAATCACAAACAAGAAATGGAAATTTAAAAAAAAATTGTTGCTTCACATTTTTATCGCCATATTGTAAAAGTTATAAGTGATAACTACAGAGAGTGTGGAATGTGATGGCTAAAAATAAATGAAAATTTGAAATATATTTTTTTAACCTCAGCGAGGCCATGTTGCATTTTGGAGATACAGACATGTTTCTGTCCCAGGACTCTGCCACAACATCGTTGTTGTGGCTGCATATTCCTCACTTGTACGCGAATCACGTGTACAGGGTGTTTAACTGGCCCTGACATTCAGGCTATCTGTGTGTTCGTCTGTATTGATATCAGCAACACGAAGGAATAGCCTTGTAGCGACACTTTTGTGTACAACCATTATCATTTTCTGAGGATGGAGCCCTAAAAGCAGGATTGTTGGTTAAAGGCCGTGTACGCCTGTTTTAAAGACTCGTGAGCCCTGGGTGGTGTGGCTTGGTTGGCTGGAGCATCCCATGGACTGAAGGGCTGTGGTTCGCTTCCTGGTCAGGGCACATGTCTGGGTTTCGGGTTTGGTCCCAGTCAGGGTGCGTGCGGAAGGCAATGGATTGATGTTTTTCTTTCTCTCTCTCTCCTGCTTCCTCTCTGGAATTAAAAAAGAAGGTGATAAATACTGACTTATTTATGAAATGTGTTATATTAATAGACATCTTGGTATCTAGACATTCCTAGAATAACAGTAACTTATCTAGAGTGTCTTCTTTTAATATAGAATTAGATTCTCTTTGTAGGAAACTTAGGATCTTATTTTTTCACATCTGTAGTCATATGACAAATTGCATTGTAGTTTTATTTATGCATTGTCAAGTTTTGGTATTATGATTTTACTGTTTTTTTAAAGTTATTGGACAACGTTTTAATATATGTCCTAAAGCAGATTAAACAATACAGGAATTATCTATTCTTTGAAGCTGTAAAGACAGGTGACCATGAGCCCTGGCTGATGTGGCTCAGTGGATTGAGCACCAACCTGCAAACTGAAAGGTCACTGGTTCGATTCCCAGTCAGGGCACATGCCTGAGTTGTGGGCCAGGGCCCCAGGTTGGGGCGTGTGAGATGCAACTGATAGATGTACCTCTTGCACAGTGATGTTTCTTTCCCTCTCTTTCTCCCTCTCCTCTCTTCTCTTCTCTCTAAAAGTAAATAAATAAAATCTTTAAAAAAAAAACAACAAAAAACAGGTGACCATGAGAAGTATCAGGTCCCAGGGCCTTTTTTTTTTTTTTTTGAGAGATAATTCTCTCATAGTTCTGGAGGCCAGAAGTCCAGGATAAGGTGCCAGCCCGGTCACTTTCTGGTGAGAGCGCTCTTCCTGGCTTGCATGCAGATGGCCACTTTCTCACAGGGCAGCTGGAGAGACAATTCTCTAATGATTCCAGTTTTTCCAATAGCTATTGGCCTTCTCAACTCTCCTGAGTCTTCTTGAGTAATTTTGACAATTAATATTTCTTTCTTTATTTTTTTAATATTCAATGATCTCTGAACTTTTTTTTATTGGTCTCCCGTCCCCCTGCCAAGGGGTGCCCCACTTCTGCCTTTAACACCTCAGAATTTTGGTGGCGCTGACCTCAGACACCACCTTGCCGCCCGCAGTCCTGCAGGTGTTGGTCTTTTGCATGGATTGTAGGGAGTGGCTATTGTCCAGGGTGTCTCCAAGATTGAAGTCCTCCCCTTCTTCCACTAGGTGACAGTAGGTTGCAATCTCAGCCTCCAGCTTGACCCTGATGTTCAAGAAGGCCTTGTGCTCCTGGGCCTGGGCCAGCTCTGACTCCAGGTGCAGCAGGGCCTTGTTGAGCTGTTCCATCTGCCTGGCATGGCGCATCTCCGCCTCCCTCAGGCCGTTCTCCATGCTGGCCTGCAGGTTTCCCATGGGTCCAGGCCGATCTCCAAGGCCTGGGCTGCACAACTCAGCTCCAGAATGTCATCTCAGCAGCTGCTATCTCAGAGGTCTACGAGGTGACCACTGAGGTGCTCTCCTCAATGTGCTGGGACAAGTACTTGTCTAGCTTCTTTGGTTCTTCTGAGCCAGCTGTGACACTGGGCCTGGGTGTTCTCATGATGTTGCGGAGCTCCTGAGATTTGGGAGCATCCAACTCCATGGTCGACTCAGACTTGGCAGTCTGGTTTTATAGACCATTTACTTCCTCCTTGTGGCTCTTCTTCATGAAGAGCATCTCTTCCTTGAGAGCCTGGATCTCTGTTTCCACCTGTAGCCGAGTGGTGTTGGTGTCGTCAATGACCTTTTGGAGCCCCTTGATGTCCCTCTCCACAGACTGGCAAGTGGCCAGCTCCATCTCATACTTGACTCTGAAGTCATCAGCAGCAAGATGGGCACTGCCAATCTGCAGACGTGGGCATTGTCCACAGAATTTGCAAGGATCTGAGCCCTCAGGTACTCAATGGTCTGGAAATAATGCCCTCAGTCCCTGACCTGGGATCCCTTCTTCTCTAAGTGTTCTCAGATTTTGCTCTCCAGTTTCTGATGATCAGCCTCCTGGCTTCTCACCCTCTCCAGGTAGGAGGCCAGGCCCTCATTCAGGTGTTGCATAGTCTCCTCACTTTGGATGCCTCCAATACCCGCCAGACCCCCAGCCATCCCCATAGCCAGGTCCCTGGATCCCCAGCTACCCCACATGCTGGTGGAGTGGGACACGAGGATCCAGGAGCCCAAGCTCCCGGCACCTGCATAGACGCTGGCCGAACTGCTGGCCAGCCGTACCCGGTGGCTGTGCAACTTCACGAAGCCCAGGGTCTACTACCAGTTTGTGTGGGAGCTGGAGAGGGTGCTGAAGCTCATGTTCAGGGAGGGAGGTGAGAGGCCAAGAGCCTGGTTCAAGCAGCAGTTGGCAACTAATATTTCTTAAAAGGTTTCACTTTACTTTTTTTTTCTTGACTTGACATGTCAGAAGTTTTATTAGTCTTTTCAAAGAACCTCCTTTGGGATTTATCCATCAGGTCTTTGATGTGGGTTTATTTTGTTCTCCATTCTAATAAATGATCAATGCAAAACAACCATTGTAACTTTATATCAGAATTCAGATGGAAAGCTTGTGAATTCCACTTTCCTTGCATCCCTGTTTGTTCTTGTGGCTTGTCTAAAACATGAGCCCATTATGTCCTACAGCTGGAATCGATGACCCCAGAACTCCATTCCTAGGTATTTAAGCGGTAGAATGCACGTACATGTTCACCACAAGGCATGTTCAAGAGTGTTCAGAGCAGCACTATGTGTAATAATCCCAAACTAGGAAAACCCCCAACATTTATTTATTTATTTATTTTTCAAAGATTTTTATTTATTTATTTTTAGAGAGAGGGGAGAGGAGGGAGAAAGAGAGGGAGAGAAACATGGATGTGTGAGAGATACAGTTGCCTCTTGCACAAACCCAAATATTTATCGATAGTAGAGTGGATATATTGTCATATTTCATACAGTGGAAGATTGTACAGAACGAGAATGAATGAACTGCAGCTGCATGAACTAACATGGATGATCCTCACAAACAATATTGAGTGAGGAAACCAGGCTCATAAGAATGTATGGTGTGTGATTTTTAATATATTTATATGTATGTACATATATACATATGTACACATAAATACACATGTGTCTGAGTACACACACATGTATTTATGTGTGCGTGTGTATAAATTTTGAAACAGTCCTGGCCTAGGTGCATCCTTTTGATACACCAAAGTTGTGGGTTCAATCCCCAGTCAGGGCACATACAAGAATCAACCAATAAATGCATAAATAAGTGGAACAAATCTCTCTCCCTTTCTCTCTCTAATCAATAGATAAAGTTTTTACAAAACCAGGGAACACCGATCCATGGTTATAGATGTCAGGAGGGTAGTTGCCCTCAGGATGGAGAATAACTGAGAGGACTCATGGGGCGGCTTCGGCGGTGCAGGGAATGCAACCATCCCTCCTGGATGTAGTTGCTGGTAACACAGGTATATTCACTTTGAGCTGGACATCAATTTTTTTGTATGTAATATTTCAATAAAAAGTTTAGTTAAAAAAGTCGATGCCCACGGAGTTTGTGACCTTTCTAGGATTGCTTGCAAAATTTGCATGTATGTATTAATGTATATTTTTCTGGGGAGAGGATCCATAGCTTTCATCAGCTTCTCAAAACTGATTGCACCATTGGCTTATGGTTCCCCGCATCCTGACATATTCCCATCCGCATCTTGCTTCATAATTCTTCTACTCCGCCCATCCTCAAACTACTTCTCTCCCTCTCTCTGAAACCTCTTCCCTGAGCTCTCTGGTATTTTCTCCTTCTGGGAAAAGCATACTTTCTTATTTTCCTTATCTGGCTATAGAATATTCTCTCTACCTCCTGCCTCTTACGTACACTGGACTCTTCCCTGAAGACAGCCCTTTCACGACTGTCCTTTTGAATGAAGGCGCCTAAAATCCAGGGTAGGCAGTGGAACGGACACTCTTTTCACTCCTCGCAGCCTGCAGACCACCACTCCTCCTTTGCAGTTTCAAGCCTTCGTTACTGCCATTACTGACGGACCTCCTGTTGCTCATTTTAATTTAAAGTTCCTTTTAAGATTTGGGCACCTGGCTCACATCCTTTTTCTCCATACTGCTGTCACCCTGCAATACTCCAGAGTCCATGAGGACCCTCGGCCAACAGGCAACATCACAGTCCCTTCGTCTCACACCCAAAGATGGTCATGCTTACTCTACTTCAGTCCCTCCTCCAAACTTGAGGCCGCATTCTCCGCCCCATTCTTTTCGTGCTCAGCAGGTAATGTTACCTTTTACTTAAGCAATCAGAGACCATTAAATTTTATCTCCCCCAATTTCTGCTGTATTACCTCCTTTTCTTCAACCTTAAAGATAATGCATTGCTATTCCTGTTTCTAATCAAACCATCTAACAGTTTGGTAAAACAATAATAATTTTATTGAGCATTGGCTATGTATTACATGTACTATTTCATGTAATCTTTACACAAATTCTGTAAGATAGGTGCTGCTGTTATCACCATCTCCATTCTTCATGTGAGGAAACAGACAGAAAGGCTTGCCCGACGCCACAGAATTAGTGATGAAGCTGGGATTTAAGTAGTCTAGAGCTCTTAGCTCTTAACTGCAGTGCTAATCTGCCTCTCATAATCTAGACTGGAATTTCTTTTCTTTTCTTAAAGATTTTATTTATTTATTTTTTAAAAAATTAAAATCTTTTCCACTAAGAACAGGAACAAGACAAGGATGTCCACTTTCACCACTTCTATTCAATATAGTACTGGAGGTTCTAGCCACAGCAATCAGACAAGAAAAAGAAATAAAAGGAATCCAAATCGGAAAAGAGGAAACAAAACTGTCACTGTTTGCAGATGACATGATAGTGTACATAGAAAATCCTATAGACTCCACCAAAAAACTGCTTGACCTAATAAATGAATTTGGCAAAACAGCGGGATACAAAGTCAATATCCAGAAATCAAAGGCATTTCTGTACACCAACAATGAAACAACAGAAGCAGAAATCAAGAAAAAAATCCCATTTGAAATAGCAAAAAGGAAAATAAAATACCTAGGAATAAACCTAACCAAAGAGGTAAAAGACCTGTATTCAGAAAACTACATAACACTGAGGAGAGAAATCAAGGAAGACACAAACAAATGGAAACATATACCGTGTTCATGGATTGGAAGAATTAATATCATTAAAATGTCCATACTACCAAAAGCAATCTACACATTCAATGCAATACCTATTAAAGTACCAATGGCATATTTCACAGACATAGAACAAACACTTCAACAATTTATATGGAACCATAAACGACCCCGAATAGCTGCTGCAATTTTGAGAAAGAAGAGTAAAGTAGGAGGAATCACAATACCTGACATTAAACTATACTACAAGGCCACTGTAATCAAAACAGCCTGGTACTGGCATAAAAACAGGCACATGGACCAATGGAACAGAACAGAGAGCCCAGAAATAAACCCAAGCCTCTACGGTCAATTAATATTCGACAAAGGAAGCAGCAACATAAAATGGAATAAAAATAGCCTCTTCAACAAATGGTGTTGGGAGAACTGGACAGCTACGTGCAAAAAAATGAAACTCGAGCACCAACTTACACCTTATACAAAAATAGATTCAAGGTGGATAAAAGACTTAAATATAAAGCGTGACACCATTAAAGTCCTAGAAGAGAACGTAGGTAGGAAAATCTCAGATATTTCACGCAGAAACTTTTTTGCTGACTTGTCTCCTAGAGCAAGGGACATAAAGGAAAGAATAAACAAATGGGACCTCATCAAAATTAAAAGCTTTTGCACAGCTAAGGAAAACAGTATCAAAATAAAAAGAGAACCAACTGTATGGGAAAACATATTTGCTAATGATACCTCAGACAAGGGTTTAATCTCCAAAATATATAAAGAACTTACGCGACTCCACTCTAAGAAGACAAGTAACCCAATTAAAAAATGGGCAAAGGACTTGAACAGACAATTCTCCAAGGAGGACATACAGAAAATCCAAAGACACATGAAGCGATGTTCAATATTGCTAGCCATCAGAGAGATGCAGATTAAAACCACAATGAGATACCACTTCACACCAGTCAGAATGGCCATCATAAACAAAGCAACAAACAACAAGTGTTGGAGAGGTTGTGGAGAAACGGGGTCCCTAGTGCACTGTTGGTGGGACTGCAGACTGGTACAACCATTATGGAAAGCAGTTTGGAACTTCCTCAGAAAACTAAAAATGGATCTGCCTTTTGACCCAGCAATTCCATTGCTGGGACTCTATCCTAAGAACACTAAAACACCAATACAAAAGAACCTTTGCACCCCGATGTTCATAGCAGCACAATTTACAATAGCTAGGTGCTGGAAGCAACCTAGATGCCCATTAGTAAATGAATGGATCAAAAAACTATGGTACATTTACACAATGGAATTCTATACAGCAGAAAGAAAGAAGGAGCTCATACCCTTTGCAACAGCATGGATGGAGCTGGAAAGCATTATGCTAAGTGAAACAAGCCAGGCAGTGAAAGACAAATACCACATGATATCACCTTTAACAGGGATCTAAACAACAAAACAAAACAAAACAAAAAACTAGCAAAATATAACCAAAGACACTGAAATAGGGGATAGTCTGACAGTGGCCAGAGGGGAGAGAAGAGGGAATTTCAGGGGGGAAGGGGTAGGGATTACAGGAACAAATTTGGAGGACACATGGACAAAAACTAAGGGTGGGGTGTAATGGGGGGAAGGGGGGAGGGTTGGGTGGAGGGGCTGGAACGGGAGTAGGGGGGAGAAAACTGTACTTGAACAATGATTGAAATAAAAAAAAGAAAGAAAAAAACAAAGATTTTATTTATTTATTTTTAGAGCTAGGAGAAGGGAGGGAGAAAGAGAGGGAGAGAAACATCAATATGTGGTTGCCTCTTGCATGCCCCCAACGGAGGACCTGGCCCACAACCTAGTCATGTGCTCTGACTGGGAATTGAACCTGCAACCCTTTGGTTCTCAGGCCAGCACTCAATACACTGAGCTACACCAGCCAGGGCTAGACTGAAAATTTCTTTTAAATATTTTTTTAATTTATTGATTTGAGAGACAGAGAGAGAGAGATCAACTTATTGCTCCACTTATTGACACATTCATTGGTTGATTTGTGTATGTTCCCTGACTGGTGCTCGAACCTGCAGCCTTGGGGTATCAAGATGATGCTGTAATCAATTGAGGTAACTGGCCAGGGTGACTGAAAATTTCTTTATACATACTTTTGAATAAATTATTCCAATTCTAGAAATTTAAGATGTTTAGCAGTTCAATATACAAAACAGATAATTTCAGCAATGTTTATAATTGTCATAATACATGCTGCATCAATAGGTGATTGGATTCAGTCAGAAAAAGGAGAAAACACTTTATGTGCTTATCGTGGAAAGATTTCCAAAATATATTGTTAGGTTAAAAAAAAGAAAGCTTGAGGAACAACTATAAAGGACACATGGACAAAACCACGTGGGGGTGGAATCAGGGGAGGGAGGTGGGAATGGCTGGGGTGGGGGGGAGTGGTGGGGGGAAAGGCGGACAATTGTACTTTAACAATATAATTTAAAAAATAAAAAAGATAAAATTTTAAAAAAGCAAGAGTGGTATGTAGTGAAAACTGTATAGATGTTGATATAAATGAACCCCATTTTGTATCTGGAGTGCCCTGACCTTCGGCTAACATAAATGGCTTTAGCAAAGCATAGCAAAGCCTCCTAGTTGATGATTATCTGTGTTCCTTAAAATGCAGCCAGAGGTGTTTCTGTTAGTAATAGCTGAAGTGCCGTAACAACCGACATAGCTGTCAAACTGGTGAAGAACTGATTATAAACAGTCACCTGTCACAAGACCACCAGAAGGTGCTGCCCCGGCCTGTGCTGCGCACCTGGTCTCCTCAATCCGTAGCACCTGAGTTATACTTGGGAAAAAGTACTCTAACCAGGGTCCGTTAGTGGAGAAAATTCGCACAAATAACTGCTGTGTCGACCCTACATTCCTGTAAGTACATTACCCTATAATACATTTTTTATATTCTGTGGAATGGCCTGCTTTGTTTGTCAGTCTTACGACACCTTCTCATCATGGCGTCCCTTGGCCCTTTGCCCCATCGTTGGACAAGACTTTCCGGTGTACACACCTTTGTACCTTTAAACATTTTTGAACCCTATGAACAGGTTACCCATTTCAAAGTTGAATTAAAAATTTTCAAAAGAAAAAAGGAAGACAGGAACAGAAATAGAAAATGTTTTAACTGACTGCATTAAATAATATATTTTTTAAAAATTGACCCCTCTACCTATCCCCTTAACTCCTGTTCCCTCATGTCTCCCAGAAATTTTGTTTCTTCCATCACTTTCCGCCTTCCACACGTTCTCTCTGTTGGCTTCTCCTCGGCTCACACACACACTCAAGACTTTTATTTCACAAGAAATTTTAAAATCCCACACTGACGCCACATCCCCCTCTAATTTCCCTTTAATTTCTCTCCTTCTCTTTTCCAGCAGACTTCTTGGTAAAATAGTGTAATGGACGCTTGTGTCTTCTTCTTCCCCAGCCACTGTGACTCACCGCAGTTTGGGCTCTGACCCACCACAGTGTTGGTGCTCCTGCTAGTAACGTCAGCACTGGCCTTTGCGTTGCCAAATCCATTGGATTTGGTCTTTCAGACCTGTGCTTACAAAACTCCCCATTAGCATTATTGATTACTTTCATCTTCTTTAAACCCTCTATTATAAAATATCTGGATTGTTTGTAATGCTTTTGTTTCTCCTCTTGCTCTCCTTGTCGTCTTGTGTATGTCAAGTCTGTCCTTGGCCCTTCTCCATATACATTCTTCCTGGCCGACGTCATGGCTCTCAAGGTTTTAGCTATCACCAACCTTTAACAAATAGCTCCTGCTCTTGGCTCTCAGAGAGATGTCAGCCATCGCCTCCCACACTCATTGGACTTCACCCACAGTTTGTGCTTTTGTGTCTCCTGTCCTGACAGAACTAGGAGGATATGGCCTAGGGGGGAAAAGTCTCAGACTAAGTTAAACTAATCAATTCCTCCTTTTTGACTTGACCCTGCGCCATTGTGAGCAACGTGGGCAGTAGTCGCAGAGGCTGATTTAAGTCTCCTAGTCACGGAGCAGCCTTGCATTTCTCTTTCATCCTTGGATATCTGTGATGACATCTATTATCAGATCACTAAAAAATCTTAATTTATTAAAAAAATTTGTATTTTTGTTAGCTTACAAAAATGAAGCTACCATTTCAAAATAAAAACAAAAATTCCCAAATATATATGTTTGTATGTTATTACCTTTGTTGGTTTGAGCCTTTGGGTCTTACCTGTGACTTGTTGGGGAAACCAGAGCAGCATTTGGTCCAGAGCTAACGCTGCCTCACTACCAAGGCAAGACCCTTTGGAGTGCTCTGTGCAGTGCCTGTGAATTATGAAATTTCTTATTCTGGCTGATGGGAACAGGACCAAGGTGAACTATGTGAGGACATGAGGATGGATGTGTTAACTAGCCTGGTTTGGTAATCATTTCGCAATGTATGTGTATATCAAAACATCAAGTCATACCTTAACCTATTGCTATTTGTAAATGATACTCCAATAAACCTAAAAAGAGAGAGAAAAGGGCACAGATGGGCAAGTCCAGATGAATTGTGGGATGGGAGAGATACCTGGAACTCAGACTTGAATCCTGGTTCCCACACTTACCTGCCGTGTGACCCCAGTTAGTCACCTTCTCTGACAGCCACATCCAAGCGTTACTGTGAAGACAAGTGAGTTCAAACCTCACAAAACTCACCCGAGCCAGGGCTTGGAGCAGAACAGACAAATGCTCCGAGTGTTCTAGTTGTTATTTCTGAGTGTTGGTCCCAGAAACAAGGCACAGATTACCCTGTAGGGGCTACTGTGAGTGTTGATCAAATGACAGTGGACCAGGCCTTAGCTGAAAGTCTCCACCATGAAGAGTGAAAAAGGAGCCATGACTAGAAAGCAATGTGTGAGGAAGGTGCGAGGGGCCGGGGTAGGAGGGGGTGGAGATTGGCCGCTCCCAGGAGGAGGTTCGTTGGAAGGACCTGTGCCTTTGAGAACCAGGAGGAGGGTGAGCAGCTGCTGTGGGAAATCCCTAGGGGATGAGCTCAGATCAGCCCTGGGGAGGGAGAGGGGTCCTCATCTGCCCCCTGGCTGTGGAACTCATTCCACACTGTGGCCAGCACTGCCCTAGGCGAGAGGGATATAGCAAACAAGGTAGACAAAGTCTCTGCCTTCCCAGAGCCGACAGTCTAGCGAGAGAGACAGGAAAGTAAGTAAGCAAAATATAAACTATATCATAGGTCAGATGGTGAAAAGTTTTTTTTTTTAAGATTTTATTTATTTATTTTTAGAGAGGGAAGGGAGGGAGACAGAGAAAGAGAGAGAGAGAAACATCAATGTGCGGTTGCTGGGGGTCATGGCCTGCAACCCAGGCATGTACCCTGACTGGGAATCGAACCTGCGACACTTTGGTTCACAGCCTGAGCTCAATCCACTGAGCTACACCAGCCAGGGCTAAATGATAAAAAGTTTTATGGACACATATAAAGCAGGGTAGGGGGTCAGGGCACTGCAGTTTTCAGTAGTGTGACCACGGCCTCACTGAGAAAATGACATCTGAATGAGATGTGAAAGAGGAAAGGAAGCGAGCTCTGGGGCATCTAGGAACAGCGTTCCAGGCAGAGGGAACAGCAATCGCAGAGCGCCTGAGGTTGGTGTGTGTGTGTAATGCTGAATGTGCTGCCAGAGGCCGATGTGGCTGGAGAGGGGGTGAGCCTAGAGGTCAGTGGAAGGTGATGAGGGCTCTCATCTGACCCCTGTGGATGTAGGCAAGGGGGTGGAAAGTCAGAGTCTTGCAGCTATGGCTCCAAGAGGCCAGGCAGCTCTGTAAGAGGTGATCTCCAGCTTCTGGGTGGCTTTGACCTGTGGGAAGGAACAACAGTCACTGCTTCCTCTAATCATTTCAGGTGGTTCTTTCAGCCTCCAATTGTTTTCTCACCTGAATGCCCTTATTTTGGAACTCAGTTAAAGATTCAAGGGCATCTGTTGGGAACTGCTGGCCTGGTTTCAGGAGCTGTAACCCCCATGGCTAGGGCTGAGTGAGAGACCTCCGCACCAGAAGCCACTAAGGAGACAAGCTTATCTCCCTGGCATGAGCGCTGCTTCTGCTCCTGGCCTGGCCCCCAGTGCTTGATCAGTTAGCCAATGATGGATGAGATTCCCCAAAGGGGGAATCATCTAAGACAGTCATGATCACATGGAGGCCCCAGGGAAGGACTTGGGGCTGTGGAAAAAGGGGGTGATCAACCCTTGCCCCTCGGCTTTGACAAAGCCTGAGTCCTCATTCTGCCTGCAAGACATCCAAATCTCCTGGCTGCCTTTGTCTCCTCTGCCTGACTCAAGCCTGTGACAATAACAAGGGCTGGTGCAATCCACACTGGGGACTGCGGACTTCCCGGGATGATCAGACCTGAAAAAGGAATATGTAAAATCCCGTGAAACCTGCTTGCTGAGGATGCCCTTAATTAGATTATGAAGGCCTGGGCAGGAAATTAATATAGCTCCTCAAGTTCTGTAGTTTTTTAGGTGATAAGACCCCAACTCAGTGGGAGCCCTTTTTAGTTCTTTGAACATTATCTATTGTTTGATCCTTACTGCCTGACAATGATTAATGAACTTTACCTGTATCCCTGTGCAAATTGAAAGCCAATAAAAACCCTGTGAAGGAAGGATCGGGGTGCTCTCCTTTGAGAGAGTGGCCAGGCCGCTCTGAGGCACCCTCCCCTTGAGAGGGTAGCCGGGCTGTCCCTTTTCCTCCACACAGGACTCAGTAGTCCGTGTGAATGTCTCATGTCTCATCCATGACCCCGCAGACACTGCGGGCCGGTGTCTGCATCAGGCATCACTCTGCAGATGCCTGGAGTTTCTCTCTCTATAAAGCAATCTTCACTGTCCTGCAACCTTTAGTCTCCTGGACCTCCTCAGATTCCCAGCCCGGCCTCTTCCTCTCCCAGGTCTGTCTCCTCCACCAGGTGCTGCTTAAATTTTCTTTCCCTGTGAAACTTTGTTCAGGCAGTCAACTGGAGAAATCACTGGACTCATCTCATTTATTTCCCATCCCTCAGAGATCGCTAGCCTTTCAAAAATTCATTTCATTATTTATTGATTTTAGAGAGAGAGGAAAGGAGGGAGAGAGGGTGGAGAGGGAGAGACAGAGACAGAGAGACAGGAACATTGATTTGTTGTTTCACTTATTTATGCATTCATTGGCTGGTTCTTGCATGTGTCCTGACCGGGGATTGAACCCTCAACCTTGGCTAACCTGGCTTTTTTTTTCTAAAAGGGAAGAAACAAATCGCTAATATGGAAAGGAAATAGGGCCACCACTACTGATGCTATGGACATAAAAGGATAATAAAGGAACACTAAAATAACAGTATGCCCCCAAGCTTTGTAACCTAAACAAAATGGTCCAATTCCCTAAAAACAATCTAACAAAAGTCATATAAGGAGACATAGATAATCTGAATAGGTCTATATCTATTAAAGTAATTGAATCAATAATGAATAACCCTCCAAAATAGAAAGCATCAGGCCCAGATATTTTCATTGGTGAATTCTACCAAACATGTAAGGGAAAAAAATGATGCCAATTCTCTACAATCTCTATGTTCCACCTTCTCATCTATTCCTCTGGCCCCTGGCAACTATTGATCTTTTTACTATCTCTTTGGTTTTGCTTATTCCAGAATGTTATATAGTTGGAATCATACCTTTACAAATTTTGCAGATTAATTATAGATGAGGCATGAACTGACCACTTCCTCTGTTATCTTAGGGAAAAAATCTTCCATTTCTTTTCATTGTGGTCAAGTTGTACTTCCTGGAATGAGGTGTTTCATGGAGAACTTCATCCAGTGTCCATTTGTCTGGTGCAACCAGATAACAATGCTGGTTTTCCAAGATCTTATGTTCCTGGGTCTTTTTTTTATTATTATATTTTATTGATCATGCTATTCCAGTTGTCCTGATTTTTCACCCTTTGCCCTCTCTGCCTACACCCTCCATTCCTTCAGGCAATCCCTCCATCATTGGTCATGTGCATGGGTCATGCGTATAAGTTCTTTGGCTACTCCATTTCCTGTACTAGACTTTACATCCCCGTGGCTATACTGTAACTACCTATTTGTACTTCTTTGTTCCCTCACCTCTACTCCCATTCCCCCACACCACCCTCCCATCTGGCAACCTTCTGGTAACTAACTTCTTTTCTCTTGCTTTTAAGAGTCTCTCTTTCTCTTTAACCTTTGGCCTTTTAATAATGGTGTGTCTTGGAGTGGCCCTCTTTGCATCCATCATAATTGGGACTCTATGTATTTCCTGGACTTGCATGTCTATTTCCTTCAGCAAATTAGGGAAGTTTTCTTTCATTGTTTTTTCAGATAGATTTTGAATTTCTTGCTTTTTCTCTTCTCTTTCTGGCAACCCTGTAAAGCAGATGTTGGACCTCTTAAAGCTGTCCCAGAAGCTGTTTGTACTATCCTCATGTTTTTGGATTCTTTTTCTTTCTTGTTTTTCTGTGTGGTTGTTTTTTACTTCCTTATATTCCAAATCATTGATTTGATTCCCAGCTTACCCATTTTACTGTTGTTTTCCCTGTAAGTGGTTCTTTATTTCAATTAGTGTATCCTTTGTTTCTGACTGGGTCTTTTATTGCTGCTGAGGTCTGAATGGGTCTTTTTTATGCTGCTGAGGTCCTCACTAAGTTCTTTGAGCATCCTTATTACCAGTGTTTTGAACTCTGCATCTGATAGATTGTTTATCTCCATTTCATTTAGCCCCTTTTCCTAGAGTTTTGACCTGTTCTTTCATGTTTCTTTGTCTCCTCAGTTTGGCAGCTTCTCTGTTTGTTTCTATGTATTAGGTAGAGTTGCTTTGACTCTGTGTCTTGGTAGTGTGGCCCAATATAGTAGATGTCCTGTAGTGTCCAGTGGCACAGCCTTTCCTATCATACGAGCTGGGTACTCAAGGTACTCCCTTTGTGTGGGCTGAGCCCTCCTCTTGTAGGTGAGCCTTGGTTGCTGTTGGCAGACCAATGCAAGGGATTTACCCAGGCCAGTCAGCTGCAAGGACTGACTGTGACCACTTACCACCAATGTCCACCCTCTATGGAGGATCAACCATACAGGGGCAGGGTGGTGGTGCTCCCATGTGGTCTGTAGCTGTCCATTTGGTGGTTGGCCCCGGGGTTTCCCAGGTGGTGCAGACCAAGGTCAGCCCCCACCTGTGTTTTGCCCATGCAGCTCAGGGCACGGTGCCTGAACTGCAAAGCAATCTGAGATGGCTGCTACTTGTGCTGGGCTTGGAGACGCCCAGGTGAAGCCAAGCTGTGACTCCAGTCTGGCAGCTGCTAAGGCTCACTGAAGATAGCTGTTGCTTGTTTAGTAGAATTTAGGAGCCACAATCAGCCATTCTTATGGGAAAACAGCTTGGCTGGGGGAGTCTCTGTGGATCTCCAAGGTGGGTCACACAGTGTTAGCCAGGTTGATGGAGTCTCATATAGCACCAGCCTACCAGCTCTATGGGAGGGAAGGCTCAGCAAAGGGACAATGGCCTCTGCTCGCCCTGATGCCAGACACTTCAGTCTCTTCCTATATACCACTGGTGCCTTTCAAGCTGCCATCCCAGTGCTGGAGCTCAAGGGGAGTGAGTCTGAGTAGATGAGTCCATGTGTGGGTTCCCTAAGACGAACTGCTTAGGGATCCGGCAGCCTCCTCCACTGACTCCATCCCTGCTGGTTTTCACAGCCAGAATTTGTCCGGACTTATTTCCTGGCACTGGAATACTAGGTTGGGGGGCCTGGTGTGGGCCTGCAATCTCTTGCTCCTGAGATATCGCTCCTGTACTTTTATCCATGTGTGTGGGGCCAGCCTGTTCTGTATCTCTGCCACAACCCAAGCATGTGCCCTGACTGGGACTGGAACCTGTGACCTTTCAGTTGGCAGGCGGGTGCTCAATCTACTGAGCCAGACCAGCCAGGGTGGACATTTAAATTGAAAAAATTGCCTGTTTGTGACCTTTGCCAACTTTTATTACTGGTTATTTTCCTATTTCCTCCGCTTACAGGCCTCATCAGTCTGGGAGCTCCTTGGAGACAAGCGCAATATCTCAGTTTTTTTCTCTAACCTCAGTCCAGAACAGTGTTTGGTATTTTATTCCCCAAATGCTTGCTAAAATGGAATTGAATGAACTTAATTTACTGGCATAACTCTTTGGAGACTTTACCATTATTATTTCTATTTTACAGATGAGGAACACAAGACGCAGAGGTTGAATAATAATATTCAGTCTCACAAACGGCACAATTGGGATCAGTCAGGCCTTCTGATTTTAAACCACGGGTTTACGGAAATTGTCCTGCATTTTGCCCGCGACCTGTCTTCTTTCGGGTATCAACTGAGGATTATAAATGAATTTAAACAACATTAACCTCCCTTAGGCACAACGGGTCCCTTCCTTTTTCCACGGTAGAAAAAAAGACGCCTCTTCTTTTCCTTCCGCTTTGTGCTCCGTGGCTCTTTTGGCCCCGGCGACTCGCCATCGCCCGTGAGGAGGCGTTTGCGAGCTGAGGTGATGGCGACTGGGACGCCCGATTCGCAGGCGCGATTCGGCCAGTCGGTGAAGGGGCTTCTCACGGAGAAGGTGAACACCTGCGGCACCGACGTGATCGCCCTCACTAAGCAGGTGCTGAAGGGCTCGCGGAGCGCGGAGGTGAGCTGGCAGCGCCGTCCCGGGGCCTCCCCACCCAGGGGGCTCCCGTCTCTCAGGGCTGTGGGACCGGGAGTCGCGCTGCATCTTGGGAGCCGTAGGCGGTGCGCGCTGGCGAGGGGAGAGCGCGTTCGCGGAGGGCTAGCTTAGCGTTCTCGGATGCGGGATGCAGTCTTTGCAGGACGAGCGGTGCAGACGGGAAAGAAACGACGTGGAGGGAATCTGTGCTTTCCTTCGGGGGCAGGGCACATACAAGGAGCAAGCAGTGAATGCACCAGGTGGAACGGCAAATCCTCGTCTGTCCGTCTCTCTCTCCTCTCTCTCCCCGTCCCCCTCCCCCTTTCCCTTCCTTTCTTTCTCGCTCGCTTCCTCACTCAAAGCAACACATAAAAAATTTGAAAAGAGAAAGGGAGCACCTTGATTTAAGTATATAAAAACAACAAAAAACAAAAACGGGGATTGTCGCAGGAGGACGGAGGAGATAGTGGTCCTAACCAGTTGCTCATTTGTTTCTCGGGGTTGTCTCGGTCCATGTTGGCCCCCAATTCTGTGTGGTTTCACCCTCAACATCCCAGATTTCTTTCATACGTTTGTGCATCATCTGTCCTGTGGATTTATTCTTTTCGGATCTGTCTTTCTGGGCACGTTCTTGGTTTTCTGTTTCTTTTAGATTAAGTTTCTTCTTTGTCCTGATTTCTACCTCATCAGATCGGTTTTATGTATGAAATTATTCGATGTCTTTTTCACACCAGAAAGCTTTACACACTACTTTGTCCAAAAAAAGACCTATCCATCGTGCTCCTAGATATTCACCCAAGTTAAATGAAAAAAAAAAATGTCTGTACAAAGGCTCGTACATGTTCATAGCACCTTTATCTATAATAGCCCCGAACTGGAAACAACCTAATGCCCATTGACAGGTGAGTGGACAAACAAAATGGGTGTAATGACCAAGCCATTCCATTCCTAATATTTTATCCAAGAGAAATGGGAAATATGCCCATCATCGTGTTACATAAACCAACCACACATATTATATACCAGCTGGGATTTAGAGTGCTGCTTTCTTTGAAGTGCAACATCTTGAATACACCTGTAAAATAATGTGAGTACAGAGTCTTTTTAGATTTCTATGGCTTTGTCCTGTAGGCCATGTCTTTCTCATAATTACCTCAGTAGTGTATCTAAGCTACTTGTCTTCAAGAAGAATTTTTTATTTTCAACTCAGCTTTCATAGAAATAGCAACTCTTTCTCTTTTTTTATTCATATTACATTAGTTTCTGTATTACAGTCCTCCCTCCCTATATCGCAGTTCTGAACTGCGATATAGGGAGGGAGGACTGTATACTTCACTGGTGAGTACCCGTATAGAACTTTATATGTTGTTAAAATTATGTAAGTTTAAGAGTGTAGAAAGTGTTTAAGAGCATATGCAGTGTTTATAAGAGTGTGGGAAAGGTTAATAAGAGAGTGGGAAAGGTTTATAGGAGTGTGGGAACGGCTTATAGAGCCTTAAAATATGTATAAATAATAAAATAAATATAACACTGCTACTTCACGGATTTTCACCTATGTGGGGGTCTCTGGAACGTAACTCCCGAGATAGGTGAGGGATCCCTGTGTTTCATTAAGTTACATAGTTGCAATAGCAAGCATAATATGTTCACAAGTCTTTAGACTTATATATGAATGTTCATAGCAGCTTTATTCATATTCGTTTAGGGTCCAATGGCATTGCTTTCATCTTATATCCTTAGCTTCTGCTGACAGTGGCTACCAGAAACAACTGCATGAAAAAAGTGTTTGCCTTTACCATAACACTGTTGTTGAAGTCACTGATCTGGTGATCCCAAATACGCTTTGTGTGAGGTCCCACGCAATGCACTCATTTTAGGATTCAGTATCAGAAAAGTTATCTGTTTTGAAGAATTGTTATGTTGCCTTTTGCTAAATAAAAATCATGCGACTTGTGTTCCACTTTTTGCCTTGGTTGCACAGAAGTTTCTACGTCAGTTTTAGTGGTAGACATATTTACTTCCTTCTTTTCGTGACTTAGCTTCTATTTCCGTTTTTAAAATGCGTGTGTATATGTGCACCACACATTTAGTTTGGTATAAATTGCCTTGAATTTTTTTTTGAGAGAAACTCAGTACAAACATATAAATTTGAAAAAGTAGGTGGTGTTCATAGTTATCCACTAATGTGTACTGAAAATCCATACTTATAATAAACTTCCATTGACTGAGCATCTGCTATGTGCTGGACACTGCTGTGTTACGTAGTTTAATTTATGAAGTCTGTATAATCATTAATAAAGGAGGTAGTTTTCTTACACAGGACACAGAGAGGAATTTAATTTGTGCAAGGTCACACAGTAGCTAGGAAGGGGCAGAGCTAGTGTTCAAACATAGGCATGTTGGCTTTAGGCCCACGTTCTTGGACACCACCTCTCATGTGGCACTAGCTGGATAAGTGGCCAAAGAGCCACTGTGCTACCATTGACTGCCCCACTGTGGCTTGTTCCTTTCTGTTCCTGCCCCTCCTCATATATTCTTCACACGGGCTGATTCTGTAGTAGATTTAGATAGCGTATTCAATAAGGGGTGTGACTCAAGTTAAGCTGAAACCAGTCCAGCTTTCTGGGACAGGATTGACATACAGTCTCTCTCAAATCTCTGAACTTTGTCTTTTTAAAAAAATATTTATTTGTAGAGAAAGGAGAAGGGAAGGAGAAAGAGACAGATAAATATTGATCAGTTGCCTCTTGTACTGAACCTGCAACCCAGGTGTCTCCCATACCATCAACCTTTCTTTGTGGGATGATGTCCACCTGAGTCACACTGGTCAGGGCTTTTTAAATAAGTTTTAAACACGTTTTTATTTTTCAATTACAGTTGACATACAATATCATATTAATTTTAGGTATGCAACATAGTGATTACACATTTCTATAACTTACAGAGTAATCACCCTGATAAACCTAGTGCCCATGTGACACCATACATTGTTATTGCAATATTATTGACTATATTCTTTAAGCTGTACTTTAAATTCCCGTGACTATTGTTAACTACCAATTTGTATTTCTTAATCCCTTCCCCCTTTTTACCAGCCCTCCTCCAATCTGGCAACCATCCAAATGTTCTCTGTTGCCCTGGCTGAGTAGAGCAGCTGGTTAGCGCATCTCCAGCTATGCCAAGGTTGTAGTTCAGTCTCTGGTCAGAGCACATACCAGAGTCAACCAAGGAATGCAAAAATAAGTGGAATAACAAATCAATGTTTCTCTCTCTAAAAATCAATAAATTAAAAAAAAGAACTAAGTTCTTAAAAAAAAGGTTCTCTGTATGAGTGTGCTTCTCTTTTGTTTGTTCATTTATTTTGTTTTTTAGATTCTACATATAAGTGAAATCATGTGGCATTTTTTCTCTGCCTGACTTACTTCATTTAGCACAATACCCTCTAGGTCCAACCATGTTGTTGCAGATGGCAAGATTTCACTGTTTTTATGGCTGAGTCATATTCCATTGTCCACATGCACCACCTCTCCTTTATCCATGGGTTTACTGACGGACATGTAGGTTACTTCTGTATTTCCTTATGTGCATTTATCTGAAGAAGCCCAAAACATAAATTTGAAAAGGCATGTGCATGTATACGTTCATTGCAGCATTATTTACTCTGTTCATTGCAGCATTATTTATAATAGGTAGATAATGTGCCATTCAACTTCCGTACATCTTTTGATTGGAGCATTTACTTTTAAAGTAATTGATTGATATGTAGTTCTTGCTATTTTATTCATATTTTTACTCTCTTTTTGACTGTGTTCATTGCAGCATTATTTCTCTATTTTAAATAATGCTGCAATGAACATATGGATGCATGTATTTTCAAGTTAGTGTTTTGGGCTTCTTCATATAAATACCCAGAAGTAGAATGACTGGGCCTTTCTTTGTTTCTTGTTATAGCTTTTGTTCTAAAGCCTGTTTTGCCATGCTACTCCAGCTTTCTGTTTTTGTTTTTGGTTTCAATATCATGAAATATTTTTTCCATCCCTTTACTTTCAGTGTGTGCATTCCTTCTGGTCTGAAGTGAGTCTTTTGTGGACAGCATGTGTCAGGGTCTTGTTTTCATAGCCGTTCAACCTCTATATGTCTTTTGATTGGAGACAATTTTTGATTTAAATTAAATCAAAAATTTGATTCAAATTTTTTCCACTTCACTTTTTTTAATCCTCACCTAAGGATATGTTTTTATTGATTTTAGAGAGAGAGAAAGGGGAGGCAGAGAGAGAGAAACATCAATCACTTGCCTCCTGTACATGCCCAACAGGGTATGTAACCTGCAGCCTAGGTATGTGCCCTGACCTGGGATCAAACCTTCAACCTTTTGGTGTACGGGATGATGCTCCAACCAACTGATCCACCTGGCCAGGGCTACTCCATTTAAATTTAATGTAATTTATAGATATGTAGTTATTGCCATCTTATTATTCATATTTTTGCTCCTTTCTCTTCTTCTTAAAGAAATCCCATTAATATTTCTTATAGTACTTGTTTGGTGGTGATGAACTCCTTCAGCTTTTATTGTTTGGGAAGCTCTTTATCTGTCCTTCAATTCTAAATGATAGCTTTGCTGGGTAGGGTAATCTTGATCTTATGTGTTTGCTTTTCATGACCTCTAGTATTTGGGCCAATCCCTTCTGGTCTGCAGACTTTCTGTTGAGAAATCAGCTGATGAGATCAGTATTTTATTTTATTTTTATTTTTGTTTTCTGAGAGTACATTTATTAAAGCTGGGGACAGTGGAACAAGGAAGGGCGTAGGCTAGGAGAAGCAACAGGAGAGCCTAGGCAGGGCTGCTCTGGCTCAGTGGGAAGTCAGAGGAAAGGGGCCTTGGAGACAGGTCCCAGGGGTGATCCTGGGACCAGCTGCTACTTGCCCATTCCTCCCCTGGTTGCCAGTCCCAGGGGGACCCTTGGTGTTAAGGAGATGCATGCCTGAGAGGGAGGAGGAGGGGGAAGGGAAAGGTGTACTCCCGGGAGAGGGAGCACACACTGAACTGTGTCTTTTTACTGGATCTCTTCTTACATGATACTTATCACAACTGCAGTGGCTAGCATATTTTTGCCATTTCCTTTGGTTGGCTATGAGGTTATTGGAGTGTCTTTATGGATTTTCAGTCCTCCTCAGACCATACAGCATTGCTTCTCTCCAGCAGATTCCACAGTGCTATTTTGTTTGATGAACTGACACTTTCCATGTGTAAAACATTCATTCCCCAGCATTCATTTAATAACTATTTATTGAGTACCTGCTGTGTGTCAGGAGAGGATGGTAAAAAAGACAACAACCCAAAAAACTAAGTCGCTGTACTTAGCAAGCTTACATTTTGGTAAAGAGGCAAACAAATGAAACATGTACAAAAAATCAGGTGGTTTTAAATGCTCTGAAGAAAGATAAAGCTGGGAATAGTGGATGACAAAAAGGCGCACCGAAATACTGTAGGTTGGCTGGGGAAGGGCTCTCTGAAAGTGTGATGTTCAAGCAGACGCTTGAATGAAGTGAGGGAGCGAGCCAGGCGGGTGCACGGAGGCAGAGGGTTCCCAGGAACAGGCCAGTGCAGAAGCTGTGAGGTGGGGACGTGCACGAGAAATGCACGGGGGCCAGTGTGGCCGCGCAGTGCGAGTGGAGAACACGCCAGCTTGTGCCGGTGGCAGCGGGAAGGCTTGTGCCTGATGTGCCCCTCTGCGCACCTGCGCTTCTCCTCCAGTTGAGTTGTGTCTTCTGTGTTTTTTCCCCTACACCTGTGCGAGGCACTCACATGTGCTGTTGATGCAACATTATTTAATGAAATGATATGGAAAACAGTGAAAGGTGGGTATGAATAAAGAGGTTTTGCTGTTGCTATGAACACTAAGTTGAAAATCCGAAACAGTTGTTGTAGGTGAGGACTAAGACGAGCTGCTGTTCAGTAAATTATGAGCAAGACAGCAGTTAAGAGCCTGGGATCGGAATTCTTGAAATGTGAAAGGACTGGGGACTCAGATGGCTGTACAGGTGTATTGAAGATGTCGTTCCACTTTAAAGAAACCCGAACTGGAAATCTTAGACCATGCATTATGTGTGTGGTTGGTTTAGGTAAGAAAACGATGCACATGCCCCTGAATACATCCGTCGTCAAGGGCAAGGCCTTGGCTCCACGTCATGATGCAGGAGCCCCAGGAGATCACAAATTGTCCCATGTCTGTCTTCTAAAAGGCTCCCAGCCTTTCCTTTACTGCCACTTCTGTGGTTCCAGCCAGTCTGGCTGCTTGCTTAGACGCCGGGAGCCAGCCCAGCCCTGCTGTCTGACACAGTCACAGAGGGAGCCGCGTGTCCGCACAGCAGACACGGCGGGGGAAAGTACCTGGCACTCCTCTGCTTAATCATTGTATTTCTACCCGTGCTTAGGTCTATGTGATTTACCATGGAACTGGGACAGATGGCAATTCCACAGAAAAAGTACAGTTCTTCGGAAATAAGCAAGAAAATGACAGCTCATTGGAGAGTGACTCCCCACCAGAGTGTCCTCCTAAGTGGGTTAGGGAGTTCCAAGAATGGGAATGAAAGAGACTCCTAGGATTACTCCCTACAAAAGCCCCTACACCCACCCTTATTACACAGTTCCTTAAAACCAGGGCTCCGGGAGCTAGACATAGATTCAAAAAACACATTTGGTCAGCATTGTACCATTATGCATGGTCTGTTCCCCCTCTAACTCCTAGGCCCACTGATCCCCCTTTACCCTGTACCGGAATCTATCATAAAGGGACAGGATGGGTAAACATAAATGGATATTGGAAAGATTATTGTACACTCCCCTTCTGTGAGGCACTTAAGCGATTGGGGGCATGCGGTGGGGTGGGGGGCATGGTGTTTGTTGCCAAAAAAGGTCACACATCGAAGATGGAAACAAATAATAGAAATGTATCAACACCAAGGTAGATGGCAGGCAGCCAAGTGGACTGAGCAACACGAAGATTATTACTTAATAGAAAGACGGTTCTGGCGCTGAAGTGAGGAGTGAGAGACAGGTACTAACCCCATTGACCACGAAAGCCTTCCGCATGGCCTTTACCAATGAGCCAAAACAGCCCTGTGCCCGTCTACATGCTCAGCTTGCAGCTTTAGAATATATAAATTAAAAATAAGCTTTAGGAAATTAAAGTGTTATATAAAGTGGTGAAACGTGTTACTGATTAACTGCAAAGATTAGGGGCTAAAAGCTTGCACAATAATATGCAGTTATAATGGACAGCTGTCCCTTATTGTGTCTATGTCATATTTTATGCAGAACACTGACAAAGCAGATATGCCCTGAGAACCTCATTTTGATGGCTTTCACATATGCACATACGAACACCCAACTATATAAAAATAAAGAACTCCAGAGCCCAGCAGAGATGCCAGGCTGTTGAATTTGAAACTGCACCTCTCGTGTCATTCCTGTGCCGACGCCATCCCTCCACCAGGAATCCCTGGACCTGCTGGAGCAGGACTCCGGCACTTAGAACACTGCAGTGTTCTCCTAACCAGTGTCTCTGCCCTCAGTGTCCCCTCTGGTCCATTCTGCTTAGCACACTTGTAAAATGGTAAATCTGATCATGCCACTTTTCTGTAAGAGGAACTCTAAGCCCCAACCTGTAGGTCTCGGCTTAAAAGACACCTCTTTTAGGAAGCTCTCCCTGATCACCTGCCCCTGTGATGGGCAGACGTGCCCCAGCCCCACCACTCCATGCCCTCCAGCGCCTCCCCATCTGGGCTTGCTGACCACAGGGTGCCGTGGTGCCATTGTCCTCTGTGTAACCCCTGGTTGTGAGTCCTGTAAGGACAGTGACTATGTCTCTTACTGGCATGTCACAGGAACTTAATAAATATTTGCTGACTGACTGAAGGAATGAAGATCCCATTAGAACCCTTTTTTCTGCCATCAGGTTGTCAGTCACTGTCCTCCATCTACAGGGGCTTGGAGTTGCTACTTCAAAATGGCCACAGGAGGGGACAGGCACTCTTGTGCATTGAGTGGGAATGCAGAATGGTGTGACTCTAATGGAAGGGGAAGCTGGCAATATGTAGCAGAATTAGAGCCCTCTGATCCAGCTGTCATAATCATGGTTCTACGAGTCTATCCCCAAGATAGGCTGGCAAAATGATGCCGAGATGTATAAAGTCCTTTTTTGCTCATAATAGCAGAAAGATTCAAGGAAACAACCTCAAAGTCCACATACTCTGTGGGGCTCTGAATACTCGTATGGGGCATCTATACAGTGGAGGGTTCTGCACCCATAAAAGCACTGTAGAGGTTCAGTGATGACGCGGCAGCTCCAGCTCAGTGCACATTGCCAAGTGAAAACAGGGTGTGGAAGAGGGCATAAAATAGGTTACATTTTAAGTACCAGGAGTAGGATGTATATTATTTCTGTCCATTGCTTTAAAATGGAGCAATGTAAAGATAAACCAAAATATTTATGCCTAGGGGGAGAGAGAATAGGGAGGGGAAGGGACAAGGATGGAAGGTCTGGTTTTATTGTTTTGGTGTTAGAAGCGTGTAAAGGTTTATTCATTTTAAAACTTGAGAAATAAATAAAAGTTGCTGCAAGGGAAGGAATCTGACGGCTGTAGCAGTGCGCACATTTGAAGTCCTGGGTCCTCTTTCACCGGAGCAGGGACCAGAGCGCTGGTGGGACGCACGAAGCAGAGCTCCCTTCCTGCAGCTGGACTTACTGTCTGCCAGGGTCGGGGTGCAGCAGCAGGCTAGAGTCCTCTGCCGGCGTCTTCTTGCCTGTCCGTGCTGAGTCGCATCGCTTTGACCACTGGCCACCCAGCAGTGAAGTCAGGTTCTCACTGGACTTGCAAAGCCAAAGGTGTTTTTTGCGGACTTCTCGTGGCACTTGGGCAGTAAGCTGTGCGGGGAGCTCAGCAGTTGGGGAACACAGCTTACTACTCAGGCAGTTTCCCAGGCGGTGGCCTTCGGAGCAGATGTGGAGCCCGAGCCGGAGCTGCCGCAGCGACGGCGGAATGAATGGATTGTCAGCGGGAACAAGGGGGATATTATCGTCCATCACATTTAGCGTGTTCGCAGTTGTGTGGGAGAGTGGGCGAGGAGAGAGGGCAGGGGTATAACAGCTGCAGAGAGAAGATTACAGGAAGTTCGGAAATTTTAAACATTACCATTTCATGTTTTGCTTTGCAGATGCTGGGCCAGGCAGCTCGAAATATGGTACTGCAGGAAGATGCCATCTTACACTCCGAAGATGTAAGAAATCATTTCTTTTGTGATTTGGGTTTATATACATAGTTCACGTGGCTGCAGGGAAATGAAGCGTTCTGTTTCTGTTTTCTTGATGCAGAGTTTGAGGAAAATGGCAATAATAACAACACATCTGCAATACCAGTGAGTATGCCCTCTCGGCTGACTACTTGCTACAAAGTCTTTGTGCCTGGGCTGCCCCTCGTTTCCTTGGCGCTCCTGCTTGTTTTCCTGTGGAGGCAGGAGTTGGGAGGCCAGGTGGGGTTCAAGGACGAGTTTCCGGTGGAAGAGGTATCTGAGACTGCAGCTGTTGGGGTGAAGGGTGAGACTGGGAGCAGGAACCGCCTTTTGTGGACCTTTCTGTGTCAATCTGAGGGCTTCTCAGAGAAGAGGCCGTAGAGCCCGTGAGGGCAGGGCCCGTGCCGGGACCATGCTGGCACCGCGCTGGGACCCAGCAGGCACCGGATCAGTGTCTGTTGGTTGTCTGAGCTGGAGCCTTCTCCTGAGGAGCCTGCTCCTTCACCCGGAGGCGAGCATGCCTGTGCCCTGCCTCCTGCACTCCCACATGCAGCCCAGCCCTCCCTGCGTGTAAATCATCCCGGAGATTTTGAAATGTGGAGACACCTTCTCCATTATAATATTGGATAAAATTATAATTCAATTAGCTTTTCACCTTATTTCATTGTTTTGTATTTTTTGTAGTGGATGTTATACTTAGGTACCCGTTGGAAGTATACGGTTGGTAGTTGAACTCTTGATATTTAAATAGCTAAATGTTCATTCTTTGGGCGTGGTCATGTCAGTTACATGACCATTTGGCTCTATGCTCTCTGCAAACCGAATTCAAGTTGTGCACGTGGTTTCTGGGCCCACATCCCACACTCCGTGACAGAATGCTATTACCTCTTCAGGGTCAGAATCCACTTTCCAGCAGCCCTGCTCTCAGATAGGGAACAGGTTCGACAGCACAGACTTGGGGCAGGATGCGCAGCAACACAGACATTTTTCAGCTGGACATATATAAGCTGGACATGTGTTCTGCCTGTATACATCTGGCCATAAGTAACTTCTCACTCTCTGAGTTTTCTCATGTTTATTTTCCTCTTCTCTTTTCTGCTTTAGGCAAGAAGCTATTCAGAAGAAGTAAGTAGCCCACCGCAAGGGGAGTGGGTGGCCAGCTGAGGCAGGCTGGAGGGAATGACGCTGCTGGGCCAGGGTCAGTGCACAGCTCTGGTCCACAGATGCCCTTAAATTGACTTCCGCTCTGGGATAGCTCATTTGGGATATAAACAGTACAGTATATTTCAAAGGTGTGAACTGCTAGTAAAGGCTCTCTGAAAGTTACAGGGTGTAGGGACCAACCTTAAGAAAACTTTTTTAGCTCTGACTGGTGTGGTTCAGTGGGTGGGGCATCATCCAGCAAAGTGAAGGGTCACCAGTTTGGTTCCTGGATCCAATAGGTGGCATGTGCGAGGGGCCACCTATTGCTGTTTCTCTCCCTCTCTATCTCCGTCCTTTCCCTTCTCTCTCTAAAACAATTATTTTTAAAAAAGAAAACTACACTGGTGATAATCATTGAGTAAATGTGCTAAAATTATTAAACAGCCTTATTTTTTTTTGAGAGAGAGAGGAAAAGGGAGGGAGAGAAACATTGATCTACAAGAGAAACTTCAATTGGTTGCTTCTCCTGTACCCCCTGTTGGGGACCCTGGCCTGCAGTCCAGGAATGTGCCTTGACCCAGAATCGAACCAGCGACTTTTCAATTTGTGGGGTGATGCCCAGCCCACTGAGCCACAGCCCTCAGGGCCAGGCAGCCTTGTTTTTTTTTTAATGGATTAAATCTATCCCTTGCAATACTGTCTACACTACTGATTTGGCATTACAAACCTTTTTCTTTTTCTTTCTTTTTTAAAAAAGATTTTATTTGTGTTTAGAGTAAGGGGGAGGGAGGAAGAAAGAGGAAGAGAAGCATCAGTGTACGATTGCCTGACACACGCTCCCAACTGGGGACCTGGCCTGCAACCCAGGCATGTGCCCTGACTGGGAATCAAACCACCAACCTTTAGCTTCGCAGGCCGGCGCTCAGTCCACTGAGCCACACCAGCTGGGTCACAAGCCTTTTTCTCATAGTTTAAAAACTGCTGGGCCTCTAGCAGACCAATATACATTTTGATGTAGCTTCAACAGTACTCTCACATTAAAGTGCAAATAATTTGCACAGGGATGTCTTTTTTTTTTTTTTAAAAAAAAAAACCTCACCTGAGATCATGCCTACTGATCTCAGAGAGAGAAGAAGGGAGGGAAGCAGTGAGGAAGAGAAACATCGACGTGAGAGAGAAACATCAATCTGTTACCTCCTACACGTGCCCCAACCCGGGACCGAACCCCCAACCTAGGCATGTGTGCTGGCCGAGAATCAAACCTGCAGTCTTGTCTCTGATTTCTAGCGTTGAGCAGTCCTCGGATCTACAGGACCAGTTGAAGCATCTGTTGAAATAGAGCAGCTTATAAAAAGACTTTGCCTGATCCCGAGGAGGAAACACCGTTGTGCTGTGGGTTTGATTTTCCGTTTTCTTCTCCAGAAGTTAAGTTAGAAAAGGTCTGTGAAGATGTGGAGGTTCTCCTGGAAAGAAGCTAGGCAGCTGAATTTTGGAAGCACTTCTTGAATCCCATGCTAACCCATGGGTACTAACCCATGCTCTTCTTGAATGTTTAAGTTGCTGTATTTTCTTAAGGTGCTCTATTAGATTGATGTTAAAGCAAAATTAAAAGATGTCTTAGTTTTTCCCAGAGAACTTTAATGTCAAAAGCCATGTTGTTTATGTGTGATTCTTAAACAAATACCAGTTGTGTTTTAAATTCAGAAATAGAGCTTCTATTGTGAACATAGAATTGATTCATATTCTTTTTAAAGAATATTTTCTTTTAATCATAAATTCAGGAAATATTTTAATTTTCTGGTCAAAGAATGGTGATGGGTAATACTTGTTTTCTTTTCTAGTAATTCGGGAGATACTTATTTTATTCATTGTAGCAAATACCCAAATGAAAACGAGGCAAATCATCTCATATCTGGCCAGCTGCAAACTCCTGCCTTGACCTGCATTCCTAGGTTTCTTTGTTGTGACTCTTGATTATGTGGCCTTGGGTTTGTTTTGTAACATTGCTAGTAATCAGCAGATTCACGTGTGTGGCATTGCCAAATGCCAAGGCAGTTGAGTTACTGGGAATGACCTCGGCGTAGGGAGTGCCTTGGGGAAAGCCTTAGGCTTGTGGACATTTACCTGTGGTCGCTGACTTCATCTCGTTAAATGGCATTCCCGTCGTCCACAGTTAAGTCTGAATGTCTTTGCTTGAATTTTACATGGGATTCTTTCCTGCTCCACTTCAGTTCTTAATTTACAAAGGGACTGGGAGGAATCCAACATAAGAAAATGAATTTTTCCCTGGAAGGGAAAAAAATGAGTCCAATTTAGTTCACATTACACGTCATCAGATTGACTGATCACATCAGATTGCATTTATTCCTCATTGTACATGTACATGTTAACTTAAGGGTAAGAAAAGCAGATGAGGTGTGAAGGAATTCACTGTTGCATTTATTCTATAAACTTTTATTATAATTATGAAATATAAACAGGCTCAATTTAACTTAAAAAGAAGGGTTGCAAACTTAGAGTGAATGTCATATTGAGAGGACAACATTTGAAGCGTTATCGATGACATTGCCATCACTGTTTCTCTTCAGCATTTTGTTGGCGGTTATGCCTAGGACAGAACTTAAAAATAAGTGTAACTATAGCAATGAAGGGACAGAGTTATTATTATTATCATATAGTAAGATTATCTGCTTAGAGTATCTAAGGACTGGTTTTTAAAAAAAGGTCTCCAATTTAGAAAGCCAAAATTCAACCATCTAAGTACCAAAGAAATACTTAAAATGAGAAATTAAAATAAAAGTATGCTCTGTCATGCTGGAACAAATAGGAAGAAGCAGTGATTGCTTACATTATATCTGATAAAATAGATTTCACAATCAAAATGTTAATGGTGAATAAGCTTATTTAATGTAAAGATAAAATTTACATTAAATAATAAAAACCTACCAGTATTGAATTTAGTTATTTTGAAGGCCATAATGCCAAACTACATGAAAGAGAAGGACCCAGAAATGTGAGAACAGACTGAAATATAGACATAATTCGATAGTTTTTTAAGATTTTATTTTTTTAGAGAGAGGGAAGGGAGGGAGAGAGGGAGAGAAACATCAATCAGTTGCTTCTGACACGTCCCTAACCAGGGACCTGGCCCAAACCCAGGGATCTGGACCAAACCCAGACTGGGAATTGAACCAGCGACCCTTTGGTTCATAGGCCAGCATTCAACCCACTGAACCACACCAGCCAGGGTGACAGCTTGTTTCTCATAGAAATAGACAGTTTACATAGAATTAAATGGTGATCAGACATAATGGAAATGAAAAGAACTTCTTTAAATAAATCTGTGTTGTAAAGGATATGTTGGAGGAATAATATTTTTAAACTAATGAAAATTCAAATTCTATGCAAGAAAATTTATGTGATGATACCAAAGCATTTGTATAAAGAAAAAGATACGCTTTAAATCTCTGTGTTGGGGTAAGGGTAGAAATAAGTGTTGTTTTTTTAAAAGGGGTTTGTGATTAGAATTTAGAAAGAAAACAAAATAAATCAAAATGGAATAAGAAAACTGAGCATGAATGACAACAATCTGAAAAACATATGAAACCATGAATTGGTTCTTACAGATAAATATTGTCAGCTTAATAATAAAAACACAAATTAATAAATTTATAGTGGCATAGAAGATATATAAAATGAATCAGTTAGATTTAGAAAGAGTTATCTGTCAGCTTGATGCTAACAATTTTATTACTAGTATCAAAATGTCTGGCTCTTGTAAGAATATAATATTATAAAACTGACATTTAGAAGAGACTATTCAAGACTGGTTAGGAGAATTAATCCACAGATTGTCAAAAAGAACCAATTAAAATGTCATTTGCTTGTGACGGCTTTCTTGAGACTTTTCTTAACTGTCAAAGAAGATATTTCCATATACTTGTAAGGTACAGAAAATGATAGTAAGATATCCAAGTTATTTGCTGACCTAATGTGGCTTTCATTAAAAAAATAAAAAGAGCCCTGGCTGGAGTGATTCAGTGGATTGAGCGTGGGCTTGCGAACCAAAGCCTTGCTGGCTCGATTCCCAGTCAGGGCACATGCCTGGGTTGCAGGCCATGTCCCCAAGTAGGAGGTGTGCTAGAGGCAGCCACACATTGATGTTTCACTCGCTTTCTTTCTCCCTCCATTCCCCTCTCTCTAAAAATAGATAAATAAAGTCTTTAAAAAAAAAGCAAGATAACATGAGAAAATTTAGGAGATTCTTAATTATGAACATAGATGCAAAATCTTAATAAAATGTCAGGAAATTTTAATAGAGAAATATTTTGGAGAATTGCTACAATAATTCCAGAATTGCAAAGTTGATATAACAGCTGCAAAATTCGTTACATTAAGAAGCAATAAAATTTCTGTAATAGACACCAGAAAGTCATTTGAAAAAATTCAACTTACAGTTCTTTAAAAAAATCATTATTTTAAAATTATTTTTAAAGATTTTATTTATTTACTTTTAGAGAGAGGGGAAGGAAGAGAGAATGAAAAGAAGAGAAATATCAATGTGTGGTTGCTTCTTGCCCACCCCCTCCTGGGGACCTTGCCTGCAAGCCAGGCACATGCCCTGACCGGGAATCGAACTGGCGACCTTTAGGTTCTCAGGTCAGGACTCAATCCACTGAACCATACCAGTCAGGGCTTAACTTCTATTTCTTATTAAAATTTTAAAAAATTGTTTCTAAAAGAGTATGTTTTAAACCTAAGAACCAACGTACAATATTTGGCGAAGAGGAGAGAATCACAGGAGCCCGGCATATTAGAGTGGTATGAGGCCTCAAAAAGTGAATAAATTTTGGCCCCATGTTTTACAGATGAAAAACTAAAGCCAGGAAGATGAAATGACTTACCGAAGGTCACCGAGCTTAAGTAGGTCTTTAGATTACTAATCTAGCTCTCGATTTTGTTGCTTTCCTTATAAATAGAAACTAGGGTTGCTGCCTGTTACTTCTAGTACTTAACATTAATATGAAGGAAGGGATGTTGGAAGTAATTGGATCCAGTCTGTCCCAGCTCTGCGTCTCTGGCGAGTAGACATCTAGCTCCTGCTCGAATGCTTACAGTGTTTGGGGAATCCTTTCCTTAGGGATGCTGGCCATTTTGGAAAACCCTATTTTTTTAAAGATTTTACTTCTTTATTTTTAGACAGAGGAGAAGGGAGGGAGAAAGAGAAGGAGAGAAACATCAGTGTGTGGTTGCCTCTTGTGGACCCCTTACTGGGGACCTGGCCGAAAACCTAGGCATGTGCCCTGACTGGGAATCGAGCCAGCAATGCTTTGGTTCGCAGGCCCATGCTCAGTCCACTGAGCCACACCAGCCAGGGCGGAAAGCTCTACTTTTTGAATGATTTCTGTGTACAGAACCAAGAGCTGACTTTCTGAACTGTCCTGTAGTTGTCAGATGAGTATATTCCAAGGTGGGGTATGTGGAGGTTCACACAAGGCCATCTTTGGAGGTAAAGGGAGAAAATATGAAAATTTCTGTGTACGTTTCTTTCTTATCTTAAAAAAGAAAATTATGCTGATATTTAAAATATGACTTGACATAGGAGCTCAGATTTGGTCTATGGAGCATACTGATCTACATAGTGTACCTGCCATTTAGGGGTGATATTAACAAGAACAATGAAAACTGTAGCCAAGGCACCGACCCACCAGAATGAATGAGGGTCACAAGGAATGTGGTTCAGAATCAGCCCTGCACACTCGGTCTGAGGGAAAACTGGGAATGACTCAGTCTGAATTGACAGTGATTTGCTTTATTGTGGTTTATTTGTGTGTTAAGTGGGTTTAAGGCTTATTAAATGATTCTTATGAATAACCACTAATTGGAGATAATAAAACAAAGCAAGCACAAGTGGGCAAGTGGAAATGATAGAGCCCTTTCCTAACATACCACTGAGCTGACCCTTCAAGATGATACAGATACAGATACCACTTTAACAAGGAGTCAGAAAGTGCTTTCCTAAAGGAGCTAATTTTATGGAGAGGGTATTTTGTAAACTGATATTTAAGAGAGTTATGTGATTGTAAAAAAAAGATATGTATGAAAAACTTCTTTTACATACTTCATAATTGGAAATATTCTTATTTATAAAAAATATTTCAACAAGGATTGTTTCCATCCATGGGTTTAATTTGTTAAGAAAATAAAAACACAACTAGTCTATTCCAAGGTGTATTGAACATTACTCCTTCCTTCATATTAATGTTAAATACTTTCCTATTAATATTTAACAACTAACTGACATTAGGGAAGATTGTTATTGGCAGATGAAATTAAAAATGAGTATAATTGGGCCCTGGCTGGGTAGCTCAGATGGTTAGAGCGTTGACCCGACACGTCAAGGATGTGGGTTTGATCCCTGGTCAGGGCACATACAAGAATCAACCAAAGAATGCATAAATACGTGGAACAACAAATAGATGTTTCTTTCTTTCCCATCAATAAATTTTAAAAATTGAGTATAATTTAGTAAATCTTTCATTTAGGTAGCCTTTCACTTGGAATCCTGTTTCTCCTTATTGTCCTGAAAACAGATATGCTTGTTACAACCACGAAAGGAAATAAGATACACAAATATAAGTGTGGAAGAAAAATAAGTAAATGTAACTTTCTGTAAGATGAAATGGTAATACCCAGTAGACACACAAGTGAATGGATCAGAAATTACTAGAGGTTAAGCATGAATGGAGCAGAAGTTGCTTTCCTAAATAAAATTCAAAATGGACTGAGAACCATTGCATATTGTGTTGATTCCATGTCTGGGACATTCTGGAAAAGGAGAGAGAACAGATCTGTGGTTGTTTGTGGGGGGTGAGGGGAGATGTGAACAAAAAGGGGTTGTGTGTTAAACCTGACAAGCTCAGGGATGGGGGTGGGGAGCACACACCAGGCCTGACAAGCTCAGTGACTGGAAGAAACCAGGGAGGAGGGTTTGATGAGAAATTCCTGGCTGGGCTGTCACAGGAGGCCTCACACCCCCGGCCTGCCTTAGCAGAGATCGGATCTTTGCCTTAAGCGAGCCCTGTCTATTCTTGTGTTTCTAGGATAACATACCTTTGAAATGTCTGAGTCATTTTCTTTTCTTTTTGTTAAAATGTTTAAGGTGGTTTTATGTTATATGTATTTTGCCATAATTTATTTTTTTTAAGTTTTATTTATTTGAGAGAGAGGGGAAGGGAGAGAGAAAGAGAGGGAGAGTAACGTTGATGTGAGAGAGAAATGTCGACCGCCTGCCTCTCCTACGTGCCCTTTCTGGGGACCAGAAAAGAAACCCAGGCATGTGCCCTGCCTGGGAACCGAACCTGCGACCTTTTGCTTTGCGGGATGATCCCCGACCAACTGAGCCATACTGGTCAGGATTGGAAAAATTTTCTTTCCTTGAAAACACAACTGCGGGCACCAGAGCACAAGACCACCAGAACATGAAACCACAGAACCCCTCATCGAGACCACGTTCCTGGCACGCCGTCTCTGTGTACTGCAGATGCTGATTATCAAGTGTCCTGTCCCCACCGATGCAGAAGCAGTCGGTGTCGCTCCATTTTGCTTTTTATCCATTCTAGAGATTTCCCCACTTTGCTTTCCCCTGCCTCCTTAATCTGTTGCCGGTGGATTTCAGGTACCTTTCTTATGTTCTCTCCTTTGATTCTAAATTCATGAAAGGAACTCAAAACTGCCCTTCTCCAGAGCATTTTCCCAGTCTGCTGAGATCTCGCTGGGGGCATGTCTTCAAAAACTTGGCTCAAATAAACTCTTATGAAACTTTTCTATAGGTTTGGACATTCCTTCCTCAACAGAGAGGCTTTTAGTACAAAAGGGCAGGAAGAAACATTTTTGGGCAAGAGTACTGTTGTAAGAACTCACAGAAATGCACACTAGTGAAAGGTGAATTTTGCTTCCGCCACTGTGGCTCGGGGGATCAGTGTCTTCCTGCAAGGCAAAGGCTCTGTTCTGTTCCCGTTTCCCGTTCCCGTCAGGGTGCGTGCCTGGGCTGCGCGTTTGGTCCTCGGTCAGGTGGGAGGCAGGCTGTTGATGTTTCTCTCTTGCATCGACATTTCTCTCCCTCTCTTTCATCCTCCCTTTCCCTCTCTCTAAAAATAAATAAAATCTCTATAAAAAGGTGAATTTTACCAAATGTAAATTACATCTCAATAAACCTGACTTTAAAAAATGGGTTGAGAAAAGGCAAGTTCATTTCCCAAATGGGCAAAAATCATTGTATATGTGGGTGTTCATTTAAGTCAGAATACGAGATCTATAAAATGAAAATCACAATGAGCAATAAAGGGGGATAGTAATTAATAGTAATAGCCTCTTCCTGGTTGTAAAAACTAAAGATAGCCAGGTCAGCGCTGGGCCCAGCAGGGCCAGAGCGTGGAGTAAGTGGGCACTGGAGCGGCGACCTGGAAGCTGTCCCTGGCAGGCAGCTGCCAGGGGCTGGGCGCTGGCTTGGAAGCCCACCCAGCTCAGCCTGCCGACCTTGGGGTGGGACCTTGGGTGAGCTCAGTCTCTGGAGCTGGCTTCTGCGGGACTGGGGTCCTGGAATCTGAGAACCAGGGGACAGTGAGTGTGGGGCTCCTTTCCCTGGCCCCTCCCTGCAGCTCCTGCTGCACTCAGACCTGCCTCCGACCTTTTAGCCCCCTCCTCTATCCTAGCGCACCCTTTCCCCTAGGCTCCTGCTCACACCCTTTGCTTTCAGCCACCTTTTCCTCCGCTAGGCAGTGTGCTCCCCCCCTGCTGCCACCAACATCTGGAAGAACATGCAGGAGAAAGCAGTAAGGAATGGGCAAAGGTGTAGCCTAGGCTTGGGGGAGCCCTATGCCCGAGAAGGCCTGGCCCACACCCCTGCCCCGAGGCTTGGGGCAGGGCAGAGTCTGGGCTAAGAGCTCTGCCTGGTGCAAAGGCTGGCCAGGCCAGGCCTGGCTGGGTTGGGGCAGGGGTGTCACGCAGACATCAGCTGCAGTATTTCTTCTTCTCCCCAACTCACCCCGCCCTTGGGTCAGACCCACTGTAACCGGAAAAGACACCTGCGTTCAGGCTGCCTGTCACTACCAAATCCAATGAGCAATGACAGCGATTGAGTCTTTTATGGGCACTTTATTCAGGTGGCCAGCGATCCCAGAAGATGGTGCATTCATACCCTAACAAACCATCTTCCCTTGTCATTCCTGGCCAGATCTTTTATAAGGGGGCGGGGGAGGACAAACAAGGTGCAGTGAGGGCTTTGAAATTCAGGGAGGATTAGGTGAGGGAAGCTGTAGCCTTCCTGTTCTTAGCCTTCCTGTTCTCCGCAGTTAGCTGTTCCCAAGGGCGGGGGAGGGGGGGGTGGGAATCACACAAAAGGTCCGGATGCCTCCAACTTGTCCCCAGGTGGTTGGTAATCTCTAGCCAGTGCCCCAGGAGGTCCTCTGCTTTTCCCAGGAGCCAGGATGGGCCTTATCTGTAGTTTCTGAAACAAAAGCTTAACATACACATTACTTGCTAGATTTACAACTTTTTACGTTAAGCTAAAATTTCCCAAGTCTTGAGTCCCCTAGCACTACCACAGCCACAGGCAGGTGCCAGAGAAATCAGCACGCCTCCAGACTAATGCCTGTGCCACCACGGCCAGGTGGGCCCCCCAGTACTCTGGGGGAGATCTGCATAATGTACTGAAAAAGCAGCCTTGAGGTGGGATAGAGTGCCCTGTGCTGCCTCCGTGAAGACCCCAGATAACAGCTTTCTCAAAGAACAGTGGTGCCGGTCTCTAGGGAACCAAGTCGGCTCCTCCGGTCCCTGCAGCACCCCTGTCTGTCAGAGGAGTGACAGCCACAGCACCGGCCATCTCACTGCTGTGTGTGAGAACCTCGGGGGCTCCCCCACCCCTCTTCACTCACAGGATACA
The DNA here is from genome assembly GCF_004126475.2 of Phyllostomus discolor. Lineage (NCBI taxonomy): Eukaryota > Metazoa > Chordata > Mammalia > Chiroptera > Phyllostomidae > Phyllostomus > Phyllostomus discolor. The sequence continues at coordinate 154,899,550 of NC_040907.2, forward strand.
GTCGCACTCCTTAGGCCCGACATTCCAGACTGTCCAGCCCTGACTGGTGTGACTCGGTTGGTTGGGTTTTGTTCTGCAAAGCTAAAGGTTGCAAGTTCGATTCCTGGTCAGGACACACGCCCGGATTGTGGGTTTGTCCCTGGTTGGGATGCATGTGAGAGGCAACTGAATGATGTTTCTCTCTCACACTGATGTCCCCCTCCCTCCTGTGGCAGACTCTGGCCAGCAGACTTCCCCCGTGTTGTGGCTGGAGACAAGAATAAATGCACAGGCAACAGCAATCCTGTGGAGAAAAAGAGGACAGCACGGCTACTCTCTCAAGGGGAGAGTGCCTATGAGTGCCTTGGCCACTCTCTCAAAAGGAGACCGCCCCGGCCCTTGCCTAGACAGGCTTTTATTGTTTTTCTTGGGGCTTACATCAGAAAAAGATTTATTATCTATTACATAGGATATTGTTGTCTACATTTTAGGTACAATCAAGGAAATGAAAATAACATACAGAGGGGAATGGCAGCAAACTGATTAGCTCTGTCCTTGGGAGAATTCACACAGGCTTTGGAAATTACCTTGAAGATAGACGATACACATTTGTTATTTTAGACCAGGGTGATGGAGTTTTAGCAAGAGCAAGCCATGACACTCAGAATGCATTTTCTAGGCCTGATTCTCACAGGAAAACTCGGTTTGAAGGTCTGGCTCCTGCCCACCCCTTCGCTTCAGTAGGTTTTCCATACAGAGCTGAGTCACATTTGCCAGACTGAAACAAACCGGTCCCCTTACACCCTCCCTTCCCCATTCTCTAAAAACAAATAAATCAAATCTTACAAAAAAAGAAAAAAGACTGTCCAGTAGTTTGGCTCTCTTCCCTGAGCTACCTTGGTTCCCACTGATGCAATGTGCTCCTGTCACCAGACCTTTCCCTTCCTCCTGCTCGCAGAGCTGCCCACGTGCCTGCTGCCTGCCAGGGGGCAGTTATCCGAAATGCCCCCTCTCCCTTCCACCTTCCAAATCCTGTGCATCCAGTGCTTCACTGATTCCCTGCCCACGGTGTGAAGCTTTCTCCAGTTCCTGAGCACGCTCTTCCCCACACCACTACGGACTCGCCTGCCTGCGCCTCTCGGTTTGTCAGCACATCATGGAAAATGTCTCCTGTGCTTCCATTGGCCACCCCAGCTAAGTGCACCCAGGGGACAGAAATCCTGTCCTGCGCGTTTCCCTCATGCTGGGGGACTGAAAGCAGCTGAGGTCCCCGTGTCCTTCGATGGCTTCTGTGAGAGCGGACATGTTACTGGAATTGACAGAAGGTCAGGCGAGACAGTGATTTGGAGGAAAAAATTCTCAAAAGCATTTGTTTAGAGATAAAATTTTTTCCTATGTGATTCTTCAAGGAGAATTTTTCTTTTAAAGATTGTATTTACTTAGAGGGCAAGGGAGGGAGAAAGAGGGAGAAACATCGATGTGTGAGAGAGGAACATCAATCATATGCCTCTAGCGCACGCTCCCATGGGGACAGGCTTGCACCCCAGGCGTGTGCCCAGGGGTGTGTCCTGACCAGGAACTGAACAAGGATGTGCCAGGCACAGAACTGCTGCTTTCTGGGACAGAGCCCGGCCAGCTGCGGGGCACCAGCCATGCTTATCTGTGCCGCTCATGCTTTTTGCCCTGGAAGCCGAGCCCTGGACAGTTAGGGGGCTCCTCTGGCAGGACAGAGTCAGGCTGGATCTGGTGTGCGAGTATCCTGGTGACCCAGTGGAGTCTGATCTTTTCTTTCCTGCTGCCACCTGTTCTGCAAGGTTTAGTTAAAGAACGAAGAGCTTATTTGAGCAAATCCATGGACCGAGCAGGGAACGCCCCATCGAGTTGTCCCAGGCTGTAGTATTTCCTGCATGCCCGGAGGGACTTTGTATACTTATTGGAAGTAGTCTGGGGGAAGTAGATTCCATCAGTAATAGGAAATTTTTAGGGGGAAAAGTGGTGTATTTCTTAAAATGTGAATAATCAAATCGATGTTTTTCTTCAGGAGATAGTCAGGAGTGAGGAAACTCCAGAGGGGCCCGGGCTAAGGTAGAAGTGGCTAAGAAGTATATTGAATATCACCTGGGAAAATACGGTTTCCTGGCACTAGGGTGGCTTTTATTCCTGGCTACATGGAAAAGTTGGGAGAGTCTGGAGCCAAAAATGAGAGTTAGGATGTTATGTAGGTGTCTGTCCTTACTGTTAGTGTAGCATCCAGCACACGCGAGAACCAATATTGGAGACTTTCAGGGGTTCAAAGGTGTTACTTTATTGGCCAAGTTTAACCTGCGCAGGGGCGAACTCTCAAAGTGTCCAGCGACACAGTGCCCACAAGGAGCTGCAAACGAGAGCCGCTGTGAGCGCGTACAACTTTGTTCTTATATAGGGGCGGGCAAGCAAGCGTTATACAGAAGCAGACGTGGCAGTTAGCAATTCGCTTACAAAGACAGCTCGCGGGAATTTCAAACCAAGCATTCTTGCATAAGGCGGGAAGGCAGGCTGTTTGTTCATTAACCTAGTAATCTCCTGGCTCTAGCTAGCTAGTTTTCTATTTTCTCATTAAAAACTACAGAGCACTGCTTATCTAGCCTACCCAGGGGAGAGCGTCTGCTAGACACGGGATGTTTGCATAACTGCCCTGTGCCTCCCTTATCATTTCCTTTTAGCTACAATGTGGTTCTTGTCTATTAGAGGAAATTTAGTTCTTAATTTCCTTATTCCCAACATTAGGAGCACAGCCCATTTCTTCTTACTAAGCATGCAAATGTCACCAGTTTGCTGAACCGACTGTCATTTAGGGGGATAAAGTAAACTTAGCATGCCTTAAGGGAAGGAGCTGGTCTGGCCCAAGAGAGAACTCATTTTGGACTTAAACCAGCGAGCCCAAAAGACCAGGGAGCCACTGAGTCTGCTTATACAATACACACTGACCTGTTGTCTTTAATGTTATTTTCGTAGCAAATTACAGGATTCTGCGTTGCCCTTTTTCCTTTGAGTCGTTGTCAAATCATGCCCAAGTGACACTCGTAGTAAACTGCCTTGAGGAACTTAGCCTGTTTCCATGTGGGATAAGAAAGGCTGTGTGCAGGAGGCATCCGGTCCCAGGTCACTTTGTTGTGTGAGCATCGCGGTATGAACAAGTAAGAAGCATGCCCGAAAGTTTTCCCTGCACTCAAAACATGTTAACAGTTTGTTGAGATTCTATGCACTGTCCATCTCCCTTACCTTGGGAAAAAGTTGAGTGTGGGAAAGAGGAGGGAGGCAGGTAGCAACATTATTGTTGGAACTAGACCTCCGTACTCTTGAAATTAGCTGAATAAAATCTTAAAATTCCTGCTCAGTTACATGCCTGAGGTATTAAGGATGACATTGAAAAAATGTATTATTATAAAAGTACATAATAGTGAGGCAGGAGATAGTCAGGAGCAATAGTCAGGAGAAACTCCAGAGGGGCCCGGGGGAGCTAAGACAAAGGGCATCAATACAGAACAGAGACCCTGTCCTAAGATCAGTTCCTTAGGAATGACAAAAGTCTGGAAGCACCTCAGGACTAGGACAGGGGGCATTGATACCAGAGACCTTGTTGTAACACTTGTTGCCCCTGCTTTCTGGAAAAGTGGTGAATCACGGTGAGTCAGGACTACCCGTACCCAGAGGATGCTATGTGACTCCTGTTTCATTATAATATCATTATAATAAATTAGCATCGTGGGGCCCCTCTCCCCTGGTGGGCAATTAAGAAAATCATGGAAGATGGCATGCACAGTAGCTTAAAAGTAATATAACTACTTGTATATGCATAATAGAAGCCCCCCAAAACCAGCCAGGAAATATCTGCCTTATAAGAATAGAACGCCTCCGTCCGCTGAAGGTCAGTCTCTGCTCAGAGTTGCCCCAGTCCCGGGTTCACCTGTGGAGTGTACTATCGCTGAATACATCTGCTCTCTCTGCTATAAACTCTCTGTGTGTTTGGTTCAAGTCATTGTTCGAGATCACCAAGAATCTGGTTTCCCTGTGCCCACCTGTGACAATAGCATTACAAAAAGTTACATGATTTTTAAAGGAGGATAGTTTATGAATGCTATTTACTTTTCTGTTAGTTACACAACAATCTGGGGCTGCATTTGGTTTAGACTGGCTCAACATTTAGGCAACCCGAGTATCTTTATTTAGGAGAGAGACATTCCTGCAAAGCCATCTTATTCCCTGTCAGGTAGGGCACTGAAAAAGAAGTCTTGGCACCTGGCTATTGATTGTAGCTAGGCAGGCAGCTGTTGCTTGTGCATGTGGGGGCTAAAAGAATGTTAATACTAAGTTCTTCTAAGTTCTCCTAGGCTGGGCTAGTAAGTTGAGAAACCTGCGTCAGAGGGAGAATTTAGGAAGCCACTGCAGCCTGATTTGAATTAAGTCTGGTGAACAAGGGGGTTCGGGGAGCTGCCTGTTAGCTGGATAGCCCTCGCGCCCCGCTGTTTTCGAGTTGTCTAGCGAGAAGTTTCCTGCGCTGTCTGTTCCTGGTAGGTTTTTCTATCTGAATCTCTAGGTGGAGGGGGGAAGGATCAAAGTTTCCTTCTGAATCTTTTTTTCTTTTTCCATTTTTTAACTTTTTTTTATTGTTGTTTAAGTAGAGTTGTCTCCATTTCTCCCCTACCACTCCCCGCAACCTGAGCCTTTTTTTTTTTTTTCTTAATAAAGAGCTTAAAACCAAATCCCAAAAAGACAGCTTCAGGATGGCAAAACTTTGGTCCTTTCATTTACAAAGTATCAGCTCAAGCACTCACACACCCCCTCCCCCCATCCTCATTGGGTTTTAAAATTGATTTTATCCCGTCATTCCTTTCTTTGCTCTCTGGGACTAATGTAATCTCTAACCTTGTTTGGACTAATGCTGTTTCAGCCTGATGTGGAGCTATATTTCAGTGACGTCTCTGCTAGCCTTGAATTGCCAGATACGATCAGAACATGCAAAGTTTTATGGGGGTAGACGTCTTTTTTGTTGTTGTTGTTTTAAGGTAGCTGCTTGTTCCTGTACACAGTGCCATTCTGCTAATATCCAGATAAGGCTCTGTGATGGAGGATTAGGTCTGGAGGCTTGGGTGGCATTCCCCTCTGCCCCTTAAGAGTGGTGTGACCCTGGACAATATAATTAATCTCCTTGAATTGTTTTCCAAATTGTAAAATGTAGATGACATTACAGTCTGTCTCTAGGATTTTTTTTTTTTTTTTTTTTTTTAAATGATTTTATTTATTTATTTTTAGGGAAGAAAGGGGGGAGAGAGAGAGAGAGAGAGAGAGAGAGAGAGAGAGAGAGAGAGAGAGAGAGGCATCAATGTCCGGTTGCTGGGGGTTATGGCCTGCAACCCAGGAATGTACCCTGGCTGGGAATCGAACCTGGGACACTTTGGTTCCCAGCCCGCGCTCAATCCACTGAGCTACGCCAGCCAGGTGTCTCTAGGATTTTTATGAAGGTTGAATGGGATAAGAAATGTGGAAAATACTCTGAAAACTGCAGTGTGGAAATGAAGGCAGCCGCCCTTGTCCCCGCGTGTCCCCGCCTTGTGCTGTTCCTTCCTCTTTTGTCTTTGTAACGGAGTCTCTGGGAACTGAGGAGACAGATGCATGTGTGTGGTCTGTCTATGAAATCAAAAGTTTTTTGTTTTTGTTTTAATTTTATTTATTTACTTTTAGAGAGGGAAGGGAGGGAGAAAGAGAGAGAGAGAGAAACATCAATGTGCAGTTGCTGGGGGCTGTGGCCTGCAACCCAGGCATGTGCCCTGACTGGGAATTGAACCTGCAATGCTTTGGTTCGCAGCCCTCACTCAATCCGCTGAGCTATGCCAGCCAGGGCAAAAGTTGTTGTTTTTTTTTTAAGTATTTTTGTATTGTAGTTTTTAAAAAAGATTTTATTTATTTATTTTTAGAGAGGGAAGGGAAGGAGAAAGAGAGAGAGAGAAACATCAATGTGTGGTTGCTGGGGGGTTGTGGCCTGCAACCCAGGCATGTACCCCGACTGGGAATTGAACCTGTGACACTTTGGTTCGCAGCCCGAGCTCAATCCACTGAGCTATGCCAGCCAGGGCTAAATCAAAAGTTCTTACTTTTAAAATAATGTTAACTTTTTCCTCATTATAAAATAAGTGGATATTGTTAAAAAGTTGAAAAATACAAAAAGTAAAAGACAAAATCACTGCTCATGATATAGCTCAGCAATAACCTCTTTAACATTCTGATATACATCCCCTTAGGCTTATTTGCCCCTCTATGTGTGTAATAGAACTGGAAGCATGCAGTATACAGAATTTAGTGTTCAAATTTTATCCAGCACATTTTCTTTTCCTTTTCTTTTTAAAGATTTTATTTATTTATGTTTAGAGAGAAGGGAGGGAGAAAGAGAGAGAGAGAGAAATATCAATGTGTGGTTGCCTCTTGCTTGACCCCTACTGGGGACCTGGTCCACAACCCAGGCATGTGCCCTGACTGGGAATCAAACTGGCGATCCTTTGGCTCGCAGGCCAGCACTCAATCCACTGAGCCACACCAGGCAGGGCTATTTAGCACATTTGCTAAGCCTAAACATTTAGAATTTTTTAAATGTTTGTGTTACACAACTGTATTGTACAGCTGTACCATACTTTATTTGACCATTTCTTTATTGGTGATTACTCAGTTGTTTGTAATTTAGTGTAATAAATTTAAAAAAAACCTGCAAAATTCCTTACTGACATTAGTAGTAGTTGTTTTTGTAGTAGCAGATCATTATGAAATTAACCTGGAACTAAAAGGCTATTTTGTAATTTTTATTTTATTATTTTAAGATTTTATTTATTTATGTTTTGAGAGAGGACATGGGAGGGAGAAAGAAGGGAGAGAAACATCCACGTGAGAGAGAGAGAAACATTCATCAGCCGCCTCCCACATGTGCCCCAGTAGGGGACCTGGACCACAACCCAGGCATGTGCCCTGACTGGGAATTGAACCTGCGATACTTTGGTTCATAGCCCGCCCTCAATCCACTGAGCTACACCAGCCAGGGCTCCTTTCTGTCTTTTTACAATACTTATACAGGAGAGTACTTTTCAGAATGCAACCTAATACAACATACATGGGTATGTATGGTAGCGGGGTAGGATCACTACATTAGTGACTGTCCTAAAGAGTGGTCCCCGGAGGCCACTAGCTAGTACACTCAAGTTTAACTGTGACTTTCTAGACCTTCAGGTGGAGGACACTCAGGTCCTCTTTCTAGAACCTATGTTTTAAGTAATACATACCCTAATCAATTACATAGAAGAGTAATTCCCTTAATACCTAGTTGTACTTCTTGGTCTGTGATTTTTCTTCTTTTAGGTGAGTGCCTGGAGGGTGCTTTGTACTGGAAGGATCTTATCATCCTGTAACCAGAAAGGACACCGGCGTTCGGGCTGCCTGTCACTACCAAACCCAATAAGCAATGACAGAGATTGAATCTTTTATGGGCGCTTTATTCAGATGGCCGGTGATCTGAGAAGATGGTGGGTTCATACCCTAACAAACCATCTTGCCATCTGTTTTTAGCTCAGACCTTTTATAGTGGGGGTGGGGGTGGGGTAGTTATCTGCTCTCCCCGGAACACAAAGGCCCGGATGCCTCCAACTTGTCCACAGGTTGTAATCTCTAGCCAGTGCCCCAGGAGGCTGGCTGGTTTCCCAGGCACCAGGATGAGCGTTATCTGTAGTTTCTGAAACAAAAGCTTTAACATACACATTACTTGCTAGACTTATAACTTTTTTCCTTAAGCTAAAATTTTCCAAGTCTTCAGTCCCCTATCAATCCTGCCCCCAAAATTGGGTTCAGCCCTCCACATTTGGTCACTGCCAGTTCTGTTACAATTCACAATAAGGAACTAGAGTGGTCACTGAGAAACAGCAGGGAATATTGTAACTACACCCAGAATGGTTGCAGTTTGGTGAGGAGCAAGTGTCCCCGAGTCTCATTGAGGGAGATTTCGTGTCCTTTGGAAATCTCCATTTCACCTTTGGTTCAATGGCAACCTCCCAAGGTTTGGTATTTAATAAAGCACTTTCAAGTTCGTGAATAGAGTGAAGCATCCAGAGAGAAAACTGGTGGCATTCAAAGAAAATCATCCTTATAATATGTGTGCCCTTCACCTGCTGAGCAACCCAGTAACTGTCCGAATGCTGGAGATGAGCCACGTGGAAGTTCTGTTTTTAGGTGCCTGTCATTGTATTTCTGCAACATTGTGCCTCTTCAGACTCCTTAAGACAGGACCAGGTAGGAGATGCTGAGTAATTTATAATGGAGGACTCACAGGACATGAAAAATAACTAATATTTGATGCAAACTTTACATTTAAGGTAAATAAAAATTCCCCAGAGAGGGCAAGATCAGTTTGTTCTTCCACTTTTTTATGCATTCACTGGCATATTCTTTTCGTTTTTATTATTGCATTTTTTCCATTACCACTTATCCCCCTCTCCCCCCTCCCAACAGTCGCCACACTGTTGTCCACAACCATGTGTCCTTTTTCCTTTTTGCTCATTCCCTCCACCTTCTGACTCATGGGTTGATTCTTGTGTGTGCCCTGACCAGGATCCAACCCTCAACTTCGGTGTAGGGAGATGATGCTCTAACCAACGGAGCTAACTGGCCAGGGCCAAAGTGAAACTGGAAGAGTCAGCGTGCGTGCTGCCTGTCACTCCCAGAACCAATAAGTAGACACGGAGATTGAGTCTTTATGGGCGCTTTATGCAGATGGCCAGCAATCTGAGAAGATAGTGGGTTATGCACCCCGACAGACCGCCTTACATTCCCTTTCAAGCTCTCCTTTCTTATCAGGAGAAACTTGTGTAGGTAAGGGATTTAGAATTCAAGGGGGAAAAAAAGTATAGGTAAGGGGTCTGAAATTCAGGAAAGAGGTTAATCAGATAAAAGCTGCCTTCCAGCAATTTCTCTAACATCCTTTCATCTGTTGACCAGTGATGTTTTATTTGGGCCCTGGGTCCTGTGTCTCCGGTGGTTTTCTGTTTCCTGGCCCGAGGTCTGTCTCTCCCTGGGAACCAATGGCACAGATACCATCTGGATCGCTCAAGGTCTGTTCTGGAGCACAAAGGTTGACTTGCTTGTGACTTCCTGGGGTCAGGGTGGGCTGCACCCTCAGTTCCTGAAACAATAGCTTTTTACATGCATTAACTACTAAGCTTATTAACTATTACCTAAAACTAACATTTTCCAACTCTTGAGTTCCCCCATCAAAAGTAGAGTGGGTTTTATTTTCTCAAGATGGAAAAGTACAGGCTTTAGAATCAGACATCAGACATGTGAGTTCAAATTCTGGCTCTATTATTTATTACTGGAGTAAACTTGAATAAGTCACCAAAATTCTTTGAGATAGTTTGTTCCACTATAAAAGTAGGGATAAACAAGGCCTACTTTGCAGAAGTTTTATGAAGGTTAGCAATACTATAGCAAAACATTTGTGCATGCTGGGAACACAGTAAATGGCAGATACAGCCATTTTTTTCCAAAGGTGGAAGGACTCCTTCCTTCCTTTTTTCCTCCTCCTCCTCTTTCTCCTTCTCATTCTTCTTCCCAAATAGCATCTTCAGATTTCTCAACTAGTCCCGGTGTAGTGGGGTCATTAATGCTTTGTCACTGATGCACAGCCCAGTGACCTGCTGCCTGATCCAATAGATTCACGGACTCAGAAAGGGAAGAGCTTTTGAGCCCATCGCTCTGGTCTAGGGGCTTTAATAAAACCACTTTTAATAGCAAAATTATTTTGTTGTTGATTGATTTGAGAGAGAGAGAGAGAGAGACATCAGTTTGTTGTACCCCTTATTTATGCACTCATTGGTTGATTTTTGTGTGTGCCCTGACTGGGATCGAACCCACAACTTTGGTGTGTTAGGACAGCACTCTAACCAACTGAGCTACCTGGCCAGGGCCTAGTAGCAGAATTATTTTTTAAGCAACACCTTATTTAAAACATCAGTACTTACTATGACAGGGATTGCTTTACATAACTTCAATATATGAAGGGCAAAAGCAGTTTATCTGATGGTAGCTAAGAATCTCCAGTGCTCACTTGTGGTTTCCAAGGCATGGGCGGTTCACACACTTCCCAGGCACACTGGGATTCATGGAAACACTTTAAAATCACCAGTCCAACACCCTCATTTTAGTGATGAATAAGGTGAAGCTCAGTGTTTTCTACACCTGTTTCTGAGAAGAGATTAGATCTTGGAGCAATGAATATGGATCCTTTTTTTGCATTGCCACCAAAGAAAAACTGATAGGACACTAGTCAATTCCATCTGGAAATAGGCATGAAACTGGCAGCGAGGTCTAAACATGAGTGAATACCATGTAGTCTTGTATCCTGAAATGGCATTCTTTAGTAAAACTTACAAATGTTTGTCTTCCGTCAAGACTAAAGTGGCATTTCTTTTCTTTCTTTTTAAGATTTTACGTATTTATTTTTAAGAGGGGAAGGGAGGGAGAAAGAGAGGGAAAGAAACATCAATGTGTGGTTGCCTGTTGCACGACCCCAACTGGGGACCCAGCCCACAACCCTCATCATGTGCATGTGCCCCAGGCATGTGCCCTGATGGGGGAACTGAACCCGTGGTCCTCTGGTTTGTGGGAGGACACCCAGCCCACTGAGCAACACCAGCCAGGGCATCATACTCTAATTTCTTAAGTGTATATTTGAGCCAGTATTCCACTGTATTTTAAAGTTATTTTCTAATATATTTTTGATTCATGTGTAGAGTCACTGTAGTAACTGAGATATTGGTATAGCATTCTATAGAATTTTATCATGTCATCTCTTACAACCACCCGTTGCAGAAGACAGGTAGATATAACAGGTATTAGCCTCCCTCTGTGCCTTTCTCGCTCATATATTTTCACCTTTCCCCCATTCATGCTATCATAATTATTTGGTTAGTCCATTTGTTAATTTATAATATTTTATTGTTAAGCCAGACTTAGGGATGGGTGTCAAGTCTCCTATGGCTGGCAGAACTAACATTCACCAAAGTCAGGAGAGTAATGCACCGCATGGCGCTGAATGCGGAGGCCCCGGGAATAAGGTACTGATGTTGCTCTGGCCGGATGGGGGCACAGCATGGGGTTGAAGTCCGCTGGCCCTGGAGTCAGATAGACTGGGTTCTATCTTGGCTCTGTCACTTACGTGTGATCTTGGGTATGTTACCTTTTTTCCCTAAACCCTTGGCTTCCTCATGTGGAGTGGGGAGGTAGTAATCACCTTTCCCTGTCAGGTTGTGAAGAGCAAATGAAATGAACATGTTAGCTCAATGTCTGGCACATGATACATAGTGATTTTTTTTAATCCTCACTGGAGGATATGTTTTTATTAATTTCAGAGAGAGGAAGGAAGAGAGAGGGAGAAAGAGAAAGAGAGAAACTTCGATGTCAGAGAGAAACATCGATCAGCTGCTCCCCATCCCCCACCCGTGTAAGTGTCCTGATTGACTGGTAATCAAAACCACGATCCAGGCTTGTGCCCTGACTAGGAATCGAACCCGCAACCTTTTGGTGCTCCAACAAGCTGAGTCACCCAGCCAGGGCATGGCTCATACTCAAGAGAAAGAAGCAGTTATAAGTATGGATTTGTACTTATTAAGATTTCTGGTTGCATGTTCATTTTGGCAGCACATATACTAAAATTGGAACAATACAGAGAAGATTAGCATGGCCCTTGTGCAAGGATGACACACAAATTCGTGAAGCGTCCCATATTTTTCCTTTAACAGGAACCTAATCAACAAAACAAAGAAACAAGCAAAAAATAACCAAAGACACTGAAATAGAGGACAGGCTAAAAGTGACCAGAGGGGAGAGAAGAGGGAATTTCAGGAGAGAATGGGAAGGGTTTACAGGAACAAATTTAAAGGATACATGGACAAAAACTAGGGGGAGGGTGGTAATGGGAGGGAAGTGGGGAGGGATGGGTGGGTGGGCTGGAATGGGAAAACAAGGGAGAAAATTGTACTTGAACAATGATTAAAACAATAAAAAAAGGAAAAAAGTAAAGAAAAAAGATTCTTGGTTGCTTGGGACTCTTTTCTAAGTATTTGAGTTTTGACCATTTTTGTAGGATTCTTTTATCATTCTCTTGGGATTCTATACCCTTTCTCTTGGGCTCAGAAATTCTGTAATCTCTCTCCATGAATTTTTTGCTTTCTGTTGCTTGTATTTCATAGTAATTTTGGATACATTGAACATACCCTGATACCCAAGTAACTTGTGTCTTTTTCTCCTCCTTTTGTTACTTCATAAGCAGTCTGCAGGAATAAAATTGCAGCCTCGGCCAGGGAGCTCAGCTAGCGCATTGCAGGAAATGACACGGTGGGGACCACACGGTGGTGGGTGTGATAGCCAGTCAAGGCACGGGCAAGAGCCAACCCACGTGTGCATGAATAAGTGGAACAACACATCGATGCTCCTCTCCCTCTCTCCCTTCCTCTCTCTCTCAAATCAATAAATAAACCGTTTCTTAAAAAAGAGCAAAGTTGCTCTTGGATCGCACAGACCGCCTGCCTCACGGTGCCTGCCCGGGGCCTAAGAAGACAACCTGGACGTCAGGTTCGGGCTTCCGCGCCCAGTGGAAGGTGGAATTTTTGATTTCACAAATTTTGAATAGTTTCTCTGGGAGAAGGTTAAGGTCAGAGGAAAACTGGAAATCTTGGGGATGTTGATTACAGGGAGTGCTTCAAGAATTGAATCACAGTTTCTGAGAAACAGTGATTCAATTCTCTAAAAGATATTTGAAATACCTTCCCAAGAAATACCTTAACAAGAGCAGCCAGCAGACCGGCCTCACGTAGCTGCGTCCGACAAGTGGACTTAAGAACTTGGTTACTGCCAGCCCCGTCCCGATGACGCTAATTAGGTCTGAGTGGGAGGACCTGGGGAAGCCACCTTTACAGGGCTTTGCTTGCTAATAAAACAAACAGAGTGCGCAAGAGAAACATCTAGAAGTGGACTTTCAGTTTATCCGTGAGTTAAAAATAGCACTCTGGAGGGAAAAAGAGTAAAGCTTATTTGGAGATCACTCTTTAAAAAATGGTAAATCTGTAGCTGGGAAAGTTGTATCAAACATAACAGACAAGAATCCCAGAGCCGAAAAACCTAATACGTTCTTGTTTGGCCACTCTCGCCCGCCTGAATCAACCCCAAGCTAAGTACAGAAAACACCGGGAGAGCTAAAGAATGATTTCCCTTGTCCACTTTATTAAAATCTTGAGCACTCTGCTGTTGTCACCCTTCTGTTTTTCTAAGCTGATGCCTCTTTTGGAAGGTAGAGAAATGTGACTTCTGACTCTTCAGTCCATCAAACATTTCACAAATGTATTCCTGGTATTTTGAAATTCCTGGGAGCTCATTGATTCTGTGAAACCTGTCCATTGGAACCCATGTCTATTCTGAAGTGTTTTCATCACTCTAGGTCTCCCATCAGCCAGTTCCTGGAATACCGTCCGCATGAGCTGTCGGGGGATTGCAGTTACTTGCAGTAAAGGGAGCCTTTCCCCCAGTCACCGCATTTCAGTACACTTGGGCCATAAAAGTGTAGTAAAATGGGTTTGCTTCTACAGAAAACCGTTTTCTTTTTCTTTTCTTTTCTTTTTTGATGGGATCCTTTTTTTTTTCCTGAGAGAAAACCGTTTTCCATCAGCATAGCTGGTGTCGTGCTCCCTCCCAGTGTGCAGGCGGGGCCGTGTTCCGGTGGGCTTCTGACCTCAGATACAGATTGTAACATCCTTCACGTTTGAACCAGTTTGCCCCAACAATCTTCTTACTATTCTGCCTTTATTATCTCAGCCTGCACATGTGCCAATGTCTTTAGAACAGTTTCAAGTTCTTGAAATGGGAATAATTGACACTGAAGACAGATTTAAAGAGGGAAACAGCTGGTGTGTCCTAGAAATATAACCTTGTGCTCTTGAGGGAGGACACTTCTATCTTTTTTATTGCCGACCTTTATGATAAACCCTCAAGTACAGCGCGGGCAGGTGGCGCGGGGAGTTGTTTGTTCGTCCTTCCGTCTTCCCATGGGTTGCTGCAACAGAGAGGAATGCGAGGAGACACCTCTTCCAAGTTTTGCTCCATAATGACTGCTTTTGAGAGTCTTTCTTTTGTCTCCTTTCTTCTCTCTCCTCCTCCTCCTTCTTTTTTAATCCTGACAAAGTGTTTTTTGCTATTAAAAGAGCTACATGATTAAAACCCTCTAGCAGCCCTGGCTGGGGTGGCTCACTGCATGGAGCACCGGCCTGCAAACCTAAAGGTCGCTGGTTGGATTCCCGGTCAGAACACAGGCCAGGGTTGCAGCCTAGGTCTCTCCCTCTCTTTCCCTTTCCCTTTCCCTTCCCCTCTCTCTAAAAAATAAATAAAGTCTTAAAAAAATAACAACACTGCAGTATCTGAAATGATACAAATAAAACTTGTGCTGTGTATTGTCTTGCTTCATTTAATAGTAGTGGTTCGATCCATGAGCATGGACACCAGTGGTAATAATACAGAGGACCCAGCCTTTATTAAACAGTTAATATGTTCAAGGCACCATGCCATTGAGTCCTCACAATAACTTTGAAATTGACTTATTATTGTATTTTTCCATTTATCCCCCTTACATCCTCTTCCACCTCCCCCTCCTCCCCTCCCACCCCACATGATAACTCATTTTACAGGTTAAGAAACTGAGACTCAGAGAGATTAATTTTCTTTTTTTAAAGCTTTTATTTTAAAAAATATATTTTATTTTATTTTATTTTATTTTTATTTTTAGAGAGAGGGGAAGGGAGGGAGAAAGAGAAATATGGATCGGCTGTCTCTCACATGCCCCCAACCAGGGACCTGGCCTACAACCTAGGCATGCGCTCTGACCAGGAATTGAACTGGCAAACTTTCGCTTTGAGGGACAACACTCAACCCACTGAGCCACGCTGGTCAGGGCAGAGAGATTTATTTTTCTAATCTGAGGTCACATAGCTAGGAAGTGGTGAAGTTGAACCCACATCTGATTCTAGAGCTGACATTCTTGCCATATGCTACATGAACTTTCCATGTTTATGCTCTCACAGGATCACAGGATGGTGTGTGCCAAAGGACCACTTATGATGATGTCCCAGCTTTTATTTCCTTTTTGGGGCTGGGAGCATGCATTTGGAAGTGATAGCAACATCAT
Source organism: Phyllostomus discolor (assembly GCF_004126475.2). Taxonomy (NCBI): domain Eukaryota; kingdom Metazoa; phylum Chordata; class Mammalia; order Chiroptera; family Phyllostomidae; genus Phyllostomus; species Phyllostomus discolor. The sequence continues at coordinate 154,914,770 of NC_040907.2, forward strand.
TATCTCCCACTGAGACAGCACATGGAGTGGGAAGAAGAGTACGGACAATCATTTTACTGGATGAAAAGGGGGAGAGGCTAACGCTTCCAGGCAGGAATTCCAGTGCACGGAGAGGAGGAAAGACAATGGGCGTGAGGCCTGGCACTGGCAGCCACCCCTGCCAGCCTCCTCCGGGCTTAGAGATTCCCTGCTGGGCGCTAGTCTGTCTGAAAAAGAGACATATGGAAAGAGACAAAGCAAAAGGTTGCCAGTTCGATTCCTGGTCAGAGCTAGGGAGCCCAGATCTAGGCAGACCTCTTCATTTTAGAGAAGTGGCAACAGAGGGCCACAGAGGCCAAGGCCACCAGTCAGTGGCTTCAGTAAAGGGAGTGTGGGCCGTAAGACTCATTCGTGAATGTAAGGCCTGCGCCTGCCTTGCACACCCTTCTGTTCGCAGTGACCAACACTAAATAGTGCGAATGTAAATGTAAATGTATGGTTCATGATTTCATTGTCTTTATTTAAAGCGGCTTGTGCCTACTCTTGAGTTCCTACCTTTGCGCCTAGGCTTTCTCTGGCCCCACTGGCACTGCTGTGGGAGGAGAAAGGAGGAAAAATAAACACTGCCATTTTGTCTTTTGAAAACTCCACTCTCTGTCCTGAGATCTTGCTGGTCTTTGGTGACAATCTCAACATCTGAAAGTCAACAACTGCCAGCAATGGCGATGGTGTGTAGGACTCAGTCTTCTTGCCTTGTTCACCTTCCTGGGGATTAGAGAAGACGTTTCAGCATTTCAGCATCTCTGTTCCTAAAGGCTAAAAGGCACACACCAATGGGAATCCCACAAACCAAAACAAACTCTCTTGGCCCAATAGGGACTGCCCTTAAGAAGCTTTATTTTTTAATTATTAATTATTATTTTTAAAGATTTTAGTTATTTATTTAGAGGGAGGGGAAGGGAAGGAGAAGGAGAGGGAGAGAAACGTTGATTGGTTGCTTCTCACATGTCCCCAACCAGGGACCAGTCCCGTATCCCAGGCCTGTGCCCTGACCAGGAATCGAACTGGTGACCCTTTGCCTGCAGTACGACATCCAATGAACTGAGTCATGCTGGCCAGAGCCTTTAAGAAGCTTTAGATGAAGTTTACTTTGGAAGTGGTAATAACTTGATTAAAATCTTCAGAAGAAGATGGGCACCTTTCTAACTGAAGGACTGATACTGCTCCCAGGACCCCAAGAAACTGTACAATTTTATCTCCCTTCTAGATAGATCAGCCTGAATCAAATGGAAATATTAGGGTTTGGTCCATCAAACACCTTTAACTTGCCCTTTCATTTCAGTTTGTCATTGGACAGGGTCACATCACAGAGCAGTGCAAGTCTGCAGGGAAGCCTGACACCACACAGTCCGGTTGTCCCTTGGTGTCTCTGGGGACTGCCGGGGCTCGGAGAGGAGCTGTTCTGAAGATGCTGGGCAGGTGAAGGAATGAGTTACAAATGTCTCTTTTTCTTTTTTTAAAGATTTAAATTTATTTTCAGAGAGAGGAGAGTGAAGGGAGAAAGAGGAGAGAAACATCAATGCGTGGGAGAAACAATCGTTGGTTGCCTGTTGCACACCTGGCCCGCCCTGGGGGCTTATGCCTTGAGGGGGAATCCAACCTTGGTTTGCAAAACTAGGCCTAACTCAATGGGCCACACCAGTCAGGGCTACACAGGTCTTTTAACCTGCTCTTCCCCATAGCACAGACCCTAAGGAAGAATAAAAGGCAAGCCCTGGCTGGTGTGGCTCAGCAGACTGAGCGTGGGCTGCTAACCAAAGGGTTGCAGGTTCCATTCCCAGTCAGGGCACATGCCTGGGTTGCAGGCCAGGTCCCCGGTGGGGGCCACGTGAGAGGCAACCACACACTGATGTTTCTTTCCCTCTCTTTCTCCCTCCCTTGCCCTTTCTCTAAAAATAAATAAATAAAACCTAAAAAAAAAGAATAAAAGGCAAAAGTCACCATAATCTAGATCACTGGTAAAGAGAAGTGAATTCTTTTTAGAAGGTATTAATGAAGGGTTCATAGCAAATCACCTAAGACTACTTACGCAAAGTTTTTCTCCATCTGAAGTAATTCATAGTTCTGGTGCCACTTAGTGGTCAGAGGTGGAACTGAGAGGCTGTCTTAAGACTTGGCCAACCCTCACGCAAGCAAGGCTTCAGAAATAACGGTCAGTCTCAGGAAAAACAACTTTCTTCTGGCCTGCAAAACCCTGTTTAGACTTCTCAGCTTGTTTGTTTCTTAAACGAAGCTCCTACTGAAATTGTGCTAATCATGCCGAAAGATGCCAAATTGAATTGGGTAGGAATGCTCTTGGGTTAACTGGTCTTTTAAATCAAACCCTTAAAAACAATTTGAGTTGAACCCTGGCTGGTGTGGCTCAGTGGATTGAGTGCCAGTCTGTGAACCAAACAGTCACCAGTTCGATTCCCAGTCAGGGCACATGCCTGGGTTGCCAGCCATATCCCCAGTGTGGGGTGCACAAGAGGCAACTACACATTGATGTTTCTTTCCCTTTCTTTCTCCCTCCCTTCCCCTCTTTCTAAAAATAAATAAATAAAATCTTTAAAATAAATGAGTTGAATGAAGAACACAAATGAATGATAAATCTCTTTAATCTCAGTTTGCCTTAATGTATGACAACTTAATGACTATCTATAGTAAATCCTAACTGGATTAGGAAAAGGGTTTGATAATTTTTAAAAGACGAGCTAGAGATTGGTGGGTTTTCTTTTTCTTCACAAGGCACCTTAGGAAAGTGTAGATTCAGTCCTGGTTTCCATAGTTAAAGGAGAAGATTGAGCAATGTTTCAAGGCCGAGTACATGATTAGAAGTTAAGAACGCTAAGGAAAGCTTCAAGAATGATTGAATGAATGGAAGTCCAGTTGTACTTTAAGACTTTGCCAGAAGACACAGAAAGATGACAAGGGTCATGTAAGCCATGATCCTTGTCATCAGGAGCTGACAGTTTATTTTTTAATAACAGTTTCTATCGATGAAGGGTTTTAACAAGAAAATTTCAATCCGTTCCTGTGAGCTCACTGCACAAACAAGGGGGAGCTGGCGTGGCCCAAGAGATTTTTTTATTAGAGGCATGTGAATTTTTAGACCTTGTAAAACACTGGATTGGATTCTACAGGGACAGATTCCTCTTTTAATACAGCTGTTAAAAAGGGAGAAATTCTGCCCTGGTCGGTTAGCTCAGTTGGCTGGAGCATCGTCCTGATGTGCCAAGGTTGCAGGTTTGATCCCCGGTCAGGGCACATACAGGAAAACCAGGGAATGTGTGAATGAGTGGAACAACACATTGATGTTTCTCTCTCTATCACTCCGATCAATAAATAAAGGAAAAATAAAAATATTTTAAATGGAGAAATTCTCAGGTTACTAAGTGTGCTCAGCTATACACTCTCACTCACTACTACTAACCAAGGGAGGTACCAGGTGGTGTCTTTTGAGCCCCATTTGTCTCTATGACCTTGACTCTAAGCACAGTCTTCTTGGTTTTAGAGTTCAGGATTCACCCAGTCGTAACCTGCTCTGGTGACGGCATTAGCTAGAGCGGTGCAGCTGGGGTTCAGCACGCTTCCCTGCCTGTGAGTATGAGGCGGGCCTGCTTCAAAGCCTTGCGCTTGATGAAAAGCCAGTGTCCTGGTTATCTGGCTTTATTAGACTCCTCCAAACTTAAGGGCAGGCGGTGTTAGCCTCTCACTGGTCATTCTGAACTCTAGGCTCCCCGCCAGAGACGTCGAGTGATAAGACTGAGCTGGAATGTGGAGGTTCTCCTTATCCTTTTCCCAAGAATAACATATTTTATACATTATTTTCCAACAAAACATATTTTAAGAATTGTGTTGGACTTATAATCTAGAAAAGATATGTATTAGACAATGTACAATAAAAACAGGTGTGTTTTTCTCAGAAAAATAACACAAATAGTTATCTAAATACATAAAATAGGTGAAAGAGACAACTAGACAACTAGGAACGTACAATGCTCATAGGAGGGGATGCGTCTCCTTCAAGAATGAAAGGCAGTATGGCCTGATGGGTAGGAGGAGCCAACCCCGGAGGCCAACTTTAAAGGTTTTTTCCTCTCATCTCTGCCATTTAGCATTTTGGCCTTGAGAAAGTCACTTAGCATCTCTGTGCCTTTATTTCCTCAGGTGAATGAAGTTCTGTGAAAGAGTGCACGGCCTGGTTTATTGTGAGTTGAGACCTAGTTGGCTGCTACCAGCATGTGGTGGCTCTCGCTGCCCGCGCACAGGTTAGGAAGCTGCCTGGGGCTCTTCTGACAGCAGGCAACTGCCCCCTGAACCTTTTATTAGGACAGTTCTTAAATATACAGAAAAGTTCAAAGATTTGTAATGACTACCTGTTTACCTACCACCTTTTGCAATCCTTTTACACATTTTAACACACTAACATTAGAGCTGCAGAAACGGGCCCAATTCCCTCCTAGCCATGAGCCCTTTTCAAAAAATATCGGACTTGAGAGTTTAAGGAACAGATTTTCTCTTCATTGATTATTGTATCAAATATACCGTATTCTGCCATGTATACTGCACTCTTGTGTACAATGTGCGCCCACGTTTTTGTGCGCATTGTACACAGGATTATTCTACCTATGGTATGTATTCTTTATACCCATTTAGAATGCACATCCTTAGTTTCCCCTCAAAAATTTGGGCAAAAGAGTGCTCATGATACATGGCAAAATACAGTAGTATTTTCAGTGCTGCATCATCACAGGGGGAAGATTTATTTAAAAACCCTGGACGCCTGCAGAGGCCTTTCAGCACACCTCCCAGAACAGGCCTAGCGGTTGCCTGAACCAGACCCAGCCTCCCTTCCCTCCAGGCACGCAGAGCTTAAAAGGGCATGGCTCTGTGTCAACACAATAGCAGAACCTGCACCTCTGGTTGATCCTTGGCCTTCCCACGAATGGCTCCAAGGGAGCAGCCAAAACCATCAGTAATTCTGCTATCATAGGTTGGGAGGTCAGCTAAGCCCATCTGACGAGGACTGTACCCTTGCCCACCCATTATTTCATTTTCTCACTGAATGCTAATTAAATGCCTACTCGAGTGTGTCAGGCAGCGTCCCACGCCAGGATCGTAACAGTGGGATACTGTGCACACCGTGGCGCAGCAGGACAAAAGCAGCTACGCGTGGTTTCTAAACGTGGCTAGCATCCATCCTAACTTCTGTGATTTGCCAAGTTTCTTCAGCCACGTGCCACAGTTTGGGTCTAAATGGGGGTTCTTTTGCAGTCCCTGCCCTAAGAGTCTATAGAGGGAGAGCTCACTAGATTAGAAAAATGAAGTCTTTTGCACATATGAGGCTAGAATTAAAAATCCTAATCAAGTAACCTATGACTCGAGGTTTTTACTGCTTCATTCCAGCCTCTGTTCAACTGCTGATCCTTCAGTTCCTGAAAGCACAGCTCCCATTGAGGTCGAGGGGAGTGTTCTGTGAATGTCAGTTTTGTACTTAATCTTCTCCTGCCAAGTGAGGCTTGCTCCTCGTGGACTGACTGCCACACCAGTGCCCTCTCCAGCGGGAACACACTAGCCCCTCCTTTCATGCAGCAGAGCCACGGGCAGTGATGTGCTCCAGGTGAGGGGAAAATCTATTTGGAACAAAAACGTTCTGCCCTAAGGCTCTCCATTGCCTCATATATATTGTCCAGAAGACAGAGAGAATTAAAAACATAGAATGGTGAATCAATAATGTTCTGGGTGCACTTAAGCCAGTAGAGGTGGGTCTACTAATAACTTTTAAAATGAGGCCTGAAGCCATTAACCTTCTCATTCATGGAATGAAAGTGATGCAGGAGACAGAACACAGGCATTCCTTCCAGACTGGGCTGTGCTGCTGGAGCTAGCTACCTACTTGCTCGTAGGAAAATCACTGGTCTACTTTAGGGGTCACTTTCCCTAGCTGTAAAATAAGTATGTTGAACTTGGTATATTCCAAGTTCTCTTCTAGGCTTTGAAACAGATATATGGAGTGGTCACAGAGTTTTTAAAATTGCTTGAATTAGTTGCTCCCATTTATAAACCAGAAGGTTTTACATACACTATGAATTGTTGGCTTCTCAGAAAAACTGGGAATGCTGGCATCGTTGACCCTGCGTTTCTGCCGCAGCTGCCACCACCAGAGTGAGGGATGGCTTCCCCCTCAGGCAGGGCGTGTCCCTTCAGACAGTTCTTCACCCTCCCTACCCAGCCCACCTTACTGAGCTTTTGAGCTGTAGCCCCATTTTAGGACTAGAATTAGAAAATTAAATCAAAGTTACATGTTCATTTTCTTCTTCTTCTTTTTTTTAAAAATTATAGTTCAATGGCAGGTCAATGGCTTAATCTACAATTCTGACATATATTTAATTCATTAGAGGCACTAGCCAAGAAGGGCATGGGGAGCTTTGCAGAGACTCACAGGAGGGAACCGAAGGGTGCTGGAGCGCTTATGGTAATTTGACATATAACTCAGAGCCTAATTGCACCAGGTGAGGTGGCCTGGGTAGTTTATTCTCTGTTCCCAGAGTTAACGAGATTCCATGACGTACCTCTCTTTGTGAATATCAAATGAGCATCCTCTGGAAGGCAAATCCTGGAAAGGTCAACTTGTGGAAGAGGAAAGGTTTGCACAGCAAGGGTGAGAGAAGGCATGTGGCTTCCCCGCATAGGAGTTAATCTTTTATGAACTGTCCTTCCTTTCTTTTTCGTATTAACCTTACTGTTCCTTTCAATTGGATCTACCCAGGGAAATGTGGTGAAGGAGGTATTTTTATTTTTGCTCTTAAACAATGTAGCAGAAGCCCATGAAGCCGATATGATCCTTTGAAAATGGTGATTTCTCACAGTAATGAGGAAGATTCACTGTGGATATGAACCAAGCCAAATATCCCAAGCCGATCCTTTACTAAAAATAATTTCCTCACACCTCCCTCACAATGCTGATTTTTCTACCTTCATAGAAGGGAAAACCAAGGCTAAGGATGTTTAAGGAGCTTGCACAACAGAGTCCACCGTGAGTGTCAGAACCAAGACCGGGTCCCCCGACTCTCCATCCATTGTGCCACAGGGCTTGTCCTTGCTCTCCCTCAGGGAGTTCCTACATTAAAGAATATGGACATAGAAAGGGGAGCGACTGTCACAGCAGTAAGGGTGGTGTTTACATCTAGGGTGGGGGACAGCGGTGTGGTCTGAAAGGCATGTATGGGGGTTTTGTTCAACTAGGGGGTGGTTGCTTAACCATCGTAAATTCTTATAAAGGGAACCTGATCTTTGCCTGGGACTGTCCCAGTTTAAGCCTCAAACTAGGTTAATTATTAATAGTACACTTTTTTCACTCTCCAGTGGGTTTTGTTTCAGATGATGAATTATATGGTGAACTATTTATTACACATTTTTTGCACTTTTATGTATGTTTATTATATCCCAAAAATTTTTCTTAAGCTTAAAACTATTTTATTAGGAAGTCTGACCTATGATTAGGATTCTGGGCCATCCTGACAAACCTTATATTCAGGCTGCGGTTCATGGCTTCTGTGCGGACTGCAGTGTTAGCAGCTATGATTCGGGTGCGGTCTTCCTGGACCACGGGTTGGTGTCCTCTCCTCCTTCTGGGGCAAGAGATTGTCATCTCTGTTGCTTGGTCCTACATGTGGTTTGAGAACTTGTGTGTCCCTTAGTCCTAATTGTGAAGGTCAGTCTAAGATAAGATATGAGAAAGCACTCTGAAAACCATGAAGGTGTTTTTCTACTTGGAGTGGCGGGGGTTTGCTGAGTCCCTAAGTGGCAGGACCCTAGCATCACTGTGCTGGTTTCTGTCAGTTCATCTTCCTGTACTAGAGCCCTTCTACTGAGAACTTCTTTAAAAAAGATATTATATTTATTTATTTTTAGAGAAGAGGGAAAGGAGGGAGAGAGACAGGGAAACATTGATGTGTGGTTGGCTCTCGCATACCCCCTACTGGGGACCTGGCCCACAACCAGGGCACGTGCCCTGACTGGGAATCGAATCAATGACCCTTTGGTTCGCAGGCCAGCACTTGGTCCACTGAACCATACCAGCCAGGGCTCTATTGAGAAAATTTAACTTCTTACTGCCCATATAATGAACTCTAAACTCCTATACTTGGCACTCACCCCACTACAAACCAATCCCAACCAACTTTCCAACATTACTCTTGCTCTTCCTCTACATGTAGAGGAACACATAGAAGCAAATATATAGAGGAACATATAGAATATACAGAAACAAATCCAACCACATGGTGTTCCGAAAATGCCGCTCACTTTCCAACCTCATCTCATACTTTTCTTTCCATCAGAATACCTTTATCTCTTTCTTCTCTCTCAATCCTTTTGTCATGGACTGAATATTTGTGGCCCGCCAATTCATATGTTGAAACCCTAACCCCCAGTGCGACTATATTTGGAGCTGGGCCTCTAAGGAAGGAATTAGGTTAAATGAGGTCATACTGGTGGGGCCCTGATCCAATCGGATGTGTCCTTACAAGAAGAGAGACCAGAGAGCTTGTACTGTCTCTCCACGCGTGCATCCGGAAGAAACGCCATGTCTGTGGGCCAGGAAGAGAGCTTTCATCAGAAACTGAGCTTTTGGGGCGTTCATCTGGGACGTCTAGCCTCCAGGACTGCGAGAAAATAAATTTTGGTGGTTTAAGCTGCCCAGCCTACAATATTTTGTTAGGGCAGCTCACCCTACTTAGAATAGCTCTTACATAGACATATTTATCAAGGACCAACTCAAAGACCATAAAACTTTCCTTAATTACTTCACTTTATTTATACTGCTTTAAAAAGAAATTTGATGTTGTATCTTGTATTATGTAGTTTTCAGTATATGTTTCCTAACCTCCTTACTGGTAAGTTTTGGGGGTAACCTTTGATTCAAAACTACAGCTCCGCAATGCCTAGTACAATGCTTGAAACTTATCAGATACACTATGTATCTAGAATACATCAGTGGGTATAGAATATATATTACATAAGGTTACAACTATATTACATCTTAGTTTAATGAATGAATGAATAAAAGAGCAAAAAGCAATTGGGTGAGAAATAAGACATCACTGTATTTAAAATTTAGCCCTGGCTGGCGTAGCTCAGTGGATTGAGCGCGGGCTGCGAACCAAAGCATCGCAGGTTCGATTCCCAGTCAGGGCACATGCCTGGGTTGCAGGCCATGGCCGCTAGCAACTGCACATTGATGTCTCTCTCTTTCTCCCTCCCTTCCTTCTCTAAAAATAAATAAATAAAATCTTTAAAAAAAAATTTAAAGAGGCAGCAGAGAATTGAAGTGTGTATTAATAAATGGGGAGTAACAAGTGAAATCCTCAGTTTAGTGATGTTTAAAACAAGCAAACAAGCAAATAGGGATCGCAGAGGACATAAAAATAAAATTTCCTCCACTGAGGACTGACATACTATTTGTCCACACGTGGGGAGTTTGACTTACTATTGCTGTAGAACTTCTGCTCTTGCTTCAGAGGACGTGGGGAAAAGCCCACGGGCACGAAGTCAGCTGGCACCAGGAAGCTGGCACTGTATGACTCGAGTCCCAGTCATGAGTTAGAGCTCTGGTACCTGGCCCATGCGCGTCTGAGTCTTATGGGAGGGCTCAGGATTGGACATTCAGGATCTGTTCTTTCCCCCGTGGTCCCCTCTTTCCCACTTGCAGTTACCACCCTCCTGTCAGAGTCTCCCTTATCTGCAAGTTCCTCCTCACTCCCCCATGTGCTTGTGCAGTTCAGGCTTCTGAATGGCAATATTCACACGGGTCAACGTTGAAGACTGTGAGTGAAACACCGTAAACTCACATCCTGAGTTGAGTGCGTTAGTCATGATGACAAGGATAATCGAGCTCCAGACCTTTCTTACACCTCTGTCCAAGGCTGAGCTGGAGGCTGGAACCGGGACGGAACTGCAGTCAGAAAGCACATCCTAAAACATGCTGGCAAACCCCGCAGGTGCAGGGCATCGCAGTCAGGGTGACAGGTGTCCTAGAGCAGGGCCAACAGTGCATCGTAGCAGCAGAAATTGCCCCCGACCCAGTATCCCAGCAGGTCAAGGGCACAGTGAGGAAGGAAGTGGGTGACAGTGCTCCGTGCAGGGTACAAGAGACCTCTCAGGGCTGCACAGTGGGAGGCTCCAGAGGGGTGGGCTCCCTGGGAGAAGGGACTGGGGACCTGGGGTGCTGTCCAGTGCCCTGGGAGGGTGGCCGGTGGTGGCAGAGTGGGAGGTGGCAAGGGGCCACCTGTCATCGGCAGGGTGGCTCCCTCACACCCACCTGAGACCCCAGACTCCCTAATCTTGAGGAGCTTGGGCCTGTCTCAGGAGAGGGAGCTTTTTATGTTCCCTTGTCAAAAAGCCAGTTTTCTTTCTCTTTATACCCCAGTGACTATGTCTAGCAAATATCTAGAAAAGGAGAGAAATAGAAAAGCCCAAATCAAGAAGGTACATAGCATTGCTGATTTTATTTTATTTTTGTTACTCTCATTGGAGCTAAAAGAGCTCTATGTATGGCAACAAATGACAGTGTTGCTTCAGGGAGAACAGGTGTGAGTCCAGGGAAAGGCGGGGTGTCGCCAGCATTTGCCCAGTTCTTATTTCCTCAGAAGACCTTGTGCTTTGATGCAGTCACTGTGCCACTGTTGAAGCGATAACTTTGAATATAGCTAGGTGATGTGCTGGGGGCAGAAAGCTTCTTTATAAAGTTAGAGCTTTATGCTGAGAAATAAAATATGTAGAGAGCTATTTGGTGTTTTATTTGCAATCTTTAAAACCACACTCTAAAAGACTTTCGGGTCTGGATATAGGGCCTCCCCAGACCCCTGAACCTGTGGACGTGGAAGCCTGTCCCTTGCAGATGAGGAGATGAACAGCCACTCTTCCCTTTGTGTCTGGGAAGGGTTCTGGTAAGAGGGAGTTGGGGGAGAGAGAGTTAGAGAGAACGTCAGGGGAGGTGTTTGCTAGGAGGTTCTGGCTTCACCTCCGTGACTTGCTTTTGGGGGTCAGAACCTACCTAGGATTAGACATCCGCAGCAACCGTTTAGCAATCTCGGGCCTTTCATAGGACTTTGGAGGTGACATATGTTCAGAAGTCAGGTTTTTGTTGTATTTTTTTTTCTTTTAGATTTAAAAAATGATCCCTAGAAGCAAATGCTGTCTTTGTCCTCCATTCATCCAGATGGACGGACTGGAAGTGCCCGGAGGCCATGAGAAGCCTGCACTGGCAGGCACACACTGAACAAGACGGTAACTTCTTCGGCTGTAAAGCCTCCACAGGCAAAGGAAGATCCCTTTTGCTAAGGAAAAATTACTTAGATAGAGTGCTCTGTGACAAAAGCGACCCCCTACCCTGTATAAACATCATTCAGCAATGTCCTGTATGAATTTGAGCTTGGTTTATTTTATATTGTAAATTGCATTGTAAAATGTCCTTTCTGACATTTTTGCTATGAAGTCCTGAATTTCTAGCTTGCTTCTAAATTGCTAAATGCCACACTTTCCTGACTATTCTAGGGTTCTCTGAAATGCGCAGGAAGTGTCTGTAGGTTTGACAAGCTCTCCCCCACCCTGTTCTCCACTCTTATCCCAAAAGTGTACATTCAGCATTTGAGAGCTTTTAACGATCTTCCCTCTTAGCTCCCTTAAACACACATATACTTATACTCCTGATGAAGTTAAAACAGTTTCATTTTCAATCAGCTGACTTAGAAGGACTTTATCTATCCTTAACCTTTGTCAGATATTTCTAAAAAGTTCAACTTTTTTCTCCTAACCTTCAATAAGGCTATTTTGATAAATGCATGCCAAGTCTGTGAATCCATATTTTTCATCTGAACTTACTTTTCAATATAGCAATTTATGAATTGGGGGTGGGGAAGCAGCACCAGAAACTGAAGGCCTGGAAGCTAGACTTGGGAACGTTATTTGAAATGATCAGAATAAAAATTCTTTCATTTCTTAAACATTCTACAAGTATTGTTGTGAACATCTACCATTGTCCTAGGCCCCGATAATATGGCAATGAACAAAACAGACAAAATCCTCCTGCTCAGGAAGCTCAAATTCTAGTGGAAGGAGATAGACAATAAACCAAATTAAGGGAAATAACGCAGAGATGGAGTACAAGGAGTGTTTGTTTACAAGCTTTAAGAAGGTGGCCCTTGAGTAGTCCTGAAGGAGGTGAACTAGGGGGCTATGCTGACATCTGAGGGGAGGGAGTCACAGGCACAGGAAACCACAGCAGGGCACCTGCTCCCAGGGGAGTGTCCTGGAGAGAATGAGAAGGGGGAGGGTCTGGCTGGAGCAGCAGGTGAGGATGTCAGAGGAGTCAGAGGAGGCGCAGACCCCTCAGAGCCTTGTCCGATAATGTAGGTACTTACTGTGATGAGATGGGAGTCCAGAGCAGAATTTCTTTTCTTTTCTTTTTTTTTTTTTAGATTTTATTTATTTATTTTTAGAGAGGGAAGGGAGGGAGAAAGAGAGAGAGAGAGAGAGAGAGAGAGAGAGAGAGGGAGAAACATCAATGTGCAGTTGCTGGGGGCCGTGGCCTGCAACCCAGACATGTGCCCTGACTGGGAATCGAACCTGCAATGCTTTGGTTTGCAGCCCGTGCTCAATCCATTGAGCTACGCCAGCCAGGGCAGAGCAGAATTTCAAACAAGGGATAGAGAGCATCTGGTTTAAAAGACCACTGGCTTCTGGGTTGAGAAAGGAAGGGGACAGGTGTAGAAGTAAAGGAGAGACCAGTAAGGAGGCCGCTGCAATCATTCTTACAGAAAATTAACCAGAAGAATTTGACTGGGTTTCAAAAAGGGAAGAAAATAGGCTTGCAGAATTTACAAAAAACAAAACAAAACAAAACAAAAAACAAATAAAAACAAAAAATAAAAGAAAAAAACAAAAACAAAACCAGGGAGCAATTATTTTTTGGATGTTAAAGTTTCAAGATAAAGATCAATTTGTCAGTTATTCTGCTACCCTATCTCCTTCAGACAGCAGTGGGCTGGGGAATTCTACCCAGCTAGGACTTCAGGATTTTTTTCGTCTACTTGGCTGAATCTAGTAGGGGTTGGTCAGTGTGGTTAAGAATGAGCCTCATGAAATTCTACAGTATGCCACACGTGGATGGACTTCGAGGACATTATGTTAAAAGAAGCCAGGCACACAAAAAAGCCAGTACTGCATGTTCTACTTATATGCATTATCTGAAATAGTCCAATTCATAAAATCAAAGACTGGATGGTGATCACCAGAGGGTGGGGGAGGAGGAAATGGGCAATTAAGATGAATAAGCTTTAGAGATCTGATGTGTGACCTTGGACCCATAGTCAACAATAATGTATTGTGCACTTAAAATTGTTAAGATGGTTAATATCATGTTAAGTGTTCTTACCATAGTAAGATAAAATTTTTGAAAAAAAGAATGAGGCTGTCATATTGAGTAGAATATGAAGTTACAACAAAAGCACTCTAGATGAGGATCGTTAAGTGTGCATGAGTGTGTGCATGCATATGCACATATTTGTTTTTTAAATTTTTGCTAATGACAGTAATATTCATTAAGGGAAATTTGAAAACTAATATTAAATTAAAAAATTTAATACAACCATTCTGGGAGGGGGTGTGGGTAAAGGCCCTGACTGGTGCCGCTCAGTGGGGTCGTCCTGAGGACCAAAAGGTCTCAGGCTCCATTGTGGGAAGTGGCATATACCTGGGTTGAGGGCCATCCCTGTTGGGGGTCGTACAAGAGGCAACCCGATTGATAATTCTCTCGCACTTCGCAGTTCCTCTCCCTCTCTTTCTCCCTACATTCCCCTGTCTCTAAAAATAAATATAAAAATAAAATCTTAAAAAAATAAAGAATGAGCTTTCCTGTGTCTGTTTAGAATGTCCCTTCCCTTCCTATTTCCCAAAGTTGCCTGGGGCCCTGTTAGAAATGCAGACTCCTGGCTCTGACCTTTTCAGTAAGCATGAAATGGGTCCAGGGGATGTACACTTTCAGCAAGAATATGAGTAGACTCTTACAATTTGGAAGATGGGGAAATTGCTTAACTCTAACCCCAGGTTCCACACACCCTTTGGGGCTTGGGGCACACCTGGAAAGCGTTGCAGAGTGCCCAGCTGGCCAGCAGGTGGCGGCACCCGACCGCAAGCTGCAGAGCGCGCACGTCCCTTAGGGAGAGGCAGGAGGCTAGAAGAGCAGGTCCTTGCCGTGCTGGGGCCAAGATTACTAGAGGGGGGCGCGGTCGGTGTCCCGGCTTCATTTTAGGCTAATGTGCATCTTAAGCCGTGCCCAGTGCGCTTCCCGGGCTTCTGGGACAGGAAGGCTCAGCCCTCTCTTTACCTGCACCAAGCACTAGGGAGCTGTCAACGCGGTGCAGCGAGAAACCGGCCGCCTCGCACCACAGGAAGGAGTCCAATCTGGCCAAACTAAGTGTTGGGTTCCACTACTTAGGCTCCACAGGGAACCATGACCCCGAGGGCAGCCCCTTTTCATAGGCCACCAGACGGGGAGCCCCGCCCCCTTTCGTACAGCTCTCCTGTGACTGGCTCTCGGGCTCCCACTGGCCACACCTCCTTCCCTCGCACATACACAAGAGTCACGCGCCTTTCAGTTGGAAACTTGGCATGTGGAGGAGGATCGTGGCCCTCATATCCCCACCCACTTACCTTACTATTGGCCCGCGGCTCCGCTCACGACCACGCCCCCATTCCAGCCCCCTGGCTGGGAGGGCGACCGCCCGCTCGCGACTGGCTGGTCCGCCTGCCTCTCGCGGTAGCGGCTGGTGCTTTCCCCTCCCTCTCCCCCCAGCCGCGAGCCTCCAGGTTTCTTAGTTGGTCCAGGCCCAGTCAGTGTCAGTCAGGGGGGCGGACTGCTGAGCACTGGGTGCGGACGCTCCATTGCACTCTCGCTCAGGGGCCGGTGCCTGCACTCGCGCCGCAGGCTGGGAAGGATGAAGCCGCAGCTGGAGCAGCCACCCTATGATTGGCTGTGGCGCTTGTGAACCCAAAGTAAAGATGGCGGGCGGGCAGGCATCTGCCGCACTGCCCACTTGGAAGATGGCGGCGCACCGCAGCCTCAGCGCCCGCGGCTGGGGGGTCCTGCAGGCGGCGGCGAAAAGGCTGCTGCCGCTGCTATTGCTGAGCTGCTGCTGCGGCGCGGGACGCTGCGCCGCGGCGGGGGAGAGCGAGGAGACGGTGATCATCGGGTTGCGGCTGGAGGACACGAACGACGTGTCGTTCATGGAAGGGGGGGCGCTGCGGGTGAGCGAGAGGACTCGGGTCAAGCTGCGGGTGTACGGGCAGAACATCAACAACGAGACGTGGACCCGCATCGCCTTCACTGAGCACGAGCGGCGGCGTCACAGCCCGGGAGAGCGCGGGCTGGGGGGCCCCGCGCCACCAGAGCCGGACAGCGGCCCCCAGCTCTGCGGTATGCGCACATCAGATATCATCATCTTGCCCCATATCATTCTCAACCGCCGTACATCGGGCATCATTGAGATTGAGATCAAACCGCTGCGCAAGATGGAGAAGAGCAAGTCCTATTACCTGTGCACATCGCTGTCCACGCCAGCCCTGGGCGCCGGCGGCCCGGGGTCCGGGGGTGGCACTGTCGGGGGCAAGGGTGGCTCCGGGGTGGCCGGGCTCCCGCCGGCCCCATGGGCTGAGACCACCTGGATTTACCACGACGGCGAGGACACCAAAATGATAGTGGGCGAGGAGAAGAAGTTCCTGCTGCCCTTCTGGCTGCAGGTGATCTTTATTTCGCTGCTCCTGTGCCTGTCGGGCATGTTTAGTGGCCTCAACCTGGGGCTCATGGCTCTGGACCCGATGGAGCTGCGCATCGTGCAGAACTGCGGCACCGAGAAGGAGAAGAATTATGCCAAGCGCATCGAGCCCGTGCGCAGGCAGGGCAACTACCTGCTGTGTTCGCTGCTGCTGGGCAACGTGCTGGTCAACACCACGCTCACTATCCTGCTCGACGACATCGCCGGCTCAGGCCTGGTGGCCGTGGTGGTCTCCACCATCGGCATTGTCATCTTCGGGGAGATCGTGCCCCAGGCCATCTGCTCCCGGCACGGCCTGGCGGTTGGGGCCAACACCATCTTCCTCACCAAGTTTTTCATGATGATGACCTTCCCCGCTTCTTACCCAGTCAGCAAGCTGCTGGACTGCGTCCTGGGCCAGGAGATAGGCACAGTCTATAACCGGGAAAAACTGCTGGAGATGCTCCGGGTCACAGACCCCTACAACGACCTCGTTAAGGAGGAGCTGAACATCATCCAAGGGGCGCTGGAGCTCCGCACCAAGACGGTAGAAGACGTGATGACTCCCCTCCGGGACTGCTTCATGATCACCGGTGAAGCCATTCTGGACTTCAACACAATGTCGGAGATCATGGAGAGCGGCTACACTCGCATTCCAGTGTTCGAGGGGGAGCGCTCCAACATCGTGGACCTCCTATTTGTCAAAGACTTGGCATTCGTGGATCCAGATGACTGTACTCCCCTGAAAACCATCACTAAATTTTATAACCACCCCTTACACTTTGTTTTCAATGACACCAAGTTGGACGCTATGCTGGAAGAATTTAAGAAAGGTGGGAAATTTTGGTATCTTTCATTGGCTTGCTCTTTCTCTGTCTCCATCTTCCTCCCTGCTTGACTCCTCAACCCCCCAAGGCGAGTTGACCGGAATTTCTCCTCTCTTTTAATTGCAAAGTTGAAAGGGTGGCTTGGATTTGGGGATGGGTTGAACTAGAAAGCGCTTGTAGGTTCTTTAAAAGCACAAGTCTGCCATCACTTGCTTTTTCCCATATCAAAAATGCAGGCTTCCTATTTTCTCTGCACGATACTTTCCTAGCTCTTTGGTCTGGAGTGCTCTGCTGCATTCATTGCCCGGGTTGTAAGTGGGTGGATGAAAGGAGGGGGCAGCTAATGCCATGCTATGCCATTTGGTTGACATGTACTAATCGTAGGCATTTGGAAAACATTTAAATAGCTTTTCTAAACCCAGTACAATTCCTTTCCTCCTCCTTAAACATGCATTGGCGTTTCAGAGATTGGGAGTGCATTTTCAATAGCTTCTGGTCCTGGTTGTCAGTGACCTATGGAGGAAGACTGAGGTCTGCCTTTGGTGACAGGGGATGGGATAAACCAAGTATGACCAAAAAATTTCACTCACTTGGATGTGACTTGCCTTAGCTAGAAAAGAGGTTTTTTTTTGTTTTTTTTAAACACTAAAGTTCTTTATTAATATATAACTTGAAAAGACTAGAGGTAAGTTAACCCTTTAAGAGGCTATATCTTGTCTCGTGTTCTTCACTATTTGTTTATATTTACCCAACAACAAATAAAATTTCCCAAACCAAGTGTGGTTTTGGCAGAACACTTGAACCTTTAACAGTGGGATGAATCCCTCTATTATGATTTATTTATTCCTTGAGTTTTCCTGGTGTAAAAGTGTCCTTTTTAACCTTGATCGCCTGGTACATTAAATTGCAGTTTGTCCCCACATCAGCATTCGCTGTTCCAGGGAATTTTAACAAGGAAGAGAAGTACAGAGTCTGAGGTGCTGACCTTTCTTGTACTGTGGTATATATTTTGTTTGTTTTACCATGTAATGTACAACTAAATACCAGCTCATACTATTATTACTGAAATTCTGCCTTAAAAAAGTTTCTAGTAAATAGCTTGTGTTATTTGTTTATATAAATTTTAAAGACCCGATAGTCCTCAAAACTAAGGGTTCATTCTTCAAAGGGGATTTTGATCACAGATAGTGGTTCAAGACCATGTGTGAAGGTGACAGCTCACTGGATGTGATGTCTCAACATCCTTACAGAGTGTGTGGTTGTCCTAATGTCATCTCCCTGCCTGAATGGGGTCCTCTCTGGAACAAATTCACATTGCAGTCATTTTCAGATAAAGGAAAGAGTAGAATGTGCTTCTGAGATTGTGATTTGCATTTAAAAGCAGAAGGAGATTCTTCTGGGTTCTTTTTTTTAAAAAAGTATTGATTGATTTGAGAGAGAGGAAGGGAAGGGGGTGGGTGGGGGAGAGAGAGAGAAGGAAAAGAGAGAGAGAGGGAGGGAGGGAGGGAGAGAGGGAGACATCGATTGGTGGTTCCAATTATTTATGCATTCATTGGTTGATTTGTTGTATGTGCCCTGACCAAGCATTGAACATGCAGCCTTGGCATATCCGGGAGACACTCTTAACTAACTGAGCTATTCCATCGGGGCTTCTTCTCGGTTCTTAAACAGTAAAAAGAAAATGTCCGTTATCTCTAGGTGACAGCTTCTTGTGGCCTGTCATTGTTCTTTCACTGCTAAGTCGTTAATTAGACCTTCTAACCAGTCTCTTCTTTGATTTTTCAGTAATATCTGTAATACGGAACGATATCTTTAAATGCTTGGAAATGCCTGTGGAATACTTCATTATCTTTCTGTTGCTAAATTTCCCCGTATTGATACAGATAATTTATTCTCCATTTTTTATTGTTCGGAGTTTTTGCTTGCCTACTGATGGATTGACGGCAATGTGCACTCCCTGCTGAAGCCTTTAGCTCACTTTTTCCTTTGAGAATTTTGTTCTGTGCCTCACAGCCCATTAATCCTGCTCCTAACTCAAAATTTCAGAATCGGCATTTTTGAAATGTGTTTCTGGTTGTCCTCAAATAGTTTTTCTATGACCGATTTATTTTCAGGAGGAACTCCCCCCCCCAAAAAAATTACCTCTTCCAGTGTTTTTTGGAATGTCTCCCTTAAATAATTGAATTAGGAAATTTTCTCCTGAATTCTAGAAACATAATAGTGCACAAGAGTTTGTTTTTGTCCTTCACCAGAGTCATGTACGTGGTTAGGAAGATGGTACAAGTTAAAGGCACATTCGAGCTAGTGGCACATGTGGAGGGTGGACAAAGACGGTTGCAAATGGGGACTTTGAGCCCCGATCTTAAAAGGATAGAGTGCGGGGTGTTACTTCAACTATAAGAAAAACAGACTTTCCCCCTTCCTTTTCTTGAGCTTTTTTTGACAAGTTTGGCCACTTTAACCTTACTAGTAACTGTGTTAGTTCTTTCTTCTGCGTGAGTTAAAATATTTCACCTGATTGTTTTCTCCTTCATTTTCTCACTCAATTATGAAACAATGTGAACAGTCAACTGTTGTTTTTCTCTAGTGAACAGTGGTGTGTGGGCTGCCGTGAAGGCTTTTTATTGCTCTCTTTCCCTCTTTCTCCTGACAGTACCAACTGTTCACTCCTCAAATCCAGATCTCAGTGAACACTACCCTTCCTAATTAAGAAGGCCCACGCTGAAGCCTTTCCTGGATCTTGTTGTATTAAGGAGGGGGGAAGTTCCTGTAATGTGTAAAGAAATGAAAAACTACCTTTATGTAAGTGTACGCGAATGTCTTTTTTCTGGTGATGAGAGCTTTTGTCTGGTTTCCAGGAAACTCGTAGTTTTACTTGAGGTTGGAAGACAGTAATCATGCTAATTTTACAGTTAGCTTGTTATTCTTGCTTACTTAGCTCTGTGCCAGGTACAGGGCTGAATGCTTTCCATGAAATCACCTTGCTTAATTTCGTAATAGCTGAGTGAAGCTTTATCTCCATTTTACAAATGAGGAAATTGAGGCTTAGGTTAAATGACTTGTTCAAGGTCACATAGTAATCTGTTGATTTGGGTTTTTAACTCAGGTCTGTGTGACGGCCAACCTTGTTCTCTTGACCACACTGTTACGCTGGCCCCCTGGGTCCTGAGTTTACATTTCTATTTTAATTGAGTGTGAGTTTTGGTCAAAACATTGCCTCAGAGCTTGTTGGGCAACAGACCCATAAACATATATAAGCATATGTCTGGCTTTTAACTCAGTGCTTCTGGGGTGTCGTATATAACAGTTGGTGTCCCCACCATTGTCATTAAAGCAAATCACTTTTTGGCCTGTGTGATCCTAGATCTAATGAATTATATTTCCAGTATTTGCATGTCCAAACATCAAGGTTCAGTTTGAATGTGTTTTATACTAACCTAGTGTACCAGTGTGTGCTGCTTTAGTGGCTTACTCTGCACTGTTTTCCCGATAGCTAAAGTGTGTTGTCATGTTTTACTCTTAGTTTCTAATGTTTGTGTTGCAAGGGTGACTCAAACTCAGTTTTGTGTTTTAATCTTGATTTTTTGGGGGGGAGCCACTCATATGATAATTGGTTGCTCATTGATGAGCATCCTTGGCAGCTTTGCCCCTTCTGCGCTCCATGCAGTCAGGCTTTCTCTTTGTTACTTATAAATGTCAATAAGAGAATAAAAGTAAATCCTACTAGAAGATTATGAGGGTTTTAGAAAAATGGTCTATAGCAAAAATGGTGTAGCGAAAGGAAAGGCTAAATTAAAGGCTGCTACCTCTGTGTGCAGAAAGCCTTCTAGAGGCTTTTGTTCATCGGGTAAGACCTTCCCAAGAAAAGACTGGGGACTCTTAGCCACCTGGTTGTCCACAGGGTTGAATCTGAAGCATTAGTAACCAGCCATTGTTCTTTTGTTTTGTGTTGTTTACTTTTTAGCTTTGTAGCAATTGCATTCCAAAATTATGGAGCATGCTGTTTTATAGCTGCTAGGGACTTAGCCAGACTGTTTTCTAGCTTTTTCTTAGCTAGGAACAGGTAGAATCACCAGATAATATTGTTGTTTTTTGTTTTTCCTGGCTGAAGGAGCATTTTTATTACTTTTATGTACAGAAACCTCAAACAGTATACACTCAGCCCAGCTTGGTGGCCAGTTCCTTAGCCTTGGCCTTTTCTGGCGTGGCAATGCAACCCAGGACGTTGCCTCCCCATTGGTGGGGGACCTCATCATATCTGCCGATGTAATTGGTCCAGAGAGCTTCCACCAGCTTAGCCAGAGCCCCTTTGTCTTCAGAGTTAACCCATGTGGAGGCGATGGTGGTGCAGGTCTCCCTGTGGACTGGATGCCCTGGCCTGGCCTTCCCCTGGGTGATGCGGTAGGGAGCCCCGTCTTCTGCTCAGGGCGGGCAGGAAGACGGCCAGCTCTATGGGATCCCCATTGTGCGCAGTTTCCTGCAGCTGGGCCTTCTTGTTCTCCACCAGGCCGGTGACCCCTTCATCCCTGCTCAAGGACAGGTGGCCTCTTGGTGGGGACGTCCTCTTTGCTGGCAGCCTTGTTCTCGGCCTGGGCCTGCAATCTCTGCTTCTTCTCTTGCTTTGTCTCTGGCCGGTCCTTGGGCGCCAGCTGAGCAGCTGTGCAACCGTTGGGTGGTCCAAGGCCTGGGAGAACCGGTCAGTGGCAGGGGACACTTTCAGACATTCATAGAGAATAGCCCTTGGCCGCTGCGGCTGAATATGGCGGGGCCATTTGACAAAGCAGGTGAGGTCCCTTTTGGGCTGCACGTCCTGTCTGATGCCGGAATTCTTGGGCCTCTTCTCAAACAGAGGGTCTCCTACCTTCTTGGCCTCCTGCTCCTTCACGACAGCATGGGCTGGGCTGGCACTGCCTTTCTTCCCCTTAGCCTTCTTTTCCTTCTGCGTATTGGGCTGCAGGAGAAGAGAGCCAGATGAAGCTGTTCTTTAAGGGAAGAATTCAATGTATAGTTTTCACTTAAAATATTAGGTATATAATTCTCTCTTTCTATAACACAAGTCTTTCCATATTAATATGCTGAGAGTTTAATATTAAAAACATTTTTTCCCACCAAATAAAGTGTTCCACTTGCCCTGGTATTTAGGAGGTTGTTTAAAGGTATGGATGGTGTTGGAGGAAGGGTGTACTTGTTTCTGTGTGTGTTTATTAATTTTGTCCAATAACATGTGTTAATGATTATAATTGTGCATATTTTTGGAACATGTTTATGAAATAGCCAGATGGTATAGAATCAAATCTGAAAGGACAGGCAGCTTGAGGATCACCTAGTCTAGCGTTTGCTAAAGTTACCAGATGATAAGAGTTACTTGGACCACTTTATTTTTCTTACTGTAAGTTGTTTATTGTAAGGTAATTTACAAAGGCCTTGCTGTCCTTAGTAATTTAAACAATTGACCAATAATTTCTTCTGAACAGGACAGCAGTAAGCTAAAAACAAAATCAGCTGGCCGAATATTCCTTCTTTTTGTCTTGTCTGAGGATGAAACTTGATTTTTGTTAATCCAAACCTTCAGTACCGGAGATGTTTCAGTCAACTCCTTGTGAAGACAGCTTGGAGGGTGTGGTTCAAAGTCAAAGTCAATTTGCTGATTATGTCAGATGCATTCTGGCTCCCATTGTCGATGGCTATCACCTGAGCACTTCGCTCACTCGTAGTGGGTCCCTTCACAGAGTAGTAGATGGTGCTGGCCAGACTGTATTCCTGGTGTTTCTGCAGCACATCAGCACCAATATCATTGGCCTGAGGCTCAATATCATGAGCCTGAGATACTCAGGCTCTCAGCACTTGCAATGAATGGCGTGAAGGGAAGAGATGGGCTTTTCTTCTGTTTTAGGAGATGGGAGACCTGAATCAATTGAAGATGATAGATCCTTCATAAATTCATATCCAGAATTTAATAATTCCAGGGCAATGACTGATGCATCTCCAGAAGTAGGGGGTTTTCTTCCCACTTCTTTGAATGTCACCGGAAACTGGTCAGAAGGAGTCCTGTGAAATATACCCCTAATTTTATCCCCAGTTCCAACAGTCTTAAACTTCTTTCCTGGCTGTTCTGAGGATGGCCACCTCACTTTGCGTCTGTCTTGCAGCCAAGGAATGGGTAGCACCACAAATCCCTGTCTGCGTGAGGACACATTGATAAGGAGTGCTTCTTGTTGTTTTCAGACACCTTAATATCAGCCTTTTCGTACACGGCAAAAAAACCCTGTTCCATACACTGGAGCTGGTTTAGCTTCTTCTCATTGGGTGTGTTTTGCTGCTGCTACCATTTACATAGACTTGGTAATTTTCTGGATTCCTCCCACCCCAATCATTGCTAGAGGATACGTTTGTTGATTTGAGAGAGAGACAGAGAGAGAGAGAAAGAGAACCATCGAATGGTTGCCTCCAGTACACACCCTGACTGGATTTGGGATTGAACCCGAAATTTAGGTATGTGCCCTGATCGGGGATTGAACCTGTGACTTTTTGGTGTACTGGATGATGCTCCCACCAACTGAGCCACACTGGCCAGGACAATTTTCTGGATGTTTTTGATTGACTTTAGTCACTTGGTAATATCTTTTGAAGTTGCCATATTTCAAACTTGGATCCATTGCAACTGCACAGCCCAGGCAGAGACCCCAGTGACACCCGCCCAGGAAAACAGGGTGGGACTGGCCACCTCACTTGGATCACTTACTAAGTATAAGGTCCCAGGCCTCCTCAGGGACCTTCTGGGGAAGAGGGCTTGTAACCCAGATTGCTAACAGTTACCCCGAAGTAATTCTTATGATTAGGTGAGTTTAGGAAACAGGGGTCTTCGTCAACCTCTTAAATAAGGAAAGTAACCTCTAGGAAGGAGAGAAGGTTGAATGACTTGCTTAGGGCCATCCGCCCAGCTGTGAGCCCATCTGTCCAGCTGTGAGCATCAACAGGACTGGAAGGCGTGTCCCTGACTCCTCGAAACCAGAGTCCATTCCACTCCAACAGGCAGGCCTTCTGGCCCCCAGTGGAAGGTACCTGCATCACTGAAATGATCTGTGCCATTGAAAAAACAAATATTCAGGTTTGCCATTGGTTTTCGATGTCAGTATATTTGATGTCCTGGATTTAGGACATCTTTGACTGGCATTTTGTTATGGAGAAAAGAAGTCTGAATGTGTGAGCATGTTTTATTTTAGCTTACTTTAATTGAGTTTTTTACTCTGCCTAGATATTTCCTAACACACCTGGAAGGGTGTGTTAGGAAATATCTAGATTTCTCAAAACTAGGTAGTTAAATGTCGGCTATTTCTTTTGAGTTAACTTGGTTTGGATATCCTCGAACTGTTTTTTATTTTTGTTTTTTTCTTTTGGGAGAGTAATGAAGATTGGATTTGGGACAATGGGGTATGGGATCTTTGGCTCTTGTAATTTTTGTTTACATGAAAGTCTAAAATTGCCATTGAAAAATTCATCAAAACACTTGCAGCATGTATCTCATTCATGCATCTGTGTGTTGTTTTTCCAGGTTTTTTTGGTCATGTAACCTAAATTCTTTCAGAGAGTCACGTCTGACTTGTGGAGGTTATTTGTGTTAATGGGATCCCAGGAGCCGAACACAGCCTTCTGGGTCTGGAGGCGCCATAGTTGCACACCGGCTCTGACTCAGTGAGATCTGGACGAAACAGGAAAATACCTTGTTCTGCTTTTTCTCTTGGTTTTTATGGGGATTGCATACCACCTGCTCCCTTCCATAAAGGGCGTCAAAGTGATTTAAATTCTGAGACATTCGAAACTACTATGAGGGACTGGTTAATTTTAATTAGTACCAGCAAATCTAAACACAATCTGAAATATTATTAACCAGGAAAACCCACAAAATAGATTGAGCTGACATAATATGTTATGGTTTCATTTGCTGTTGAAATACTTGAACTTTTAAGAACAAACCTCTGGACTCTTGATGTTTAGTTACACATAAAGTAGCATATTTCTGCAGGGCCCTTTACTCTAAATACATTTTTTTTCCAATTAAATATTTGATTGTTACTCTGTTACAGTTGTCCCAATATTTTCCCCCTTTGCCCACCTCCGCCAAGCCCACCCCCCCAACTCCCACAGTCATCCCCCACCCTGCTGTCCATGTCCACGGGTCATTCATACACGTCCCTTGCCTAGTCCCTTTTTCTTCCTACCCTTTTCCCCCTCTCCCCTCCCCTCTGGTCACTGTTAGTCTGTTCCTTGTTTCCCTGCCCCTGGTTTTATTTTGCTTGCTAGTTTATTTTGTTCATTAGGTTCCTCTTGTAGGTGAGATCATATGGTGTTTGTCTTTCAAAAATGCATATCTTTTATTGGTAGTAAACCTCAGTTTCTGTAAGATTTGCTTGGCATATGAGGAATATTTGTTAAACTAAATACATGGAAATGGACCACTAGGCCTGAATACAGTTTAATTTAGTATTGTCTTTTCATCTTCTTTTTCTCAGAATGTGCAAACAAGAGCCCCCAATCCTACCAACACAGAAAAGGGGAAACAATAGAAGCATTCTTTTTCATTGTCACATACACCGGCAACTCCAGAGTGGCTATTTAGAGGGATTATAGGGGTGGCAGGCTTTGGAAGGCAGAGCTAAGGGACTAATGACAAGCCCTCTGTAGATGATATGTTTATTAGGCTGGCTTAGGGGTTGGCTGATGGAGATAATGGGGGAGCTAATTGTCCCCCTGTTTATGCAAGTGCAATCCTTGGTCACAAGTGCTGCTGTAATGATAGTGGGGTCCTCCTTTCTTCCTACTTGATATCCCCCTTGCTGTCAGACCTAGGTGGGGATGTTTTTCTTTTTTAATTCACGTCTTGCGCGGAGGAGACCACCTCCTAATGCAAAGATTAAGAAAAATGTGCCTTTTCTGGATCTACTTTGGACAAGTAACTTATGTTCTTCAAGCCTCAGTTTTTTTCCATAGTAAACTGGGATATGTTCTAACTTATAGAATACTGTTTGAGTTAATGTGACAATGGATGTGAAAATGCTTCTAATAGTGCCTGGCGCTCAGTGCTCAGGTAACCACTATTTCTATTGTGATAATTCTGGAGGCTCTTCATTGTCCTTGGTCTTTCTCTAGATCACTCGTCCAGAGAGACTCCTTGGGCCCTGTGCTCGTGGTTGTTATGGACTTGAAATCTGGAAAGAGGAGAATCCGGGTGTAGGTTTTTTCTTTTATTGTGATTGAAATCTAGGCTCTGTTACTTCTCTAGCAGCTGCTGTTACTCGACTAGATGGCCACAGCCATACAGATTTTTAGGGAAAACAGAACAGTTGATTACACATTCTACCAGTCTTAGAGTAAGAGTGCTGAGTTATAAAAAATTCTTCATTCTCCTTAACTATAAGTGACTGAAAACGACAACAAAGTTTAAGAGAAATAGAGCAACTTCATGCCGTTGAATAGCAACCAAAGTTTGAAGACTAAAGGAAGATCTCAAATTACCCTGATAACATCTTTTAACATTGATTACATCAGAAGCATAAAAAATGGTAATGTCTAATAGAGCACGTTTTTTGTTGCATATAGCAGTGTAGACTTGCAATACTTTTGGAAGGCAACCAGGAGCAGTACAAATGTCCTTTGGTTTAGTAAATTTTTTCCCTGAATATCTTAATTCAGGGATATAATTAAAGGAAGAAAAGATCTGTGTTGGGCTTTCACATTGCTTGTATATTGTAGTGTTTATATAGTGAGAAATTGGGAAGGAACATCTAACACCTGGAGGAGGGGCATTGAGAGGGAAGAGTTAAGAAAATTACAGATGTCAACAAACTGCAGCCATTTAATGGTACTTTTGAAGGTCATGTAGCAATATGGGACAATGATACAGATTATTTTGCATGAATTATAGTTAGGGAAAAATGTACATGTATACTGAAAGGGAACTTGGAAAAAGCGAAAATAGTTGATGTGTTAGGATAGGGTGATCATAGCCCGTCTTTGCAAAAATCACTTTGTTAACTCTCTATAATAACGTCCCTGGAAAAAATGCAGGTCTGTTGAGAACATTATGAGTCTTGATCTTGGGGAAACTAACCTTTACTCATATTTAGGGAACGCATATTATTTCATTTCTCCTTAGGAGCATTTTATTACTGAAACAACTGGTTTTTAAAAAAGTTTAAGAACTGAGATATAATTCACATACCATAAAATTCACCATTTTAAAGTGTACAACTTGGTGGTTTTTAGTGTATTTGCAAGGTTGTGCGACCATGACTGTCTACTTCCAGAACACTTTCTTTTTTTTTAAGATTTTATTTATTTTTAGAGAGGGGAAGGGAGAGAGAAACATCAATGTATGGTTGCCTCCCATATGCCCCCTACTGGGGACCTGGCCCACAACCCAGGCATGTGCCCTGACTGGGAGTCGAACCTGTGACCCTTTGGTTTGCAGGCCAGCACTCAATCCACTGAGCCACACCAGCAGGGCAAGAACACTTTTACTGCTCCCAAAAGAAACCCCATATCACTCTCCATTCCCCACTCTGCATTGTGCCTAGAAAATACTGATGTACTTTCTCTCTCTATGGGTTTGCCTGTTTTGGACATTTCATGTAAGTGAAATCATATACACTATTGCCTTTTTGTCTCTAGGTACTTTAACTTAATGTAATGTGTTTTAGGTTCATCCATGTTGTAGCATAGATTAGTATTTCATTTCTTTTTATGGTCAAATGATACTTTGTTTTATGGTATACCACATTTTGTTTATTCATTCATCAGTTGATGGACATTTAGGCTGTTTCTACCATTTGGTCATTATAAATAATACTATAAATAATATTGGTGCACATGTTTTTGTGTGGAGTATGTTTTCAGTTCTCTTGGGTATATACCTAGGAGTAGAATTGCTGGATCATATGGTAACTCTGTTTTTAACTCTTTGAGAAACTGCCAAATTCTTTTCCAAAGTGGCTGAACCATTTTACATTCCCACCAACAAGGTATGATTGTTCCAATTTCTCCATATCCTCCCTAACTCTTGTTACTGTTCTTTTTTTTTTTTTTTTAAGATTTATTTATTTATTTTTAGAGAGGCAGGAAGGGAGGGAGAAAGAGAGGGGGAGAAACATCAGTATGTGGTTGTCTCTTGCGCACTTCTCCACCCCCAACCAGGGACTAGCCTGCAACCCAGGCATGCACCCAAGACTGGCAATCGAACCAGCAACCCCTCGATTTGCAGGCCAGCACTCAATCCACTGAGCCACACCAGCCAGGGCATCTTTTTACTTTTTAATTATAGCTTCCCTAGGAGGTGTGAAGTGTTATCTCAGTGTGGTTTTGATTTGCATTTCCCTAATGACTCATGGTGTTGATCATCTCTTCATATGCTATTGGCCATTTGTATATCTTTTGAGAAAACTCTATTTAGATCCTTGTCCATATTTTAAATTGTGCTACTTGTCTTATTATTATTGAATTGTAAGAGTTCTTCATGCATTCCGGATACTAGTCCCTTATCAGATATGTGAATTGCATTATTTTCTCCCGTTCTGTTAGTTGTCTTTTTACTTTCTTGGTAGTAACCTTTGAAGCAGACAGGATTTAAATTTTGATGAAGTTTGGTTTATCTCTTTCTTTTCTGTTGTTGCTTTGTTTTTATTGTCCTATCTGAGAAACTGTTTCCTAATCCAAGGTCACAAAGATTTATGTCTAAGTTTTCTTCTAAGATTTTAATAGTTTTAGCTCTTACATCCAGGCTTTAACCCATTTTGAGCTAATTTTTACATATGGTGTGAGGTAGGGGTCCATCTTCTTTTTGTTTGCACGTGGATATCAAATTGTTCAGCACCATTTGTTGAAAAGACTGTTCTTTCCTCATTGGATTGTCTTAGCACCTTGTCAAGTCAACTGACCATAAACGTGAAGGTTTATTTTCAGACTCTAAATTCTGTTCTCCTGATCTACATGTCTTATGCCAGTTACCACATTGTTTTGGTTCTTTGTAGTAAGTTTTGGATTGAGAAGCATGACTTCTCCTATTTTGTTCCTTTTCATGCTAGTTTTGGTTGTCAGGGTCCCTTGTATTTACATATGAATTTTTCATGGATCTTGTCTGTTTCTACAAAAAAGACATTTGAGCATGGGCCTGCAAACCAAAGGGTCGCTGGTTCAAATCTCAGTCAGGGCGCATGCCTGGGTTGCAGGCCAGGTTCCCCATACAGGGCCTATGAGAGGCAACCACACATTGATGTTTCTCTCCCTCTCTTTCTCCTTCCCTTCCCCTCTCTCTAGAAACTAAATAAACAAAATATTTTTAAAAAGGCATTTGAAATTTTGATAGAGATTGCATTGAATCTGTAGATCAATGTGGGGAGTATTGCAATGTTAACAGTATAAAATCTTTCATCCAGGAATACGGGATATCTTTCTTTTTATTTAGGTCTTCTTTAATTCACTTCAGCAGTGATTTTTAGTGTTCAGTGTATTTGCAATCTTTTTGTTAAACAAAATACTTAGAAATAAATTTCTTTTGGATGCTATTGCAAGTGGAATTATTAATTTCACTTTCTTTCAGATTGTTCATTGCTAGTATATAAAAATATAATTGATTTTTGTATATTGATCTTATTTCCTGCAACCTTGCTAAACACATTTATTAGGTAACAAATGACTCTTCAAATAGGAAAGTGTTTTTTTAAAAATGTGAGTTTTTTTGAAGGGTATTTTGTATTTGTTTCACTTGTTTTAGTGGGTGGGTTTTATTTTTCTTTAGATGATGTAGATATTTTTGCCCTGATTGGTGTGGCTCCTTTGGTTGGGTGTAGGCCCGCAAAGCACAAGGTCCCTGGTTGAGTCCCCACCAGGCACGTGCCTGGGTTCTGAGTTCACCCCTCAGTGGGGGCGTGTTCCAGAGGCACCTGATTGATGTCCCTCTCTCACACTGATGTTTCTCTCCTCTCTCTCCCCCTCCCTTCTCCTCTCTCTAAAAATAAATAAATAAATAAAATCTTTAGAAAAATTTAGGCATTTTTACCTGCTACTTCCATATGGAGTGAAGCACTCACTATTGGTTATTGACAGTGTCATCCTTCGGGAACTTTGATGGGAAAGAGTAAATTCTATGTCAGATTAGATGTCGGGAAAAAGAAACAGGCTGCGTGACACGTGTCAGAGACCAAAAGTACAGCTGGCTGCCGTTTGGGGGTGTGAAAGCTAATGGTCAGTTTCTATCTAATGTTTAGAATGTCTTTGTATCAGATTTAGGACGTGGCCTAGGAGATGAGCACAGAAAAGACTGTGTTTGCTTAATATCTACATGGTTTTGTGATGCCTTTCTTTTCTACATCACTTTACCAAGGGTTTTCTTTGGGTCATTTTTACAGGGACTGGAAACATACCTTGACTTTTAGTCATTGTGCATTTCTTCAGTACACTCCTGGAGGTTTTGGGGTACCAGGTAACCAAAACAGGTGAAATGAAACGTGTGTGTGCCCGCACGTGTGTGCACATGTGCTTGCGCAGGGGAGTGTGGAGAGCTGGTAATCCGAGAGGGAGAATGTTTTCCCAAACTAGCAAAGACAAACTGAGGGCATCACCTGATCTTTACGGGATTGTGCAAAGCCTCAGTTTTTCCAGTTAACCATCTGCAATAATAAAATGTGCTGACTCAACCTGCAGCCTCTGCAGAATAGCATTTGGGGCCTCGGGAGTCCTGAGAAACGTGCAAGGGATGGAAATATTTGAGCAGGTTTTAAGAGGTAACGTTAAAAACAGCTAGAGCAAGGCAGCATGCTCACTCATTTCCTTCGAGATGTTTCCTTTAGTAACTAGTGTGCCTCCTTGATTTAAGGTGTGGCAGGGGATAATTCAGTCTTTATAGAGTTGACTGCTGAGCAGAGATATTTTTCTTGCTTCAATGGCTATACTTTAGGGGCATGAGATTGGTTGGGGTGGGGGAGTGAGATTCTGCTGGAAGCAAGTCAGTTAGGTCAATACTATTATTACATTGTGTGGGCCACCTGCTTAGGTTTTTTTCTTTAAAATTTTTACTTCCTTGTTCCTGGATATATACATTTACCTACAAAAACTAGAACATTTACCAAAATGTTAACTAATAATGACCACTACCGGATGGTGAGTTTTAGGGGAGGAAGAATGTTTTTCTGCATTGCTTTGAGTTTTTTTTAAAGACTATGTACTTTGTAATGTTTTTTTTGGGGGGTTAATTAAAATGATATTAAAAGTGTAAATTTTGTAACTTGAACCACTGATTTAGGTATTTAAGGGAAATTCAGTATATTTAGGTGAACTTCATCCTTTTTTCCTAGGAAATATGGAATTTTTTGTCATAATGCATCCATGCTGTTATTTATGACATTTTATTCCCCTAGTCAGAAAGAATCTTTAGTGTTTGGGGTAAAATATGACTAGCCCATAAAATGTGTGTGTGCGAATGTGTGTGTGTACAACAGCTTAATAAAGTTAAAATTAATTTTGTATGTGAAAAAAGGAATTTAGGATTTTGAGTTGCATTTGTTTTTAAAACATGTTATTAGGTGGCAAAATCCAATGTGTTTAGATTTCTATCTGGACTGCCTAGAATGAAGCCGTTTGATACTTACTTGATTGCCCTTACTAAATAAGAGATTGGTAAAGTCGTCGAGTTTCATCTAGATTTGTGCTTTCAGCATAAAACTGTAATTCCAAAATACCTCTTATTTGGTCACAGACATTGAGATTCTGGAAACTGATGCTTTCTTTTATCTATGGAAACCTTCACTATAAATTTAGAGGTGATTATTAAAGGAGAGGAAAGAATATTCTGGAACCATCCATGCTTGAAGCTTGGTGGTTTCCAGACAGTCTGATACATTTTGCTTAAAAACAACAACGACAACAAAAAACATTTAACTTTGATGAGGATTGGGTATTTAAATTCCTATAAAGTTATATTCCTATAAAATTACACATATACATCATTTATCTTAGGTAAAAAGAGGTGATGTTTTCTTTTTCTTTTTCTGAATGTGTACAGAAACTTCATATTTATCTATAGGATAAGTTAGCTGTCATTTAGACATCTTTCCTAAAGTCTGTTTTTAAAGGACATAAAATAATGATACTGGATTTTGTCTCTACTTCTTTAACTTCCCAAGAAAAGCACTGTATTTTTCGGACTATAAGACGCACCGCCTCCCCCAGAAGCCCCTGCCCCCTGCCCAATTTAATGATACTGGATTTTGTCTCTACTTCTTTAACTTCCCAAGAAAAGCACTGTATTTTTCGGACTATAAGACGCACCGCCTCCCCCAGAAGCCCCTGCCCCCTGCCCAATTTGGGAGGAATAGATTGTTAATGCTGCTGTTGAGTTGTTTACATTTACATTGGTGAAATATTATGTTATTTATGCCATTAAATATTTTACCACATTTTTTGCTTCAAAAATTTTTTTCCTATTTTCCTCCTCTAAAGCCTAGGTGAGTACATTGGTCCGAAAAATACAATAAGCATTTTAGGAAGAGAAATTGATGTTTGCTTTAATTACAAACAGTATTACTTATAAACTGTGCCATGCATATTAGTCAAATGAATTTGTCATTTACTCACTTCCTTGGTATGGAAAGCAGCATACAAATTTCGGGGTGGTTACTCCCCAGTGAAACTGGTTGCTTGCAGAACTTCCAGCTCGGATTTCCGCATGAGCCTCTTAAATGTGAATGGATAGCCAGATGTCACTGGGTGTTTGAAGAGAGGCTCTAAGTCTCATAGTGAGACTAAAATAGAAAAAAAGAACCTAATTTATGTGAGCTGGTTTAACATACATCAGCTACAATAAAACCTGGCAGTTACCACAACAGTTATTACTTTCTCTATGACTTTTTAAGGCCACTTACCAAACCACCTATTAATAGCAAATGTGTAGATTTTCTGCCTGTTCATATGTGGTATAGATGGAATCTTTCCTGCATTGCTTCAGCCTACATGGTTGTTTGAGGTTCCCAACTAGTTTGAACGTTGTAAATATTAATACTTCCTTAAGGCTTGCTTCTCCTCACTGCACGTTCAGAGGCTAATGTAGGCATTTCTGGTAGAGTTCTATGTCTTAGAGAATCTCTACTTGTCCTTCCGCCATTTGTTGCAAGATTTCTTAAGGAATAGGTAGTTACGTACTTCCTTTTTTTTTGTTCCTGGCTTCCTCTGGGGAGCTCTAAACCTGGCTTCAAACTTGTCATGACTAGTGGCTTCCATTACTGCCTGGTGCACGTCCTGGCTGCCCTCCTTCCCGGCTTCCCTGACTCTTCTGCTGCGTTTGGCCCCAAGGCAAGAACCCCTCTTCCTTCCAGCCGGGCTCTTGCCCCATCGTACAGCACAGTTGCGATTTTCTTTTGTTCTTCTGACTCCTTCCTTTTTAAGTTTAGGCTTCTGATTTCTTTTTCCCATTTCTAATTGAGCATTCCTCAGCATTTTGTCTTATTTCTCCCTTCCATGGTCTTTTTCCATCTTTAGAAAACTTTCCTTTACTCATCTTGAATCTATAAGCATTTATTGAGCACCATAGTAAACTGTGTGAAATGCAAAGATGAATTAGATACATTTCCTGCTATTTCTTTTTCATTCCTGTATCTTACCGTCAAATTTAATTGACACATTTTGAAAATGTCTCTAATGCATTTTTGTTTTCTATCCATTTCCACTGCTACTAATCCAGCTACCACTCCCTTCTATTTGTGCCTTGTTCAGTTCCTGCTGTGTTTTAGGTGCTCTGTAAATGTATTTCCAACAAATGAATCTATTTATCTATCTGTCATCTATCTATCTATCTAATCGATCTTCATTATTATAAAACGTCCAAGGTGGTTTCTCTTATTTTGTGTGTTCATCACGTATACCTCTGCCAAGTTGATCTTCCGTAAAAATAACTTTCATTTTGCCCCAAACAGCATGGCTCAGTTGGTTGAGTGTCGATGGCAAAGTGCAAGGTCGCCAGTTCAATTCTGGGTCTGGACACATGCCTAGGTTGCAGCTTGTCTGGTTGGGGCGTGTGCGAGAGGCAACCAATCGATGTTGTTCTCATACATCGATGTCTCTCTCCCTCTCTTTCTCCCTCTTTTCCTCTGTCTCTAAAAATAAATAAAATCAAATCTTAAAAAAGACTATTAAAAGTAACTTTCATTTTAACAGTTTACCAAAAAGCCTTCTGTAATTAAAATATTATCTGCTATGTACTGAACTCTGTCACTCACCAAATTCATATGTTGAGCTGCAACCCTCAAAGTGATGGCATTTGGAGATGGGGCCTTCGGGAAGCAATTAAGGTCAAATGAGGTCCTGAGGGTGGGCCCTTATGCTGGGGGTTAGCGGCTTTACCAGAAGAAGAAGAGAGCACCTCTCTCTGCCATGTGATAAAGCAGTGAGAAAGCAGCTATCTTCAAGCCAGGAAGAGGGGGCTCCCACCAGGAACTGAAATGGTTAGCACTTCGATCTTGGACTTCCCAGCATCTAGAACTGTGAGAAATAAATGTCTGTTGTTCACACCATCCGTCTATGATATTTTGTTACGGCATTATAGCAGCCCAAGCCCACTAATACGTTGTCTTTTTTTAACCATTCAAAGTAGCCAGGTTAGAAAATAATGATAAAAGCAATATGAATAACTCCTGGATGTGTGCTCTACAACATCGCACCTGTAGTGAACATCGTACACTTAACAACTCGAGAGGGCAGGTCTCATGTTATTCTTACCATCTTAAAATCCAGTGAAAAAGAAGAGAACCGGTGATAATGTCCGATTGTGGAGGCCCCAGGAGATGTGGGCTCCTCGGATGGCCTCTTTCCCCCGCCTTCTTCAGCCCACCGGTTTCCAGGCCGGTTCCTGAACCCGGCAGGTCCTCGACTCACGTCCTTGCGTCAGGGCGTTGCTGCTCTCTCTCTCTGCAGTGTCCTTCCCCGGGATAGTTCGTCTCTCTCCCTTCCTTCGCGTCTTCACTCAGATTGCACCAGGTTAGTGAGTCTGTCCATGGCCTTCCTAACTGAAATTTCGGCCCCTCCGCTGTAACACTTGCTTTCCCTTCCTAATTTTTTCTTCCTTCACTGGACATACTGTATCTTTTGTTTACTTAAATTTTCGTTTAAAAAATTTTGGCCTGCCTCTCCCACCGGAACGTACGCTCCGTAGAGGCGAGGTGGGGACTCTCCTCTGTCCCGTTCCCTTTTGTGTTCCCAGGGCCACGAGAGGGCCTGCCACAGAGGCGCTCGCCAAACCTTGTCGAACAGTGGAAAGCGTGGCGTGAGGCAAGTACTGCTTCGTAACAGTGGTGGTTGTGTTCGTTGGTATAACCTTCCTAGAAAGTAATCTGGAGGTGTGCTAAAGTAGTTTATGCTTTTTCCATATCTTTTTACCTGTTAGGTCCACTTCCAGAAATCTGATATCAGGAATTAATGAGAAATGCAGGTAAAACGGAAAACACAGAAATGATCATCTCAATAGATTAAAAAGATTAACTAGTATTTTCTAAAACTTGTGATAAATCCATGTAACATAAAATTTGTCATCTTGACCATGTGGAGCGAGCAGCTCAGTAGTGTTAAGTACGTTCACGTCGTTCTGCAAACCGACCTCCAGAATGCCTTTCAGCTCACACAGTGGCAGCTCTGGACCCGTTTAAGCAGCTCCCCAGTCTGTCCTCCTCCCAGGCTCTGGCAACCACCATTCTGCTTTCTCTGAATTTGACTGTATGAGGGACCTCGTGCAAGTGGAATCATACAGTATTTATGTGTCTTTGGTGACTGGCACATTTCTCTTAACATAATGTCCTCAAGGTTCATCCATGTTATAGCATGTGTTAGAATTCTCTTCCTTTTTAGGGCTGAATAGTATTCTGTTGTATGGGTATAGCATCTCTCTTTCATCCATTCATTCATTGATGGACACGGGTTACTTCCCACCTTTTGACTCTTGTGAATAATGCAGCTGTAAACACAAGTGTACGAATATCTGTCCAAGGCCCTGCGCTCAGTTCTTTGGGGTGTGTGTCCAGAAGTGGGATTGCTGGATCCTGTGGTTATTCTATTTTTAATTTTTTGAGGAACTAAATATTTTTTTAAAGAGAAAAAAATTGTAAACTAAAAATCCAGTATTGAGGAATGGTTAAGCAAATCTGGGCGTGTACATATAATACAATCATATAGAGTAACATTTATAAAGTTTTTAATAACATACAGAAATGATTATTTTAACTGAAAAGAGCAACATGATCTTGGCAGCGTATTTAAAACTATAAAAAAGACTGCTAGGAAATATCCCAAAATGATAATAATAAAGATGGGATGATTTTTACATTTATCTATACTTTTCTGTATTTTCTAAAAGAAGCAGACAGTACTTAATTTAATCAAGTGTAAATCTTTTTTTAAAAATCAAGACAGCTATATTGTAAATTATCTTCCTGCCTTAATAATTAATGAGTTACCAATTCATGAGTAAAGAGTGTGTGTGTGTGTGTGTGTGTGTGTGTGTGTGTATGTATCTGTTCTGGGCCCCCACAAACTTTTATTTAAAGGTTTTGGCATCTCCTTTTAAAAAGTATCATTCTGCAAGGTCTCCTTTGCCCGTCTTTGTCTACAGTAATCTGTTCCTTTTTCCATTTCATGTGAAAATAGATGTTTGAGATAGGAAGGGAGAGTAGAGAAAATAATTCAAATTTCTTATTTTCTAGATGAACGTTAAAGGTTTTGCCTAAGAGCAGTTGTGTAGTTAGTGATGCGGGACTAGAACCTGGGTTTCCTGATTCTTAATCCAGTGCTACTTCTGGCTGCCTGTTATTGACCCTGAACCAATAATACAAAACACGAGACAAATATGTATTACCTCAAATAAAGTGTATATATATTTTTGCCAGTAGAAAGAAAGCATATATTAGTTTTTTATGAGTATATTATGATATTCTTCTTTAAAAATATCTTTTATTTATTTATTTTTAGAGAGGGGAAGGGAGTGAGAAAGAGAGGGAGAGAAACATCAATGTGTGGTTGCCTCTTGAGTGCCCCCAACTGGGAACCTGGCCCACAACCCAGGCATGTGCCCTGACTGGGTATCGAACCGGCAACCCTTTGATTTGCAGTCCGGTGCTCAATCCACTGAGCCACACCAGCCAGGGCCATATATTAGCTTTAATTTTGCATGCATTCCTTTATTCATTTATCCAAGAGGCACATCAGCCTCTTTTCCGAGCCTGCCCCTCCCATATCTTCAAGCTCTAGTCACACTAACATACAGCGCTGTGCTCTCTCACCTCTCAGTCTTCCTGTGTGCTTTGGCTCACCACATTTTTCTTCCCTTTGTAATGTATTGTTAAATTAAATAATTATTATTATTTGACAAATAAAATC
Source organism: Phyllostomus discolor (assembly GCF_004126475.2). Lineage (NCBI taxonomy): Eukaryota > Metazoa > Chordata > Mammalia > Chiroptera > Phyllostomidae > Phyllostomus > Phyllostomus discolor. Next base: position 154,951,836 of record NC_040907.2, read on the forward strand.
GTATAGTTAAGGTATATGTGATGATTTGATACTTGTTTATCTATCTTGTGACATGATTACCACAACCAGATTAACATTCATCACCTCTTAGTTACCTTTTTTGTACATGTGCTTGGTGAGAACACTTGTGGTCTACTCGCTTAGCAGACCTCAGTGTACAGTCTGTTACTATGAACTAAACCACAGTCACCATGCTGTGCAGTAGGTCTTCAGAACTTACTCATAACTGAAAGTTTGTACATGTTGATTGACATCTCCCCTTTTCTCCTATCGCCAACCTCTGGTGACCACCATTTTACTTTCTGTTACTGTGAGTTTCACTTTTTTTTTTTTTAAGATACACAAATAAGTGAGATCATGTAATCTTAGTCTTCCTCTGGCTGGCTTGTTTCACTTACATGAACCTCTGGGTTCATCCACATTGTTGCAAATGGCAAGATTTCCTTATTTTTTAAGGCTAAATAATAATATTCCACGTGTGTGGGCATGTGTGCATAGTATTTTCTTTATCTGTTGATGTATACTTTGTTTCCATATTTTGGCTACTGTAAATAATGGCACAAAGAACACGGGGGTGCAGATACCTCTTCGAGATGGTGATTTTATTTCCTTTGGAATAAATGAGATGGCTGGATCTTATAGTAGTTCTATTTTTATTTTTTTGAGGAATTCCCTACCATTTTCCATAGCAGCTGTACCAGTTTACATTCTCACTAGCAGTGCAGAAGGGTTCTCTTTTCTCTACGTCCTCACCAACATTCGTGTCTTTTGACTTAAAAAAAAACACCCTTATCTATCTATCTATCTATCTATCTATCTATCTATTTCAAAGAGGGAGGAAGGGGGGAAGAGAGAGAAAGATTGATTTGTTACTCTATTTATTTATGCGTTCACTGGTTGGTCCTCGTACATGCCCTTGGCGTGTCGGGATGGTGCTCTAACTGACTGAGACACCTGGCAGGGCCTTGGCTTTTTGATGATAGCCATCCTACCAGCTGTGAGGTGATAGCTCATTATGGTTTTTAACTTGAATTTCCATGATGATTGATGATATGGAGCGTCTTTCCATATACCTGTTGGCCATTTGTATGTCCTTGGGAAAATGTCTATTCAGGTCCTTTGTCTATTTTTAAAATCAAGTGATCTTTTTTTTCTTTTTGCTGTTGGGTTGTATGAATTCTTTATATATTTTGGATATTAATCCCTTATCAGATGTATGATTTGCAAATATTTCTTTGTATTCTGTAGGTTGCCTTTCATTTTGTTGATTGTTGTGTGGAAACTTTTTAGTTTGATGTAGTTCTTCTATTTCTTTTCTTTTCTTTTTTCTTTTGTTGCCTGTGCTTTTTGTGTCAAGTCCAAAAAATAATTTCTAAAACCAGTGTCACGGAGCCTTTTCCCTACTTCCCTTCTCTTGGTTGCTGTGTGAGCTGAGTTGTGGCGGCACAGGAGGTCTTTGCCTGCCTTCCTTCAGGCAGAGTTGGGCGCCCTCTTTTGTTATTATAGTACCTTGCTCATACGTCATACCACCGTGGGGGGCAATTTTCCTTTTGGTTGTTTACAGTTATAGTCTCCTCTACGGACTGAGAGCTCACTGAGGTCAGGAGTTTTGTTTGGTTCATCTCTGGGCTTGCTACTTAGAATACCCACTCACTCAGCATTTGCTTTATCACTGAAGCCATTTCAACTCTGTGGTCACTAGTGCTTTACCATAGAGACATGGCTGCAACTCACTCAGATCTCTACGTCCCTCTAGTTCTGACAGCGTCCATAAATATTTGTTGTATGCTGTGCAAGGCAGTGTAGAAAATAGAAAGCTATTTCATAGGTTATGCAGGTCCTTAAGTAGCACAGGGGAAAAGCCTGACTGTCGTTATAAAAAAGAAGAGTTAACTGGTGCAAGTAGGGAGTATTATAAAGTGCTTTGGCAGTGAGAGGACAGATTTATTCCTAGGGTGATCTCAAAGGAGGTCAGAGGCTGGAGGAAGGGTCAGAGCATTTCATTAGTTGGAGGGAACAATCTTGGGAAAGACAGAATCAGAAAAGTTGAGTTCTTGCTTTAACTGCCTTTTAGGGTCTTTGCCCTTTTTATAGTGCACACCTAGGTGGTTCTTTGTACAGATTCATTGCTGCCCTGAGTCTTTTCCATCTGCCCTTTAGGGATTCCTGGGATACCTTTATTGACATTCATTGAACATCTGTATTATCAGAAAGTCTCTTACTGGGGACTTTCTACCATGGAAGACTTTTTAACGCACCTGTGGTAACTGCTGTTTCAACCAAAGTATTTTTCCATAAAGGTCTGTCCGACGCTGCTTATGCGGCCCCTGTGAGCCCAAACTCTTCACTCTCAGATGAGGTAAGTTAAGCCTCCGGGGAAGTACATTAATAATTGAAAACTGATGGCGCAGTATTGCCTCAATTCTGAATTTTTAGTGGGTTTTTTTTTTTTGTAGCCTGAAAGAGCTACTTAACTGCTTTGACTTGCATCCAGGATAGGACTTGAAGAGCATTGAGAAAAGGGTGGGGACTTTAATAGGGTACTTATTTTCCAGCTATTTACTTTTCAAATAAGGAGAAAATTCTGCAATGCACTCACATGAGGTACCAAATCAGAGAAAACGATATTGTGTTCTGAGAAAGAACTAAATATATGTATTTTTAATATATCAATTTTCATTTTTCCTTTAAAATATACTTCTGCTTATATTTTGAATAACTGTTCCCCAAATGCCAGGACTTTTTACTCACAGTAAATGTTGGTAAGGTAGGAAGTGTGAACCATTAAACAATTGGCTGTTTTCCTTATAAATCCTGGCTTGCTCTGAACAAGTTTATAGTTACTAACCTCGTTGCCATAAATTCTCCAGTCATATGTTTTGTAATCCCTTCTCTGGCATACGTTTTAATCGTTTTCTTACTGCTTCATAGGTGCTGTAATCCTTTTACAATTTCCGGGGTTTTAAAATAAACCTGTAAAAGGTTCAGCTTTATATGTAAGAGCCGAGCTTCACAGTGTTGCAAAGCCGTGAGTCAGTGCGGGCAGGCAAACCCTTCTGATGTGGAATGGCTTGGTTTCTATGCCGCAGAAAAATGTGTTAGTCTTTCATTGTTTCACACGGTGATGATTTTAGATACTGGCCAGGATTGTAAAAATATTTGGAAGTACTTACAAAGAAGAAATGTAGGCAAACACCAGAGAAACACAGATAAACCTACCTGTCTTGTAATTTTCAGAAGACCATCTCCTGTGTGAGACACACACCGTACTTCTTTTTCTGAGTGAGACTGTCACTATCCTCTTGGAGCTGACAGTCGGGTGACATCTGCGATAGACATGAGTCAGATAATCACACAGACAATCTCGCCATCCTGGGATGTGCTCCGGAGCAAACGCACTTAGTGCTGTGAGAGGAAGGATATTGGCAGGTGGGAGGCGAGGGAAGGCAGAGACCTTTGAGTGACTTCAGATTTGACAGATACGTAGGTGCCACCTGGGGGAAATTTGGGTGGGGAAAAGAGAATATTACAGGGAGTTATGATAAGGTGGGAGGTAACAGCATATACTCAAGGAACTGAAGAAGGTTAGTGTGGCTGGAACAGAGAACTGGCGTGTGCTGGCGGGTAGGGCATGGCACCGAAGGCAGCCGGAGAAGTAAGCAGGCACTGAACCAGTCCTCCTGTTGCAGGGGCAGCAATGTAGGTTTGAAGTTCTGGGGAGTCAGACATGGTTAGAGATGCATTTTGAAAAACACCCCTGTCTTCTGTGTGGAAACCTGCCGGAGAGAGATGGGAAAGGATGGGGAGAGGCTGGCATTCGGGGACTGTTGCAGAAGCTGGTGAGAGATGACTGCTGGGCCTCCAGGGACGGCAGCTGGGGTGGTGAGAGGTGGGCTGATCTGACCGTGCTGAAAGCGATGGGACTTTACCAGACTCCTTTTCAGGGATTCTCAGAGAGGGGCAGGTTATGGGCATTGAAATTGAGGCCCAAAGAGTCAAAGATCATGTGATTAGTAAGCAGAAGTAGACCTGGGACTTGGAGTTAGGCATTTGACCTCGATCCTGTTGTCATTTTATGCTGCTCCATCTTTTTTGAGGCAGAACCTTCAGTTTGGAGAATTTAGTTATCTTCCGACACCACGCCAACTAAAATATTCAGCTCCTGTGCATTAAATCTAAATTTAGGCCACAAATGCCTATCTGACGAGAAGCGTCGCTTTGTCGGGCTCACTAGATGCCGTTTTAATAGCTGCTACCTTCTGGTGAGGGAATACACTCCATCCCAATTATTTGATTGAGAACAAGCTTGTTATGTAAAACTTCTGGAGCCAGAGACCGCAGGAAGAGGCTGACAACTCTATCATTGTATCGAGTTTATTAAGGGAACTTACATAGCAGGCTCATCTTGGGCAGTGGGGAGGTGCCACGGATGTCCTCCATGCCCTGTGGCAGGTGCTCAGGGGTTATACAGGACAAGGCAGCATGGGTAGGGGTGCTGAGGCCTGACCCACCCCAGATAAGGGGGAAAGGCCTTACATGCTTGCCCGGGGCTGGGCAATGGCCTGTTCCAGGGACCAGCATAATCCAGCACGCTGTGGGGTATAGGGGAGGGGTTGATCATACCATCTCCGAGGGGATTTTCGGGAAGCATTCTCTGTTCTGGCCAAGATCTTGCTGGAAAACCTGGCAGCGGTCAGGTCATGAAATAGTCTTTCCTCTGTACTCCACCCCTCATGACCAGCTCTTAGAATCTCACAACCCCCCTCTTCTGCAAGGTGCCCTGAGTGGTCAGTGAGGGTCTTCACTGGTAGGGAGGTGGCTCATTTGGCAGCCAGATAGCCCACAGCAACAATATAGAGCATGCAAGAAAAAAATGATGACAGCGTCAATCCAAGTCTCAGTGACCATTTTTTCCCAGCATGCTCTCCAGGACCTGAATGAGTATGCTAACAGGTAGTCTAGATGTGGGGTTGGGTCACTTAGGGTGTTTACTTTAGCTTTCATATGTGCTAACAAGAGAAAATACTAGCAGATTCATCTAGTGTAACCCCCCCCCCACAACACTGAGTTTGGAAGGTGGTATAGTTACCCCCTGTAACTGAACAATGAAAATCTAAGGTCAGAAAGAGAAATATTTAGTCAGGACTTGAATTGTGAGTTGCTGTTTCTGTGAGTATGATTCTCATAGCCTGACTTTTGGTTAATGTAGCCCTGGCTTTGGAAATCTGGTCAGGTTGTGAAAACCATACATGTTGGCCCCAGAGGTGGTGCTTTTCGGCATACGAAGGTGACTAGGGGAAGGATTATTGCCAGACCAGGACCCCTACATTCGCCCTTCTTCCAATGGTGTGTGCCAGTCCACATAAAAGTACATCTCCATGGGTCCCAGCTGCATGAGGATGGTGGTCCCACTGGAGACTGAGCACTTCCTCCCCACCCAGGGCCGTGAAGTAACTGACCCATCTGGTGCATCATGCCATTGCTGATTCCAGTAGGTGATCCTTGCTCCAGTGGCAGCGGGGCTTGGTGCCCTTGTTAGCATGAGTACCTCAGGCAGAGTTCCTGCCCTGGCACGTGGGGTAGTAGGCCCCGCAGGTTGGTAACTTAACCGTATTAACGCTTGGGAAAGCACCTTTGTTTACCCAACCGAGGTAGACTTTCCAGTTAGCCATTCTATCTGTTGCTTAAGGACACTTTTTTATTTTATTTTTATTTATTTATATATTTTTTTATCAGCCCAGCTGCTTGTGGGTTTTAGGGGAGGTGGAACCTCCATTTAATATTGGTTTCTTTTCCCCATTTTTGTACAGTACATCATGTACTTTAAAATGTGACCCCCCAAGCCACTATCTATTCTGTGTGGGGGTACCCATATACGGAGTGGAGGAGAAGGAGGTTCACAGTCGTTGGTCTGGGAAATAGTAATACACTCATGAGTAAATAATAACACAAGCATAAACTCTGTTTTGCATACTCACAACTGCATAACTACTTTTACCCCATCCTGTAGAGTACTTAACTTTTTTAGTCCCCTTATGGTAGCAGCCTACTTGGCCCGCCAACTTGGGCAGGCTTGAGTTAAGCCAGAGGTGGTGTCGACACACAGCAGAGCGTGTATCGGCTTGGAGCCCTTGCTCAAGAGAAGGGGGTACGCCTGCGTGGTCGGTTTGCCCATCCCTTGCTGTTGGGGGCTTTGATGAATAGATGGACTCAAATTTGCTGACTCCAGAGCCACCGCCCTTAAATCCAGGCCCAGCACCTCCTCGTTGGCCACGTGCCATCCCGCCTGGGTAGTATGGCGCTCACTTTTCCAATGTAACCTGTCTGCAGTGTCCACTGACGGGTCAGTTATTAAAGCACCTATTTTTGCCAAAGCATCTGCTTTCTGATTACCTGCAGGTGTAGATACCATATGGGCAGGGCCAGGGAATACAGTGAAATCTGCCCTGGGGTCTTGTAGGTGAGCCCACATGCCTTTCCGCACCTCTTGCTGCTGTAAAGGCATGTTCATAATCTTTTGACCTTCCACTGTCCAAGCACAGAGTCAGTCCTTGTAGAATGGCCCAGCTGTCAGTGGCCAGGGTTCATGTGTGAGTACCCATCAGAGTGCTGTGAACTCAGCCCATGGCTACTGTGGTTTGTTCTTGTTTCCATTTAAGTAGTGTCGGCGGATGGTTGAATGGCACCTGCTGTCCACATAGACAGATTACCCCCGCTAGAGCCGTCGGTACACCAGGCCGCAGCCGGAACTTCCCCTGTTCCTTCTGTGCAGGTGGTGGAGGCTGACACAAGGGTAAAGGCAGGAGCATGCAGAGGCCTGGTAGTTGCTGCATCTGTAGAGACAGGACCATTTGACAGGGCCCTCCCTGGTGCAAATAGGCGTGCCGGTCAGGCAGTGCAGGAGTCTGGTTGGTGGGACATGTTGTCAATCTGTCCTCTTATGGGAAGGGAAATTCTCACTGTAACCAGTTGATCTTTAGTGAGAGGTTCCACCTGCAGAAGCACTGTAGTCACTGCCAGTAACTGCTGTTCTCTAAGAGTGTATCTGTTCTCTGCCTCCTCCCGTAGTGGGGACGAAAATCCCAGGGGCACTCATTCCTGTTGTTGTTTCTGTGTGATTCCCAGCCCATACCTTCCAGGGTCACTAAAACGTGTAATTCAAATGGCAGCCTGCCCTACCCACCCCTCTGTGTGAGATTCTAAGGGTTTAATCTGTTTGACCAGTATTTTTGCTTGGTCAAAGGCAGCCTGTTGTTTGGCCCCTCGGGTCCACATATGTCTCTTCTTCACTAGGTAACATAATGGGCGAAGGCATTTTGCTAAGTGGGGCATATAAGTTCACCAATATTCCAGAATCCCCACAAAAGCCTGTACCTCTTTTACATTTCTTCGCACGGGGTGGGCTTGTACTATTCACATATATAAAATGGCTTGTTTCTTAACAATTGTGTTTTTGTGAGTTCATAAATCAGTAAATATTTATAGGACAGTGAGGGACCTCATACCGATCAGATTTTAAAATCTCCTATTACATCCACTAAAAAGTTTTTATTGAGCTGACTGTTGGCCATGTGCAAAGGTGCCAGGCTCATGTGGACATTGCAAAGGTGAGGACGTCTTGGCCCCTGGTCTGGTGCAGGATTTTGCAGCAGTTTCTCAGCACAGGAGAGATCACCTGTCATGCATACGCTGGTGCTTTGAGAGGGATGAAAGAAGGCTATGAAGAACCACTTGGAGCGGGGAACTGCACGGGGAACTGGCTTCTGAGGAGGACCTTCAAAGACTGAGCAGGCTTCTGCTGGCAGAGACAGGGGTCTGTCTGGGAGGCCGTCTCCTCTCGAGAGATGAGCATAAAAGAAAGGGGAGGAAGAGAGTAGTCGGGGATTAGGTTGAAAGGTAAACTGGCCTAAAAGTGAAAGTTTTTGAGTCTAGGATGAGTGATTTAAACTTTGGGCACTAGGTAATTACATATCCATTAATGTTTATCAAGCATCTGTTTTGCTCACTGTTTTTATACTAGGAAGTCAACAAATTACAGTTTTTAGGATTGTATGACTTTCCTCTCACTAAAGGTAGCTCTTTTTTTAGGTCAAGATTTCTTAAAGGTCTGACTTTTGTCCTTGGAATTGAACACTAGTGGAAGAAAACCATCTTTTAAAGACATGACTAATTTCTGTTTAATTTCGATACCGCTTCAAGTGCTGTGCAGTGAGTGTTCTGGCGCTAGAACTGTGTCAGACTGGTAGACTGCGCACTTCGGCACTAGTTTTTGCTTCTTTGTGATAAATCCTGTCACGCCTGCCACGTCTAGCACACAACATGGATAGCAGTTGCTCTGGGAGAAAAAGTTTAAGTGCTGAATTGTGTGATGTTCTAGAAGGTCTGCCTTTCATTTTTCCTTCCTATGTTGAGTAATATGGGACTCTTATGTACAGCTAGTTTAAAAAAAGCAATATTGTATGCAAAGCAAAGGAATTAAAAGGAATATAACCTGGAGTTGGATGATTTTGTCATGGCCTCATCTTAAACCCGTTCCCTTTTCCTGGATAGACTGTTGAGTCTGGATTGACTTGTTCTGAATCACAGCAACTTGTGTTTGGTTTTTACAACTTGGACTTTGGCTTTGGCTTGGATAGCTATTTAGGACTGGTGCTTTTAAAAGCCCCTTTTGTGTGTTCAGAGGCAGAGCTGGTTATCCTGGTTATGGAAGTTTTGAGTGAGATCATTTTATTTTATAACAATAAAGTGCCACATTTACGAGGTGACCCCTCCCCCCAGAAAACAGAATTATCTTCTGGAGGGCAGGCTCCTTGTATGCATAGACTTTCCCTGCTAGGTGAGTGTTCTAGGAACCCATCTGTATCAGTGTGCCAACTGACATTGTTGTGAGAGGCTACATTCAGCTTCAGTAAATTTTTTTTAAGAGTCTTTCAACATGTTTGCTCATTTCATGATGGGTGGTTTACCAGTGCACCTGCCCTGAGTGTTCAGTTTTTGATAAAAAATGACATGACCCTCATGCCCCACCCTCCCTATTCACCTGATCCTGCCCCAAATGATTTTTTTTTGTTTCCTTGGATGAAAAAAGTCCTCAAAGGGAAACATTTTGCCAATGTGGAAGAGGTGAAGCAAAAAACAACAGAAACATTAAAAGGCATCAGAATTGACAAGTTCAAAAACTGTTTTGAGCAGTGGAAAAAAGTCTTGATAGGTGTATTGCATCAAATGGAGAGTACTTCGAAGGTGACTGAAGTTTAAACATGTAAGAATACATACAATTTTTAATAAATAAATTATGTTTTTGGGGGGGCGGTCCCCGAGTACCAATGTTAACTGTACATGAAAAGTGAACCAATTATTGGGTTGGCCAAAAAGTTCATTATGTTTTTCTGTAAAATAAAAGACACATTTTTCATTTTCACCTATAACTTTATTTATTTGGATATTTTGACTATGTTGGCTATCTCCCGCTGTTGATTTCTAGTTGGCAGAGTCCAGGGGTGCTGCTAAACATCTTCCAATGCATAAGGTAGCCCCACAGCAAAGAATTACATGACCAAAATGTCAATAGAACCAAAAAACTTCACAAACCACTTTTGACACATTCAATCAGTCACAGCACCTTCTCCACACACTGCACAAATCTTTTTGTGCATTTCAGCTGTTTTTACCTTTCTTGAAATAAAGCATAATATACCAAAAGTGTTGCATATCTTTTTCCATTTTCACTATTAAAATGGCTACACAAAAATTCACCAATTTTGATGTTTTTAAACGCATGCTGATAGGACAATTGTCATAGTACAACCTAACATAATTGTTTTGAATGAAGTTAAAGACAACTGAGCCCTTCTAGAGCCATCTTATGGAAAAAATGTGACAGACTTTCTGGCCAGCCTAATACATTATTTCTGTTCAGAAGGGATTCTCAAGCTTTTTATAGAAGAGTGCATGGCGGTGCACTTGTAATTCAGGAAGCCACAGTCTGTGTCTGGAATATTTGATGCAGTCTGGTTATCAGTGGAAAAATGCCAGTGTCTCATTCTCCAAAAAAAGCATGACTGTGAGCATCTTTCTTACCTCCATAGTGTCCTTTCTCCATCAACTAGTGTAACCTAAAAACAGGCAATAAATACCATGCTCTGGTAATACGTCATTGAGCAATTTGATTCTGCCATTTTAACTGATATTTAAATGTGCACAATGAGCCATGTATCTCTCTCATCTTATTATAAGAAGCCTAGAATACAAAAAGAAAGCATTTATTTATACTCAAGGATTAACTATATATTTTTTCAGTGCTGAGGGTGTTTCTCTAGTGACTCACTTTGAGCATGTCTTATAAAAAGAAATATTTACATTATTATAAAGGAAACACTGATGAAATGTTCTTCCAGTAAAATTGTTTCAAATTAAGTTGAAGATAACTAAGCGCTACTAGAGCCATGGTAGCTTCTAGATTTATTATTTTTTAAATATATTTTTTGATTTAATTGTTGTTCAAGTACAATTTTCTGTCTTTTACTCCCATCCCAGCCAACTCCCCCAAGCCCTCCTCACCTCCTTCCCATTTCCATCCCCCCTAGTTTTTGTCCACGTGTCCCTTATACCTGTTCCTGTAAACCTTTCCCCTTTTCCTGTGAAATTCCCTCCCCTCTCCCCTCTCATCAGCCTGTTCTCTATTTCAGTGTCTTTGGTTATATTTTGCTTATTTGTTTGTTTTGTTGTTTAGGTTCCTGTTAAAGGTGAGATCATATGGTATTTGTCTTTTACCACCTAGCTTATTTCGCTTAGCATAATGCTTTCCAGTTCCATCCATGCTGTTGCAAAGGGTAGGAGCTCCTTCTTTCTTTCTGCTGCATAGAATTCCATTGTGTAAACATACCATAGTTTTTTTATCCATTCATTTACTGATGGACACTTAGGTTGCTTCCAACCCTTGGATATTGTAAATTATGCTGCTATGAACATTGGGGTACCTAGGTTCTTTTGGATTGGTGTTTCAGGGTTCTTAGGATATAATCCTAGCAGTGGAATTGCTGGGTCTAAAGGCAGATCCATTTTTAGTTTTCTGAGAAAATTCTATACTGTTTTCCACAGTGGTTGTACCAGTCTGCAGTCCCACCAGCAGTGCACTAGGGTTCCCTTTTCTCCACAACCCCTCCAACACTTGTTTGTTGCTTTGTTTATGATGGCCATTCTGACTGGTGTGAAGTGGTATCTCATTGTGGTTTTAATTTGCATCTCTCTGATACCTGGCGATGCTGAGCATTTTTTCATGTGTCTCTGGATCCTCTGTATGTCCTCCTTGGAGAAGTGTCTGTTCAAGTCTTTTGCCCATTTTTTAATTGGGTTGCTTGTCTTCTTAGAGTGGAGTCGTGTAAGTTCTTTATATATTTTGGAGATTAAACCCTTGTCTGAGATATCATTGGCAAATATGTTTTCCCATACGGTTGGTTCTCTTTTTATTTTAATAATGTTTTCTTTAGCTATGCAAAAGCTTTTTATTTTAATGAGATCCCATTTGTTTATTCTTTCCTTTATGTCCCTTGCTCTAGGGGACATGTCAGTAAAAATGTTGCTGCATGAAATATCTGAGATTTTCCTGCCTACGTTCTCCTCTAGGACTTTAATGGTGTCACGACTTATATTTAAATCTTTTATCTACCTTGAATTTATTTTTGTGTATGGGGTAAGTTGGTGCTTGAGTTTCATTTTTTTGCATGTAGCTGTCCAGTTCTCCCAACACCATTTGTTGAAGAGGCTATTTTTACTCCATTTTATGTTGCTGCCCCCTTTGTCAAATATTAATTGACTGTAGAGACTTGGGTTTATTTCTGGGCTCTCTGTTCTGTTCCACTGGTCCAGGTGCCTGTTTTTATGCCAGTACCAGGCTGTTTTGATTACTGTGGCCTTGTAATACAGTTTGGTATCAGGTATTGTGGTCCCTCCTACTTTGCTCTTTTTTCTCAAAATTGCAGCAGCTATTCGGGGTCGTTTATGATTCCATATAGCTCCTAGATTTAATTCATTATGACCAATGTAGCATTTTAATTGTAAAGTCTTTTTTAGAAGATTTTATTTATTTATTTTTAGAGAGAAGGGAAGGAAGGGAGAAAGAGAGGGACAGAAACATTGATCAGCTGTCTCTCCTGTGTGCCCCAACCAGGGACCGAACTCACATCCCAGGCATGTGCCCTGTTGGGGAATTGAACTGGTGACCTTTTGCTTTCGGGGACCACACCCAGCCAACTGAGCCACACAAGTCAGGGCTACTTGTAAAGTTCAAACATAAAATTTAAAAATTAGCATATATAAAATTTTTGTTTTAAAGATGTTACTCTTTCTTTGCAGCAGTTATCTAAGAATGGCCAAATTTATGGTATTGTAGAATAAAGTCTTTTCGAGCAAGTTGAAAATTGTACAAAGTTTAAGAGAAAGCTATCTAATTATATTGATGAAAACACATTTCTGACTTGAAATAAACCACTTAAATTTGAAAAAGTGAAGGAAAATTTCACCTTCATAATAAAAGAAATGCATATTAAAATAGCAAAATGTCAGTTTTTTCCTAATTAGTAAAAAATAATTTTTAAATGGTGAAATTCAGTGTTGACCCTGGGAGTGAGGAGATGGGCACTCTCACCGCTGGTGGGGATTGAAACCCTTTCTGGTCAACAGTTTTTGGAGGGAGCCTTGTGATTATTCTTTCAGTCACCTTTCTTGAAGACGTGGTCCAACCCTGACATAGAAGTATGCACGGACATGTGCCCAAGTATTACTCATCCCAGAAAAATATTGGAAATAATTTAAATGTCCAACAAGACATATCCAAATGACGTAATATTATGTAGTTATTAATATGTGCCTAAGAGCATAATTAATCATGTGGAAAATTTTTCACAATATGATGTATATTATTACACCAATTTAAAAAAAATTTTTAAACATTTTTTATTGTTGTTCAAGTACAGTTTTCTGCCTTATCCCTCCGCTCCTCCCCACCACCCCAGCCCTCCCCACCTCCTTCTCCTGTTTCTACCCCCCCTTGTTATTGTCCCTGTGTCCTTTATAATTGTTCCTGTAAACCCTTCACCTTCCCCGCCCCCCCCCCCCCCCCCATTATCCTCTCCCCTCTGGTCATTGTCAGCCTGTTCTCAATTTCAGTGTCTTTGGTTATATTTTGCTTGCTTGTTCGTCTTGTTGATTAGTTTCCTGTTAAAGGTGAGATCATATGGTATTTGTCTTTCACTGCCTGGCTTGTTTCACTTAGCATAAATCTCTCCAGTTCCATCCACGCTGTCGTAAAGGGTAGGAGCTCCTTCTTTCTTTTGGCTATGTAGTATTCCATTGTGTAAATGTACCGTAGTTTTTTGATCCATTCATTTACTGATGGGCACTTAGGTTGCTTCCAGCACTTGGCTATTATAAATTGTTCTGCTATGAACATTGGGGTGCATAGGTTCTTTTGGATTGGTGTTTCAGGGTTCTTAGGATATAATCCTAGCAGTGGAATTGCTGGGTCAAAAGGCAGATCCAGTTTTAGTTTTCTGAGAAAATTCTATACTGTTTTCCACAGTGGTTGTACCAGTCTGCAGTCCCACCAGCAGTGCACTAGGGTTCCCTTTTCTCCACAGCCCCTCCAACACTTGTTTGTTGCTTTGTTTATGATGGCCATTCTTACTGGTGTGAGGTGGTATCTCATTGTGGTTTTAATTTGCATCTCTCTGGTATTACACCAATTTTGTAATCAGTATATTTGCCCAGGGAGTTTTTTTTAAATACTAGAGACAAAAGAAAATGTGTTTTCAAAGTTTCCCAAATGTTTTTCATGAGCTTTTATTATTCTATAATCAGAAAGAAGTGAATAAACATTAATATAAAATAATGATTTTCAACAAGTGGTCCTAAGTGGTTTACTTCAGATGGCCAGGGTTTTTATCAACTGGATCACAATACATTTTACTTAATGGAAAATTTATTTGGTAGCATATAATAATTAATGTTTACCTTCATCTTGGAGCCATTAAAAAAAAAAAGAAAGAAATACAGGGTCCAGCAGAAGTAACGGCTGCACGAGTGTGGCTGGTAGAGTAATAATATGGGTGTAATAATTTATAGTTTTAATTTGAACATTTCACCTAAAATGTCATATGGTACATGAGTGTGATATTGTTGTGTTACACAATTACATGCTTATAATTTTGTAATAAAAAGGGGCATTATTTGTGCCGGGTCATGTATATCATGTAGGTAAATCTCCACATTGAGAGGGGCAAGAACAAAGTTCTGGGAGCTTGCACCAGAAGTCAAATGGCAGATCAGTTGAAGTGAACTCTAAATTTCTTTGATGAGAACTTTGACACAATTTCATCATTCCTATGAACATACTTCTACATTGCTTAGTAAGTGGTATGGCAAGTAAAAGGGGAAGAGGACTAAGGAGTTCTGAAAGGGGAAGCCTTTTTAAAATAAAACAAAAAAAACCACCTCCCCGTCTTCAATACTTTCCCCCATTACCATCACCCCCTTTCCTTGGCCTAGCAGGAAGGCACGGTAACGTGAAGTGATCCCTGCCCCTTGGACTGACTCTCTTGGTTAAAGTTCAGATAGCCATCTAGTGGAAAGAAGACTCTTTAAGAATGACTTTCCTTTAGACATCCAATACCATGTTTGTTCAGTTGGCTTGTCCAAACAATTTTTCTGTGTTTCCACCAGAGCAGGATCAACTTAGCATGAAGATTAAAGCTGTTCTCCATCTGCTTTATCTGCCGTTCTTAATTAGAACCTGATGACAGAAATCAGCTTTAATTCAGGGCTGATTGTTCCTGGAGAATTTCATTATTATTGTAGTTTTTTTCTTTTTTATTAACTACATTGATTCTGAGCAGCTACATGACAGAATTGTAGAAAAAAAGGAGAAGTAATTTTTTTCATTTAAACATTCACCATCTGCTGTGCTAGATGTCGTGGGCATAGTAAAGTTGCTTCAAGTCTGGTAGAGAAGATAAAGCATACCCAGAAATAATTTTAATACACATATAAGATGATAAGTGCTCCAAGAGTCAGATACAAAGTATGTGAACATTCAAAGAAGGCAATTATTATTTCTGGCCATCGAATCATATTTTTTGAGCTCTCTTTTAGCAATTGAACAAATGGACCATTGTTTATGTGCTTTATTTTACTTTAGGATAAGTAAAGGAAAGAGGCAAATGTTTGGATACTAATCCTTTAGGCAAGTGATGAACTTCCGAGTGGCTTAGTGGTTTTTAAAAACTATTCCACAAATAGTTAATGAGTCTGTCCTCAAGGAGTTTGCCTTCTACCAACCGTGATGAAATGTAATTTTATGCATAAAATAAAGTAATATTAAAAGCTACTTATGGGAACATTTAATTGGGCTAATTAGATGTTCTTAATGCAGAAATGGAGAGAGTAGTATTGGTGTCAGGTGTCCTGTGATTAATTAACTGGCAGGGAGACCTAGTTAACTGGACAAACTGCTTCACCTAGGGGGGTGGTGTGACATAGTAGGAAAACCGTAAATTTGCCTCTACTCCTTGCTAGCTCTAGGCCTTATTAAGTTTTACTTTGCCTTTTTGTTCCTTAGCCTTCTCATCTTTAAAGCACCTCAGAGGGATTGAATGAGATATTATACATAATAGAGCACCTCACACATAGCTCTCAATAAATGAGGTTCCTCTCCACCCAGTCTGGCCTTGTTTGAAGACCAGCCATTAAAGGATAAACATTAAAAATGCTCTCAATGTTCTCTCTCGCCACCCCAGTTTGCAGATTCATCTCTTAGTCTCAAATTGGGATGGTGTGTAGTTATTTACTAAAATCACAGATGTTTAATGTAGTTGTCTAATTATTTGCAGGTCTGTGTCAAAAGACCAGTAAGCAAATTATCTGACTCCTTCCCAGGGGTGTGTAATCACTTCGTCCGGTTTTAATAATAATACTTGCTGGTCACTCCAAATTGAACTTATTAATGTCTCATGATTTCTTCATTGAAGATTACCAGCAGATGGCTTTTAATCCTCCATAGTGTCTGCTTCACTGTTTAAAAGCTTGTTTATTCTAAAGTTTTGAGTCAGCTTTTTTATTCTTATCAGTGTTTGGCTTTTGTGTTCTCTAGCTCAGGGATTCGTTTTGGGGAGAGTTAAAATCCATTTGATGCAAGGTATAATTTCAAAAAGAAATTGCATTATCTTACCTTCTCTGAAAATCAGAGCAAAATATTTTGAGAAGTTACGAAATGAAAATCCTGGAATCTAGAATTTGAGAAGTTGTAGAGTTGCTAGAATGTCTCTAAGCTTCAAGGTCTCTCTGTCTCCTGTGTTCTGTTTTAGCAAGAGTGACTGGCACTGAGACTTAGATAAAGGGTAGCCGTTATCACAGCTGAAGTTCTCCATCTTAAGTAGGATTTTGCCAGAAAGACTTCTAGAGATGATATTATTTCTAGTTTGGGAATTTTGTGCCGGTTGAAATTTGGCATTGTTTAAGGTGTATGGAGCATATTTTCTTGGGACTCATTAAGTTCCACTGTCTTTTCAACTTGCAGGTTTCATACTCAGTTGTCAAAAGTTTGCTTGTGCTCAGCGTCAAAATGTGGTTTTTGTGATGTCTGTATTTGCTCGATGAAATTGGAAAAACCTGGAATGAATAAACTACAGATGCTTTCTGAAATATTGCAAGGGATTTCGATAAGGGTTTGTTGAAGGAGGTATGAGTTTTAAGGTTTAGATTTTTGCCAGTCTTCATGCCAAGGTAGAATAGGCTTTTGTTTAGACAGTGGGGCTTTTGTCACTCAACATTATAAATATTCATTGAGTGCCTGGTATGTGTAGGCTGTATGAAGAATAGATAGATGAATGACACAGTGTTTTCCTCAAGGAATTTGTCACAGAATTAGGAGGTTAGATGTAAAGGAGACGAAGATAAAAATTGCTGGGCACAACGCAGTGGGAAGGTTGAAAGGAAGGAGCGATCTTGGGAATGGGGCAGGATGGAGACATTTCCGGGAGGAGGTACTTGCTTTGGGAGGCTTCTAGGAGCATGCAGAGCAAAGGCACTGAGTTGAAGTGCCTGGGGGCGTGTAAAGAGCCGTGAACCTCCTGGTGGTCCACTGGGCTATCTGTGGTCTCCCTCCCCCTTTTAAAACAGCTTATTCTATGCAGCAGAGAGAAAGAAGGAGCTTCTACCCTTTACGACAGCATGGATGGAACTGGAGAGCATTATGCTAAGTGAAATAAGCCAAGCGGTGAGGGACAAATACCATATATGATCTCACCTTTAACTGGAACGTAATCAGCAAAAGAAAAAAAGCAAACAAAATATAACCAGAGACATTTAAATTAAGAAAAATCTAACAATAGCGGGGTGGGGGGAGTGGGTTTTCAGGAACTACTATAAAGGACACATGGATAAAACCAAGGGGGAGGGTGGAAGCAAGGGAGGGAGGCTGGGGTGAGGTGGAGTTGGGGAGAAAATACAGACAACTGTAACTGAGCAACAACAAAGTAATTAAAAAAATAAAGCAGCTTCAACTAAAACAATTGCACAGTGACTATTACATTAAAAAACAGTTTATTTAGATGTAATTTACATATCATAAATTCCACCTGTTGTAAGTGTACAAGTCAGTGATTTTTAAAGTAAATTAACAGAGTCGTGCAGCTGCCGCTCTGATCTGGTTTCAGAACATTTGTTTCCCCCAGAGCTGCCTCCAGCCCCGGGCAGCTACTGATCTGCTTTTTGTCTCCATAGATTTGTCTCTTTTAGAAATTTCATATAAATGGAATCATATAATGTGATATATAATATAAAATATACATTTGGCCTTTACCTACATCACTGGCCCTGAGCTCCTAAAACCCATTGTATTTTCTAAGTTCTAAGAGTGATAAAGGTGTCTTGATATTTATAACAAACCCTTTCAACCACACCAGAGTGTATGCTAATACATGACTTCTAGAAAGCACTTAAGGATGGGGGCTGGTACAGGGGGACCAAAGGTATGATTGGAGGGTTGGTATTTCAGTCCCCACCCCCCTCACTCTGGGGAAGGGACAGGGGTTGGAGATTGAGTTCTGTCTCCAGCTGCCCATGATTTAATCACTTGTGCTCAGGTGATGAAGCTTCTATAAAACCCAAAAGGAGGATTCCAGAGACCTCCCACCTTAGTGAACCAGAATGGGTCCCTGTGCCACTGTGCAGAGCCCCAAACTCCATGGGGACAGAAGCTCCTTTGTTTGGGACCTTACATTATGCATCTCTTCATTCATATCCTTTGTAATAAACTGGTAATCTAGTAAGTAAACTGCTTTCCTGAGTTCTGGGAGCTGCTAAGGAAGATTAATGGACCCCAGGGAGGCGGTGGTGGGAACCTCTGATTTATGGTCAGTTGGTCAGAAGCACAGTTAACAGCCTGGGCTTGCCCCTGGCACCTGAAGTGGGGAGGCAGGCTTGTGGGACGGAGCCCTTGCTCTGTTGATGCTATCTCTGGGTACATAGAGTTAGAACTGAGTTGAATTGTAGGAACCCCCAGCTCTTGGTGTTTTCTGTGGAAAACGAGTTCTTGCGGCATCAGGAGGAAAAGAATTTCCTGAAGCCTGCACGGGAGGAGTGGCTCTGTAGTATGGCCTGTTGATGATGGAAAGTGAAGGAGGTTCCCCTCCTGATTTCCCAGTGTTCCATCTCCCTCCGTCCCACCATGGAAAAAGTCCGATATTGTCTTCAGTGGGACCAACACAAAAGCCAGTGTCCAGAGTTTCAGCTCCATATTAAGGTCCAGGCCAGTCCAGCATCCTGCTCGCTCAGTGAGTGTTTCCAGCTGCAGTCCACTGCCGGCTGCGGTACTGAGGCTCTCTCTCGGAGCCTGAGTGGGAGTGTTCACGGTGGCAGGCCATGTGACTGCGGAGAGAGGACACACAAATGCATGGGGCCAGCATTGGTCACTCGGGGCAAGACAGGGAAAGTTTAGTCCTTTTGGAGCCCATGCCATCTGCTGCAGGCCGTGGTAGCTACTAGACCCGTGGTAGCATGCACCTGGGTGAGGGAGTACATGAAGGTGGGGTGGTGTGTGAGTTCAACACTGGGTGGGTGGGCGAGGGAGAGAGGGAGACGTCTCAGTGTCTATTCCCCTTCACTTCCCTTGTCAGTATCTACCTAAATGTCAATGGTAGCATGGCCAGAGAATTGCTGGCTTTGGGGGAGGGAACCCATGCATTAGAGTTGGATAAGAATGTTATATAACATATAGTCTTTTACATCTGGCTTCCTTCACTTAGCGTATTTTTGAGGCTCAGCTGTGTTACTGCATGTGCCAGTAGTTCCTTTTACTGAGTAATGTAGTCTGTTGTATGGATAAACCACAGTGTGTATTTATTAACTAGATGATGGGCATTTTATTGTTTCCAGGTTTGGGGCTCTAATGAACAACACTCCTAAGGTCGTTTGCATAAATGTCTTTGTGTGAATATACATTTTCATTTTTCTTGGATAGATACCTGGGAGGGAAATTGCTATATCATATGGTAAGCATATGTTTAGCTTTTTAAAAAACTACAAGCTGTTCTCCTAAGTGGTTGTGACGTTTTATTTATTTATTTATTTATTTATTTTTTTGCATTCTAGTTTCCTTTATTCTGGTTGTAACATTTTAAAAACCACAGTGTTTGAGGGTTCTGATTTTTCTACATTTCCAGCCATTGGTATGGACAGTCTTGCGCATTAGAACCACTGTAGTGGGCTGTAGTGATTTCACTGTAGTTTTAATTTGCATTTCTCTATTCTGTAATGACCAGGGGTCCCTTATAATATCCTAAGTTCCATCAGCTGGTTGAGAGCAAGTTCCTCTTATAATAGTGATAGTTGGTATTGTGGGTCACTAAATACATATTTTTAAAGCTTTTGAAGGAATTTTTATATGTAAAGAATCTATACAGTGTTTTACTAGAGACTTCTTGTAAATTCTTTGCTTGTTTTTGCTCTTAGAGATTTGTAAAATTATCCTCGAATGCAAACTGCCCGTGGCCTCCCACCTGCTTTTGTATGCCTGCAGAGTAAAGATTTTTTTCATTTTTAAATGGTTGAAAATCAATATTATTTTCTGATATGTGAAAATTGTATGAAGTTCAAATTTCAGTTTCAAATATTGATTGGAGCGTACCAGGCTTATTCCGTCACATATTATCTGCGGCTGCCCTGGCGCTGTCGTGGCAAGAGCTGAGCACTGTCGACACTGTATGGCCTGAAGAGCCTGCAATGTTCACTGTTAGGTCTTTACAGAAAATGCCCACTTCTGTTCTAAATCCTCTCACCTGTTGCGTCTGTCGCCCAGTCTCAGAGAAGACCTTCCTGCTGGCCTGACCGTTTGGTTCATCTCTAGCGTGGGTTCTCCAGTTCGTTACTGAAAAAGCCAAGTCCACTTGCAGAATGTGGCCCTGGAAAGGAAGAGACTGAAATATTGAAAGACTTGTTTGCTAATGGGCTGTTTCCTGGCTGGTGGCTCTAGTTAGAAGGAAAGACTCCCAGAAAACAAAGAGGGAAGGGGATGAAGGTTTTGTAAATGAAGGTCTCATGTTAATTATTTGCACTAAGTTTAGAAAATGATGATGTACAAACAGTATTTTTTAATTGAGAAGAAAAAAATTGGTCACTGCAAAAGTTAGAACAGTGGAGAAGTATATGAAGAGTTAAGCCTCTCCTTCATCCCCCACCCTCACCATACTTTTATTGGTTATCACTGTTAAGAGTTTGGTCTGTTTACCTTCAGAACTTTTTTCTGTACAGATACAAACATACCCAGTTGGGTTTTGTGGTTTTTATAAGAATAAGACTACATATTGTTCTAAAATTAAAGTGTTTTTTTTTTTTTTAACTTGGCACAGTATGTGGTGAACACTGTTCCATGTGCCATATATATGGGTTGACCTTAAATTATTTAGCAGCCGCATAGCATTCATTATTTACTTCACTGTTGATGAGTTTTTAAGGTTTTGCTTGCATAAATGTTTCAGTTAGCCTTACCAACACTGGTTATTATTCATCTTTAACATTGTTATAATTTGTACTTCTTCAGTGAAACTGAACATTTTTATTACATTTTTAAGCCATTTTTGCTTTTATGAATTGCCTATTGCTTTGGTTATTTTTTGTTTGGGTCATTTGAATCTTTTAGTTGATAGGAGGTCTTTATATATTATAAACATTAACTTGTAATCTGCAAATATTTTTTCACATTTTAAAATTCTTCTTACACTATTATTTATGGTGGAATTTTTTTCTTACAGAAGTTTTATATTTTTCTGATGTCAAATCTACCAAGCATTTATTTATAGCTTTTGGGTTTGGAGTTATGCTTAGAAAGGCTTTCTAAACTTTAATATTTTTAGCTTAACTATCTCTTAATGAAGTGATTCCTAATCAGAGATGCATGAAAATAACTTAGGGAAATTTTTGAGTGCATATGCGGTGGTTCCCACCTAAGATATTCTTAACTTGCTAGATCAGGTATGGGGTTCAGTTCCATTTTCTTTGGTTCTGAAGGGAGAGGAAGAAGCTCTCCTCATGCTTCTGTCGTGACACCCTGGTTAAAGATCATGGTATGTGAGGCAGACTTCTTTTGTTCTTTGGGAGATGGAGGGGAGAGGGGCTTGTTGGTCATTTACGCTTACATTCATTGAATTCCCAAGACAGGTCTGGAGAATGAGTAGGGAGGGATTTCGTCTACTAGATAAGGACAAAAACTGCTCTGTTATATCCTGAAAGGAATCACGTTTTTTGATCTTGAGCTAATCGTTTAAAACAAACAATCCAAAAACTATAGGCTATATTTGATTGATTGTAAAATGCCTATTTTTTCACATTTTAACATCTATGAATGGGGATCATACCATGTCATAATTTTTGGGCAACATTTTAAAATTTCTTAGTTGTACATGAAGACATGTTGCATCTAGCCCTGGCTGGTGTGGCTCAGTGGATTGAGTGCTGGCCTGTGAACCAAAGGTCACTGGTTTGATTCCCAGTCAGGGCACATGCCTGAGTAGTGGGCCAGGTCCTCAGTAGGGGGCATGTGAGAAGCAACCGCACACTGATGTTCCTCTCCCTCTCTCCTTCCTTTCCCCTCTCTCTAAAAATAAATAAATAAAATCTTAAGAAAAAAAATGTTGCATCTTAAAAAAAATCTTAGATTCAATGAAATATGGATAATTTTCTATGTTTTCACTTTTGTATCCATAGCACATCAGTACAGTTTTTTTCTATATTGGCTTTCATGTTTTTGAATGGTTTCTTTAGTGTTTCTTCATTTCTAATTAGTTTTATACACTAATGTAAGATTAATTTTCTCAAACTGTGATTCTGATTAAAACACAACTTTATGCAATACGTGTTAATAGCAAACACCTGTAACAGAAAGTCTATACTTTTTAGCATGGCATATTAGACCTTTTTAATCAAATACTAGTTTACTTCCCTAACCTTTTACTCGTCTTCACATTCTCCAATTTTTAGTCACTATGCTAACAGTATCTTTCATATTTGAGGTCCGTCTGGAAAAAGTCCAGCCATTGTTAATACAATGAGAATGCTTGTGGGACATCAGTACAACCTGGCAGTCAAGGAGAGTGGACTGGAATGCTCATGCATGAACAATGTACTTCACTGTACTAGTCAGTGGGGGCAGTAGATGCTGTTGAGTGAGCATATGTACTGTGTGGCCATCACATTCAAAATGACTGGGCCAATAGAGCAATGAATCTACATTAAATTTTGTGTTAAGCTTGAACATTCCCCTGCAGAAAGTATTCTGATGATTTAGAAGGCCACAGTTATGGGCAGCTGGTGATTGGCAGCTTCATCATGTCAACACACCCACTCATGCATCATGTCTTCTGCAGAGTTTTTTTGAGAAACATCAAGTCACCCAGGTGGCTCAGCCCCCCTACAGCTCAGATATGGCACCCTGTGACTTCTGGATTTTCCCCAAACTAAAATCATCTTTGAAAGGGAAGCAATTTTCAGATCGTTGATGAGATTCAGGAAAATACGATGGGGCAGCTGATGGCAACTGGGAAAACTGTGTAAGGTCCCAAGGGGACCTACTTTGAAGGGGACTGAGGCATCAGCGTTCTAAGTACAATGTTTCTTGTATCTTCAATAAATGTCTCTATTTTTCATGTTACATGGCTGGATACCCTTCAGACAGACCTTGTATACCACTTGTTTTCACTCTGTATTTGGTTATTGAATCCTTAGCTGGAACTGCTCTCTGTCTCCTTCTGCCTGCTTAACTCCTGCCTATTCTTCACAGCTCAGCTTCGTCACCCACAAAATTCATGCAGTTGCTGCTGATTGTTACTGGAGGTGAGAGATGACGACTATTAAAAAGAGAGCAGGGAGATTTTTTTAGGAACTCTTCAATTTTAAGAAAGATGTTGAAGGAACCAGGTGATATTGTTTCCTTGCCTTTTCCTATTGCCAGTTGTGGTTTTGGAGAAGCACTGAATTCTAGGTGAAGATGTTCACAGTGCTTTTTTTTTTTTCTTAAGATGGAGGGGTTAAGGGATGTGTGGGTTAGAATGTGTGAACCTGTAGCTGTATAACCTGATCAGGCTTTTGCTTTGATGGGGTAGGAGAGAGAGAAAAAAGCACAAAATATAGTATATCTAAGATAATAGAAGATTGGGTACATGTCCAAATTGGAATTCAGTCATGTTTTTGTCAAACTAAGATGATGGAGTGGTTATAAGAAGATAAAAGTTAACTATTTTGGTCCATAAAACCAGTGCATAGGTAAGCACAGGACGATGCTGAACGATGTGTGGCCTAGAGCAGGCTTTTGGGCAGCGTGGATGCCGAGTGTAAGTCAGTAGAGAGATGTGGCAACAGAAAAGTCCAGTCCCAGGCACATTATTGAAAAAATGACTACCTAGACTTGGATGAGATGGGAGTTTATTTTATTCTGTGCTGGGGGGGTACAACCACAGAACGCAGGTTGGTTCTGGGACAGCTTCTGAAACAGGTTCTGAGGTGTGGTACACAGGCTGGTGAAGGAACTTGAAGTCGTAGATGAAAGAATGATTAAAAGAATATTTGGTTTTGAGATTGGAGAACTTGGGGTGAGGGGGAGGCCACAATTAAATATTTGCAAAGGAAGAGGATTTGTATCTTGTGGTGCCAAAGAATAGAACTAAGGCCAATGGATAGAAGCCACAGGAAGAAAGCTCAGCTTAAGGAATAATTTACAGTGGAAGTTGTGGAGCGATTGAGTAGAAGTTGGGGAACTTCCTGCTGCTCGAGGAATGCAGGCATTGGCCGGCCAGTTACTTCACAGCCACGTTGAGGGGGTTTAAGTTAAGTCACTAACAACTGATCACTTTTTCTTATTATAAATTGAAAAGGCAATAGCTATCCAGAGTTTAAATTGGCACCCAAGTTTTAATGATCATGACATAATACATTATCAAGGTCATTATTGCAGCCGACAGTAGTGCCTTTAGACCACGTGAGCTAGCAGATGGCAACTTCCTTGACATCAGGCTGAGCAGAGTGGGGACAGTGAAGTCCCCACTTGAGCAGGTTTACCTGAGTGGATTGTGTGGGCTGGAAATACATAAATAGATAGATAAATAGGTAGATAGGTAGGTAGATAGATAGATAGTTAGCCCTCCACAGAATTACAGCCTCTTCTCATCACTGACACAACTATAAGAACCTGCAAGTACACATGCCCTGAGAAGGCAGGAGGGGCTTTATGCCAAAGTCTGCATAAACCGACTTAATGGATTCTTTAGTATGTTAACGTTCGAGCGTGGCTGTTGGCAGGGCCCGTGAAGGACTTCTGGAATAGTCTACAAATCACGACACTGAATGATTTATCTCTAAAGGACTCCTGATTGTAAAATTCTTTGGTATATGGCCTTGTAATAAATGCTAAGCAGTAGTTTAGGGTAATGGAGTAATAGAAGTGTAGCCAAATAAAATTATGAGAGAACTTAGGTGGACTATAATTGGCCTCTCTGGAGTTTGGCCAGAGCTTTGGGGAATCATAATTACAATGAAATCGGCAGCTCGAAATCCGTTGTCACCGTAGGGGAGACGAGTCTCCTTGTGGAAAAGCCCCCTGGTGACAGTCTGAGCCACTTGCAGCCTGCAGTGGAATTCTCCCTCCTCTGGAAGGAGCCTCAGTGGTTCCTTTCAATTGAGAAACCTCAACATTCTTAAGAGGAAAGGAGAGAAATTTGGAGGAGAATGATTAATGAACACGTTTCGTGTCTGTAAGGTCATTGAGTAGGTTGGAGGGTTTGGAAGCTGAAAGATCTCGAAGCCGTCTGAGTCCCGAATAGAGTAAACTGTGCATGCTTGTGCTCATTTTCTTCACCTTTGCAAAAACCCTTACAGGGATAGCATGCTTAAAAAAAGGGTGGTAGATAGGATCTTAGGATTAGTGAAAGGAGAATGTAGTAAGGAGTAACGCAGAATCGCAGCTCTTGGCAGATTCCTCCTGCTTACTGTTTGGACAGCACAGCTCTCGAGTTCAGGGTCTCTTACTTGATCCTTTCGTTTCCTGACCCCGTTGTCCACTCCATGATACTTCTGACTCTCTACACTTGATTATCTTGGCTCTAGAACTTGGCTCTAGAACATCTTTAAACAAGGTCTGAAGCCAGTTTTCACTTTGTCTTGGTTCCTGTCTTTCTATATCTGCATATTATACCTGGAAAAGGATGGAGCCTCCTGGCCCCAAAGCTCTCCCTCACTAATTGGCCTGTAACTCAGGCCTCACTGGTCACGGATAGAGATTGATTCCTGGGAATTTAAGGAGACTTTCTTAGATATGAATATTTTTTTACAAGAAAATAGTCCCAGTGTTAATGATAAAATCAAGATATTAAGATTGTTACATATTAAATGTAAAGCATGCAAATGTTCAAATTAATGATACCAACTTAGTGAGATAGGACATGTCATCCTGCTGAAACTAAACCACTGTCACGATAGGAATATGACCAACTCGTGCAGCACGTGTTCCTGCCACTTTTCCCAACTCAAACAGCTGTGAAAATCTTCCTTCGTACAGTGTGTCTTTACAGCCATTGGGACCTTTTTTTATTGGCACACGGCACTTAGGCAATATAGGCTGGTACTGACCCAGAAATGAACCCTGGGTTCAGTAATCAATGTGGTCATCCAGAGGATCCAGGGTGTGCTTGCATACATTTTTTAAAAGATTTTATTTATTTATTTTTAGAGACAGGGGAAGGGAGAGAGAAATATCAATGTGTGGTTGCCTCTCACATGGCCCCCACTCGGGACCTGGCCCACAACCCAGGGATGTGCCCTGACTGGGAATTGAACCAGCGACCCTTTGATTCGCAGCCCACACTCAATCCACTGAGCTACACCAGTCAGGGCTGCTTGCATACATTTTAAAAGATTATTAAAATTAATATTTTTGGAGAGAACTCAAGGACTCTGAGAGTAAGTTTCCAAGCCATCAGAGAATTCCA
This sequence comes from Phyllostomus discolor, assembly GCF_004126475.2. NCBI lineage: Eukaryota > Metazoa > Chordata > Mammalia > Chiroptera > Phyllostomidae > Phyllostomus > Phyllostomus discolor. The sequence goes on from NC_040907.2 coordinate 154,978,361, forward strand.
GTTTGCGAAAGAAACTATTCCCAGTTGAAATACAAACATCATGAGAGAGTAACTAATAAGCATTTGTCAAAGTTAGCTATCGGATGCTTTCTGAAATACAGTTAGATGAGAATAGTGCTTCATAAAATTAGTTTCAGAGGTCAATATCTTTCTTTAAAAAATCTTTTGATTAAGGAGGAAATAATATAATGAGCCTTTCTGTACCGAAAACCCAACTTGACCCGTTATGGGCCTGCTGCAGAGGTTACGTTTTAAGAGCCGATACAAGTTGTACAGTGAGGTTTCTGGCAACATCTCAGAAGTGCCAAGACAAGGAAGTAGTGCGATAAAAGGAAAAGGGGCTCCTTATTCAGTCAACTAACATGTATTAACCCTCACCATACACCCCACCAACGAGAGTCCAAGTCCACAAACGTGGTCCCTTTCTCTTTGAAGCTTACAGTCCAGCAAGGGGTGTCCAAACTTTTGGCGTCTCTGGGCCACACTGGAAGAAGAAGAGTTGTCTTGGGCCACACATTAAATACATTGTGGCACGTAATCACACACAAAATCTCATAATGTTTTAAGTAAACTTACAGTTTTATGTTGGGCTGCATTCACAGCCATCCTGGGCTGCATGTAGCCAGCGGGCCAAGGGGTGGATACTCCTGGCAGGAGCTTTGAAAACAACCAGGTGATTACAAAGCAGTGTAATACATGTTACGACAGGCAAAGTAAAGTACCAGGTGGGCACATGACACAGACTTGAAGTGCTTTTCTTGTGTTTTAAATATACCAGCTGCATATTAAAAAAACATCCTATTTTGGAGCTATATCTTATTTAGTGACCAACAAAGATTACCTGCAAATGTTCAGAAAAAAGTTATTTAACATCCTTCAGGTGTCTCTTTAGATGTCAGCTTCTCAGGCAGGTGCTCTTTGCCTTCTTAAGTTAGGTCCTCCTCGAAGTCTCTCTGTTAACGCTCGTACTATTCTTTCCCAGTGTTTATCACCCTGGTTGTAATTAATTTGATATTGGCCTATTTCATTAGAGCTTAACCTTCATCGAAGTCAGGGACCACCGCTATTGGAGTGTTAGCCTGGGGCCTACACAGTGACTGTCAGATAAAGAATATGATTAAATTTCAGGAGTATGAAGTATTTTTAGTGTTCTTTTATTGACTCTCTGTATGTAAAGTGTGTTCCTTCTTCAAGAATTTGGCAGCAAGGAGAGGAAAAATATCACCAGTTTGCAGGACAGAGAAGCTGGCTCCCCGTGGGCGATTTGCCGACCTAGCTGCATTCCCCTGTGCATTCAAGACTAAAGCTTTGATTAGCAGTTAGTTCTTTGTAGCTTTAGGGCTTTCAGATGTAAGTAATTGTTTTTATCAGTGTATTAATTGGGATTCTGGAACTTGTGAGCAGCTGGAAACGAGTGTTCCTCCCTGTACATGTGAGTTTTCCATTGGCTCCTGACTTAGATGTCAGTGCCTGCACGTTATTGCAGACGGTGGGGTTTGAGGAGCGGGTTTCTAAGCTCATCGGTTGGCTCAGCTGCAGGGCAGCTTCGTGATGACTCATGCTGCATTCGGTAGCTGTGTACTGCAGTGTGGACTTGCAAATGTACAGACAACTAACATGAAATTAATCTAAGTTATAGAAAGCTTTCTACAGATGAACTCAAGAACTATTAAAAACTGTTACTCAAACATGAGTTTATTTAGGTCTAAATAGCTATCCAGCCCATGATGTTTAGTTCTATTCAGTCATTTTGGCCTTTTCATAATTTGGAAAGAGATTCGTATTTTTGTGACCCATTGTTTGTTCAATACAGATACCGACTTTAATCATTAGGTCAGGAACTGTGACCTAATGGTCACAGTTAGAAATTTGCTCCCAGGATTGGAACAGATGTTACTCAGGTATGGGCTAAATATTTATATTTCTCATTAATGACAAGTGTGTTTTTGATGTACCAATGATAGTAAATATACATGCTATGTTAATATAATTATGAATTTTAGATCTTAAAAGGACAATAGCAATTTTTTAAAAATAAAGATTTTATTCATTTTTAGAGAGGGAAAGGGAGAGGGAAGGAGAGGGAGAGAAACATCAATGTGTGGTTGCCTCTTGAGCACCCCCTACTGGGGAATCTGTCTTGCAACCCAGGGCATGACAGTAACATCTTAAGTCTAGCTTTTTCATTTTATACAGCACTTGGATTGTCAATTTTATGAGGCTACCATTGGCTAGCAGTAGTTGCTCAGTAAATATTTGTTGAATGAGCCCTGGCTGGTGTGGCTCAGTGGATTGAGTGCCCGCCTGCAAACCAAAGGGTTGCTGGTTTGATTCCCAGTCAGGGCACATGCCTAGGTTGCGGGTCATCCCCCCAATAGGGGTGTGCAAGAGGCAACCACACACTGATGTTTCTCTCCTTCTCTTTCTCCCTCCCTTCCCTTCTGTCTATAAATAAATAAATAAATCTTTTAAAAATCTTGTTGAATGAGTGAATAAATGAATATACGTTACGGATAAAGAGTGAAGACCAAAGAGGTTAAAAACTTTTTTAGTTTATATAGTTATAACAGCCAAGGCTAAATTGGACAGTTTAAGAAAGTTGAAGAGTGGGATGGCTTTAGAAAGCATACCATAGTCACAGAAGCAGAGGGACACTAATATAAGTAATTTCTATTACTGTGGCTCCCAGTAGCCATGAAGGGAATTCCAGTCTTCAAGCTGCAGCAGTGGCTCCAAGTCTCTCTCTCCTTTGCGTACAAGGTTTTTGCAGGAAAAAAATTTCGGTGTTAGTGACTTTTAAAAAGTATCTGTAAAAGGTTAGGAAAATACTCTCTCTAGAACAAGATATTTCCTTGACAGTCCAACCCAGAATATAACAAGATTATCACACAATTATATCTATCATTCTTTTCTGAATTATAGCTCATGTTAAGAACAGAAAAAGGGCCATTATTGCTGACATTTTCTAACATGAAGGGGAAGTATAAAAAGGAAAATCTTTTCTTTCTGTGGCAATTGGACAAAATTTCTGCTTAGTGTTGGAAACCATGGTACACCTTGAGAATTCTAAATTACTCCGGATTGTTTTGTCTGTTGGGTTTTTTTTTTTTTTTTAAAGAATTCGAGTAGTTGATTTTCTTTCTGTCTGAGACATGTTTTTCCTTGCCTCACCCTCATGTTTAACTTAATTAGTAATCTTCCGTATCTTAATATTTTGTCTGATATAGCCAAAAGTCTTAAAATATCATTGAGAACTCTAAGCTTTTTTTACCCACCAAATTCCTCCTCACCAGGAAGTCTCTGTGGTCCCTTGCTTCTGGGGGAATGGCCCTAAACAAGCCAGAAGACCGTCTTGTTTGAGACCGTCTTCTGTGGTATTCCCTGGGTGCACTCGCATTCTTGCTGGCCCATCACCCTGCACGACTTCAGTTTCTTCCTTGGGTTCTCACTGGCTGCTCGTAGTCCTGTTCCTTCTAGCAGTCCACTCCAACGTCATGACGCAGAAGCTCCTAGGGCTTAGGTAAGCATTTTGTGACTTACTCTACAACAGAATATGCTTTTGTTTTGTATTTATGTTACCAGATTAGGTTGATAGGATGAGTAGCTCTTTTAGTTACAATGGAATTAGTTAAGAACAGCTCCTCAAGAAGCTGGAATAAAAGCAGGACTGGGAGCAGGGAGGGATTCCTTAGTTCTCCAGGCAGAGAACAAACTTGCCCTGCCAACAGAAGAGAGAGCCTCCCAGATGATGATGGTGGCATGCTCAGGCTTTGGTGTCTTATACATCAGCTTGGAGACCAGTATTTTTAAGTACCTGTGGCGCCATCTCTTTATTGAAACTGCGCCTTATCCCTGCGTATTGTTTGGTGCCGCCCCGATTCACCTGTGTTCAGTGCCTGTTTGGGTTTGGAAGGCACGAACTAGTGCTGATGCTTACCCACCCTGTTTTACCTGCAGAAAGTCGTCATGCCTTGCCACTGGATCTCAGATTACAAAGATAGTGCATTTCATTTAGATTTGAGTGTGGGTGGAGATGGGACATTCTTTGAGACCTCAGAAGTCGAAAACTGGAACCAACGTGGAAATCACAGGAAGTCAGTGCCAGCTTAATGTAAGTAGAGTTTCCAGTAAGTGGAGCTGTTTGAAATGGTCTGTATTGTCTGCAGATGTGTAGAAGTACGTTAGGGATGATTTAGCAGAAACTAGGTGAGCAGTTTTAGGGATTCTGTGTGGGCAGTGAAATATGAACGGGAAGAGTGGGCCAGATGATTTATTGGTGAGATTCTTGATTCAGGTGTAAATGTTCAGTGGGTGGAAACGAGTACACAGGAAGGGAAGACTCCTGGCCATGTTTGGCGAGTCCGTGAGCAAGACGAGATGGCCAGGGGAAGGTTTGCCCAAAAGAGCAGAAGGTCAAATACAGAAGCCCGTATGTCAGAGTTGGAAGCAGGAAATGGAATTGCTGGAGGAAAACATTTGGAGGAAGAACACCAGGATCGTTTAGGGTACCAAGGCCACGAGGAGAGAGCTTGAAGGAGAGAGGAGCTAGAGAAGGACACAGGAAGCCGGTCCAGAGGTGCAGGCACAGTCACTGGGGCGCGGTGGGACTTAATGTGTATTCAAACGTAAGTGTCTGTTCATGTAAATATATTCTTATATATTCTTAACTTATTTTTGTAGATGTTTCAAGATCTACACAATATATTAATTTAGTAACACTTGCATATAACTTATAAGTAAGTACAAATGTATTGGGAAGTGTGCTGACATTTAACTGATAGAATGCACAGTCAAAAATGGTTTGAGTCCTCTGCTCTAAAAAAACAGAATACTCTGGGTCTTCTATGATGAGAAATTTCCCAGTGAGGTATTTTGTTGCTGAAAAAAAAATTGTGTTAAACTATGGACAATGTAAAATTTAGCATCGTAAGCATTCTTAAACGCACAGTTCAGTGGTATTAAATGCATCCATGTTGTGCAACCACGACCACTGTTTGCCTCCGTAACGCTTTGTCTTGTAAAACTGAAACTCCTTACACCATTCAACAGTGTCCCCCTGCCTCTCCCTCCCACCCCCCCAGTCCCGGGAACCACCGTTCTACTTTGTCTTTGTGATTTTTGTCTGTTCTCAGTACCTCACCAGTGGAATTATACAGTGTTTGTCTTTTGGTGACTGACTTATTTAACTTAGCATAATGTCCTCGAGAGCCATCTATGTAGCAGCTTTTTGCAGAATTCCCTTTGTTTGCATGTGGAATAATATACCACTGCATGTGTGTGTGCCACATTGTGCTTATCCATTTACCGGCCCATGGACACTAGGGTTGCTTCCATGTCTTAGCTGTTGTGAACGATGCTGCTATAAAACTGGCTGTGCAACCATCTCTCTGAGACCCTGCTTTCAGTTCTTTTGGGTATATACCCAGAAGTGGAATTGCTGAATCAGAAGGTGATTTTTAAATTTTGGAGAATTACCACTCTTTTCCACAGTGGCTATACTATTTTACATTCTCATCATCAGTGGCCAAAGTTTCCGATTTCTCCACGTACTTGTCAACACTCACTGTTCTGTTTTTTTTTGGTGGTCACTACCCTGATGGGTGTGAGGTGGTATCTCATTGTAATTTTGAGTTGCATTTCCCTAATGATTATTGATATTCAGCGTCTTTTCATGTGCTGATTGGCCATCTGTATATCTTTGGAGAAATGTCTATTTAACTCCTTTGCCATTTTTAGCAAAGCATAAATCATAGCATGTTGTTTGTTTGCATTTTAGAAGTCTTTTATGTATCCTGGATATTAATCCCTGATTAGATATGATTTGCAAATATTTTCTCCCATTCTGTGCGTTGCCTTTTCACTCTGTTGATAGTGTCTTTTGATGCACAAAATCTTTAATTCTCACAAAGTCCTATGTATCTGTTTTTTTTTGTTGTTTCTTGCATTTTTGTTGTCACATCCAAGAAATCATTGCCAAATCCAATGTTGTGAAGCCTTTGTCTAAATTTTCTTCTAAGAGTTTTATTCTTTTAGGGTTTATTTAGGTCTTTGCTCTATTTTGAGTTAATTTTTGTACGTGCTGTTAGGTAAGGGCTCAGTTTCATTCTTTTACATGTGGATATCCAGTTTTCCCAGCATCATTTGTTGAATAGAATGTCCCTCCTCCCATTGAATGCTCTTAGAACTGTTGTCAAAAATCATTTAGCCATATACACTAGACCTTATTTCTGAGCTCTCTAGTATATTCCATTGGTCTGGATGTCTGCCTGTGTGCCATTACCACACTGTTTTGATTACTGTAGCTTTAGAGAGTAAGTTTTGAAATCAGAAGGTGTGAGTCCTCCAGTTTTGTTGTTCTTTTTCAAGATTGTTTTGACTAGCTTTGACCAGTGTGGTTCAGTTGGTTGGGCACTGTCCTGAAAAGCAAAAGGTCACTGGTTTTGTTTCCTGGTCAGGGCGCATGCTTGGGTTGCTGGCTAGTCCCTGCTTGGGGCACGTGCGAGAGGCAACCAGTTGATGTTTCTCTTACACATTGATGTTTCTCTCTCTCTCTACCTACCTTCCCCTCTCTTTAAACATAAATAAACCTTAAAAAATAAAATGGCTAAAAAACTTGTTTTGGCTATTTGGAGTCCTTTAAAATTCTGTATGAATTTTTTCGATGGATTTTTCTATTTCTGCAGAATAGAATGCCCCTTATAGGACCTTGTCCATTTCATCTAGGTTATCCACTTTGTTGGTGTACAGCTGTTTCATAATACTCTTCCTATAATCCTTTTTATTTCTGTAGAGTGGGTAGTAACATCCCCACTTTCATTTCTGATTTTAGTAATTTGAGTCTTCTCTCCCTTTTTCTTAGTCCATCTAGCTAAAAGTTTGTCAATTTGGCTGATCTTTTTGAAGAACCAACTCTTGGTTTCATTGATTTTTTTCTCCAATTTTTTTTGTTTTTAATTTCATTTATTTATGCTTTAATCTTTATCATTTCCTTCCTTCTGCTAGCTTTAGGAGTAGTTTGTTTTTCTTTTTTAGTTCCTTAAATTGTAAAATCAGGTTATTTGAGATCTTTCTTGCTCTTTAATGTAAACGTTTATAGCTATGAATTTCCCCCTTAGCACTGCTTTCACTGCATCGGAAAGTTTTGGTGTGTTGTGTTTTCAAGTTCATCCATCTCTAAGTATTTAACTTTTGTTGTGATTTTTTTCTTTTATCCCTTGGTTAAAAGTGTGTTGTTTAATTTCCATAATTTTGTGAATGTTCCAGTTTTTGCTTTGTTGATCTCCAAATTCATCCCACTATGGTCAGAAGATATTTTGTATATCTACCTTTTAAAATATATTGAGACTTAGCTGGTGGCCTAAGGTCTGTCCTGGAAAGTGTCTCATGTGCACTGCAAGAATGTGTGTTCTGTTATTGTTGGGTAGAGTTTTCTGTATATGTCTCTTAGAACCAGTTGATTTATTGTAAGTCCTTTGGTTGTTCTATTCATTATTGCGAGTGGGGTATTGAAATCTCCAACTATTATTGTGGAAACGTCTACTTTATCCTTTAATTGTGTCAATTCTTGGTTCATATATTTTGTTGGTCTGTCATTAGGTACATAAATGTTTATAATTCTTATATATCTTCTTGCTGTATTGGATCTTTTATTAATAGCTCAGTTGGTTTGGGGCATTGGCCTGTAAGCCAGAAGGTGGTGGGTTCATCCCTGGTCAGGGCACATACCTAGGTTGTGGGTTTGGCAACTGATTGATGTTTCTCTCTCACATCAATGATTCTTTCCCTCTCTCTCTCTGTCCCTCTCCTCCTCCCACCCCTCTCCCTTCTTTCTTCTCTCCCTAGAATCACTAAACATATCCTTGGATGAGGATTTAAAAAAAGAAGAGAAGCAGGCGGAGAGGTATTAGGAGGTCAGGGTCCTTCGTGCCCATTCCAGCTCCCGCAAACTGTGTGCTGCTGTTCCAGGGACACTTGCGCAGTTAACTACCAAGGGGCTGGGATGGGGGGCTGGTCACTGCAGCTGTGCTAAGAGCTGACATTGACTGAAATTAATCACACTTCCAAGTCTTGCCTCTGAAGCTGTAGGCCTTCAGCGGACTTCAGAGTTCCAAAATAGTTAAATCCGACAGATCCAGCTGGTGCCACTGTTGCCTGGGCAGGGAGACAGAGTCCTGGTGCTGCCCGCTCTGCCTTCTTCCCAGAATCCTCCCCCCGTTTAGTTCTGTAAATATTCACTCATCAAATATTGACAGAGTGTTTACTTTTTGCATAACCATAGTCGACACGATGAGGGTTATAAAAATGTAGAAGACACCGTGTCTGACTTGGGTACAGGGCATAGTCTCGTTAGGGTAGTGTCTCAGTTATCTGGTGCTGCCTGACAAACCACCCCAACATTTAGTAGCGTAAGCCAACCCCGTTTTGATGGTCACGACCTGTAGTTAAGGACGTTGTTGAAGGTGACTGTCTCTGCTCCAGGGGGTGTTTTGGGCTCACTCCTGTGCCCACCTGATGGCTGGGCAGGGCAGAAAGGTCTAAGGTGGTCTCATTTGCATGTCCGAGGCCTCCGTGTTGGCTGTCAGCTGGAGTGCCATCATTCTCCCCGTGTCCTCTCTCGTCACATGGTCATTCGTCCAGGGCCTTTCTCTCCACATTGCCTTCTGTTTAGCAGAATAGCGTGGGCTTCTTCACCTGGTGCCTGGTTTCCCAGAGAGGAGAATCTGTCAGGCTTCTGAGCGCCTGGGCCCAGACGTGGCACAGCAGTCGCTTCTGCAGATTTTGTTGGTCAAAACGGGTCACGGGGCCAACTCAGGGTCGGATGGACAGGGAGCAGACCGCCTCATGATGGGAGGGACAGTCGTGTGCCTGCAGTGGCAGGAGGTCTCGCTGATAGCTGTCTTCGAGGCTAACCTACCGTAGGAGCTTAGTCACTTGAATCACAGCACATGAATGAAAATGAAGTTCAGATGAGGTTGCGCAGAAGATGCCCAGTGCACCCCACCCCTCTGTTAGAGTGTACGCTCCGGGAGGGCAGGGATGTTTTATCTGTTTAGTTCATTGCTTTATTGTGAGGCCCAAGAGCAGCGCCTGGCTTCTGACGGAGGCTCAGTGAGTGTCTGTTGAAGGAAGGAGCGCTGAGGTGGTGAAGGCAGTGGCAGAGGGAGCGGTGGGGAATAGGCTAATCCGTGAAGGCTTCAGAGACCACTTGAATCTGGATCCAAGGCTTGGGAGGAGTGATGAGTATGAATCAGGGTCTCAGAGGCAGCTAAACATTCCTTTGCTAGGCAACAGTCACTGAGTGCAGGCCTATGCCAGATGCTAGAGATTCAAGGTTAAGCAAGAGAGCCGCCCTTGAGGGAGGCAAGCAGTCCCACCACCTCAGTGTGTAACACCTGCTGGGGTATAGGACAGAGAGTCTTCTTGGGATGGCAGTGAAGATCTTCAGCATGAACATACCCGGACGGGACTGAGTAAGGCATCTGTGCCTGAAGGGGAGAGTCCGAGCTGAAGATACCACTAAGGATGGAGGGATGTGTGTGTGTGAGAGTGTGAGTGGCAGGGAGGCTGGAGAGTCTTGAAAATAGTAAACTACAGGATTTATTATCAGATAAATGATAAAGATCTTCTAAGTCCTTAAACATGTGAGTAAAGTGATGAAAACTCGATTTGAGTTTATTTGGTGCAAAAATTTTTATAAGAGCAATAAGGAGAGCTTCAGTGGCAGGCAGGACATTCATTATTAGGATTTATGAATTAGTTGATAGTGATTATTCACCTTACTATATAATGCTTTAGAAGTTTACAAAGGTCATTGCCATATGCATGTGACAGGGTGAAAAGCAAAAATATAAAGTTATTCATATGTAGTAGTATCTTCCTGGTCTCTCTCCTTCCACCCAGGGAAGTGATGCTTGCCCTAGTTTGTGGTGAAGGAACCAGAGAAGAGGGTGGAGAAAGTAGTGAGATGAACTTTTTATTCTAGGGGGGAGGCTCACAGGGAGGATGAGGCCAACTGGGTGGGGTGGAAGTGGGGGAAGAAATCCATGGCTGTTTCCTTGGGAGGTGGGATTTCATGGGACGTGCTGTTCAAAGACCATTTCCAGGTGCCAGTGCCCTGAGCTGTGTTATGTTTCCGTACAAGTCTCCCGTGAGGAGTGCTGGGCTGTTTTCATTTCTTTTAAAGTTTGTTTTGTGGGACAAAGTTGACAGTGTTACTGTATCACTGTGCTGAAACTGGCATGGAGATTACCCAGTATGTTGTCAACACCAGCTTCTTTGTCACTTCCAACAGCCGTGTGAAGTGTTTGGGGCCAGCATTGTCATTATTGTCTTCCTTAGATTAGGGGATATTGAGGCCCTTGAGAGAAGAAGAGGTCGGAGTCCCCCAGCTTCTCTAGGAGCCTTGGTGTGGAGGCCTGAGCTATGGCAGTAGATGACTCAGGGGACCTGTTGTTAGAAACCCATATGCACTCCAGATTCTTGATGGACTTAGAAAACGGAAAAGGTGTTAGGCAAAGACAGACCCTGCAGCCCTTATGATTGTGAGTGACAGTGACGCGTTTGGACTGAAACCTGTGCGTGTTCCCAGGTCCGAGTGGAAGCTAACGGCACACGTCCTGTGCAAGTGCTTTCATTGGACCACAGAGGAATCCTCTAGGAGTAGAGTTCTTTAAAAAGTTTTATTTAGAGCCCTGGCTGGTGTAGCTCAGTGGATTGAGTGCGGACTGCAAACCAAAGTGTCACAGGTTCGATTCCCAGTCAGGATACATGCATGGGTTGCAGGCCATGACCCCCAGCAACCGCACATTGATGTTTCTCTCTCTCTCTCTCCCTCCCTTCCCTCTCTATAAATTAAAAAAAAAGTTTTATTTATGTACTTTTCTGAGAATTCCATAGAATTTTGGACCTCTGCCCCAGAAGAATGCACACAGGTTGCGTACAGTTTTAGCGAATGTTTAGGTTCTGTTTGGGGTTTGCAGCCGACCTAGAACATCCAGTGAATTCAGCTCATGATTTGCTAACTTCACCAAGGTTGGCTGAATGAGTTGAAATTCTCTCCCATCATAAAATTCTCCTATTTTTCAGCAATTCTTATCTATACCTGAAAAGAGCACTAGGAAAAGCAGTCATTCCATCCATGGCTAGAGACAAGATTCTTGGATCCAGCATCGAAACCCCGGTGGCGGCTGGAGCGATGAGATTGCTCTCCAGGGAGTGAGGCTTGAATGACTTTTGTGATCAACTTTTTCCTCTGTAGTCGTTCTAGGAGTCACCTGTGAATGAGTCCTTTCAAAGGAGATGATTTCGACTCCTAAAGATATATGCAGATCTTGGGTATAGGATTTAGAATAAGATATACCCTATAGTAGTAACCCTGGTTGTGAAATTACATTGGGTTTTATGATAAAGATGCTGTGCATTTTGTGTAGTTCAAGTTTTTTCTTGTTCACTTGGCTTTTGTATATGCTACACAAGTCTAATTTTAATTCTGAACATCGAGTTAGATTAGTAAACAGTAATTGGAGCGGCTGCCCCTTCACTGAGTAACGTCTGCTCCGTAGATAAGCAGACCAGCAGACCGCCGTGTGGAAGGCCTGGCAGGGGGTCTCGGGGGGAGCATGGGGAGCTGCGTCGTCTTCTCAGCCCTCGTGACAGATCCTATGGAGAATCACTCACTACTCAGAGTGTAACTTTTGTCTTTTCTAAGAACTCAGCTGTGGTCTTTTTCTTCTCATGCTTATTTATCTATTTATTTTTTTGTGGCTACTTCAGCCAGTAAGTTTTATTTTATTTATTTAGGCTTGCCTTGTATGTTGGGGAGGAAAAAATATTTGCTTTATGTGGGTTCTTAATTGAAGTGAGTCAAGATGAACTGCACTAAGAAACGAAACACTTAAAGACACTTTGGAGTTTTTTGAATGTCCTCTTTACTCATTCGTTAAACTGTAGGGTCCCTGGTTCATTAAAGATAATTCGGGATTGTGTGAGTAGTATCAAGTGATAACAGTTGAACGGCCCCTTACATCTCAGGCCCATTAAGTTTTCAAGTAGACAGGGCGAGACGCCAGTGGTAGAGGTGAGACTAGAACAATCCCAATTCTAATCTAGTACGCATGCACCTCACTGGCCCTTTATACCAGTTTTGGTAATGCATTCAGTATTGTAATTTTGATACTTTCTACTTTTTGCCTCCTTTTTTTTTAATCGTACCTGAGGATATGCATATTACTTTTAGAGAGGGGGAAGGGAGAGGAAGAGGGAGAGAAACATTGATGAGAGAGAGAGAGAGAGAGAGAGAGAGAGAGACAGACAGACAGACAGACAGACATCAGGTGCCTCTTGCACATGCCCCAAATGGGAACCAAACTCAGAACCCAGACACATGCCCTGACCAGGAATCGAACCTGTGACCTTTCAGTTTGTGAAATGACGCTCCAACCAGCTGAGTCACATCAGCCAGGGCTCCCTTCTCCTTTTCGATTTGTGGGGTGTGAGGGGAAGAGTGCTTGTCCCTTAATGTGCAATGCCTTAAATGGTTACTTAGGGTGTAGAACTTTAAAGATTTGGGGGAAATTTACCTTTTTTTTAAATTCTGTCTTCCAACTAAATGGAGAACTTTCATTATTATTGGAGAGTAAGAAATGTTTCCAAGATTGAGACCCAACTTTTATATTTTCCATTGTGGTTCTAGGAAATTTTTAATTTTGAAAGAGTATGTCGCCTTTTCTTTACTTTCACCACTCATGAAATCTTTCTTAACTTAAACAGGATGGAAGCAGTTAATGGAAGATGTTGATTAAAATGGATATGTATTTTCATCATTTCTTTGGAAGATGGCGCTTCCTCACTCTCTCTTTACATTGCGGTCTATGCTTTCAGAATTTGACCCGTGCCATCTGTTTTTCTCTACTTCGCTGTCTTTCCACTTTTTCATATTTGGTTGCTTAACTCTTAGACTTTTAATTATTTATTTATTAAATTCCCTCATGCCTATGAAAGCCATATAAGCTTGAAATATTTGAGGGGGTAGAGGGCATGCCAGTCTAAACTAACTTAAAATCTTAAATACAGAGTATTTTTCAAGGAATGTTATATTTCCATTTGCATATATATGCATTAAAAACTTGAACCACAACATATTACCTAGTAGGATCCTTAAGGAATTTGTAATTACCCGAGCTCGTGCACGTGAACGGATACTTCTAAGTGCTTGAGGCCACTTTAAAAAGAGTTCTTAGTAAGTTAACTATTAACCATTCAGGCCTTGGCTGTTAACTTCTTGTTCAGTAGATCTTTTATGTTTTTCTTCATAGATAGGGTAAAGGATGAGTTTTGGTAGTTTGGAGTTTTGAGGAATTGGTCCATTGCACATGTGTGAGTTGTTTGGCGTGCTCTGTTATCCTTTTCATGTCTTCACTATCGTTTAAAGTCCATACTGAGATCCCCTCTTTTCATTCCCGATATTATAATTTGTGTTAAGGGTTTTTTGTGTTGTTGTTGTTAGTCTTGGCAGAGATTTATCAATTTTATTGACCTTTTCAAAGAACCAAAATTTGGTTTTATTGATGTTTTTATCCTGTTGTTTTTCTGTTGTCAGTAGTTAGAGCAGTGCTGCTGATACCTGTTTTCATCCCCCCTTCAGCCCCAAATTCTGCCATCCTCCTTTTTATTATAAAAAGTAAAGGGACTTCTATAGTGTCATAGCTGGTAAGGTTTCATTCTGCAGTGGAATGGCAGTTAGGACTACTTTGATTTGAATATAAGTTGCATCTAAAAGTGAAAACCATTCATATCATTATGACGGTATCAGTATTCACTTCACACGGTAGTACTGCACCTTGCTTACATTTTTGTTCTTGCATAGCATTTTTTCTAATTGCTTTTCTTTTTCTTTGAGATGCTTGCCTTTATTATACCCTCACTTATCTCCAGAGCCTCTGTTGCATGGTGTACCCTCCTGAGTTCCATTCTCCTGCCACTCGCTGGGGCCTGTTGCTGCTCCAGGCCGGACTGCTCACTCTGGGCCTTGTTTGCAGCTGTCACCCTGCGAACTCCCACTGTTGCTTCCCTAGATTAGATTGGTTTTTGAATGCCATACCCTCTCCTTTCTTGCCGCCCTGATCTTCATAGAACATAGCCTTTAGAACCATCCTATGGAAGAATGTGAAGAAAATACACTCTCTGAGTCCTTTTATTCAGCCTGTGCATGGGATGGCTAGTTGAGTTAGACATGGAATTCTAGGTTGAAAAGAATCTTCCCTCAGAATTTTTTTTTTTTTAGGATTTTGTTTATTTATTTTTGGAGAGCAGGGAAGGAAAGGAGAAAAAAAGGGAGAGAAACATCAATGTGTGGTTGCCTCTCACACGCCCTCTACTGGGGACCTGTCCCCTGGCAAGTGCCCTGACTGGGAATGAACCAGCAACCCTTTGGTTCACAGGCTGGCACGGCACTCAATCTGCTGAGCCACACCAGCCAGGGCTTCCCTCAGAATTTTTATGGACTGCTTAATTGTCTACTAGTGTCCAGCCTTAATGAAGAGGAGGCCAATCTTACTCTAGTGTTTGATCTATTGTAGGAGTTTCCTCAAAACTCCAAATTACCAAAACAATTTAAATGTTTCAAAACCAAGAAAAAGTGTTATTTTTCACATAGACTAGAAATCCACCTTGTTTATCTCTTTTTTTAATGAAGTGATATGGGGGTCTCCTTCCCTTCCCCTAGGGTCTGGGTTGACCCTACTGACTCACTAGTCACAAAAAGAATGGAGCAGAAAGGATGCAATTGCTGAGACTAGGTCAGCAGAACCCTAGCAGTTTCCTCTTGCCCTCTTGGGATGCCTGGAGAATCTCTGGACACCCCATCTCCAAAGGCCCCCTGTCCAGACTTCCCCGCTCAGAACACAGCCGCCGCTGAGCCCACCTTCAGGGCGCCTCAGACACCTGCCAGTCACCAGACCCCACCTGCATGAAGAGGTCTCCAGGCGACTCCAGGCCGCAGCTCCTTGAGTCACTACCAGCCTTTCAAGTCTTCTTGGCTGAGGCCCTAGACTCTGGAGCACAAAACAAGCCGTCCCTGCTGGACCCTGTTTGAAATCCACAGGACCTGTGGGTATGATAAAATGAATGTTTTTAAACCACTAACTTTTGGGGTAGTTTGCGACACAGCAATCAACCACCATAACAGAGTCCCCATAGTTAACTGTGAGGCCCAGGAAGAGAAAGAGAAAGGAGTAAACTATCGAAGTAGTATTCGGAAAGAACATGTGTCTTCAAATTCAAATGGCCTACCAATTGTCAATATGACACCTTTGAAAAGATCTGTGTAGAGATGCATCATTGCACATCTTTCAAAACATTGAATATAAAACCGGTCTCCTACAATAGATCAAAAATCTGTTTTGATTGATACCCCCAGCTGAGTCCTTGCTCCTGGGGTGTTTTCTAGTTTGGGAACCCACTCCTGGAAACAACAAGTGGTGAAGTCTAAACAGAAGGGTCAAGTGATCCATTGAGGACGAGCAGTGCATACAGTCGGGGGCCACAGGGGACAGAGGCTGAGCATCTGGTGGGAGGTGGTGGAGGACGTCACCGAGGGCTGACATCACTGAGGGCTGCAGTGCCGCCACCTTCGCAGGTCGGGCCGTGTGCTGACAAGCCCTCCTGGCCTGCAGACCCGAGCCTTCATCTAAGGGTCAGTGTCCCCTGCCCCGGGCCTCCCCGCACCTGTCGTCACAAGGCAAGTCCAGGCTCCTTAATGCCGGCGGACACGTGTGTCTGCTCTTGAAGCCAAATGTTTCAAGGACAAAATGAATAAAAGTCAGTTTTGTCACGTGAGTGAAAAACCTTACTGAACATTTGGAAATGTAGATTATTAGGTAAATAATTGTCTTCTAGGTAAGGAGAATGGCTATATTCATGATAGTGAATGTACTTTGTTTATCTGACCATATATGGTACATTTGTTGGTATATTCTGTATTTTCAAACAGAGGATAAAATTGAGGTCTCACGTCCAGATTTGGAGTGCCATTGGGGCAGATACAACGTGGGCGCTCTGAAGCACGAGCAGCACACGGGGCACGAGCGTCTTGCACAAACATGACTGCCACCTGCCTCAGGGTGCTCCTCCGTTTTGTTGCCTCGTTGCTCCATGCCACTCATAGCTGCAGCTGAAGGGGTGACAGAGAAGAGTTTTCCTAAAATTTCAACTTTTGCTTTTTCCCATAGTTAACGTTAAAAGTAATATTTTATGTTATTGCAATTAATGTTTAAGTTACTAGGATAACCCAAGAAAGTTTGACTGTATATTGTTGAGTTGATACTGTATCTTTAAATTTTTTTTTTAATTTATTGATTTTTGAGCAAGAGAGAGAGAGAGAAACATTGATTTGTGTTCCATCTATTAATGCATTCACTGGATTCACTGGCTGCTTCTTGTATGTGCCTTGACTGGGTATCAAACCTGCAACCTTGGTGCATCAGGACAATGCTCTAACCAACAGACCTACCCATCCAGGGCCTCAATACTGTATCTTAAATATTATATTTTAGCAACTTTAATGAACAAATGATTATGGAAAATCTTATCACAAGTTATAACATTATTCTTGTGGGAATTTTTTCTTGAATGATTTAGAAACATTTTTTAGGAATATGACCTGCTTATAACCTAGATATGGAGTGTATGTGAAAGTTTGTTTCAAATTTTGATGAATATATTAAATATAATGGGAAAACGTGTGAAGCCTAGCTTTTTAGGTTTAAATTTATATTAATATAGAGTATTAAAACCATCGATATGGTTATAATTGAATGAATAATATGTAGTCCTTAAAAAAAAAAGGGGGATAGCCCTGACTGGTGTGGCTCACTGGATTGGGTATTGTTCCACAAACCAGAAGGTTGCCAGTTTGATTCCCAGTCAGGGCATAGGCCTGGGTTGTGGACCAGGTCCCCTGTGGGGGGCATGAGGGAGACAAGCAATTAATGTTTCTCTTACACATCATTCACTGATGTTTCTCTCCCTCTCTCTCCCTCTCTTTCTCTTCTCTCCTCTCTAAAATAAATAAAACCTTAATAAAGGGGGATAAGGTAGGCACCAAGATTTGAAAGGAAGAAGTGAAATTATCTCCATTTGCAGATGCCATGATCTTGCATATAGAAAACCCTGAGTAATCCACTAAATCTAAATGTAAATTTCCCATGTTAAAGGCCAACTATATTTGAATTAAACCTTAATTCTTAGATGTTAACTCAAACCTCAAACTAAAGATGTTAAATATTTATGCAATATAATTTATATGAGAAGGCAGTTTAGGAGAAAGACTCAAATAATTTAGATTAAAGATACCATTGTGTGGTCCTATATGAAGTTTCTCTGCAATTAGAAACAAAGTTAAATCAATGAAATGTATTTCATCCAGAGATAAAGAAAGCTACAATATTAAGCATGAGTGATACACTTAGTCTTATTTTCTTGGCAGTCCTATTAGATTTCTAACATGCCTTTGTAGATCATTTCCTCCTCCTTTAAAAATGACTTTGTATCATAATGTTTAGCAACTAGAAGAAGATGCTAAAAGCAAACAACATTAACTCTAGATTTCATGACAGTTTAAAATGAGTACCTCCTTGAGAATAAAGAAATCATTTTTAAAATGGCTTGCACTGTAGCCCTGTGGTGGCTCAGTGGATTGAGTGCTGACCTAGGAACCAAAGGGTTGCTGGTTCAATTCCCAGTCAGGGCACATGCCTGGGTTGCGGGCCAGATCCACAGTAGGGGGTGTGCGAGAAGCCACCACACATTGGATGTTTCTCTCCCTCCCTCCCTCTCTAAAAATAAATAAATAAATAAAATATAAAAATAAAATAGAATTTTGTTTAAAAAATAAAATAAAATGGCTTGCACTAGATACAACACATACCATATTTATAGCTTTATGTTAGCATTCAGGGTTTTTTTTTCCTGAGAGGATATCTCTGATTAAGTTAGGAAGAGTTTGTAAAATCATTTTGATGCCACATTAAATTGTAACCACCTAGGTCGCTCTTAGAAAAACATTCTCATGGGTACTCGTATCCTGCTTTGTAAAAGCAGAAACTATCCCTCATTTATACTGAAGCCACACAGGTGGCTTTCTCACTCATGGTGCAGATGTGATTTCAAGCAGTGGGGTGGTGCTCAATGAATGCATACTTCAGTATTTGCAGAGTAGTTTACCTGTATCCAGAGCAAGGAAGCCCCTTAGGGCTTTATTTAGTGCTGTGGCAAAGGAAATTAGAATGGCCTGGCTAACCACATCAATATGCATAATTGACAAGCTACTCAATACTTGTGAAGATAAGTACTTTCCACTCTTTTCTTTGGCTATCAAATGTAACTTCATGTAACTATTAACTATAATGTATTGTGTTCAGGCTGCTCTTTTGTTACAGAAAATCACATGTGACCCTCATGTATATATGCTAACTAAAGTGAACCAATTCAAGGAAGTTGGAAAATACTGCCTTGCTTCTCAGCAGGATGGCCTTTAACATCAATACGACTATAATGGAATGAATAAATATATAGCCCTTTAAAAAGGGATCAGGCAGTCACCCGGATTGGAAAGGAAGAAGGGAAACTATCTCTATTTGCAGATGACATGATCTTGTATATAGAAAACCCCAAGTAATCCACTGTAAAACTTTAGAATTAATAAATGAGTTCATCAGATGGCAGGGCAGGCACAAAGGAGTCACCTGTGTTTTATGCATTTGCCCTGAGCAATGTGACAATCAAATTAAGAAAACAGTTTCATTTATAATAGAACCAAAAGACTCAGGACTAAAGTTAACAAAAGAAGGAAAACCTGTACCCTGCAAATGAAAAATTGTTGAATGTCCAAAATAGGCAAATCTTCAGAGACAGAAAGTAGGTGAGTGCTTGCCTGACAGTGGGGGTAAGGGGCTGGGAGACCTCGGAGTGACTGCTCATTGGTGTGGGTTTCTTTTTGGGGTGATGAAGTTTTAGAATTAGATAATGGTGATGGTCGTGCAGCTATGTGAATATGCTAAAAACTATTGAAGTCTAAACTGAAATGGGTGAAATACATGGTATGTGAATTATATCTCATTGCTGTTTTTTTAAAAGGAGGGGATAAGGTAAAGATAAAAATATTGAAGTGAAAAGATAGCTATAGCTTAATACAAATTTATGGGTAATTTTCCCCCCCTCAAACTCTGCAGAGCTCAGCTTGAGGCATTGAAATTTTGTTTGCATTTTCTCTACCTAAACCAGCTGGGTTTAATTTCTCTTTTAAGTGTTTTTGAAAACTGGAAAATATGGTAATTTAAAGAATATATTGTTTTAGTTTGCTTTATATGTAAAGAAGCCATACATTAGCTTTTAGAATTAAAATGTTTTTGGTTAGTTATAGGAAGAATTTGCTTAGTTTTTAAATGGTTTCCTGTGACATTCAGAAATTTCTCTGAAACTCTTGGGAGGTTACCCCTAGGAATAACCTCCCAGTTTTCCTCCACAAAAACTTGTAAGATAATTAAAAAATATTTTATTGATTATGCTACTATAGCTGTCCTGTTTTCCCCCTCTTATTCACCTTAGCCCTGCACACCCCCTCCCACCCACATTCCACCCCTTTAGTTCATGTCCATGGGTCGTACATATTAGTTCTTTGGCTTCCCCATTTCCTATACTGTTCTTAACCTCCCCCTGTCTATTTTCTACCTGCCATTTATGTTTCTTATTCCTTGTACCTTTTCCTCCATTCTCCCCGCCCCCTCCCAGCTGATAACTCTCCATGTGATCTCCATTTCTGTGATTCTGTTCCTGTTCTAGTTGTTTGCTTAGTTTGTTTTTTCTTAGGTTCAGTTGTTGATAGTTTTGAGTCGGTTGTCATTTTACTGTTCATATTTTGATCTTCTTTTTCTTAGATAAGTCCCTTTAACATTCCATATAATAAGGGCTTGGTGATAATGAACTCCTTTAACTTGACCTTATCTGGGAAGCACTTTATCTGCCCTTCCATTCTAAATGATAGTTTTGCTGGAGAGAGTAATCTTGGATGGAGGTTCTTGCCTTTCATGACTTGGAATACTTCTTTCCAGCCTCTTCTTGCCTCTAAGGTCTCTTTTGAGAAATCTGCTGACAGTCTTATGGGAACTCCTTTATAGGTAACTGTCTCCTTTTCTCTTGCTGCTTTTAAGATTCTCTTCTTATCTTTAATCTTGGGGAATGAAATTATGATGTGCCTTGGTGTGTGCTTCCTTGGGTCCAACTTCTTTGGGACTCTCTGAGCTTCCTGGACTTCCTGGAGGTCTATTTCCCTGCCAGACTGGGGAAGTTCTCCATTATTTGTTCAAATAAGTTTTCAATTTCTTGGTCTTCCTCTTCTCCTTCTGGCACCCCTATGATTCGCATGTTGGAACATTTAAAGCTTCCTGGAGCTTCCTAAGCCTCTCCTCATTTTTTTTTTAGAAAGGTTATCACTTTTTTTTAAAGATTTTATTTATTTATTTTTTAGAGAGGGAAAGGAGGAAGAAAGAGAGAGAGAGAGAGAGAGAGAAACATCAATGTGCGGTTGCTGGGGGTTATGGCCTGCAACCCAGGCATGTACCCTGGCTGGGAATCAAACCTGCGACACTTTGGTTTGCAGCCTGCGCACAATCCACTAAGCTATGCCAGCCAGGGCCCTCCTCTCATTTTTTTAAATTCTTGTTTCTTTATTCTGTTCTGGTTGAATGTTTCTTTCTTCCTTTTGCTCCAAATTGTTGATTTGAGTATTGGCTTCCTTCCCATCACTGTTGGTTCCCTGTACATTTTCTTTTATTTCACTTAGCATAGCCTTCATTTTTTCATCTAATTTGTGACCATATTCAACCAATTCTGTGAGCATCTTGATTACCAGTGTTTTGAACTGTGCATCTGATAGGTTGGCTATCTCTTCACCGCTTAGTTGTATTTTTTCTGGAGCTTTGATCTGTTCTTTCATTTGGGCCATATTTTTTTGTCTCCATGTGCCTGTTACATAATAAGGGGCGGAGCCTTAGGTGTTCCCCAGGGCAGGGCAACCCATGTGACTGTGTTGTGATGCTGTATGTGGGGAAGGGGTCCAAGAGGGAACAATGCCCGTTGCTTGACTCTCTGCCAGTTTTCAATCACCTCCTCCACTACCCACAAGCAAATTGGGCCCTTCTGGTGTCGACCCTGGTGGGTAGGTTTGTGTGCATTCTAAGACCCTGTGGGTCTCTCCAACGAACTCTCCTGTGAGGCTGGGAGTTTCTCCTGCTGCCATCTCAACCCCCACGGGACTTTTCAGTCAGAGGTTTGAGGCTTTATTTCCTCGCTGGAACCCTGGGTTGAGCAATTTGTCTCGCTCCCCAGTTGTTTCTCCTGGTTTATCTGCCCACAAATGTGGGACCACCCGTTCTGCCAGCTGCCACCTTGGTGCATGTCCTCTCCACCTGGTTGTCCCTCTTTGCCCTTCTTACCAGTCTGGATAAATGTTTCTTTTTTTTAACTCCTTGGCTGTCAGACTTACCTACAGTTCAGTTTTCTGGCAGTTCTGGTTGTTTTTTGTTTTTAAATTTGTTGTTGTCCTTCTTTTGGTTTTAAGAGGAGGCAAAGTGATCTACATATACCTCCATCTTGGCCAGAAGATAATTTTTAAAATTACTGTTCTTAGTGGTGTAAAATAAGAATGAGAAACTCAGAAGAGTAAACAAAAGAAAGTATGCATTATAAATCTAATCTCTCACAGATAAGTATTTTTAGGATTTTGGTATATTTCCTTTTAAAAATAACAGATTTATTGAGATATAATTTATACCGTACAGTTAAGCCATTTAACCTCACAGTTCTTTCTAGTGAACTAAAGTATAATGTATGCACAGAAAATTACGTAGTATATAAGTATGCAGCTTGATGGGTTTTTCCATCCATGTAAAACGGTGCATGTCAAGAAACAGTAACTAAGAGGGACTTATGTGCCTGTGTCCCTTATAGGTTACAGTTTCTTTCTTTTCTGTATTTTATGTAAGTGAAAACAAACAAGATACATCCTTTTGTTCTGCCGCTTTCCCACCACGTTATGTTTGTGAGTTGCAGTTGCAGAGTGCTCCTTCTCATTGGTGAGCCGCACTTCATTTTGTAATTACACCACAACTCGTTCTGTGCAGCATTTGGGTAGTTTTCTGGTTTGGGCTGTTATTAATAATGTTGCTATTAATATTCTTGAGCATATTCTTTGGTGGAGTGGTACGCACTTCTGATGCTTGGACACGGTAGGTGAAACTGCTGGATCGTGGGGCAGTGCTTCTCACGCTGCAGTGTGCACATCGGTCCCCTGGATGGAGGGCTTGTCCAAGTGCAGATTCCACTTCAATGGATCTGGGGTGGGCCTGAGAGTCTGACGCCTTCCTTTCTGGCAGACTCAAGGGGATGTCATTTGTACTGGCCGTGGTCCGCGCTGTGGGCAGCAAGGTCATAGGGGATAGACTTCTGTTCAGTTTTATGTAATGCCTGACAGTTTTGGAAGTAATTGTGTCATTTCACATTCCTATCAGCATGCGTGAGATTCCTTTATTATGTACATAAGTCTGTTTCTGGACTTTTATTCTGTTGCATTGAAGAGTTTTTGTCTGACCAGTACCACATTCTTTTTTTTTTTAATATATTTTATTGATTATGCTATTACAGTTGTCCCATTTTCCCCCTTCACTCCCCTCTACCCTGCCCACCCCCTCCCACCCACATTCCCCCCCCTTTACTTCATGTCCATGTGTCATAAGTTCTTTAGCTTCTACATTTCCCATACTATTCTTGCCCTCCCCCTATCTATTTTCTACCTACCATCTGTGCTACTTATTTTCCATACCTTTTCCCCCTCTCTCCTCCTCCCACTCTCCTGGTACTAACCCTCCATGTGATCTCCATTTCTGTGGTTCTGTTCCTGTTCTAGTTGTTTGCTTAGTTTCTTTTGTTTTAGGTATGGTTGTTACTGAGTTTGATGGGTTTTTTTTACTGTTCATATTTTTTATCTTCTTTTTCTCAGATAAGTCCCTTTAACATTTCATATAATAAGGGCTTGGTGATGATGAATTCCTTTAACTTGGCCTTATCTGAGAAGCACTTTATCTGCCCTTCCATTCTAAGTGAAAGCTTTGCTGGATAGAGCAATCTGGGGTGTAGGTCCTTGCCTTTCATGACTTGGAATACTTCTTTCCAGCCCCTTCTTGCCTGAAAGGTCTCTCTTGAGAAATCAGCTGACATTCTGATGGGAACTCCTTTGTAGGTTACTGTCCCCTTATTTCTTGCTGCTTCTAGAATTCTCTTCTTCATTTTTACGTTGGGTAATGTAATTATGATGTGCCTTGGCGTGTTCCTCCTTGGGTCCAACCTCTTTGGGACTCTCTGAGCTTCCTGGACTTCCTGGAAATCTATTTCCCTTCCAGATTAGGGAAGTTCTCCCTTATTATTTGTTCAAATAACTTTTCTGCTTGTTGTTTTTCCTCTTCCCCTTCTGGTACCCCTATAATTTGGATGTTGGAACATTTAAAGATATTCCTAAGAACCTGGAGGTTCCTAAGCCTCTCCTCATTTTTTTGAATTTTTGTTTCTTTATTCTTATCTGTTTGGTTGTTCTTTCTTCCTTCTCGTGCCTTCCATTGATTTGAAACCCAGTTTTCTTTCCATCACTATTGGTTCCCTGAGCATTTTCCTTCATTTCTCTTATTGTAGCCTGCATTTGTTCATCTAATTTATGACCAAAGTCAACCAATTCTGTGAGCATCCTGATCACCAGTGCTTTGAACTGTGCACCTGATAGGTTGGCTATCTCTTGGTTGCTTAAAAAAACTGGCTCTGGGGCTTTTAATTCTGTTTGAACCATCCTTTTTATTTTATTTTTTTTTTCCTTTTTGGTCTGGTCGCGCCTGTTATGTATGAGGGGCGGAGCCTTAGGTGTTCACCAGGGCAGGGCACCTCAGTCGCTGGGTTGTGATGTTGTATGTCGGGGCAGGGTCTGAGAGGGAACAATGGCGCCTGCTCCTCTCTCTCTAGGACTTTAGGCCCCTTTGCCACTTCCCACAAGCAAATTGGTCCCCTCTGGTGCTGGCTCCCAGGCAGGTGGGCTTATGTACTTTCTTGGACTCTGTGGGTTTCCCCAAGGAGCCTCCTGTGAGGCTGAGAGAATCTCCCGGCCTCAACTCCCACAGGTGTTTTCAGTCGGTGCCTTTAGGCTTTGTTTCCTGGCGCTGGGTCCCTAGGTTGCGCGGTCTGTGTCACTGTCCGTTTTCGCTTAGTTCGTCTGCACTTGAATGCTTGGCTGCAGACAGCCAGCTGCCTTGCGCGCCTCACTGGGTCTGCTCGTTGCCTTCCACGCCCAGGGTCTGCCACTGGTCTGTTAGCTGCCCCTGTGCTTCTAAGGGGTCCGCCAACTGCTGTCTGAGCCCTGTGCGCCTGCGTCTACCAGCCACCGCTTTTTCCTGCTGGGACCCCTCGACCCCTCTCTGTAGGCCTCCGACTCCACCCCTCCTTACTGGTCTGGAAGTATGGGAGTCAGACTTCTGTTCGGTTCATTTCTCTCTGTTCTGGTTGTATTTTGTTTCTAAATTTTTGTTGTCCTTAGTTTTGGTTGCGTGAAGAGGCACAGTGAGACTTCCTATGCCTCCATCTTGGCCGGAAGTCATACCACATTCTTAATTATTTCAGTTTTATGTGAGACTTGGTATCTGCTCACATAAGCCCTCAGACTTTGTATTTCTTCCAAGATTATCTCAGCTGTTCTTGGACCTTTGTATTTTCATCTAAATTTTATAATTAGTATCAGTTTCCATATGCAAATATGGAATTATCTACTATAATTTTGACGAAGGTTGCATTAACTCTATAGATCAATTTGAGAAAGAATTGATATCTTTACAGTAAGTCTTTGAGCATGGTATCTCACCCTCCATAATGAACTACAGGCGGCCTTTAATTTTTTCAATCACACTTGTAGTTTTCTGTATAGAGGTTTGATTTGGCTAGTTGATTCTTAAGTACAGTGTGTCATTTGTTAATGGCTTTATTTCTAGATTTTCCATTTAATAATTTTTGATGCCTGCTATATAGAAATACAGTTGATTTTTGTATATTATCAAGCACATTGGTAAGTTCATTTAGTGATTTTCCTTGTTTGTAGATAGAGTCTTGTGGGGTTTTTTCCATGTGTACGCACACAATCAGGTCATGCGCAAATTTTTTCTTTTCAGTTTTCTTCCTTTCCTTTTCAAACCTTGCTCTTGAAATATTATTTCATGTACTTGCCTAAGTGTACTGTTTAGAACCTTCATTATAATGTTGAATAAAGGCGGTGGTGGGCATCCTGGTCTTTTTCCCATTTCAGGGGGACAGCTTTCACTGTTTCGCCTTTCAGTATGATGTTTGCTGTTGGTTTTGTGTAGATACCCTTTGTCGGGTTAAAGAAGATTCCTTCTAACCCTCAGTTTTCTGAGAGGTTTTTTCTCTCTTTCAAATCATGGCCAGGCTGGGTTTTGTTAAGTGCTGTCTCTCCATTTATTGACGTTGATTGTATGTGACTTTGCTCCTTTATTTGGTGAATATAATGAATTATATTAATTGATTTTTAAATATTAAACCAACCTTCTCTTGGAATTTAGGATGTGTTATCTATTTTACATATTTGATTGGATTGGTTAGCTGACATTTAAAAACTTACTACATGTATATTGAGGGAGATTTGTATATGCTATTCCTTGTTATGTCTTTCTCCACTTTTATGCCGGCCTCATAAAATGAATTGGGAAGTATTCCACTTTTTCTGTCTCAGAAAGGTTTAGGTAAGATAATTATCACTTCTTTTCTAAATCTTTGGAAGGGTTCACTGGTGAAGCCGTCTGGGACGAGAGTTGTCTTTAAGGGAAGGTTTTTAGTTATGGATTTAATGTATTTCATAGATAGAGAACTGTACTGTTTCTTTATCAGTTTTGGTGTTTTACTAGGAGTTTATCTGTTTCACTTAAATTTTCAAGTGTATTTTTGAAAACATTTTGAAATATATACGTGAAAATTGTTCAAAACATGTTCTTAAGTATCTTCTTAGTATCCACAAGATCTGTGGTTATGGCCTCGCCTCTTTCCTAATATTGACAATTTGTTTTTTCTCTTTTTTTCCTTCATTTGTCTTGCCAAGTGCTTATCAATTACATTGCCTTGACAAAGACTCAACTTTGGTTTTATTGAATGTTTTCTATTTTATTTTTTTAAAAAGGTTTATTTTATTCTCCTGATGGGGGCGGGGAGGAAGGAGAGGGGGGAGGAAGGAGTGGGGGAGGGTGGAGAGAGAGAGAGAGAGAGAGAGAGACAGACAGACAGACATTGAATAGTGGCCTCCCGCATGTGCCCCGATTAGGGATCGAACCTGCAACCTAGGCATGAGCCCTGATCAGTGATCCTTTGGTGTACAGGATGATGCTCCAACCAACTGAACCACACTGGCCATGGCTATTTTGTTATTTTTCTCCTCTAATCTATTTCCTTCTAGTTTGTTTGAGTTTGATTGCTGCTTTTTTTTTTTAATCTCATTTCCTGAGATGGATACTTGAATTATTGACTTTCAGCCTCTTTTAGGGCTATACATTTTCCTTTAAAGCACAGCTTTAGCTGCATTCTATATGTTTTTATGTCTTATTTTAAATATTATCTTAAAATATTTCCTAATTTTCTTACCATTTCTTATTGTAGTTAATTCAACACTGTATTTGGGATTTTTTAGTTATTTGTGATCCAAGAAAATATGATTTTAATCCTTTGAAATTTACTGAAACTTGTCTTAGGGCTTCTTTGTTTAAATAGTAACAACAGACTGCATATACAGTGGTGGTTCCATAAGATTATAATGGAGCTGAAAAATTCCTGTCACCTGGTGACATGGTAGATGTCATGAGATCATAGTGCAACACGGTACTCACATGTTATGGTGATATGTTTACGGTGTAAACAGACCTACTGTGCTGCCATTCATATAGAAGTTTAGCACATACAATTATGTACTGTACCTAATACTTGATAATAAGCAACTGTGTTACTGGTTTATGTATGTACTAGGCTATACTTTTTATTGTTAGAGTGGACTCTGCTTATAAAAAGTTTGCTGTTACACAGTATGGCATGTCAAGCTGGTAGCAGTCTCGTACATTTTGTGTCTCCTGATTGCATGATTTTCTTTGCTTGATTTAATTTCGTGTGTTTTGTACAGTAACATGTTGTACAGGCTTGTAGCCTGGGAGTGGTGGGCAATGCCATACAGCCTGGGCATGCAGTGTAGGAGCCTGTACCTCCAGCTTGGTGTGAGTGCACTCTGCCGTGTTTGCACAATGATGAGACTGCCTACTGATGCCTCTCTCAGATTGTATCCCTGTTGTTAAGTGGTTCCTGACTGGACCTGATTTTGATTCTTGAGGCCTTAAGCTCTGGTAACTCAGCGGATCCTCAATGGTAGGGACATGTGAGTGGTGGAGACTTTCTCTTGGCTGGATGTGCGTAACTTAACCTCTTTATTTTTTCCCTCACTCCTCTGTAAGGGATTGCTCTGCCAGCTAGGTTCGTAAAGCCGGATATAATTAAATTTCTCTTTAGTAAAATAATAATGAAATTATTGCTCAGTTTCTCTGAGATTGCTCCTACAATCCCACTGAGTAGAGTTTTATGTGTTCCAGATCTTTTCAGTTACATATTTATAATTTCTTGTGCTAGGTAGATGCTGGGTGATTTTTAAACCTTATTTATCTTAGCTTCAAATTATTGGAAGGCCTCAGTGTCACCCAGGATTAACTGTATAATTTGTGAGGCCCAGGGCAGAATGAAAACCAGGGGTTCCTTTGCTCGAAAATTATCATGAATTTCAACACAACAGTGAAAGGGCATTAAACCAAGTCCGGGGCCCTTCTGGGCGGGGGCCCGTGTAGCTGCCTCGCGCCCAGGAAGCCAGCTCTGATGCCACCACCGTATACAGACTGACCTTCAATCGGAAACATTAAGTTAGAAGTTAAAATAGAAATAAATTCTTAACAGAACTTTTCAAATGGTCACATTGTACTTCCATATTGTTGACTCTGAAATGCCTCTTTCCAAGCATGTGAAAAATCAGATTTTTCAAATTTCCATAAATAATTATAGTGCGATTTGTAATATTAGCTAAATGCCTGCCCATAGAGACAACCTGATGTACTCAACCTTGGGAAGGAACATTTTGCAAGTTCTTAAAAATATGACCACTTATAAAAATATTTCTTAAGAGAAATTTCATGCTGGTATATGACACTTAAGTAGACTTTTAAAAATTGGGATTGAACCAGAGAAGTGTTGCTCAGTAATTATATTTTAGAGACAATATTTAGAGAAAAAATAGCCTGAGAGGAAAAATCTACGTGTTCTAAGCTCAAAAGGGTGCATGTTTCATTAGAGTGTATGTATGAGTTCTAATTAGTTGATTAATCAGTTTTGAAATTTAGAGAAGTATGTGATTCATTTGGAAGCCTTCTACAGAGACTGATTTTAGGCATTCATAGTCATGTTTTACAGGACCTTAAATCAGAAACATAATTGTGATTTATGTTTTTTTTAAAAAAGTGGAGTTTGGTAGCTTTTCTAAATAAACTGTCAAAAGCACCACTTAATGAATAGGTAAATATACTCAAACATTTTAATTTCTGTATCTTTTTGTTCTCAGAGTGTAATATAATAGAGAAATTATTCAAGTGCATACATATATAAATGAATAATACACTTTGCTATGTGCCAATGAGAACCAGGCTTTTCAGTGAAACTCAATTTTGAGAAAAAATAGTCTAAAAAACATGAAAGTTCAGGGATGACTATCTTTCTAATCAATTTGTAAAGCTAGCCTTTAAAAGTAATCCACATATTCCCATACTGGTAAAGCTTCTCTGCAAGGTAGTTTGGCCTTGACAAGGTACCTTTCACCCAGAAAGTTCCACTTCTAAGAATTTATCTTAAAAAACCTGGATAAGTTTACATGGTATTCAACCAGGTCTGTCCGGAAAAAGTCCAGACATTGTTAATATGAGAACGGTATGTGTGGCATCAGTGTAACCTGGCAGCCAAGGAGAGTGGCCTGGAACACTCATTTGTGAACAATGATGACTTCACTGGACTAGTCAGTGGGGGCGGTAGATGCTGTTGAAGGAGCATGTGTACTGCGTGACAGTCACATTAAAAATGACTGAGCAAGTAAAGCAATGAATGAATCTGCATCACATTTTGCATTAAGCTTGAACATTCCTCTGTGGAAACTATTGGGATGACTCAGAAGGCCACAGCTATGGACAAGTGGTGATTGGCAGCTTCATCACGTCAACATGCCCCTCGTGCATCATGTCTTATGCAGAGTTTTCTGGTGAAACATCAAATCACTCAGGTGACTCAGCCTCCCTACAGCCCGGATTTGGTACCCTGTGACTTCTGGCTTTTCCCAAAACTAATATATCACCTTCGAAACGGAAGAGATTTCAGAGTGTTGATGAGATTCAGGAAAATACTATGAGACAGCTGATGGCGATTGGGAGAACTGTGTGAGGTCCCAAGGTGCCTACTTTGAAGGGGGCTGAGGCCTCATTGTCCTATGTACAATGTTTCTTGTATCTTCAGTAGATGTCACTGTTTTCAAATTACATGGCTGGATATCTTCTGGACAGAACTTGTTTATAAGAATATTGCAGCATTGATTTTAAGAGTACAGAACTGGGAACAATGTATATCCATTGGTAAATTATGGTGTATCCGTACAATAAACCATTAGACGTGATGTTAACTCTATTGCACAAGAGTAGATTTAGATTATAGAAGATGAGGGGAAAAGGGGGGGGGGAAGAAAGCTAAATAGAAAAGGAGTGCCAATATAGTGATCTTAAAAGGGGTAAGTCAAGGAGATTGTCTGTAAGTGATAGAAGAGAAAAGAAAGGTATACTTAATACTACCTAAAGTTATGAAGCTAACGAATAAAGAAGGTGCATCTGCTGATAAAACCTACATTTGGAGAAGGGAGAACCGGAGATGGGAAGTGATGAAAATGATTCGTAGTGGACTGAAGTCCGCAGACAGTGTCTGAAAGGGGTACATCGAGAAGCAGTGACCGCAGCTGCTCACTGTGTGGGGTGTTACACCATTTGTGGCAGCTCCTCTTAAGGCGTCTATTATGTTGTCAACGCCACACACCGTACCAGTCTGCGTGCGCAGTTGTCACAAGCAAACAGAGTAGATTGAAGGCATTGTCAAATTTCAGAGAGACATAAAATTGCAGGATCTCATTGAATATCACCAAAAAGGTTATCCTATTGAAATCTTAACAAAATCTTAAATGGTAGGAATCTTGGAAGCAAATGATTACAAAAGAATACTGGTAAAAAAGTTGAAATATTTTGGAAGAGATAAAGTAGAGGTATGTTTAGTTATGTATGTATGTATTTGATTTAAAAGAAAAAGGACTCATGGACACGGACAACAGTGCAGTGGTTGTGAGGGTGGGGAGGGGAGGTTGGGGGAGGTGGGTGAGGGTATAGATAGGGGTGATGAATGGTAATGGAAAAATACAATGAAAATAAACTTAAAAATTTAAAACATACTTCAGTACTGTACTGAATAATATAGGAAAGTGTTAATATAGTTTCAAGTGTAAAATATACATTGTCAAATAGTATATATAATTTGGCTGCCTTTTTGGTTTTTAACATATACATAAAATAAAAAACGCTTTGGAAAGATAAACATGGAATGTTAATAATATCTCTTGATAGTGGGATTGAACGTGATATCTATTTTCTCACGTCTTCCATTCTTTTTTTTTTTTTTTTAAAGCAGTGAACTTATTACTACTTTTTGGTAATTAGGGGAAACTTTATTTTGGAAAAAAAAGCAGTAATAGTGACATAATTTGATGCAGAGACCGTGTCGTTTCGCGTCAGGCACCCGGCGCGGCGCTTGCCACCTGGGAGACACCCAGTTGGTGTTCTCGAGTACTTACGACAAGTGCACGTCAGTCAGCATCTCCCCTGTGCTTCCTGAAAGCAGTCCATGGCCGTGGGCAGGGTAAAATAAGCTATTTTTAAGCAAAAGATACATTATGAAAAAAACAGTGTGAGAGTAAAATGAAAAGCCTACAAAGTGTGATGTTTAGGTAAAAATAAGTTTTAAAAGAGCATTGGAGAAGCAATGGTTAGTGTTTTGCTGTTTTTTCTTTTTCATAGGCAATACACTTGCAGCATATAAAACTATTTTTTTTAGATTTTATTTATTTATTTTTAGAGAGGGAAGGGAGGGAGACAGACAGACAGACAGACATCGATGTGCGGTTGCGGGGGGCCGTGGCCTGCAACCCAGGCATGTGCCCTGACTGGGAATCAAACTTGCGATGCTTTGGTTCGCAGCCCGAGCTCAATCCACTGAGCTATGCCAGCCAGGGCAGCATATAAAACTATTAAAGTACAAAAATGTATTATAGTGAAAAATTTCCCACTACTACCAGTACTCTCTCCCTGGAGGCAATCAAGTTTTTTTGTTTGTTTTGTATTTTTGCAACCAATGATACTAATCCTTGCATATCTGTCCAGAAATACTACACAAATAAAATATGTATTTATTTTCCCCTTTTTACATATGATAGCATGTTATATACATGCCGTATGTATATTTTTGTGTTTTGTCTTTCTCAGTATATCTTAGAGGTGGTTTCATATTGGTACATAAAAGAACATTGTCATTCTTTTTTTTTAAAGATTTTATTTATTTTTAGACAGAGGGGAAGGGAGGAAGAAGGAGAGGAAGAAAAGCATCAAGGTGTGGTTGCCTCTCACGCATCCCCCACTGGGCACCTGGCCCGTAACCCAGGCATGTGGCCTGACTGGGAATAGAACCAGAGACCCTTTGGGTCACAGACAGGCACTCAATCCACTGAGCCACACCAGCCAGGGCTCATTGTTTTTTTCATGGTTGCATATTTTACTGTATTTATTGTATGGATGTATCAGAATTGATTTAACCAGTTTCCTATTAGTGGATATTTAAGTTTCTTCCAAACTTTTCACTACTATTAACAATATAACAAAGAATTTCCTTTTTTCTTACACCATTTTATATTTGTATAAGTTTACCTACAGGATAAATTCCTAGAAACTAGACTTGCTGAATCAAGGGTATTTGGGTTTTCAAATTTAGTAGATTTGGCCAAATTGCCTTTCAATAAAGTTAAAGTAGTTAACACTTCCACTAACATATGAGAGATTTTATATGCTGTAATTTACTAGGTATCCTTGATAACATTTAAGAATTTTTATGTGCCTACATGAGTGATAAAATTCTTGACAAAAGTAATAAAAGTATATATACTTTTTATGAGAGGAATAAAAGTTAAGATTTATTATAAACGATGTTCTAAATACAAGGTTGTAGTGTATTTGGTGGGTAAACGCTGGGCATTGTTAAGGAGGAATCTGAAACCTAACAGAGGCACCGTCCCAGTCACGTATTCATGT
The DNA here is from genome assembly GCF_004126475.2 of Phyllostomus discolor. NCBI lineage: Eukaryota > Metazoa > Chordata > Mammalia > Chiroptera > Phyllostomidae > Phyllostomus > Phyllostomus discolor. The sequence continues at coordinate 155,010,907 of NC_040907.2, forward strand.
AGTGTCTCATACTGTTACATGCGAAGCGTGGGTCTAAGCTTTGGGTGCAGTAATACCAGAGAAACCTGACTGAGTTGGGAAGGATCCCTAAAACGGTGGAGGATGGCTGACATAGGCTACAATAAAAGTAGTCCCATTTGGAAAAACAAACGGCAATGAACGAGGGTAGAATATGAAAACTAAATTTTATAAAATCATGAAAAATATGAATGTACCACACTTAACTTTTTGATGAACATGTGTTAGAATTTTAGAATTTATGTGTGTATGGGTGTATATTAAGTTGAATTCTGAAAATACTTTCTGCCAGTAGGCATTATAGAATGAGAACCTCTAAAAATAAGTGAGTGCCAGTTCATCAGTCAAAACTGAGCTGAGAAGAGCACTGTATAATATATATTATAGAATAACCTGTTGTAATTGGGTTATGAGACAAAAGACCAATGACTTGATACATCTATTTAAAAAATATCTTCAGTTGAGCCCTGGCCAGGTGGCTAGGTTGATTGAAGTGGTGTTGTTCCATACATCAAACGGTTGTGGGTTTGATCCCCAGTCAGGGCACATACCTAGGTTGCTGGTTTGATCCCTGGTTAGGGCTGTCTGTCTGTCTGTCTGTCTGTCTCTCCCCGTCTCCCCAATACCCTCTCCCCCATCCCACCTCTAAAATCAATAAATATATGGGTGAGGATTTAAACAAAAAATCTTCACTTGAATTGCCAAAAAAAAAAAAAGTTGAATTTATTTACCTGCAAGCCAAGCAGTTTACTGAAGTTCTGAAAACACTGGAGAATGTTCTAGAAAGGGTTCAGTACTCAATGATATTTCACTGTGACTCTAGCCAGTTTGTTGTAGTCTGTTGTAGACAAGAGCTTCAGAACCTTTGGAGAGAAGAGTTACCATAGCCTTCCCTCTCTTTTCCTTTCCCTATCGTTCTTCAATTGTAAAAAGAGAAAAGGAGTGGTCTTTTCAGGAAGATTTTGTCGTTCCTTAGCTGAGAGTGGAAGGAAATCCTGTGTAGACAGCAGAGCAAAGTAACAGCGGTATGGATGGACCTGAATTCTCATTTATATATTAGACCTTTATTATTGAACGTCTGGGTTTTCAAATAATTCAGTTCTTGACCAGGTTGCTCGTGGAAAAAATGTCAGTGTTGAACAAAAAAACCTGCAGTTCTCGATTCCTGACCCAGCGACCCTTTCATGCCGACGCCTGTGTGATTGATCACACGTCTCGCAGGGGACAGAGGAGATTCGACTTTCAAACAAATTGCTTCCCGACCAGTTTTCTGAACGAATTAGTTCAAGAACCGAGGTCCCACTGGACTTAGCTATAATCTTTGGTCTGAAATTTCTTAATTTATAAGAGGAGGACAGTAATTCATAGGGCCCCATGTGCTGTTACGTAAGAGAAAACCTTTGAGTAAGCGACCAGAGTCCTCTCAAGGGTGGGTAGAAACCCAGGGAATGTCTGTTAGCCTGTTTAGGTCTCAGTTTTATGATTTATAAAATGGAATTTAATAGTAGTCTCTTCTTGGGTAATTAAATAAGACAAACAACACAATGCCTGACATACACAGGCCCACGTAACTGTGAATTATTACTACCGTTGCTGCAGTCGTGTGATACCCATGGATGATGGATCACAGGCTGTGTGGGCTTGCGCTGTGCTCTGCGAGAAGGTAGATCTCCCAGCTTGGCGAACTAGACAGAGCATTTTGCTCAGAAAGGTCGTTAGTAGAGGCAAGCACAGGGTGCGCCCGGTGAAGTGTGACAGTGGGATGCAAAAAAAAAAAAACGGGCTTTAAAGAAAACAGCCCCCTTTGCCCGCGCAGAAAACAGAGTCTGACGCAAGCAGTGTTTTCTAAATGGCTCTGAATGGAACAACCTACCAGGAACATTTTCCATCCAGAGTGCTGGTAATCAGCCCAAATGAGACCACACTGCTGGAAAACCCAAGAGCAATGGAAAATAAAAGGGCGCCCTTGTATTGAATGGGTTAAGACTGTATTATACTTTAATTCAGAAACAAGTTTTGGTGGTTGGAAAAAGTTAAAGTAATTAATTCTGCAGTAAACTGTGTTAGGTTGAATTTATTGAGGGGAAATTCAAATTCTGTATTGAATCTGCAATTCTGGATCTAGGATCTGGATTTTGATCAAGGATTACAATCCAATCCCAGTCGAAATTCCCTTAGCACAGTTTGGACCTTGAGAAACTCAGAGTAAGTAAAAACCATTCCAAGAAACAGTATTTTTGCCTGTATAAAATTTGGGGGTCTTGTTCTTATTGGCCCTTTTAACCTTTGCCCCTGCCATTTATCATGCTGATTTCCTTTATGTGCTGAAGTTTGCAACTCATGACCTAGTAGCTAGGATTTTAGACTAGGCCGTGGTAATTGAGGCAGTGTTCACTGAATACCCACGGGGTGCCAGGCAGTGTGCCGCACGGAGGAACACAGAGGCCAGTAAGACAACGTTCTCGTCCTCAAGGGATTCGTAGCGTTATCGGGTGATATCAGTTGATGGTAATGATGACTGTAGCTAACATTTTTATAGGGCACTTAACAAAGTGTTTGCTCTGTAACTGTTTAAGTGCTTTATGTGTATGAACTCAGTCCTCTCAAGTGCTTTGATGCAGGCGCTATTATTTCATTTATACGTGAAGATGCTAAGAATCCAGACCTGGGGGGGCAGGTCCGGAATTTGAATGTAGGTTCTCTGGTCCCCCTATGCCAGATAGACCCTGAGTTACTTATGCTTTGCTCACAGTTTAACTTACTAAAATTATGACTTTTAAAACCTATTTTTCTTTAAAATTTAAGATACAATGAATCCATTAGCATTTAATTATTTGCTGGTTATTTATTGATACTCAAATGCTTTTAAATTCAACAGATGGAATTCCCATATTAATACTATTTATAAACTCAATTAGAGCTCCTTAAACATTTCAAACTGTTCTTACCAGTTTAATATCTCTGATGTCTCCAAGTAGTTCATACTTCTCCTAGTAAATAAATCAAATGTCTTTAAAATAAGACCAATAAGTTGAATAGTCCCTTAAGAACTTTAAACATCTTTTTTAAAAGCATATACTACTGAGCATAATACTTACAGAAATTACCATAAACACGACAGACAACATATCACGGCTATTCTATTTTGGGCTTAAAAATTCATTTTTTTTAACAAAGGCGGAAAGGACGACCACTTCAAACCTGTTACAGGGCTGAAGGCTGGAGGTCCAGGGCTGACTGCCCAGGTCTGCTGTCTGGGCGCAGACCCGCGTCTGGCAGCGGGACCACCCCTGCCTGTGCCTCTTCCTGTGTGCTGCGCCCACCCAGGTTTTGACCGTCGTCTCTTACCTCCTTTAGAGGTGACGGGATTCTGCCGTCCCTACCCAGGCTGCATTTTTACTGTCTGATTTGCGCTGATTAAACTTTAGTAAACACATGAATTAATCTGGGCTGGTATATAACAGTTTAGATAAGTGTTATTGGAAAGTCAGGCACACCATAGTTCTATACGAAGACCATCTCTAACACAAGCAGCGCTTTGTGTGAGTTAAAGGAAAGCTGCCCCTCTAAGTAGACGGATTACAAAGAAGCCCGGTCCAGACTCAAGGTTCATAAGCCTTGCTGGACTTTAACCTCTATTTGCCCTCTTTACCGCAGGTATCATATTGCTCTTAAGATCCCCCCCTTTCTAAATCCTTACCCAGTACGTTTATTGATTTGAGGGGGTGGAGGGAGAGGGAGAGAGAGAGAAATATCAATGTGAGAGAGAACCCTTAATTAGTTGCTTCCCATAAGCGCCCCTGACAGGGGATTGAACCCGCAACCTGGGTGTGAGTGGGCCCTGACTGGGAGTCCACCCACAGCCTTTTGGTGCATGGGACCACACTCCAGCCACCAGAGCCACCTGGTCAAGGCAAGATTTCTCCCCTTTGGGTACCATTAAGACTCATGAATTTTTACAGAGTTAGTGGCCAAAATGCTGTGTGACCCTTTAAACTGCTCCTTTCTAGACTTTCTGGCAAGAACAGGATACTCTAGCCCTGTCTTGATTCTTTTCCTGGACCGCACCAGAGTCAGCTGCCCTCCACGGAGCTGGTAGCTGTGGTGGCAAAGCAGGGTTAGATGGTCTCAGGCATGTTAGAGATTTGGTCACATATCACGCTGTTTGTTGGATTACCGATGCTGCTCCAGAGCTCCATGTTTCTGAAAGCTCTGTTTTTGACGGGTCCCGGTGTTTCCAGTTCAACCTTATTAAATCCTTAAGGTGTAGTATTCTCACTGAAAAGGTTTTCCATCTCTCTGTCAGGTTTTGAGCCACTAGCTTGCTTTGTTTGTGTTTATGTGCTTTACTTACTGACCTTGATGGGTGCTGCCCACCAGCTGTGCGGTCCAGACTTTCTGTGATGTAACTGGATGGTGCCTAACTAGACCCTCACCCCCCAGCCAGGCTCGTGTGTGCTCCTTGTGTCGTTGTATGCTCGGTAGGGAAGACAGACCGTCAGCCCCCGGGTCTAATGCCACCTTCCCGTCGCCTGCAGTCTCTTCCTCTTGGTGCCGTCGTGAAACCCACTGGTCCGAGCTCCTTCGTGCCCACCGCCCTGTGTCTGCCCCTTCCTTTCTTCTGTCTTCTCCATCTAAAACCGCATCTCACTGTAACGTGGAGCTTTTTTTTTAGTACTTTTAGCACTTTGTCAAACACTTATTTTCTATTAAAAAAATCAGGTAAGGCCCTGGCTGGTGTGGCTCAGTGGAATGAGTGCCAGCCTGCAAACCAAAGGGTTGCTGGTTCAATTCCCAGTCAGGGCACATGCCTGGGTTGCAGGCCAAGTCCCTGGTTGGGGGGTGTGAGAGGTAATCACACATTGATGTTTCTTTCCCTCGCCCTCCCTCTAAAAATAAATAAATAAAATATTAAAAAAGAAAAAAACAGGTGAATCAAACATTGGTCTCTTCTTTAGGTTTTCTTTAAACCTGATATTAAGTTGCCTCAGTGGAGTAGGTATTAATGGAGCTCAACTATTAATATATTTATAATGTTTTATTAATGTCTTAAACTGGATGGTAGGTTCATAGATTTTTTTAAATTTATTGACTGCTTGATTTGAGAGAGCGAGAGATTGATTTATGCATTCATTGGTTGCTTCTTGTATGCGCCCTGACCGGGGAATGAACCCACAACCTTGGCGTACCAGGATGACGCTCTACCCCACCAACCTACCTGGCCAGGAGGGTTTTTGTTTTGTTTTCTTTAAAATACAACTTGCTTCTACAGATTCTTTCCAGGGAATTTATTGTGAAAACAACAATTCTTTTTATTCTCATCAGTTTCTATAGTATTTAAATTACATTAATTACAGCATCAAGTAGAGATATCATAAATAGGTTTGGGAACAAAGATAACCAATTCTGCCCTGGCCAGTGTGGCTCAGTTGGTTGGAGCATCGTCTCGTAAACCAAGAGGTCATGGGTTTAATTCCTGGTCAGAGCACATGCCTGCGTTGTGGGTTTGATTCTGGTGGGGCGCGTGAGAGGCAACCCATCAATGTTTCTCTTTCACATTGAAGTTTCTCTCTCTCTCTCACCCTCTGTTCCTCTCTCTCTAAAATCAATAAGCATGCCCTCGGGTGAGGATAAAAAAATACCACAACTCTTAGTGAACATTCTACTTAATCTTCATCTATGGGGGTTTGCGGAGGACTAGATAAAGCGCTGGTGGGCTGGGCCCCCAGTCAGTGTTTCTTCTGGGACGCCGGAGTGTGGCAGTGAGTTAGTTTGTTACAGGGAGGTCACTTCGAAGATAGTCTGCCATACTGTAATTTTACTTGTCTTGTCTTCCCCACCAGACTCCTAGCTCCTTGACAGTAAAGACTAGCCTTATTTGCATGTGTATTTTTGTTGCGACCCTTAGTGTTTAGTGCCGTACCTAGCATATCGTGAGTGCTCAGTGAAAGTATTTGTTGAAGGAATCCATGACCAGGGGAGACCATGTTGACCTCAAGTGAATTCTGATCTTACAGCAATCTTCACACTGTCTTTGCAAATGTCAGGGTCTGTACGATCATTGCATATAATTTATTCTTTCATCGGTTTTTCTTCTTCTTATTCCCACAGTCTTTGAGTCTTTCTCTGCTCTGTGTCAGCTTCCTTCTATTTATTGTGCATTGCAAGCTACCTGTGTTTATTATCATTCCATTTTCTTGACAAAGATGCAAAAAAAAAAAAACCCCAACAAAAAAACAACACCCCAGAGCAACAGTTTTTGCTGCAATGACACTTTGCACAAAGAGAGATGAGAGTCCTAGGAAAATACAAAGTAGTTCCTTAGTTCTCTATTCTAGAGCTTAACCAATCCCAGGAACTGAAGTCTTCTGTTTCTTCACAGAGGAAATATGACAAAGGCAGTGGCTGTACAAGCTTCCTTCATGGGCCGCCCTCCCCACTGCCTCGTCCGTAGGCGGGAGCAACCACTTCTGGAGGTGAGAGGGGAGGGAGGACGATCTCCGTAACCCGTGTGATCCGCCTAGCCACAGAATTACGGTTCTGAGAGAGAGAGGGAACAATTTGTGGAGTTCCTTCAGTGCGAAAGACTTTAAAACAGAGCAAGCCTACGTAGGATTGAATGCTCGGGTTCTAAAAAATTATGCTCTTTGATAGAAGCCTGTAACCTATGTTTTAAAAGAAGCTACTTATAGCTGAATAATCCTAGTGATCCCAAGATCCTGTTTCTGTAGCTAATAAAAGGTATCACACATGTACGTTTGAGATGATTTGTAGCTTCCAGGACCATGGCAGAGTTCATTAAACATGTAATCATTATCATTTATTGATTACTTACTATATACTGGGCACTGTGTTAAATTCCACATTTTTTTAATTAATTTTTTTCATGGTAAACTCTGTTGAACTCTGTTCTACAGATGACTAGAGTGAGAGGGGCCACGAGAGGGGAGCTGACTTGTTCCCGGTCACACAGTGAGTGAGCAGCAGAACGGAGAGATCCGAGCCCACGTCTGTGTAGCTTTAGTTGAACGCCTTAGGCACCGACAGGGTGCTCTAGGGTCCCATCACACGCACTTGAACTCTAAAAATGGTGACTTTTGGTGAGGGATCAGTGACCAAGGATGGCCTAGATCTTCTGAATGTTATATCAGGAACCAAGGTGATGGTCTGATTAGACAGTTGAAGTATCTTCAAGAAGTTTAAGACAGGTCATTTTTACTGAGGGTGGGGAAAGAGGGGTATGTTTCTAAGATCTTTACATGATAAGCAAATGAATGTTGAGTTCTTTTGAACATTCATTCATTCAGTAAGCTCAATGTATATCTTTTTTTATGTGACAAGCCATCATATTTGAATTCCTGAGACTTGGTTTTCAGGCCTAATTCATGTTGTATATTTAAGAAGACAATGAAAACTCTTTGAAGATAACCTTAAGTTCAATGGGAAGGAGCACAGGGTTTGATTTCTACTTTTTTTTTTTCAAGCTGGCTTCATCTGGGGACAAACTCTTGTAATTTTTCCTAGAATTTGGTGCCAACAGGATTTAAAATAATAAAATCAGTACAATTAAATTAAATAGGAAATAAGAGTCTTTTATGTACAAGGCTTTAGCTTCGGTAACAATTGGTCACTTTTCTGGGAAATGGTTGTTAAAACTACAGACAACCGGCAGTTAACGATTGGCCTCATTCATTGCATTGTGCCCAGGAAGAAAAACAATCCCTTGTGGCAAGAACCACAAAGATAATATTATTTTTCCTAGTTGTTATCCCCCTTCCTATTCTTTTGATTAATTTGAGCTATTTATTCAGCATTTATTGAGAATATTATATACCAGACACTGCTAGTTTCTGGGGCTTTAGATATGAAAGAGAACTCTTGCCCTTGAGAATCTCACAGTGTAGCAGAGGAAAGGGAACATTATAACACAGGATAATAAATGCTCCGATGGAGCTGGTGAAGGCTGTGAGGGAACAGAGAGACAGGATAGCCAAACCCTGCCGGCATGCATGAGGTCAGGAAGGCTTCCGGGGGAGAGGATACTTGAATTGCATCTTTTGAGGAGGAATAAAAGTAGAGAACCCAAGGGCTTCTTAGCAGAGGGAACCATGGAATAGTATATATAGATTGGAGAGTGGCTGAAAGTGTGGTGTGGAATGAGCAAAGATGTGGGACGTGAAGAAGGATTTACAGATCATACCATGATGGGCATTGTAGGCTGTACTGAGCATTTAAACTGTCCTACGTGTGGTGGAAAGCTGTTAAAGAACTTTAAGTAGATGAATAACAGTGGTCAGATTTGCTTTTTAGAAAGATGATTATGGCATCAGTTTGATGACTTTGAAGAGATTACGTTCGAGTTAGAAAGATAGAAGGTTGTTGCCGTTTGGAGGAGAAATAGTGAGGACTTGTAACTGAGGTGAGTTTCCCGTGGGGATGGAGAACAGGGAGAGATTCGACAGGTATGTAGGAGGCAGTCTCACATTTGGAACCTGACACAGAGTGACCAATTTGTCATAGCAGGGTGGAACTCGAGGAGAAGGAGGAATCCAAGATGACTGTCACAACTTCACGTTTTCTGTTTATCCTGGGGCCGCTAGTCAGCAAGAGCAGCAGAAGGGGAGGGACAGGTATGGTGAAGAAGATGACGGATTAGCTTTGGGTGCCTTGAGATGCTTGTGGGACAGGTGAAGAGGACCACGTAGGGATATTTTTGTGTCTGATGTTTCAGAAAAATGATTGGCCTGGGGATGGTACTAGTGTATAGATTCAAGAGTTTTCCGTCTGCAAGTTAATGTCTGCTTTTGTTATCGCTACTTGATGAGTATGTAGTAAAAAGCAGATTTACCATAAAGCTAATTAAGTTTAACCTTAAGTGCTTCCCATGCATGGGCCTTGGCAAGAGCTCTTAAGAATGTGTTTACATGGTTATGTTTTTGTAAGATTTGCAAAATCCAGATATTTTATACAGTTGGTCGGAGCTGTTCTGTTACCACTTTGAATTACCGACTTCTCTTGTGTCTGTGATGTTGGAGTGGGGGAGTTGAGCTGGGGATACATTTAGTTTGCAGTCACATCAATGTGTAGTTACTCCTGGCCATCCCAGTGTGGGAATGCCGCTGAGAAATACCCTGCCCAGTGTGCCGACTCACCTGGAGTGGTGACACACAGATGCAGCACCGGATGAAATGTGTGCAGCTAGAAACCGATCAGCAGAAAAATATTGCACTTACCTGATTCTATCTTAGCCTGAAGGGCAGCCTGATACCAAGGCTGACGTGTAAGACAGTTTATTTGGAACGGGACCCCAGGGAGAAGGAGTTTGGGTTCAAGGACAAGGGAAGAGAAACAGGAAAGAGGGAAAGAAAATTCCAGGACGTGACAGCACATTGGATACAGCTACAGCTACAGGCAGCAGGTGTGCTAGCCTACTTATGGCCTTCTCGGGAGCCTTACGGGATGCCCAGAACTGTCCGCTGCAGCACAGAAGGGGGAAGTACCCTCCCATGGGCATGAGTTCCTCCCCATCTCCAGATCACATGTGCAGAACTCCAGAGTGGGTTGCAGGAGAAGCCGCAAGGCAGACCTGAGAAGCACACTAAGCTGTACCGTGAGCTGGCCGTGTGCTTGCACTTGCTGGGGCCCGAACCCAGCCCGAGCCTGTGTGGAACTGGTGGCTGTGCTAGTGGGGGGAGTAAGCTTGGGGCCTAGGGGATCTTGAGGCGGCGCTTAAAAGATGCCTAATGTTGACAGAGATCCTACTCTCATTCATTCCTAGTCTAAATAAACATTTTCTCCTGTTAGGATTATGTACAGTAATGCAGAGTATAATACAGTTATAAATCTACATTCTTTTTTCCTTATTGATGAGCATCACACAAAATAGACATCAGAATTATTCATGAGACACAAACCTGTAATGGCATTGTAAGTGTCGGTCGCCATGCTGCCACTATTCACTATCTGCGGGATTTTTCTATGTATGTAGTCACACAGACGGGACACATTATGTTTACTGTTCGGTTTTTTCTTCATGTATTTGGATGACATCATGAACATTTGAAAAACTTCTCAAAAGAGTATGTAGATCTCTGATTCTTTATAAAAGCAGCATAATAGTCCATCATATGGCTACCCTAGAATTTATTTCACCAGGCTTCTTCTATTGACAGACATTGAAGCAGTGATTTTTTTCCTCATAGAAATAGAAAAACGTCTGTCTTTTATTTTCTACACACATTAAAGAAATACTGGGGGGAAGGATGAAAATGGGAGGTGAGAAGGAATTGTGAAGGAATTCGTAATAGAGGATGTTTGGCTTTTAAAGTCATCCAATTACATCTTTCCTCCTCTGTAGTGACAATGGCATGTGTACGGTTTCTAGGGACAGGAAACAGAAGAATGAAGTGCTAGGACTTTTATCTCGGCACAGTGAGGAAAACCTCAAAATATATATGCCCCTTCATTTATTTTTTCACTATTTTTGTTTTAATTTAATTTATTTTATTTCTTTTTAGAGGCGGGAAGGGAGGGAGAAAGAGAAGGCGAGAAACATCAATGTGTGGTTGCTTCTCGTGTGCCCCTCAGCTGGGGATCTGGCCTGCAACTCAGGCATGTGACCCTTTGGTTCGCAGTCTGGTGCTCAATCCACTGCGCCACACCAGCCCCCTTCATTTTTCTCAAGTTTATTGTTTGCAGAAAAATTACAGGTGGGATTTTAAACATTGGATAGGATCGTGGGAGTGGGGGTTGAGGGGGACAGGGCAGGGGAAAGCAATGGGGGAAAAACTGGGACAACTGTAATTGAACAACAGTAAAATTTTAAAAAGTACATGGGATAGGAATTTGAACTAGACAGCTTTTAATTTTCCCTCCAACTCCAGGACTTGGTGACTTTGGATAATTGTGATAGTCCTTTTCCCTCATATCTCACGATTATTAATTATAGAATGATTAACTTATATTAACTGCATAATATATAATAGCAATTCCACACCCTCACTCCAACTCAAGGACATCATCAGGAAGGAGTTCATGAGAAGAGGAGATTTGAGTGAGAAAAGAGGAGAAAGGATAAGGTCTTTCTACTTTTAACAAAACCAGCCCCCAGTTTCCCCTCTAAGCAAGTTTAAAAGGAACTGACAACCTCGCCCTTCCCCTTTAAATGCTTGCTCCCAAAGCAAATGCATGGCGTGGTTTGACCGCATCGTCTGGACTTAGGTAAATTATTGCTCCCTGTGGGTGTCACAAGAGGACCCACCTTTTTATGTAGGACTTTGTGTAAATACTGATCTTGCCTCCATATGTGGTAGAAATCATCCAAGAAATTAGTTTAGTTGAAATCAAGAGCTTTGGACTGGAAAAGAAAATATTATTCAGTAAATGAGTATTGGTCCAAAAACTAAGACACAAGGGAGAGAAGAGTGAGTGTTAAAATCAGAACCCTGATATTTAGCCTTAGCAACCGTGTGTTTTTGTATTTCACATCTCCTGGTATTGGGCGTGTTGGACTGTTACTGATGTGTCGGACGGTTGCCTCACTGGTCCAGTCGGTCGTCCGTCCTTACCAAGGCCACAAGTCTGAAGGAAAGACAGAAATAGACTCGCTGGCTCTAAAATAACCCCACAGTTCTATAGAAGAACTACCTGTCTCTTGGGAAAGAGGAGAGGTTCCCATCATCTCAGCCGGAAAGCCATCTTTTGTCTTAGCCATGTTTTCCATTGCTGATCATTTACTAGGAAAACATTCCAGCGAGCGTACAGGGAGAGTGACAGACCACCAAAAAAGATGAAGTGGAGATGCCCGGCATGCCTCACTATTTATGAGAAAATATTTCCCTGAAAGATGGGAAAACTCAAGTCTTTAAATACTCCGGGAGAGAGGAATAATGGAAAAAACTCTTCAGCTTCTGTTCTGCTGGGTCACAAGCTTTTCTCACAAATCACTGTGATGGGACGAGTCACATAATGATTGGAATCTCCTGTGCAGTGACTCACTTGGGCTTCTGGCTGAGGTGCCCGACGGCAAGGCTGGAGCAGCAGCAGGCGGGACGGAGCTGGTGGTGGTGTGGGAGTGGGGCCCGGGCGCTGTTGGTTGGCCTGGGACGCGGACCTTGGTGGGAGGACCCGAGGGGCCATCTTGAGTGGGGTAGGGCTCTCAGATGCCTTGAAGTAAATAATTTGGCTTCTTGTCTTTTAAGTCCAGCCACAGTTTAGTCTAGGTTAATTTTGTTGTTGTTGTTCCAAATGATTACTTTACTTGCTCTTTCTACAAGGAAGTTCGTTGCTCTGGTCTCTCTGGCGCAGCCTGCAGATATCAGCTCGTCTTCGTAGACGGTCGTTGTCTTGGGTTTGGGAAATGAAAATGTAGTTGAATCCTAGTTTTCTTTTGGTATCTGCTTCCCAAACCCCTTTGTGTTGTGGTTTCTGAGTCTGTCAGTCATGGTTCACAAGCAAGACCGGTGGAAGACAGACACACACAGACCGTTCGTCAAGGGATTCACTGTAAGGAACAGGCTTATGTATGTAATTGTAATCTGAGAAATGCCAGCATCCATAGGGCAGGCCATCAGGAAGGGCCGCCTGTAAACCGGCTGGAGCCCGCCAGCCTGGTCTCCCGCCGGCCTGGTCTCCCGCTGGCCTGGTCTGTAATGACCAGGTGCAACTCCTCTCCCCCAGAGGCAGGAGACTTGACTTAGGGTTGTGAACACACAGTGCGATACACAGATGATGTATTATAGAACTGGACACCTGAAACCTGTGTAATTTTATTAACCAGCGCCACCTCAAGAAAGTCAACAACAACAACACAAAAACCAAGCCTGCACCCTGTTTCAGAGGCCTTCCAGCTGATTAAGTCAGCCCCACGCAGGATGTCCTTACTTAAAACTAACCTATCAGGGACTGTGCACCTGCAAAATCCCTTCAACAGCCACTCCTAGGCTAGTGTTTAATGACTGGGCAATGCTACCCATCCAAGCTGACCCATCAAAAAATCCATCCCGTTGTGAGAAGCCAGAGATGCTGCCTGGAGAACGGTCCTGCCACGGAGGTGCGTCTGAGCCTGCACAGTTATGTAACCACCTGCTGTGTGCGTCTCCACCGGGGAGGCCTGGTGTGCTGGCCTTGTCAGGCTGGACCCCCATCCTTCAGTTTTCCAACGTGCACGTAAAAGAAGTTTTCATTGCCTGAAATGTTTTCCTACCGGTGGACATTTAGCGAGCTTTTAAATATTTATTTAAACTTAAAAGCTAAAGCTAAGAGCCATTGCCAATAGAAAACTGAGCACTTATTTCACCCGAGAAGCTATTATTAACATGATCTCTTTTGGGTGGGAGGGAAAGTATACACGGCTATAGAAGGGCAACGCCAGAGATCTTTGTGGCGGTGAAGTGTGGCGCTGTGGCGGTGGCGGCGTCAGTGCCCTGGTCGCATCATGGTGCTGTGGTGTTAGAAGGGGTATGACCACTGGGGGAAGCTGGGGAAAAGCACATGGGATCTTGGGTAAAAATACACCAGATCTTTCTGTTACTTCTTATAATTTCTTAAGAATATGTGATTGTTTCAAAACAAAAATTCTAATTGAAAAACAATTCTCTTTCTAAAGCGAAGAATCCTTTCATAATACAAATAATTATTTTTTAGTTCATTTTTTTAAAGACATGTTTTCTTTTTTTTTTCTTTTTTTTTTAAGTTAATGGAAACAAGTCTTTATTAAGTAACTTTTAATATCAGAAAAATAAAACTCTTATAATTCTCTTTACAGCAAATATATAATATCAGTGCTTTGGCCATCTTAAGTTAAAGGCCCTTTATCATAAAATATATGGTTTTAAACTTTACTCAAAAAAAGACATGTTTTCTTAAGGAGGTAGACATCTGTGTACTAGCGCTGTACTGGGTATAAGTACGTACTCAATACTTATTTGACAACTGGAAGAAAGTATGCCTGAGGGGAAAATTATAGTTGACAGGTGAATACAGTGTTTAATATAAAAATGTTTTGTAAAACTTAAGGTTAAATTCTTAGATGAACTACTGGGCATACTGTAGTAAAAAGATGGCGTCTTCACTTTGTAATAATGATAACTGACAGGAGATAATAGTTATAAAATAATGCCAGACAAGATATAAAAGATAAGTCCAGAGGGAACCTCTAATAATGTGGAGGAGATAGTTTTAGGACAAATGAAATGTCATTTTAGCTCAGAAAATTGTATAGATTGGAAATAAGAATATGTTCAAAGGATTTAGGTAAATCTGTGGATTCACTCACTCAGTAAATTCTTGTGTGCCTACAATGCGCCAGTCAGGAACCGGCAGTTGTAATGTATTTCGGGAACTTTTCCGGCATGTACGTGTCGATGTCCGTGAAGGCGGCCACACGGCCCCCAGATCTGCAGAGGTGGCAGCGGTCACCCTCGGGCTGGAGTTCGTCAGCGGGTGGCAGTTCTGATCTCACTGCATGAGAGGTTTTTATGGAGACGTGAAATTTAACCATTCAACAATAATAAAATAACATTTTATTTTATTTTTAAGTATATTTTATTATGATATTATAATTGTCCCACTTTTTTACCCTTTGCCCCTTCTGCCCAGTAACCCCCTTTCCTCTAGCAGTCACCCCCCCTTAGTTCATGTCCATGGGTCGTGCATGTAAGTTCTTTAGCTTCTCCATTTCCCATTCTATTTTTAACCTCCCCTATCTATTTTGTACCTACTAATTATGCTTCATAATCCCTGTACCTTTCCCCCTACTCTTACCCTTCCCCTTCCCTGCTGATAACCTTCCATGCTATCTCCATTTTTATGATTCTGTTCCTGTTCTAGTTGTTTGCTTAGCTTGTTTTTTTTTTTTAGATTCAGTTGTTGATAGCTGTGAGTTTGTTATTTCACTGTTCATAGTTTTGAATTTCCTTTTCTTAAATAATTTCTTAAATAAATGATTGTTAAATCCTTTTAACATTTCATATAATAAGAGCTTAGTAATGATGAATTCCTTTAGCTTTACCTTGTCTGGGAAGCACTTTATCTGCCCTTTAATTCTAAGTGATAGCTTTGCTGAGTAGAATAATCTTGGATGTAGGTCCTTGCCTTTTATCACTTTGAATACTTCTTGCCAGTCCCTTCTCACCTGCAAAGTTTCTTTTGAGCAATCAGCTGATAATCTTATGGGAACTCTTTTGTAGGTAACTCTGCTTTTCTCTTGTTGCTTTTAAGATTCTCTCTTTATCTTTAACATTTGGTGTTTTAATTACAATGTGTCTTGGTGTGGGCCTCTTTGGGTCCAACTTATTTGGGACTCTCTGTGCCTCCAGGACTTGTATGTCTCTTTCCTTCACCAAATTGGAGAAGTTTTCTTTGATTATTCTTTCAAGTAAGTTTTCAATTTCTTGCTTTTCTTCTTCTCCTTCTAGCACCCCTATGATTTGGATGTTGGCACATTTGGAGGTGTCCCAGAGTTGTTGTTTCTCTCCTCATTTTTTGGAGTTCTTGTTTCTTCACTCTGTTCTGGTTAACTGCTTATTTCTTCCTATGTTCCAAATTGTTGATTTAAACACTGGCTTCTTTCCTTCACTGTTGGTTCCCTGTGGATTTTTCTTTATTTCACTGTGTAGCCTTCGTTTTTTCCCTTATGCATTTGCTGTATTCAATGAGCATCCTTATCACCAGTGTTTTGAACTCTGTATGTGATGGGTTGGCTAGCTCCATTTTGCTTCGTTCTTTTTCTGGAGTTTTGTTCTGCTCTTTCATTTGGGCCATGTTTCTTTGTCTCCTCAATTTGGCAGCCTCCCTGTGTTTGTTTCTGTGTAAGCTTTGACTCCCTGTCTTGGTGTACCTGTTACGTTGTAAGGCACGAACCTTAGGTATTCACCAGGGCAGGGCAATCTGCTTCACAGTTTTGTGGTGCTGTATGTTGGAGACAGGTCAGAAAGGGAAGAATGCCACCTGCTCGTCCCTCATCCTGTTTCCAGTCACTTCCCCCACTTCCTGTATGCGACTGGCGCCCTTCTGGCTGCTGCCCTGGTGCCAAATCCCAGAGTGGTGGGTTTGTGTACATTCTAGGACAGTGTAGGTCCTTTAAATGGACTCTCCTGAGAGACCAACAGTTTCTTCCACCACCCCCATCCCCACTGGTTTTTACAGCCAGAAGTCATGAAGCTTTATGTGATGGGTGCTGAAACCCTGGGCTGCGGGTCTGGACTGGGGCTGGGATCCCTAGGTGTCCCTCTTGGTTTTTATCTGCTACATGGGAATGTGGGACTGCTGTTCCTCTGGCCACTATCACACCATGTCCTCTCTACCCCTCCTTACCCGTCTGGATGAATATTTCTTCTTTAAATCCTTGGTTGTCAGACTTCCATACAGTTTGATTTTCTGTCAGTTCTGGCTGTTTTTAGTTTTGAGGTTAGTTTGTGATCATTCCTGACGGTTGTTCGAGGAGTTGAAGCGTGTCTACCTGTGCCTCCATCTTGGCTGGAAGTCAATAAAATAACATTTTAAAGAGATCCACAAACACAATTCCTTTAAACATTGTCTACAAAGATTTCTTTTCTCTTCTTTTTCAAGTATTTCTATTTTAGGGATGTAGAATAAGAAACTTCAGTTAAGAATGACAAGGTCGGGGTAGGGAGAATGGGAAGGTGGAAACAAACTCATCTTAAATGTCAAGAACCAGGTGTTTGTGGCAAATAGCAGAAAGCCCAGACAGTGAGAGAGGTTGCCCCCAGGCGCAGCCCTGGGGAGCCTGCCTGCAGGCTGAGCCTCCTGGGGCCACCGGGCCTCGTGCCGGGCCCCTGCAGGTCAGTCACCTTTGGAGAATGCATCTGCTTTGCTTGTCCTGGGGGGAGAAAAGTCCTTTAGAGGCTGCGTATCTCAGTAAATGGCTGCCTCCTTAGAGTGTGAATGGCTAAGGAACAGCAGACCTGTTCCCTGAAAACTATTATAATCCACTAAATTAATAGATAAATTCAGGGCTCTATTCAGGAAATGGCCCCATTAAGAAATGTTACCTTAAGAGTAGGGGTATCAAAAAACTCCCCACTCATACAAAAAATTTAATTTTTTAGGAAGCTGTGGTCCCAATTTCCAGCCCAGGAACCCTCCTGGCCGACATGACCTAACTGGGAGTGAGGTCGTGGGCGGCTGAGCCAACTCCCACGGGCCTGGAGGGCAGGCGCTGTCCCATTCGGGAGCTTTGGAGCTTCCACTTACTGGTTGGCCATTGGAATTTTTAGAAGTAGTAAACCTTTTGGTAAAAAGGGGCTTTTGTCTCCCAGAATAGCAACTGTTATCATCACTTAAAACCAGTAATTTCTATATACAGCAAGTGCTTCTATATATATGCTCCTGTATTGTTTATATAGGACTATTTTAAGATCCGTGTTACATTTTTCTGGTCTATTTTATGGTGGGAAACTTCAATTGGAAAAAATGCACTTAGCTCTGATGGAGATGGTAAGGTAAAAAATAAATACTTAAAAAAACCATGAAGTTTGTTGTTTTCATTTTAGCTTTAAACAGGACAGAAATAGTAAGGTGATAGCTGCCTGAGTTACACTGTGTTGCTTCTCCTTAAGCAGATGTCAGCAGTTGTACTCATGTTAGTACTAGATCCGTCACTGTAGTAATCAGAAGACCCGGAGGCGTGGATGTGTAAGAACCCGTCTATGTATTCATTGCAAAAATCTGTGAGAAATGGCTTCATGTGTCTGTGTAATGTGACTTGTAATTCAGGGTTTATATTTCTTTTGATTTTGCAGCCGTTGAATTGAGAGGGAAATGGGTAGGGAAAGGACCTATTCCCGCTATCAGAACGTGGGTGTAGAGACCTAGGCACTCCCAGAGCCCGGATGTGGCAGTGGCAGGCCGCCCCGGTGGGCTGGGTTAAGGCATTGAGTGAAGGGGCTGGGCCACTGTGATTCCTGACCTTACCCCCCAGGAGCGGGGCTCCTTCCTACCTGTTCTGCAGGGATGAGTAAAAACCATGGAGATCATGATTGGAGAAAATCAAATCATTCGATTGGCTGGGCAGTGAGAGCATGAGAGGCATATAGAGACCGAAGGATGGAAGGGTGGCCTGTTTGGGCACTGGGTTCTGATGGCCTTTAAGAAGTTTTTTCTTCAATTCAGTTGTTGATAGGAAATGAACACTTCTGAGTGATTTTGAGCATGTTGTGCTTTAGTAAGTTTTACCTTTTTGTATCTAGGAGTAGGAAAGAGACTGAAGCATTCGATATCATGCTAGACTTGGTGGAGGCTGGGGATGCGGAGTAGTCGGCACGGAGCTCATGAGCTATCAGGGAGGCCATCAACCTGTGGTCCACTGAGGCGCAGGTGTGCAGGTGCAAGTGTGCAGGCGCAGGTGTGCAGGTGATTAGTTGCTGGGTGAGGAGTCCTAAGAACTAAATGATAGTTTTTCATTTCAGAGATTTGAAGGCTACTGTCATGCCTCATCCCGTCCAGGTTTCTCTTCTAGCTAAATGTCTGTGTCCTTTTATTTGTTCCTTATGTTGACATCATTTACATGCATATCTTAGACGGTCCTATCTCCTCAGTTTGCCTCTTATAAAATACAGACCTGAACAAATATTCCAGATATGGCTAGATGTGGTAGGAGAATTACTTCCCTTGTTCTGAGGCTGTACTGCCACTCAGTTAGCATGAGATATGTTGCTGGGTCACCATGTGGTCTGCCTGTCCCTCAGGGTCCTGCTCTCCACAAATAGACGAGGTTGGGAGAGGGGATCCTGATGGAGAGGCCGCAGGAAGGCCCGTCTTTGCCTTCAGGACCTGCAGCCTGCGTAACCTCCTCAGCCACTTCTCTTACCGCTCGCTGTTCGTTCCCCATTCCCTGCTCCTGGCTCCCTCCCCCACCTCCTGCTCGTTCACCCTCTAGTCCATTGTTCTGTAGCCCTTCTGGGTGGTGGTTTCCTGAGTGTACTTTACTGTGTGCATATGTGTGTATTCATTCATTAAACGGGAAGAAATAACAGTGTGGAGAGAAATGAGGGAGAGAAGCAACAGATCTCAGAGTTTGAAGCATGGGTGACTGGAAATCTAATGGTACCATTTTCAGAAGTGGGAACTGAAAGGGGGAGGTGTCATTTTGGAGAGGACAAGCCAAACTCTGTCCTAATGGCACAGGCCTTTTCTCGCTGGGTGAAGCTACCTACCTGGTAGAAGCAGGCTGATTTGTGTCTCCCCGTTAGAAGCAGGAAGGGCTGTCGTAGAAATGACAGTGGACAGGAACTTGGGTGTGGCACTTCAATGGTAATAAATTCTTCATCTTGGACCTTTCTTATCTTGAGCATCTTTTGCCATCAGAATAATCCATCGTGACCTTTTGGCTACATTTGACACTTTAGACGTCTTCTTGAAACAGTTTGGGTTTTGGTTGGTTTGTGTGACCCCCCTGCCCCCGGCTCGGCTTCCCAAGCACCCTTCTCCCGATTTCTCTCCTTGCCCCACGGGCCATCCCTTCTCCATCTCCCCTTTGGTCGTGTCTCATCTCCGTGACCTTTGGGACATTGGCATGCCGCAGGCCCAGCTCGGGGCCCCCTTCTCTGTGCACACCCACCCCTGGGGTGATCTCCCTGGTTTCTGGCAGTTTTTGTCTGTAGCCCACATTGCTCTCACTCCCCGGTATTCTGGAGTTAGGTGTGTAACTGCCTGCTTGACATTTCCACTAGGATGTCTGTCTGGCGTCACACACGTAACTCATTTGAAACTGAGCTGATTTTTTCCCCTTCTAAGCAGGCACCTTCCACGGTCTGCCTCGATAAATGGCAACTCTGGGCAGGTGTTGCCCAGGCCAAAAAGCCTTAGTGTCAGCCTTGACGCTCCTCTTTCTCTCCTGCCCCACGTTCGCTCCATCTGCAACACCTGTCGGCTCTGCCTGTACATCCGGGATCTCGGGACTTCCCATCACCTGCACTCTTACCTCTGGCCCAAGCCACTGTCGCCTGTCACAAGGGTGACTGGAATAACAGCAGGATGTCCCTGTTTGCTGCTTCTCCAGCCCTTCCCCGCTGCCATCCTCCTCCCACCAGCTGCCAGACCTTTTCTCTCCACGGCAGCCAGAGCGGTCCTCTTCAAACTTGACTCAGATCGGCCCCTCTTCCGCTCAGAGCCTCCCTCCAGTGACTTCCCACCTCGGAGTGAAAGCGAACATCTTTGTAATGGTCCGTGATCTGCACACCGTCCGTGTTCCCTCACCCCCCCTCCCGCCCTCTCTGTTCCAGCCACACTGGCCCCCTTGCTTTATCTGCCTTTTCCCAGCCCCTGACCGGCTTCATTTGGCTCCCCAGTGCCCTTCACCTTTGCCCAAATGTCACTTCATTATTAAATGTACTTCCGCCTCTGCTTTTTCGTTCTCTGCAGCACACTTTGCACAGTCTGACGTGCTTTTTTACTGTCTGTTTCCCTAGCGTATGTCTCCCCCACTGGCACGTTGCCTGCGCGCCGGTGCTCTGTTTTGTTCCCTGGGATGTGAGCCTTTTACAGACGAGGCGTCTGGTGAGTGTCTGAGTGAATGAGTGAATTTGCGTGTCTGGAGCTCACTGAATGTCCAGCTGATACAAAAGTTTTATGAGGTTTATTTGAGCCAAAATTTGAGGATGTGCCCAGAAGCAAAATCTCACCAGACTGAGAAAATGCTCCAGAGAATGGGCACTTCTACAGTTCATTTTATACTTTGGAATCAAGGGAGGAACCGTAAGGAGGGTCACTTGAAGTCTACCCGGGGTAGATTAAGGAGGCAGGAGAAAGCTAAGTGGGGAAATCTCTAGAACTGATAAAATGCAGAATAGAGAAACACTTCTTTTACACTGGTGGATACAGGATAGGTATTGATGAACACAGACAGTATGTGGGAAACCAAATAACAAAGAGGGGTTCGGTGGTCTTGGGCTCCGATGCCTGCGGTTTTGCCTTTGAGTGGTCTAGACAAGAAAGTGACTGACATTTCAAAGGTCTGTTATCCTAGATGCATGAGAACAACGGACAGGGCTCGCTTCAGGTAAAGACGACCTCCACCTCTGCTGTTGAAGTTGCAGGTGGGAGGCGGGACTCCCCACCGCGCCCTGCCTGGTTAGGACTTGAGGATCAGACCATCCTGTGTGGTTACGTTTGGTCACAGCTCACTAGGCTTGTCTCGTCCTCCCAATCCCCCACCTCTTCAGAGCTTGTCAGGTTTTCAGAGCTTGTCAGGTTTGGTATATGGCCCCCTTTTTTTCTCTTTAAATTTTTATCCTTTTTATTTATTTTTAGGTGGCGTGGGTAGGGGAGGAAGGGTAGAGAGAAAGAGGGAGGGAAAAACCCACGTGTGAGAGAGACATAGATCAGTTTCCTCTCGTATGGCCCCTACTGGGGATCCGGCCCACATCCCAGGCATGTGCCCAGACTGGGAATCGAACCAGTGACCTTTTGGTTCACAGGCTGGTGCTCAAGCCACTGAACCACACCAGCACGCTCCCTTTTTCATTCACATTACATAGCATTGTATTTTATGGATTATAAATTGTGTTCATATACCTTTCTCACTTGATTAGTTTGTTTACTTTTTGTAAGTCAGTCTAAGTCGAACTCTGTTTAAAGTGCCTGACTTCCTTGACTCGTCCCCTTGGGAGATCTTATGTGTGTCCATCAAAATGTATCCTCCACACACACAACATTGTGGCGATTGCTCGGGGGTGGGGGGTACAAGAGAACTAAATGGTAATGGGAAAAATATATAATAAAGATTAATTTTAAAAAAATCCTCCATCACATCTTGTTTTAGTTATGTGGGACCTAAATTTCTGATGTACAGGGCATTTTCTTCCTGTATTACCTCTTCCACAGAACTCTCTCTTATAAACTTAATTGATTCTTACTTGTTGAATTATTGTAATTTGTATTAGATAAACTGGGAATTCTTTAAAAACAGGCATATTAAGTGCTTCCTTTGCCCCACCCTTGGTTAGTGAGGGGCCCCAGCATGACGCAGCTTTGGGGGAATGATGAAGCCTTGCACTCCATGCGGACGGTGCCCCCTGGAGTAATGGCGACTGTGAACTGTTTTGCTTGAGTTTCTCATAATTGAATCTTCTGTTTTCTTTCTCCTTTTTGAGTGGCATTTTAAGGCCCCACGGACTCCGCCTTGTGCTCACATTGTTAGGTCTTTCTGACTACTGCATGCCCCTTTGTGTCAGCACAGCTGTGTCCAGTTGTTCCTAACCCCATCCTTCTTCATCTTCCCTCTGGCTTTCTCCCTTGGCCATCTCAGTCCGTCCACTTGCTGTTCCGTTTCACTCCATTGGCATCAGCCTTGCGTGATACAAATGAGTCCATATTTTCCACAGTTCGGAGTGCCCTTTGTCAGCCTGATCACTGTCCAGTAGATAAATCCATCGATGTACAAATGGAATCTGTCGTTCAGAATTGGAGCCTCACCTTGTGGTAAGGTTCAAAGATGCATGTGTGGTGGCCTGCTACCACTCCAGGCTGCTTTACCGATCCAGAGAAGAGATGCAAATACATTTTGATTTAGGAGCAGTGGCAGCAACCAGAGGCAGAAATTTGATCCCAAGTTTACTGTTTATAGATAATTTGAGTTACTCAGCACACCTCACAGTGAAGGCATGTCCTCCTGATTCCATCTGTGGAAGTGCCCTGCCTCGGGCACATGGCAGTTGTAGGAAAACGATCACCCTAGGTTATCACTTCATCTTAACTTGCTTACGATTCTGAAGTTGAGTGGAGATGTATCCGTACGGCCCTCTACTCTGAAAACAGGCTTGCTTTGATTCTCTGCAGGATCCCCTTTTCCTCCACTCCTAACCGTTCAAAGTGACTGGAATTCTGCGAGAACTCTTGCAGCTAAACAGAAAGGGCTCTCTGCAAGCCCTAGCTGTGGCGGCCGTGTCTGCTTTGTTTGTCCTATGCACAGTTTATTGGGTTTGCTTAATTTACGTCTATTTAAAGGTTTGTGTTACAAATTGTCTGTAATTGCATATTGTACTGATTGCTGTATTTTCATTCTTTAGAAGTTAAGAATCCACCAGTTAATAAACTTTTTTTAGTTTTTGGCTTGGTCTCTTGTTAGTTTCCCCAAAATTGCTTTTCTGCTTTGGGTCCTGACTTAATCCCTCCAGTGCTCAGGTTAAGAAGGATGCTATTTGAGGTTTTACACTTGCTGTATTGACAGCTTGTTTGCATTTTCCTCTCGATTTCTCCATTGACGAGGCTGCCGGCGGAACTTCCTGCAGTGAGTGATTCAGTGGGGGGTGGGTGCATTGTATTGCCAGTCTCCAAAAGGGTGATTAGTGAAGAGGGTTGTCTTTTTTTTTTTTTTTTTTTGGTATTGTTTACCAGAAAGAAGGTTCAGAAAACAGGACTTCTCACCAGGAATTCAGAATCTGAAAGAGTGGGCTCTGGGACAGACGCAGGAGTTTCAGCATTGGAGGTGGGGGTGTGAAAAGCCCCACAGAAAATTTAATTTTTAGTCTAAGAAGCCTCCCGCACAAGAACAGTTTCCCCGAGAGTAAGGCCCTTTCCAGTCGGATCTGTTGGTGCTCTCGAGCTGGTATTTCAAGTATGTCCATCTGCATGTAAACGAATTGCTCCAAGACAATCTGATTATGCGGTAGTTACTTTGGTGAGAATAGCGCCTCAGTGGAATGGAAACTTCATTTGAGTCTAATATTAGACCTTGCTTTGGAAAATTCCTTTTAAATGATCACAAGCTGGGAATAGCAAAAGAATTTAACTTTCGACAGACAGCATTGACCAAGAATTTTTAACTGCTTATGTTTGGGTTCTTGGGAAAGCAGATGTGAGAAACTGACCGGACTGAATTGACGAGCCTCGGATCGACTGGACCGGATGAGCCCATGTTTATATCTGTGGCTGATAGGTTTTGCTCATAGTCTCGTTTGCTGAAAATATTTTCATTCTTTGAGCATGACCGTGCTAAGGATGAAAATTGTTAGGATGCCTAATTGTCTAGCAATCTAACCTTGTAGGCTTCCAGACACTGTTGCCTCGAAAGGGGTCTGAGCCAGAGCAGGAATGGGCCAACAGCCCCACGGAACCAAGGGCGGTTCCTGCTCGAGCGAGCGCTGGGAACGCATCAGACCTGGCCCTTGGGGAGCCTTTCCCTTCGTCTGGTGTCCCAGTGAACTGGACCAACTCACGGTTTCATGTAAACGTTATTTAAAGGACTGCCTCCCCCACTCTGACCCCCCCCCCCCCCAAAAAAAACCCATCCTATGATTTAAAAAGAAAACAATATACGTGTTAACTGATCTTGGAGTTTCTGTACTATGTGTGCTTGGCTTACTTTAAGGATATGCTTCAGATGCCTCACATACCTTGTACTGGGAACACCAGTACTGGTGTGAGACACGAGTTTACTGTTTTAAAAGGTCTTTCTGAAATTGAAGTGTACCTTTTAATCACAGTGTATGTTTAACGTAGTGTTTTTCTTTTCGTTGCCCAAGCTGGTAGTAAATTGATGATGCCTTATAATTGAAGAATATTAGTCAATTAATAGGAGTTACCATTTATTGATCACCCCATGGACCCCAGGCACTGTCTTTGTTCTAGATACCAACATTATATCTCTGAGGTTCACAACAATCCTGTGGGCATTAATTATTATGAGCCTGGTTTGGAGGCGAGGAGACCGAGGCTCAGAAAAGTTACGTAGTTTGCTCATGAACACACAGCCAGTAATGGTGAACTAACTGGCAGTGTCGGAGTTCCAATCCAGGACCTTTCGACTGGGAGCACATGTTCTTCCCTGTGGGTTAAACTGTTTGGTATTTACAGTGTTTGAAATTAAACCTGAGAAATTCACATTTACTTATTTTCTCTTCTTTTTTCTTTTTTTTTTTAGAGAAAGAGAGAGAGAAACATCAATTTGTTGTTTCCCTTATTTATGCATTCACTGGTTGTTTCTTGTATGTGCCTTGACCAGGGATCGAACCCATGACCTTGGTGTATCAGGACAATGCTCTGACCAACTGAGCTACTCAGCCAGGGCCTATTAATTCATTTTGTATTTAGTTATTTATTATCTTTTAATCCTCACTTGAGGACATATATATTGATTTTAGAGAGAGGAGAAGGGAAGGAGAAAGGGAGAGAAACATTGATGTGAAAGAGAAACATTGATCAGCTGTTCCTCATATGTGCCCTGAATGGAGACCAAACCTACAACCCAGGCATATGCCTTGACTGGGAATCGAACCCACAACCTTCTGGTTTGGTGGACGATACCCAACCAACTGAGCCACACCAGCCAGGACATCATTTTGAAAGGACAACAATAAGTCCATTTTATGTTAACCTAAATAACATTTAACTTAAAAATCACTATTGTCCAAAACAAAAATATTAAGAAATGTTATTATTTTACCTTTTTTTGCAAATGTCTTTATTATCTAGCAAATTAGAAGGCAACTGGATTCTTTTCTGCATTTAATCAGTGCAGTAGATGTTTTAGTTGAAATGTGTGGAGAAAATCTGGCCTTACACAGATATATGTATTTGGAAAAGGGGGGTCTATTTTAATAGTCTTTCTGGACAATTGCAGATACTCTGTTTTGATACTACACCAAAACTGCATAAGTGATGGTTTCTTAAAGGTTCGTTGCTTTTCTGTTTTAGTCTTCTATTTTCTTTAAAGGTTTGTTGCAATGTAGAATCTGAAACTACACCAGTGGACTTTGGGTGCAGTCACACTAAAATCCTTTGGTTTGAATTCTTCCTTTCAAAGAATTCTGAATAAGATATTTAGATCCCAACCCACTCCAAGAAGTAGTTTAATTCCTCCCCGTCACCCACCCTGAGGGGGGCTAGACCTGTTGACATGCTTCCCAAGACCAAAATCAGGGAAAGGGAGGAATGAGTGACTTTACAGTGGAGAAACCCGAGAACGTTCCCTGAACACCCAGGTGGCCAAGGTGTGGCTGCCCGTGCGTCACGTGGCGGCCAGCGCTGCTGCTGCTGCTTTCCGTGAATGTGACGGCCTCCTTTCCTTTGTTTCTAGGAAAATGTCTGCCACGTAGGTCTAAGTACCGTGGTCTGCCTGGTAGTTATTCTTTCAAGTAAAGTGCTGCTCAGTGAGAAAAGCGGCCAGAGACCACGGCACACGTCGTTTGCTCCCGATGCCGCGGAAGTGTCTCATGGCCCTCCCCGTGGTGTCACGTAGGATATTCACAGACAGGTGCTTGGGGGGTCAAGATTCAATGAAATTTAAGAGTTTACTGCCTCATGAAGGGCATTCTTAAGAGAAATGGACCCCCGCCCCCTTTTTTTACTAGGTGCGGAGGTGGAGGCTCCGGTGACGCCAGGGCGCCCGCCCGCTGTCCTGCGGGGTGCCCGGGCCCCTGTGCGCCCTGGGCTCAGACGCCGGCAGTTTGGCTTCACAGACCTTCTGTGAGGACCCTGTGCATCCTTAGGGGTCCCCGGAACCGCTCTCCCAAAGGAAAGTGGCAGTCGCTGAAAGGTCACACAGGAAGAGCACACTTTACTGAAGACCAGTTCCACTGGGAACAGAGGGTGACGTGGGGGCAGCGCAGCGTGTGGAGAAGGTGGTCCCCCCTGGCTTGACTGGTCTTGCCCTGGGTGCCCAGGGAGCTTTCCCAGCCGTGGTGTCTCCTTACCAGTCTACGTGCCGAAGTGCAGACTTCGGTAATCTGCTCTCTGTGTTTGCTGCTGCTGTTTTCTCCATGATCATCCCTAAGACTTTATTCAGGAAATTCAGAAACTTACCTCTTGACTTTTGTTTTCTTTTCTTTGAAGGTAAATCTCACCTGGCTATTGTGCAGCGAGTAAACAATGAGGGAGAGGGGGACCCATTTTATGAAGTTCTGGGAATTGTCACCTTAGAAGATGTGATTGAAGAAATCATCAAATCTGAGATTCTAGATGAAACAGATTTATACAGTGAGTAGCATCGCCTGAGGGTCATTTCCCCACATCGTTGCTTCTGTGGCCACGTTGGTTGTGAGTCACCTGACGTCCCTCCAGGTGTCATCCGCCCATCTCCAATCGTGCGCCCTGCGTGTGGGTTGCGCATAACCCATCGGTGCCGTCCTGTCCCTTCACCGGCGGTGGGGGGAGGGGGGCAGTGGGGCAGGTCCTGTGATGTCAGCTGGCAACGTGTGTGTGTTGAAAAACCAGCCTTTCCTAACCATTAATCTGGGCACCACTTGCCCTGACCAGAAAACTCCATTTTGCACAGTTAGGTAAATTATTTTCAGATAAACTTCTGTTTCTACTTAAGGTCACAGATCAAGTACTTAAAAAGTGGCAGGGATTTGTTAAATTGGTGATAACAACTGTTTACATTTTCTTGCTCCTGTGGATCACGGTGGAAGTGAGGTTTGCATGTGTAGTTTTGCCGGGGCAGTGGCGGCGAGGTGGGGTATAGGAGGCAGGACAGGGTGGGATACACAATAAAAATGTGTTTTTCTGCCCTGGCTGGTGTGGCTCAGTGGACTGAGCACCAGCCTGTGAACCAAAAGGTCAGTGGTTCGATCCCGGTTGGGGCGCGTGCCTGGATTGCGGGCCTGGTCCTCAGCTGGGATGTGTGGGAGGTGTGTTGATGTTTCTCTCACCCTCTCTCTCCCTTCCCCTGTCTCTGACAAGAAATAAGTAAAATCTCTAAAGGGGGTTTTTTCCCTTTTCGGCTTCTCTGCCTTCCTGGGGGTGGGGTGAGGAGTGGCGTGGATCCGCAGGGGGAGGGAATGGGGAACATCCACACCTGTTTGTCCAGGACAGGCCTAGATCCTGGGTTGAGTGTGGAACCTGAACCCTGTCCTACTTAAACCTACAACTGGGTCATTGGACTGTGGAACTTAAGTCTTCCTTAGCCACACTCTTAGCTAAATAAGATTCTTTCAAGATTCCAAAATGTCAAAGATGGCCAAGGCACGAGATGTTTGGGGTCTCAGAGATGGGATAGAGGAAGAGCACGTGGGCTCTGTTTGTCCTGTTGGCTTTGGAAACATGATTTGGAGGGGAGAAGTGGATTCTCCAAACGGCCTGTGGAACTCAGGACAAACCCCACCTTGCTCCAAGCAGAGTGATTTTGTTTGGTTCCATGGGAATGTCCCTTATTTTTTAAAGATTTTATTTATTTATTTTTAGAGAGAAGGGAAGGGAGAGAGAAAGGAATATCAGTGTGTGGTTGCCTCTTGAGTGCCCCCTTCTGGGGACCTGACCCACAACCCAGGCATATGCCCTGACTGGAAATCGAACTGGTGACCCTTTGGTTCACAGGCCGGCACTCAAATCCACTGAGCCACACCAGCCAGAGTGAATATCCCTTATTTTAAAATTGAGAGAGGCTTCTATGTACTGTTAAAAGAATAAATTTTATATTAGCCAATGACCTGCTTCTGAAAGGTATCTTATTTTTTCCTCACATCTGTGTAGTGTTCTTAAAAAACACCAGTTCCTGTGTGGTTTATCCTTTTGACACTTGGAGAATAGTTGGAGGTCTCACAGTACAGAATATTGTGTGTCTACATTCTTTTCATTGTTCCTCATAGTGACTCTTTGATACCAAGTGTGCCTGTGTATACTTAACGTGTTTTCCCAGGGGTGATATTCATCATAAGAAAGATAATTTAGACATTAATGAGGTCTTATGTTTGTACTTCAGTTAACTTCTTTCAAACCTTGGTTAGACTGATTTCATACAGAAACGTTGCCTAATGTAACTTACTGATATGCAATGCCGAGCTTGTGGTTTCATGTGTATTCATTAAAGAAAAGATGATATTTATTAATTTTTAGAGAGTGGAGAAGAGAGGGAAAAAGAGAGGGGGAGAAACGTTGATTGGTTGCCTCTCATGTGCCCCCAGACAGGACCTGGCCCACAACCTAGGCATGTGCCCTGACCTGGAATCAAACCAGTGATCTTTTTGGTTTGTGGGAGGGTGCCCATCCCACTGAGCCATATCGATAAGGGTGGTATCATGTATATTCTTGATTTAGATAAGTGTTCAGGGATGATGACTTTTGTCATTAGAAAATTATTTTAAAATTTTCTGTGGATTTATACTGTTCGGTTCTCAAAGGAAATTGAGATAGAAGAAATTATAAATTGTAACCATCTTCTTCCAGGGAAAGCCTAGTAAGCAATCTGCTTCACCATGGGCATGAAACGGTAGTGCAGACTTTTCATTCTTGGGAAAAAGTGTAAGCATCTGGGGCCTTGCCTTTAACCTAGTTTTTTCCTCGGTCATTTTTGGTCCAGAAAAATACTTGGAAAAAAAAAAGGTTTTTCACTAGACCTTCTAGATCAGGGGTTGGCAAACTACAGTCTGTGAGTGACTGCCAGCTGGTTTTGTATGGCCCCCAAGCTTAGAATTTTTAAATGGTTGAAAAAAAAATCAAAAGAAGAATTGTTTTGTGACATGTGAAAATGTCATGAAATTCAAATTTTGTATCTGCGATAAAGTTTTATTGGAACACAACCATTCTCACTCATTCACATATGGCTGCTTTCGCTGAACAGCAAGAGTTGCAAAGCTGCAGCAGAGACCACATGGTCTTCGGAGCCTGAAACATTTACCACCCAGTCCCTCCTAGGGGAAGTTGACTGACCTCGTTCCGGATCACTTTCTTCGTATTTGCTTGACCTTGAGGATCTCGTGGTCTGGGGTGGAAATGTAGCGAACAGATGTTACTACTAAAATGCTCTTCTATGAAAGTGTTTTTGTTTGTGTCTTCAGAGATTTTGCTTGTGTATTTGTTTTTTCTTTGAGCACAGGCTAGGAGCCTCTTGAAGGCAGGCACACTCCCCGGTGTGCACTGTAGCACAGCGGCTGCTCTTTACTGCAGTGTGGTGACCTTGAGCAGCAGGAGACTGTGCACTCCAGGCCACGTCCTCTTTGCTGTGAGGTGCTGTATGTAGGTTCTGTGAGGGGAGGGCTTTTGCCCAAGGCTGCCCCATGTGGACTTGTAAGGGCTCTGGAGAGCTTCATGAAGCATGTTTATAGTTGCTGCTGATCAGGTTGCCCGTTACTTAGGTGCTACGACCATGCAGCTCTGATTCGACGAGGATCCTCCCTCCTTCTTTCCATTTGGGGTTCGGGGGTAAAGTGTCCACAATCTGGCGAGTTTAGCCTTTCCAGTGTACTTTGTTATTTTCGTTCAGAAAGAGTCCTGACCTGATGGAATGCACTTCCTTCTTTTTTCTTATTCTTTCCTCAGCGGATAACAGAACGAAAAAGAAAGTGGCCCATCGTGAAAGAAAGCAAGATTTTTCTGCCTTTAAGCAGACGGACAGCGAGATGAAGGTTAAAATATCACCACAGCTTCTCTTGGCCATGCACCGTTTCCTAGCAACAGGCAAGTGCAGCTTATCAGCATTTGAAATCTCTACCAACCCTGGAGCGTGTTTCTCACCCACCACTGACTGGGTTGGGCTGGGGCGGAGACTGGGAGATGGGGTGAAAGTAATGCCACTTTTGTGTTTTGTTTTTTGTTTTGTTTTCTTTTCTTTTTAAATTCTCTCCTCTCCTATGTTCAGTGTCGGCATGAACTCTCTGAGACATTTTCCAGGGGTGGACCAGTAACTTAAAATTGGTCTGAAAGGTAAGGATGAATGTTAGTGCCACACTGCATGTGAACAGTAGGCCAGGCCATCCGCTTCCAGCTAAGTCCCGGGGAGCAGCTGGCGGAGTAGGCTGACAGTGCGAAGCAGACACCACCTCACTGTGTGTTGGACAGTTGAGGAAACTCTCTCTTCAGCTTGCCTTGGAAGATCAGGTGGATATCAGTGGTAACGCAGGTGCTGTGATTTGCAAAGAAGAAAAATAAATTTTCAAAACTAAATTTTTTATGGTTTATGAAATCATACATTCTAAGGACTCGGACGTGGATTTCTTGCTGGCCTCTTCAGATCAGATTGTTAACTTGGGCCTGTTCCAGGAGGCAAGCGTGCACATTATTAAAACCACCAACCCAACCGGCACTGGCTGCTCCAGAGAGGTCAGAGTTGAGTGGACTTAAGAGACCGACTAGCCCTTCTCACATCCCCAGTGGCTGTCTAGGTGAAGGGTGAGCTCTGGGGGCCAGGGAAGAGCGAGAAAATCCACAAGCACCCAGTGACCTGTCCAAGACGTCTGCGTCCGAGATGGGCAGCCAGAGCCTCTCAGCTGCGGGCAGCGCACTCAGCCTGGTTTGCAAAGAAGGCTGCCAGCAGCCACGTGAGAGGTGTTACAGTTCTTTAAGATCATGTTTTCAGACCGTGGGAATGCTCACAACCTAACAGTCACGACACAGGAAAATGCTCGGAACTGAATGTAAAGTGAGGAGGAACAGGCTGTAAAACTGTGTGTACGGAAGACTACGGTTGTGTTTTGCACGTGCACACTCATACGCAGGCGCACACGCCCAGGCAGACATTGGGAAGAAACGCTCACCAGCGGTTGCTCAGAATGGTTACACGTGGTTGGCTTACAGGGAATTTTTTATTGTCTTCTTTAACTTTTTCTGCATTCTCCAAAATTTCTGCAATGTACTATCTCACTTTGTTATTACAGAAAAAGCACAGAAGCTAGTATAGAATTTATAATTTTCATATATAATTTAAAATTTTTTTAAACTTATGAACTTATCTTTAACATACTTGTTCTTTCTCTGATTCTGAAAAATGTTCATCACTTAAGAACTGCGATGTGAAACTAAATGTTATCCTACTCTGCCTCTGAGACACCATACAGCCCAGTTTCTGGTTTTTATTTTGAATAAAACGGATGTCTTTGTAAATATAGATCAACATAAGTTTTTTTTAATCAAGCTAGTTGGAGTGCATGCCGGTGTGTGCACGTGCCTTGCTGTACTCCAAGTCTCTCTCCGTGGTCCCGTCCTGGACTGTCCTGGGCATTTGAGCGGGAGAAGGAGATGTGGGCCCTTAGTCTGTGGGCCCTGAGTCGTGCGCCCCCGAGTCGAGCGCCTGGCACTAACCCCACCGAGACGCTGCTGACCTCGCTTCTCCCTTTGGCTATGGTTGGACAGTCAAGGCTGTTGTGGCTGCTGAAGGGCTTCCTGGCGGTCAGGGAGCCCGCTTCTGGTTGGGTTCCGTTTGTGTCAGTCAGAAGATTAGGGTAATTTTGTGAGGAGGGAAACCAGTGACAGGTTGAAGAGGAAGAATTTTAAAGACCCAAATGTGAAAATTGAGCATTTTTCTGATTTCTCCCAGGTAATCTGCCCCCAGGGGCTCACCCAACGGAAGTCTCGCTCATTCATACTGTGTCACTCTGATTCCAAGTATTCTTATTATCTGAACATTTTAATCACTAATAGAACTTTTTCTGCCCATTTGAAGTGTAATGTCAAGTTGTGTTTGTATCTGTAGAAGTAGAAGCATTTAGCCCATCCCAGATGTCAGAGAAGATCCTCCTAAGGCTGCTAAAGCACCCCAATGTCATCCAGGAGCTGAAGTTTGACGAGAAGAACAAGAAAGCCCCAGAATACTACCTCTACCAGCGCAACAAGCCTGTAGATTACTTCGTTCTCATTTTGCAGGTCAGCAGAACTGTTCAGTAGTGCGATCTCACCGCGCACCTGTCCCTCACGCCCTGAGGGGCTGCGGGGTCAGGGCTCACGTTCTTGCCTTCCGGGGTAGCCATCTCAGTAGGAGAACTTTGTCTCCCTGGTTTTGTGTCTGTAAAGTAATTCCAGGGTCAAGCAGTGCCGTTAGTCACTTTAATTTCCAATACCGAAGGGCACTTAATGATGGCTGGGGCCCCGAGTCAAGTGAAGAGTGGTGAATTCAGTGGTACTTCTTGAAGACTTTGGGGGAGTTACCTGTATGTGTCTAAATCTTGGCAGGGCATTTGAGATTTAATTCTCTTGAGTCCCTTGGGTCCTCTTTTATTCCTCCCCTGGCGCCCCCACCCCCCCCATAGGATTTGGTTTTTCAGCTTCCTGGGTATAGCTTACTCTATCTCTTCCCTTAACACCACCAAAATAATCCATTTATTATTGTTTTTATTCCCGGGTACTAACCAGACTGTTTTACAGAGGAACGGATGTCATAAGCAGAGCCTCTCATGGCAACGATGACTTAACTCCTTCTCACCCCAACACAGCCCTAGGGTGTGGTGGGAAGGTCCACCCGGCCTCGGGGCCTCCGTGCTCAGGGCAACAGCAGGCCCTGTGATAACGCCACAGTTTGACCTAATAGAGCACCGTCCTTGGCATGGAGGCCGAGGTGGACATTGCGGTGGATGAAGTGCTAGTCTCACCCACTTCTTGTACCTCTTTATCGCAGACTGGCTTTACAGGGAATCTTGGTTTATTTCAACACAAGAACACGAGCCCCATAAGCATTCTTCTGTTTCTTGGTTACTTCCAAGATACTCATTGAGGGTATCGTTATAGGAGTGTGACTAGTGCAGTACTTGGTGTGCCCTCACCTTTGCGTGAGTCCAGCAGGGTCCCGATCATCTAAGTGAATTAAGAAGGTTCTTTTTGTTCGAAAGCAACTCTTGTCAGATACCTGGGTGTCAGGAGCCCTGGGGGGTGCTGTGTTGGGTTTGCGCTCACACCCTTGTTTGGACAGTGCTATGGCGTCTGAAAGCAGGAGTGAGGGACCCGAGACAAGTCCGTGGTTCACTGGTCACATGCCACTTCCGGACAGGCTGTCTGGAGCTCCTGTTGTTGGAGTTTGCTAGCTCAGTACCTGCTTCTTCCAACCTTAGTTTGATTCCACCCCGAATTGCGCTTTTTAAAAATCCTCATTCTTGGATGTGTTTATTGATTTTAGAGAGAAGGGGAAAGGGGTGGGGGGAAACATCAGTTGGTTGCCTCCCATGTGTGCCCCAGCTGGGGATCGAACCCACAACCCGTTGGTGTACAGGATGACCCTCCGACCAGCCGAGCCACTTCCCCAAGGCTGCAGTTTTCCTTTAGGGGCGATAGACTAGGTTGAACCTCTGAGGGGGCTGTGGAGAATTTGTTTACTGCAGTGAGGGAATAAAGTATTTATGTTTCTCATAAAAGCTGGATGTGAGTATTCCTTAAAGCTAGAGAAACTTTGAATTATGTTTAAAAAGGGTTATTTAGTCCCTGCTCGGGCAGCTCAGGTGGTTAGAGCATCGTCCTGATACATCAAGGTTGCAGGGTCTGTCCCCTGTCAGAGCACGTGCAAGGATCAGCCAATGAACGCAAAGTTAGTGGAACAACAAATTGACGTTTCTGTCTCCATCTGTCCCCCTCCCCCTCCCTCCCTCCACCCTCCACATCTCCCTTCCGCTGTCTCTAAAAAGAATCTAAAAATGGCTATTCAGGACAGTTTTGGAGGATTGAAATAGTGAGTTTCAGTAGTAATATTAGAAACTGTGAGGCTTTCAATTGTTGATTTTTATGTAGTTAGAGTTTATGAAGTTGTGATTCAATAATGCTGCGTTCATGTATAAGAAAGCTATTTTCTGGCTGATGGATCTAAAAAATAGATTTTATGGAAAAGGACCTCATAATCTCTGTCCATTCACAAGTAAATCTTTTAATAGAAAGATATTTTTGACAAGGCATTTGTGTATATGTACCTGTGCTAGGATAGCCATGTCACGTCTGTATTTATGCAGATGTGGCTCGCTTCTGACCGGCCATGTCACGGGGGCTTTATATGTAGTGTACGTGCTGGATTGGAAGGATTTGTGGAGGTGTTCAGACGATAGTTCAGGAGCAAAATGTCTAAATAAGCAAAAAAAAAGTATGCTAACTTTTCCATAGCATATGACTGGATTAGGACTTAGGTGAATGTGAAGAGTGATGGGGAACACAAGGAGTGGGTGTCTCTTTCACGATGATGTCACCGGCAGAACAGAACCCGTTTTTCCCGCGGTGTTACTTTTTCTCGCTGACTTCACACCTCGGATTTGTTGTTGCTGTTCGAGTGCCCCTCCGCGCTCCCTTACCCGAGACTTCTGACTCAGGGGACTTGTCCCTGGGAGTGAAGTCTGTTCTCCACGGGGGTGGCGGGGAGCATGTTAGAGCTCACACAGCCCTCGGCAGTGCTGAGCACTGTGTCACTTGCCGCGGGAGAGGAATGTCGGCCTTCGGTTCCAGAGCTCCTGCCGGCTTTTAAGCTCTGCGAGGCCTGTGTCCCAGTGAGTAGTGGATGCTCAATTTTGAGTCAAGAACAAATAACACCCATTTTAAAGAGAAATACTACTTGGATACCCCATGTTGACCCATTTTTTTTCTCTTTTTTTTTTATCCTTACCCGAGGACATGCTGATTGATTTTAGAGAGAGGGAAAGGGTGGGGTTGCGGATTTGAGACAGAGAGAAAAACATTGATGTGAGAGAGAAGCATTGGTCTGTTGCCTCTTTTATGTGCCTGACTAGGAACTGAACCCACAACCTAGGTATGTGCCCTGACTGGGAATTGAACCCGTGACCTTTCGGTTTACAGGGATGATGTTCCAACCAACTGAGTCACACTGTCTGAGCTATGGACCCAATTTTAAAAATTCTACTTAAATATAAAATTTGGCATAAACTCCTTTTGCTTAGAACTCTTACATACAACTACAAACCAAAATAAATCTGCAATTAACATTATATTCCAAATGCGAAGATGGCATTGGGCTGGTAGGGAGGCCCCAGAGGTCCGGCGCTGCGGCAGGGAGCCCCGGTGCAGGCCGGTCTGTGTCCAGCACGGCCGGGCATCTGTGTGTCCGGTGACGGCTGCCCCCTCCAGCCCTCCTCTGCTCGGCTGGAGCCGTTTCGAATGTTTGTACGGTACATGGTGCTGGTATTTGGCCTCCACTGGGTGTGACTGAATTATTACATGTTTAGTTTTCCTCTGTTCCCTTCTCTTCGGCTCAGTGCTCTCACACCTTACTGGGCGGAGGAATCACTCGGGGCTGTCGGTGAAGGCGAACAGCGACCCTGCACTGTCTGGGGCGGAGTCGGAGGGGCTGCCGTGCTGGCCAGCTCACAGCTGAGGGAGGGGTGAGGCTTCGCCAGCCTCGGGGATTCCGGGAGGAGCCTCTCAGCGGCGTGAACTGGGATGCCCAGGCCAGTGCTGGCCCTGACATCTGCTGGGTGGCACACTTGGTTAGAATGGTCAACCAGATGGTCCAAAACACGTGTAAATTAATTTTTGACCATCAGATTTTTAAAACATTTAAACATGTATGAAGTGAACTGGCAGAGTCCCAGGACCACACCTGCAAGCCCCAGGTTGAACAGGTTGCTAGGGGACGTGTGAGTGCCTGTCACCCGAGGCCCCGAACAGACAGACCTCTTCTGGCCGAGCCTCCCCTCTGGTGGGACAGATGGCCAGCGTTGACCCCTGTGCCCTGGCACCTGTGCCCC
This sequence comes from Phyllostomus discolor, assembly GCF_004126475.2. NCBI lineage: Eukaryota > Metazoa > Chordata > Mammalia > Chiroptera > Phyllostomidae > Phyllostomus > Phyllostomus discolor. The sequence goes on from NC_040907.2 coordinate 155,047,260, forward strand.
TGGCGTTCCATTCTCTCCTTGCAGGTGTCCTGGCGCACTAATGCTTCATGGTGGCCATTTAAAAACAGAACAGGAGACTTAAGAATGAGCAGGAGACCAAGGTGACGCTCAGCGGATGGTATCTGATGACGCCTTTGGTCTCCATGAGCCCATGGCATCTCTGCTGGTCACCCGAGGTGGTGTGTGCTGACCCGCATGGCACGGGCTTCCGCCCTGAGGCCAGGTGCACGCGAGACCAGAGTGCCCTGTGCGTGCTTAGAAACCCTGAGAAGAGTTACCCCCTAGTACCTTCCCCCAGAGAAAGGCAAGACGCTGTGATGGCAGCGTCGCTCAGGAAGCCAGCTTTGCCCGGGACACCGAGGCCTTCTTCCTCTTCTGCCAGCAGGCCAGCGGGCCAGCGTGACGCCCCAGCTCCCCTCGGGGTCCGTCTGTCCTGTCCTGTCCTGATTTTTTGGTGATTTGCTAGCGTGAGCTTGTGGATAGTTCAAAAGTAAATTTGACATGTAGTGCCTTCCTTATACGGAAAAAGTTATTATTTGAGAAGACACCTGATTGGTTTTGAGCAGTCAAGCCATTTCCTCCTGGGGTGGCCCCTGCGCTGTGTCCTGGTGGATCTGTCTGAAGGTGGTCACTGTGGGAGCCATCGATACATGTGTGCATGGAAGATGTGTTTGCTGGGTGTTTCTAAAGCCTGCCTGCCAGAAAAGCTTCACTCCTGGGGAGGAGGGCATAGGGCCGGACAGTGTGGGAACTGTAGAATCATGGAGCCTTAGAGGTGAAGAAAGAACCTCAGACACCCTTTAATGTGTTGCAGTGTTATAAGCGAAGTAAGTTAGTCTGGTGCAGCAGTTGCTAGATGCCGATACTTGGCAGACTTTTCACGAGAGATGTGAAGATGGCTGTGGCGAGTTTTCATACGGCTGTGTGCATGCAGTTTAAAAACCTGTCAGTTACCTTCAAATTGTATATTTGGGGTTAAAATGTATGATCTTTTATGCAGCGATGGTAACAGCAGATAGCTGTGTTTCTTAAAGTACGTTTTATGAACTAGAAACTTGGCAGCCCTCCCTCCCTCTGCAGTATGGAGGCTGGAGGTGCGTGTCCCTAGTTCTTGGAATGCAGAGACCCACCCGCTGCACCTGTCCCGTTGCTCGATGGCTCTAGACCAGCGGCTTCCCACTGGCCTGTGCAAGAATTTCTGAAACACGCAATATCTGATATTTTGTCAGGGGCACCGACCTCTTTTCCCTTCAATTGTCAAGTAACAAAATCCTAACAGCCGACACAACAGTTGCCGTCTGATGGGGATGAAGCAAAGTTATACCTATTTTTTTGTGTGTGTGAGATTGGTAAAAGTATATATATATTTTCTTGGTGTGCTGCAGATTTTAGTGATTAGGGTACGTGTGCCATGAGATGAAAAAGGTTGAAAATCGCTGTTCTGGAGCCCAGAAGGAAGGTGGCAGGTGCCGCCCTGCTTGAGCGCCTACACAGGAGAGACCAGTCCAGAGCTTGGGGTCTTTGCGTGGCACCCTCCCCTCGTTTAATGCTTGGGCTCTCTGCAGCCGGCAGGCTGACGAAGGTCCGGAGCTGGGCCTCCTGGTGGGATCCCGGAGAGGCACTGAAATCCTGCTGCCAGGCTGCCCCCAGCTGCACATGCTCAGCCGGGACGCCTGGGAGCAGCAGCCAGACATCAGTTTTGCTTTTTGGTGGTGGTGTCGTTTGCTTTTTAAATCCCCGGCGTTTCCAGCGCACGGCACGGGACTCTGTGCCTCTGTTTCCCTGGCAGAGGGCCAACCGCGGGAGTCCTGAGTGCCCCAGGGACGGCCGTCCCCACAGGGAGACCAGGCGGCGGTGCCACCGTGCAGGCTCTTCTGGGGGTCACGGCTGCCCTGCTGGTTCTGACACTTGATTGTTTGTTTTAAAAAAAGAAAGTGCGCTGATGCCCATTCACAGGGATGCGCGGCACAGGAGGCCCTGGGACACACGTGACCCAGGTCACCCGGAGCTCCGTGTGGGTGGAAGTGGTCCTGAGGCTCGGTTGCTTTTGGGCCTTCCTCCCGGCTTCCTGCTAGAAGAAGTTCGGGTTACCAGACGGTCCTGCAGCTCCTCCCCCAGGGACCTGCCCACTCTGAGGGCAGTCACTTGGCAGGTCCTGCATCCTGCACCTTCCCGCCAGCCTCTGGCTCCAGCCCCCTCAGCCACGGCCTCTGCTCCCTGCATGCCTCCTCCCCTCGCTGCCTTCGTGTGGACCCCACAGGCACCCCAGCCGACCCTCACCTGATGTTGCGTCTGTCTGTCCTTGCAGACCGGCTGCCTGTGCTTTCTCCGGCCTGTTCCGCGCTCCCCTGTACTCTGGCTTCTTCGGGGCACCTCTTTGAGGTGCCGGTGACCCCTCTCCAGGACTCTGACACCCCCAAACCCTCGCCCCATGTGTGGGGTTCCCCCTCTCGTAGTCTCTGTGGTAGCTCCCCTGTCTGGCGCTCCTCTCGTCTGTTTTGTCCTTGGGTCCCGTAGTGGTTTCTGTTTCTCCTCCTGCCCTTGGTCACGGGCTGCGTGCAGCCCGGTCCTGTCCTCTCCCCACTTAGTGCCTTCCCTTATCCACCCCCAGATCTCCACCTCCAGGCCGCACCCTTCCTCTCGACCTCACTCTTCATCGCAGCCTTTCCGGTGGGCTCTGCCCAAGGCCGTGTTTTTAAGGGGGTCTTTCCTCTCCTCCTGGCCCCAACGCGGTGCCGCCCCTTCCCAGCTTCGCCATCTCCACGCAAGGTGTCCCGTGTCCCCTTCACTCAGAGCAAACTTCCCTTGTGGTTATCAAGGCCCCTTCTCTCCCTTCCCCTCTGATGGTTTCTCCAAGTTGTGTTGATTCCTTATCCATACTGATCTTTTTCCAGTCCTGTGGTTACCACTACAGGGTAAGGGTAGACTTGATCTTCCTGAAACCATATTCCTCTGCTCAAGAACCTGACCTGTTAGCGTGTCATTCAAGCGGCTTCCTAGTCTAACCTGCTCTCCAAACTGCTTTCCAGACCTGCCTCTGCCCTTCCTCCACACCGCCCCCTTCTCTCGGCTCAATCAGACCCTACTCCTCCTTAGACATTGCCTTCCTGTATAAAATTGTCTTTATATAAGAAGAGGAAGTAACTTTTTTCTCTGAATTCTTTTTTTTTAATTTTTAAAAAAGATTTTATTTATTTTTTAGAGAGAGGAAGGGAGGGAGAAAGTGGGAAACATCAGTTTGTGGTGGCCTCTTGTGTGCCCCCTGCTGGGGACCTGGCCCATAACCCAGGCATGCGCCCTAACCGGGAATTGAACCAGCGACCCTTTGGTTCGCAGGCTGGCACTCAGCCACTGAACCACACCAGCCAGGGCCTTTACTCTGATTTCTTTATATCCTTACTGTCTTTTTCCTCATGTGGAATTTTACTGCTTTGTATCATTGATTTTCATGGGGTCTCGCCTCCCTCCTGGAGTGTAAGCTCTTACAGGCAGGGAGTGTCTTCCCTCAGCATCCGCTCGAGGACCCTGCACGGCTGGGTGTTCAGCACCTATGTGCAGGTTGATTTTACCTATGGGTGAAGTTTTCACTTCTTTTCTCGTAGCAAAAGAATTTGGGGATTGGTAAAACTAATATACCCATTGAGTGAAGGAAAACCTAAAAGAGACAATGTTTTCTGAAGTGATTTGAGGGAAGTCTGCCACAATTTGGACTTCAGTGTAGAATAATTGGGAGTGGTCACAATAATAGTGTTTGCCTTGGTGGCACAGCGTGGCATCTTGGTTCGGAGCCTGTCCTGCGGTGGCTTAGTCCTTCTGAGCCCACCCCTGCGGGCGGGCTTCGCGGTGTCTGCTTCAGAGAGCCGTGAGCGCTAGATGGGCCAGTCAAAGCACTGTGACTCATTCTCACAGTTCCTTGACTTCAGTAAAAGTAGCTTAAATTTTTTTAAAGAATTTATTTATTTTTAGAGAGAGGGGAAGGGAAGGATGAAGGGAGAGAAACACTGATGTGAGCAATCAGTCTGTTGCCTCTTGAACACACCCCAACAACTGGGGACCAAACCTGCATCTCAGGCATGTACCCTGCCTGGGAATCGAACCGGTGACCTTTCTCTGTGCAGGATAGTGCCCAGCCACCTGAGCCATGCCAGCCACAGCTGGTAGCTTAATTTTTGTTTGCCGATCATGAAGGATGCACCGTGAAGGTGTCACTGAGAGGCAATGAGAGCTGTTCTGACCCTTGGCTTGGAAGTCTAGAAGTGCAGTTCACGTTCTAGGGCATTGCAGTAGTCCAGAAAAACACACTGAACATCTCCCGTGGAGGGACTGTGGTGGACCCTGGAGCTGTAGGGATGAGTAAGGAAGGCCTGGTCAGTGTGTCCCGGGGAACTGATAAGAGTGAAGGAAAGGTTGTGGACAAGTTGTTATTGGAAAGGGGAGGAAAGGGAAAACCTTAGGAGAGGTTCTGTCCCAGTGGAAGGAGACTTTCTTAAGGCACTTTTCCAAGACAGTGAGGGGAAAGTAGCATGGGCGTTGCAGTGCCTCCGGGGAGTCCGGGTGGCCAGGGGTCGGCCTGAAGGTTGTCTGCTGTGTGGGTTAGGGGGCCGGCTGGTGAGGCAAGAGCTCCGCCCTGGGAGCCAGTTTCGTCCTGTCTGTCTGTGGCCACAAACCACGTTGACCCCTGACCCTGACTGCTCCAGGCAGCCTCCTACAGGACAGCCTGGGTGACCGTCATTGAGCGTCTTCTCAGTTTGTCCCACTGATGGAGCACGACATCGTCTCTGTATCACTGGGACGGCCCCTGAAGAAGCCTCACACTAAGGAAGCGGGGTGGTGGGGGGGTGGCAAGTGGCCCAGAGAAATTCAGCACCACACTGTTACTGTCGTCTCCACATCCCCAGCCAAATCTAGTTTGTTCTTCTTGTTTTAAAATATCTGCAGTGGTAGCTGTTTTTTTTTTTTTTAAATTGTATTTATTTATTTTTAGAGAGAGGGGAAGGGAGGGAAAAGAGAAACATCAATGTGCAAGAAATACATCAATTGCCTCTTTGCACACCCCCAGTGGGGGACCTGGCCCGCAACCCAGGCACCTGTCCTGACTGGAAATCAACCCAGTGACCCTTCAGTTCACTGGCCGGCCCTCAAGCCACTGAGCCACACCAGCCAGGGCTGAATCTAGTTTTCCTGTTTACCGCGAATGCACCCTCTCCTCTGACTGGGAAAGGTGGTCAGAGGCCTGCCTCCCTTGGGCTTGCTGGGAAAGGAATTCGGAGAAAACCTGGGCAGAACAGAATCTTGCCTAGGGCTTGCAAACTGGTGCCTGTGTTTGGACTGAAAGTGCCCCACTTTTTTTCTCACAGGGGAAAGTGGAAGTAGAAGCTGGGAAAGAAGGTATGAAGTTTGAAGCCAGCGCTTTTTCATACTACGGTGTGATGGCCCTCACAGCCTCGCCAGGTGAGTTTTCTTCAGCCTGGGAGGGCCTGGCCTCTGTTAGGAAATAGTGCCTTTCTATAGTCGCCATTCTTTCCCTGCCAGCTAACCCTGTATTATTTACTTCCTGAACTTACCCAAGTCGCTCATCATACAAAAAACCCACACAAAGCACAAGTGTATGTACTCCTGTGACTTTTCACAGACCCGTGGAAACACAGCCCCAGATCAGACACAGAATCTCATGACCCCGTGGGGCCCTCTGCCACCACCACACTGCCTGCTAGCCACTGTCTCCCAGAATTAACCACTGTCTTGACTTCTGAGCTTAGACTAGTGTTGCCTGTTCTTGAACTTCATGTAAATGGAATTATACAGGATGTATTTTATTGGGCCTGGCCACTTTCACCCAGTCACATTCCTCTGTATTGCCAGGGAGCTTACACTCCACTTCTCATTGCTGTGCAGTGTCCCGCTGTGCGAGTGTGCACGGATGCATTTACTCTGGTCATTGCTGGTGGGTGTGGGGGTAGTTTCCTTTTTGGGGCTAATGTGGAGCGTGTGGCTGTGGACACTCTTGTCCCTTGGTGGACGTGCATGCAGTCCTGTCTGGTCTGTGTTCAGGAGTGGGAGTACAGGGTCAATGGGGTATGAGGGCATCTTCAGCTTCAGCAGCTTCAGCCCAGCTCTTTTCTCTCGGGCTGTAGCAGTTCACAGTCGGCTGTACTGAGGGCGCCCCCTGCGGCTCCACACCCACCATGTGCTGTTGTTGAGTCATTTAAATGTTAACTATCCTGGAGGTCTTTAAATTTGCATTTTCCTGAGGATGAATGGGGTAGTTAACATGTATTTATTGCTTTTATCCAGCTCTTCTTATCTAGAGAGCTGGCCAGTGGAGTCAGCCAGCTGGGGGTGGCTGTGCCTTGAGTGTTAACTCAGTGCTCTGAATGGCCGCAGGCGGTGGCTGTCCTGGAAGGAACGTGGACACAGACACCCACCTGGCTCCCCTCTGGGATGGGACCTGAATGGGCCCCTCCTGACATTGCTTGCTGGGCCGTGTTTGTGCGCTAGCTTGGTACTTTCTGCAGGCTAGACAAGGGCGGGCTGGTAAACAGAGGTGCTGTAGTGCCACCTTGTGGCCAAAATGTCAAATGACATGCTGTGCTAGGAAACGTCCTAAAGAAGTCACTTCTGAAAATCAGTGTCAAAAGGGGAGGGTACTTCCAGACAAGGCTGCTTTCGTGATGTCGGTCCTCACCCACCATGCCACATGATGTCTCAGGCACCAAGCTGTTACAGTTAGAAAGCCAGGGAAACGTCAGGAAGTCTCTTGTACTTCCAAACCTCCCCTGCCCCAGGTGCATCTTCCCATTATCCCTGGGGCAGGTTTCCGAGTCACATGGGCCAGTGTCCCCACTGTCAACTGCTGACTAACACCCATTGTGAACAGAACCCTGTCCAGCCCCACTTAACTAGTTGGTGTCTGCTGTGAACTTGAAGGTGACCTTCCGTTTTCACTGCTTGTGAGGAGACACAGAGATTCTCAGGCGAAGACCTGAGTCACGGCCTCAGTTCCAGCATATACACTTGCCTGCCTTTGAGAAAGGCTCTTGGCTTCCTCATTATTAAGAGGATGTAATAAGATTAACCTGTGCGATTGTTAAAAGAATAGAATGTGCACAAGTGTGACCTTTACAGCTCAAGAGGAAATGTTGGTGTAACAGGTGGAGAGATTGTGACTGTTTTGGGGAACCAACCTCACATTACCCCAGGAGAGCAGAATCAGATCTATAAAATGGTTTTGAAAAGGAAGCTGGGAGAGTGAATTGTAAGCTCGTGCTGATTACTGGTTCTGAAGCCCATGCCGGCCCGTTCACACTGAACTGCGGATGCAGGTGGGGGTGAGTCCTGTTCAGAGAGGACTGGGCAGCAAGCCTTCCGTGCAGAAATCCAGGGTGTGGGCGGAGGGAGCCTGTCCGCCCAGTTTGGAAATGACAGAAAGGAAAGAAATTTCGTTAACAGCATCTTACTGTGAAGCCCAGTATTTTACTTGACTTCACAATACAGATTTGGGATGTTGTATGTTCAATGAGAGACGCCAATAGTATCGTAATCTCAAGATAATATTTCTATGAATTTTGATTGCCTAGAAAAATCCTACAGTAATTTGTAATCAAGATTTGCCCAGTTATGTATCAGTTATACCTCAATTAAAAAACAACTCGGCCCTGGTCAGGCAGCTCAGTTGGTTGTGGCATCGCCCCCATGCGCCAAGGTTGCAGGTTCCATTTCCACTCAGGGCACATACAAGAATCAACTAATTAATGCATGAGTAAGTGGAAGAACAACTCTCTCTGATAATAATAGTAATAATAATAAATAAACCTGCCCAGAAAATAGGACTCTGCCCAGTAGGGTGACTTTGGCTGGATTTTTCAGTCGGCTGGACTACAGCTCCCGTCTGACGTCTGAGGAAGCAGCGAGAAGGATGCCTTTGTTCTGGCTCTTCCCAGGAAATCTGTGTATGATGTTCTTTATTTACTTGCCCATAACACTTTGAAATTTCAAAGTATTCCTAAGCAATTCAAAGCATCAGGTCAAAGTTGCAGCCAGACTAATTAAGGATGTAAATGAATCGAATGACTAATTGCTTGCCGCAGATAGGGATGCTGTAGGCGGGGCTGTGAGTGAGTGTGGACGCTGGCACAGCAGATTGGGTCCTGCTCTCAGCCCGCTGGGTGATTGAGCTTCCCTTTTGCGCGGCTGGTTGTGATTTATGTCCTTAAGACGAGCATGTTTCTGGCTATAAACCAATTGGGCATGAACGGCTTAAGAGATTTCTAGGTTAGTAAAGAAGCATGTGAGTGGGACTCCAGCTTCCCCCTATCCCTCCTCCTGGAAAGCAGCTGCTCTGTCGTTGCTGTTTGTCTTTATCATAACATCATGTGGGCCTTGTGTTTCTGGAACTGATGGCTCACATTGGTGGTGCTGGTGTCTGCTCCTGCCCCTGATTGCAGAGCTCCTCGCCTTTCAATACGGTCTCACCCTGTTTTTCTCCGTTTTTCAGTTCCTTTGTCCCTGTCTCGTACCTTTGTTGTCAGCAGAACAGAGTTGTTAGCAGCAGGTTCTTCAGGTAATTCTGCATGTTTCCTTTTCATAATTCTTCTGATTGCCTCCCTGGACCCCCTCAAAAGCCTCCTTCAGTTTTCCTGTAAGCTCTGAAACTCCACATTTCTGTGGTTTGGTAGTGAGCTAGCCAGGAAAGTGTAAGCCCATGGCAGGTGCAGAAGGGGCTGGGGATGTGGGCGGGAAATCTTGGAGCACAAACAGCAATGAACCACGGGAAGGGAGAGTGATGCTGACCTTGGGTTTTCAGGGCAGCAAAAGGTGGCTGCTCTTGGTTCTTTCTCTGACCTCAGCAAAGTCACAGTGTGCGGAGACTGAGGCCCCGAGGACCTCAAAACCCAAGGATGCTTCTATAGAGCATGCACAGCTGAAAGCTGGAAGGACTGGGAAATTTTGGGGGGAACCCACAGCGTTGCTGTCTCTTCAGTCCTCCCAGCATCCATGTGAACGGGGTACACGCATTTCTACCTCCGTCAGGCAGGTGGCCCCGGTCTCTCCCTCTTTCTTCTGAAATCAGCACCATGCACATTCCTAACCAGCTGCTGGTCACTGCCCTGCAGGCGAGTCGGTTGTGCCTGGCTGATATGTCCAGCTCCTAAAAATAAAGGCAAAGATTTAATCTTTCTTTAATTAAAGTTGCTGGCTTTCCTATTTGATAGTACAACTTTTCTGTATTTATTTTGTTCCATGCAGCTTAAATTTTAAAAATGTGAGTGATGAAATTTGTTTCATAAGCCAGTTTCAGCAAAATTCTAAAATGCTGCTACTTGGTACAGGAAGCAGTACTTGTCTTAGAAAAACTAGTGTTCTCTCAAATCTTTGCTCTGAAAAGTTTGGGGTGTTTGGGGTAAGATATCATTCCTAAAGCTATTTGAATCAAACCAGTTGGCAGACTACATACACAAACATACATGTGCACATATGTATGTATACACATAAGTATACATGCATATATTTATGCATGTGTTTTTATTTTCTCCCCATTTTATTTGCTGGCATCTGCCACCTCTTTAAAAATGTCACAGAAGCTGAAGTTGAGTGACTTTCGGCTGAAGCTCATGGAAATGTCATTTGTTTTTTATGTTTCCCATAAAACCTAAGAGCTTTATTAGTTCTACCCACTCCGTCTGATGCGGTAACAGAAAAGTATGTTTTGCAGGTCCAGGCCTCTGGGGATGCTGGCGTTACCCGAATATTGTACCTAACAAATGGGGGTTGAATTAAACTGGTGATTTTCAGCTTTTCTAAAAGGCGCCTTGTAGTTTCCAGGGAAGAGGCTGGGAATGTTTCTTGATTGTATCCTTTTAGCGCACTCGCAAAAAGACAGGATTACCGGGTAGGATGAATTAAAAAACACCAAGACAAAAAGCAGAAGGAACACAATTCTGAGAAGGTGTAAAGAGGAATTAAAAGTGGAAGGTGTTTTGATAATTGTCTAAAATTTTGGCACATAAATTTGGCAACAAAACACGTCCTGAACTGGAGGGAGGCCATTTACCGTCCTGACTCTCCTTCGAGTGAACACGCACACATCTCGTCGGGTGTTGGTGAGAGGCTGACCACGCTGGGCGCCTGTCCAGCTGCAGAGGGGCCCCTAGAAACGGGGTCGGCTTCTCCAGACATCTGCAAGGCTGGGCACTGGGTTCCTGGCAAAGGAGATAGCCCATCTCACACAAGCGGAGGCGGTGGGTTGAGAGGGAGCGGACTGTGAGTCTGGGTGCGTTGGAAGACCAGAGACAGTGCCTGGGACCCTCTCGGGAGAGAACACCAGGAGGCCCACTCATGGCCTCAGGCCTCAGACACCTGTCTGCCTGGGAACGCACGGGGTCTGACCAGTAAGCAGAGTGCCCTCTGAATGTTTCATTGTCGTAACCTTTACACTGGAACACAGCAGTGAACACCATTTCGAAGGTGTCTGCAGAAATGGTGATGTGCTTTGGGGCTAAGGCTCGGTGATACAGGCGCATCTCTTGTTTACAAGAACTGTTGGGTTGTCAGCCGGGGTGAGGTCACACCAGGTGTGGAAAAGGCTTGCTTGCGAGGCCAGGCGTGTAGGGGAGAGGTCTGGCAGGAAACGCATGGGGGAGGAATTGTTAACCGTGCTTGTTTATTAGTACTTAACTGCAGTCGAACGCTATGCTGAGCACTGTGCACGTTATCTCACTGGGAACCCTTGTCAGACCACAGGATGTGGGTGCTGCCAGTGTCTGTCTGCCTTTTACAGGAAAGGAGTCTGGGGCTTGGCAGAGTCGGGACACCTGGTCGAAGTTCGTTCTGCCAAACGGGAAAATGGGATAGGCTGTCGATGTGCCCTGTTCTCTTAGAGGAGAGGGGGAAGCAACAAGAGGAACTGCTGCTTTGGGTTTAACTTTGACCTAACAGTAGGAGATTGGTTCATGATATGAAACTCAGGAAAGCTGTGACATGGGAATTTTGGCAGGAAGTGAAGGCTTCATTTGACATTCCTTCAGTGTTTCCCATGTTTTGTTCTGGGTGCTACGTGTTACAAGGGACATTTACAGATGAAATCTTGGACGGCGGTCAGGACAGGGTGAAGGGTGGTGGTGAAGCACTTGAGGTGAAGGACCGTTGAAATGTTTCACTTGGAGAAGAAGAGGCTTAAGGAGAACATACTATCTTCGAACTTTTAAGGGCCATTTTGAATAAAAGTTAGCTCCCAGAGTGGAGGTCATTTGAAGTTGGGGAGGCAGTTTTTGATGGGCATGGTATAGAATTTTCCAGCAGTTGAAGGGTGGGACCAGCCGAGGGTCAGCTCCTCTGCAGGAGCGTCTGTTGGGGACACGTTGCACGGAGAATTGGTCCATTCCTGTGACGCGATTCAGGACCTGCCCGGTGTGGGCATCTGGGTAATAGTGTGGAGATTTGATTGGAAAGCCACAGATGGCAAAGGCCTTGGGCAGGGGAGGGGTTCTTATATTGAAGTAGGTTTATATTAGACGCTGTGGTGAACTGGCCTGCAGGAGCAGCATCACGCGGACTTATCTGAATTTCTGTGCAAGGGGTTGGTGTCACCTAGGGTCGAGACATCCCCGAGCTGCCGAGGGCGGGTGTATTGGAGTCGGAGACGGAGACCATAAGCTTGGCTGGGAGGTCGGGTATGAGCAGGTAGAACTGTTCTGATCCTTTTAAAACATGTACTGATTGATGGACACCCTCAAGAGTCTTTTGCTTTGGCTTCTGACAAAGGAATGAAATGCCACCTTCCCACAGTGCACGTCTTGCGGCTAGGACTTACGCGCCTGGGCCGCGCCTCCCCCTGGTCTTTGGTTTCACAGCGTTTGGCGACGCTCCTGACTTGGGTGTGAGGCCGCAGGGCCTGGGTCTGCGCCTGCGCATCCGGGGCTGAGCGCGGACCCGGGAGGAGGCGGGGCCCTGGGGCAGCCAGGGCTGCGCTGCGGGGCTCGTGTGCCTAGCTGGGGCTGCGGGGTCTGGCAGAAGTTGATAGAACTTGATTAATTACTACTTCCTTATTATTTGGAAAATAAAAAGCTGCCTTTTGGGGGTATATCTACCTTCCTTAGAAGGTGGTTGGATTTTTTCATTATTTCCCCCTCCGTCTCCAGGTGAAAACAAGTCGCCGCCGCGCCCATGCGGCTTGAATCACTCAGACTCCCTGAGCCGAAGTGACCGGATTGACGCCATCACGCCGACACTGGGGAGCAGCAACAACCAGCTCAACTCCTCGTTCCTTCAAGTCTACATCCCGGACTACTCCGTGCGCGCCCTTTCTGATCTCCAGTTTGTCAAGGTAAGAGCGGAGCGAGCTGCTGCAGGGCCCGGCGGCTCCGGCTCCGGTCGAACCCGCGGCCAGCCGGCTGGCTCCCCGGCCCCTCCACTGGGCTTCCCCTCGGCATTTTGTGGGGGCCCTGCCTCTAGCCACTGCGCCCAAGACGCAGGTGGGGAACCGCATGTATCTCCTTGGCTCTATCAGATGAGCTGCCAGCCAAGTCAGAGGTGGCTCTTTCAGGGAATGAGAGCCGGAGATCAGAAGAAAAGGAGTCGGCCTTTTTCAAGGAGTCTTCGGGAGCGCGGGCCTCCAGCGGCTGGCGTGGGCCCTGAAAGGCGGAAGGCAGGCCGGCCAGGGTGGGATGGGAAGAGCCCTCCGCTTGCCTTCTGCCCTGGAGACAAGGTTCTTTTCTTAGTCTGAAATAAAGACGTCTTTTGGAGAACGAGCCAGCTTTAGCTGATGGAAGCCTAGTTCCACTTTCTAGTCTCTGAAATTTGAGACAAAAATCGGAAATGGCTTCTATCAGTAAAAACTGACTTGTTCACCAGAGTGGACTTGCACTTTAAAAGGTGGCGCAGTTCCTTCTCTCCTGGAGAAACGACTTGGGGCCGTTCGGGGTTTTAAGGTGTGACGATGAGCTACCCGGACAGGGGAACCCCAGACTAAGCCTTCTCTCGGTTTGTGTTCTGTGCCATCTTCCGGCCCCAGATCTCAAGACAGCAATACCAAAATGCCTTGATGGCATCCCGGATGGACAAAACCCCTCAGTCGTCAGACAGTGAAAACACTAAAATCGAATTGACTCTTACGGAGCTGCACGACGGGTTGCCAGACGAGACGGCCAACCTGCTCAACGAACAGAACTGCGTGACGCACGCCAAGGCCAACCACAGCCTCCACAGCGAGGGCGCCATCTAGCGCCCGCCCCGCCGCCTCCGTCGGACAGCGAACCCCATTAGCGTGAGCTTGCGTGCCATGCAGCGTCCTGCGCCTCCTGAGACCAAAGACTTTGTCCCCTTCCCGGAAGCAGCAGAGGAGGTCGTGAGGGCAGGAGGGGGCCCCGGAGCTGGAAATCGGCAGCGAGGGTGTGGCCTTCGCCATTTTGGAGATGAACTTCTTCCGCCCAGATAGAATCATGTTTATTTTTTCAGCTGTACCTTTTTATTATTCACTCTCCTCCTTCCTTGATTTGCATGACGTTGGAAATTGTTGGGGTTTATTTTTTTCAAGAGATCATGTTTTTAAAAGTGTCTTTGCAGAGTTTTAAGTTGTCCTGCCTGAACTCTGCAGTGACCCCATGATGTGACCCGCTAGGATGGACTTGCCCCTCCAGTTGCCTTCCGTGGGCCCTCCCAGCGAGGGGCCCCTTCCTCTGTGGCCCAGTGGCTGTTGCTGTCGAACTTGAAGGATGAATGAAGAGGACTTCGCTGAAGCCGACCGGCCCAGTCTGTGACATTGCGGGTGGCGCCTCTACAGGGACCTGCCATCGCCACTCTGAGCTCAGTGTTGTTTTAAGTCAATGTTTAACTGTGTCCCTTACCCTCAGAAAGGTTTAAATTTGCTTGGAATGTGATTGTGCTCCCACTCTTAAGGAAGTTTTATCACCAAAATGAATGTTAATGAATTTTAAACCCATGGTTTATCATTGGCAAGAGGCAAGGTGGCTCCCCCCCCAACCCCCCACTCCTACGGCCGGGAATCTCCGGCGCAGCCAAGCCCTGCCCCCTGCGCCAGCAGCTCACAGAGCGACGCCCACCTCCCCGCCCGCTCTTGTTAACCCGAGATGCTGCTACACAGATGCCAAATGGAAATCTTCCCTGGGGCTTTGGAGTAAACACGCGGTGTGGAGTTCAGGCTCTTCCCCTTCCCACCGGGCTGTGCGTCATTGTCAGAAAAGGAGCTGGGCCTACTAGCTGTGCTCTGTGCTCCACGCTGAGGAGACTTCCCTGAACCCGTGTTTGAAGGAGGGGACTTTGGGAGCTGCCAGCCCCTGCCCCTCTTTCTACGGAGTCAGCTGTCCCTCCTCCTGTGTCCCTGGGCCTGTGAGGCCCCGTGGTGGCTGTGTCCTCTGCCTGAGGACCTCTGTGCCTCCCGCCTCTGATGCGCCCACGCCACCCCGAGAGGCCGCCTGTACAGCTAGGTCAGCGCGGCCCCAGACAGGGATTCAGAAACCAAATGTGCGTTGTGGCCGTTTCTTGTGTGTCTCTGCCTTATTTCAATACCTGATGCATCACGTGTAGAGAAATTCATGTCTGAATTCTCACCTATCTCACCTGTGTTGTAAGTGTTAGCCCAAGGGACACGTGCGTGTCGTGGGCAACATCCGTACACTGAAGTGAATTCATGCCAACCACAGCGTCTGTGCAGCGATGTCCGCGCTGTGGCCCGTCCCTAGCCGAGAGGAGAGCGTTGTCTCCGTGGGGTCCTACTGAACCGAGGGCAGCCCTGGGGCTAAGCAGCAGTTTTCTCCTCCCTTCTCTAGGTAGGACTGTGCGCCCCGGGCTGGCTCTGAGGGGCGGGAGCTGTGCTTGGGGAGTAACCGGTGACCTGCCGGCTGGCCCTCTGGCTGGCAGTTTGGTGGCTCCAGTGTCGAATGCTCACTTGGCAAGGATTTCCTCTGGGTTGTCAGTCCTGCAGTGTCTGGCCTCCCCTCATGGGAGAGGGTCACAGGGGTGCCCCTAAGGGGCTGAATGTCCTGCTGTTGGCACCCAAGCTGCCCCCATGGAATGGAGCCCCCAGCATGCGGCTTGGCATTAGTGGAACCCTGCACCGTGGTGGGGGGTATTTTACACACAGATCTTTCTGAATTTAAATCTGTTTCTTAACCAACATTTGGCTTAGTGCACCCCAGTATGGCAGGAACTGGGTCTGTCTGAGGTGTGTGCAGAAACGAGTATTCCCTGAAGTGGAGTCTGGGCCTTGCAGGGGGAGGGCACCTCTCCCCCGACAGCGGTGGCGCTGTCTTGACCCGGTCAGCACTTGCCTTCTCTTTGGTCTGGCGGAGCACAGCCAGTCAGGCCCAGACTCCTCTGGCCTTCAGGACCTTGGCGCGTCAGCCTCTCCCGGTCTATCTGCTGCTCCACAAAGCCCGTCTCAGGGTGCCTTGTCCCGGGGAGCCTCTGGAATCAGTTAATGTGCCAGGTCTCTTTCAGAGCACCACTGCTCCTCCCTGGAACCCTAAAGCCCAGTGGGAGTCCAGGCCGAGGAGAAAAGATTGATTCCAGCCTCCGCCTCCCTGACTTCAGGGAGGAACGTCTAACTACTCAGTACCCGGTGCGGTGGCTTTCTCTCCTCCCTGTGAATGAGCTGGCAGGGGTGGCTTTGCAGAGGGGATCCCAGAGGATGAACATCTAGCCTCGCATATTTGTATTTTCTACAAACCACTCTTTACCTTTGATCATCCACACTTTTATAACAACAGGGAATACCAAGTAATCCCTGTCCGGCCCCAGAGGAACGAGGGCTACCCTTGGGCTGTAGTTACGTCTGCTTTGGGGCACGCTCGAGGCTCATAAATCTGAGCAACTGGATTTCTTGTCCGGGCCCCAACCTTCCCTCTGGAAACCAACTTCAGGCTGTTGAAGGAGAAACACTGGCTCATGGCTTCTCTGGGCAACAGAGAAGGGTTTTGGCTCAGAAGGTCTATGCAATTCCTGTCTACGAATGGGAGTCGGAGAAAGACCATCACATAGTCCGGGTCTCAGTGCGTGGCGGCCAGTCCTCAGCATCGCTGTCGACAGTACTCTACTGGGGCCACTGGCTTTAGAAGCGGCCAGGGGAGGGGCTGCGTGGCAGATGCAGGTCCTGGGGTCCTGAACTCTGCTGGACCCCTGTTGTCAGATCCAGGGCCTCTCTCCCCATGGCCTCTGTGGCGCTGCTGTGGAACCTCTCCCGTTCCCGAGCAGCCGCTCTGGTGTCCCAAAGGTCCCACCTGGAACTGGGCTCCTAGTGTCCAAGTGTTCCCAGGACTGTCTGCTTCTCTTTCTAAGTGGCAGTGGCTTTTCCCTACTGCCTTAGAGGTTGTCTCCCTGTGTTTCTGTTTTATATTCGTCAGGCAAGTCCAAAACCATGTATTTAAACTCTTAGGAAAACAAATCCTTAAGATTTGTTTCTGGATATTGGGTGCTAATATACTAGCTTAAGCCTTGGCCTTGATTCTTACGGAGTTGGACTTTGAAGCGGTGCCCTGTCTGACTCTGTGCTCCCCTCCCTCCCCGCCTCACCTCCCGCAGGCAGTGCAGTACCCATGCTGGTGCAGTTGGCTTCCTTCCCCTCGTGGGAGGGTGCAGGGCGTCGGGTATCTTGCCATTTTCTACTGTTATTTCAAGGAGCTTGTGCACAACTGCTGAATGCAGGACTCCACACTATTACTATGAAACATTGACTGTGAATGCATTTTCCTGTGCTGCCCCCAGGACCGTACAACTAAAGGATCAGCTTCTTCAAGTCTAGGGGAATAGTGGTAGATACAAGTAGAACTGCATTTTCCCCCAGAAAATGAAGCAACAGGTACTTGGACTAAGCCGGGACCTGCCCTTAAGTTAGTTCCCTCAGGCCGAGCAGCAGACCTAAGTAGGCTGGGACTGAGGAGCCTGCGTCCTGGTTGGTCAGAAACGAAACCCAGCCTTGTCATCTTCCGGAAACCAGCGGCCAGGGACCTGTGGCCCTCGTCGCCTTTCCTGGGCCAGGAGACCGAGGTTCCTCCACTGCTCCCCAGGGTGACCCCGGGCAGAGGACACCTGGGCTGGCTCAGGAAAGTGCTCACCTTGCTCCCTGGGATCTCAGGAAGCCGCCGAGGTGGGGGAGGGGTGGTTAGCTGCGTGCACACCATGTGACCCAAGCTCACTGGTGGCGTGGGCAGAGGGAACACTCCTCGGCTTCGATTCCAGAGCCATGCTTCTCTGCAGGCGCTGAGAACGCCAAGGCTGAGCTGGCAGTGCAGGGCGCGGAGACTCCCTCCTGTGCTTTCCTGTGGAGGACACGGGCTCTTAAGAGCCTTGGGCCAGGTTTCATTCCACTCTGTGTTCCAGGCTAGTGGTGCTTCAGTCCAGCAAGGGCATCTGGGTGAGTTGCAGGCTGGCCCAGAATTAGGAGCGGCTTAGAGAGTTCAATATGAAGGTGACTTGGGGATTCCGAAACTTTTCCAATGCAAATTTATCAGTGAGCAACCTACTCAGTGAATTCCTATACCTCAGGGCCATTTGCAAATCTTGATCTCTCCATACTTCTTTTGTATTCAAGAGGGCTGACAGGAGAGAGGACAGTTCAGACAAGTCCAAGCTGAGGTTCATTTGTCTCCCTTTGAGGGTGAGGGGTGCACCCAGCATCCCTTGCTGGCGTTAACATCCCTCGAACCTTCATCCTCAAGGACTCACAGGCTTTCCTTCTGTAGTGAATGCGCTCTTTCTCCTCTTCCCTCTGGTCAGCCCTGGGGACGGGAGGGAGGAGGTGGCAGTTCACAGCAGCTGCAGAGCTTGGAGCAGCTCCCTTCCCACCCGCTTGGCCTGGGGACCTGCTTTGCTTCTTAGACCTTTGTGGCTGGCTCAGCGCAAGTAAGCTTCCTCTCGGTGGGGCCACTGACATCGTCTCACTGGAATCGTCTCTAGTATCTTGTGATGGGAAATGCCAGGCTTGAAGCAACATGGAAATGAAGGTTCTAGTGGCAAGAGAGTGAAGTTCTAGGAGTTTATATGCCAAGGTTCCTATTATGTACAGAGCCGACACGTCCTGTAAGACTTGAGTGAGTACGTTCTCGAGTTTGAATCTCCGGGGGTGTATTAAACATGAACAACCTGGAAGAACGACAGGGAGTATCCCCAGTTGGCAGGGTTCTCTTCTGGCATTTGCCCACCCACACCTGACTGATGTGGATTCACTCAGAAAGTGGTTCTTCTGGGGCCAGGCTCCTCTTCAGATTCAGCCTGGACAGAACTAGAAAACGGACCTGCTGGGGCTTGGGGGCCCGTTGTGTCGTGGCCTGGGCCCCTTCGATAGAAACAGCTGGTCTCAGGCTTCCAGAGCAGAAAGGGGTGGGGAAGAGCAGGGCCTCGGGACCCCCCTCCCCTGGGAGCCCCCGCCCAGCTTCTGACTCATGGCTCCCGTGTCCGTGGTCTGCCGAGAAGGTCGAGTGCTTCGGTTCATTGACCTTCCTTGTTTCTGGAGTCCTTTAAATCTACAGATGTATATGCTTTATTTTATATTATTATTTATTAATGTACATATGCCTCTACTGTTAGTATGTTGTCTGTGACTAAGATGAGATCTGTCCCGGACCCCCCATCCATGGCGCCTAGGGTTCTGTGGTCCCTTCAAGTGGGTGAGGAGGCACCGAATTTCCGTTTTTGTCTTGAACAGGTTGCTGCTCTTACAGTGGTCCTCGAGTCCCCTGCCCCTTTCATTGGGACCACCTCTATTCCTGATGACCAGTGTTTGGGATGAGGATGGAGACGGGTCTCTCAGCTGTGGCAGGGCCTCCCAAGTACCTCCGTGAAGTACTTCGGCGGTGGCTTCCCGGGACCTGCCCTGTTCCTTCCGTGGTGGCACAACGTGGCCGTGAGACCAGAGCCTCCTTCCTCACCCCCACCCCCCACCCAGCCCTGCAACAGTCATGGCCCCACCCCCATTCCCGCCCTTGGATTACAGAATCCATCTCTCTGGACCATGGAAGCTGCCTGCCCATTCTGGGCTTCTAACATGCCTTTTCTCGGTTGTGAGGCCCAGTGCCAACATTGCCTTGGCCCTCAGTAAGACCCTGCTTTGTGTCTGATTCTCATCCTCCTTAGCCTTCACTCACTGTATCATAGTGTACATTCGATGCTTTTCAGCAGCGGAGTCTTCTGAACACAGTATTCTGAGCTGTGCACAGAAACCTAAAGCACAAGTGACATGTATAGGTTTCACGAGCTGATTGTCATAATGAGTGCATTTTATAATTCAAATGATGTTGTAGATTTACAGTCGCTCCTATTTATTTTGTACCAATTTATTTGTAAATTTTGTGATTGTTTTAAAAGGTTTTTGTTCATTTCTATTCTATTTAGATAAACGATTTCCTGTCCACCCTCCTAGCAAACGTGTGTTCCCTCTCTCCCGCTCACCTGTACAACACTGGCCTGGGCTGCTGCCCAGCTGCCGGGCTCTACGGGTGGGGAAGTTGGAGGCTGGTTGTCAGCACGGACACACGGCGGAGCATTTCCTTCGCACAGACACCACAAAGTCGCGTGTTTAAGAGAAGTGGGTGCTGAGAACTGTGCGTCCAACTTACAGCCCGATGCAGCCAATTCCAGGGGGTGGCCCTTTGCAAGGATCGTATCAGTTTATTCCCCCATCAGTTTATTTTAGGGACACTGAGGGTATCTGAATTTGCCCCTGAAATTAGCTGCTTAGTCACTAATAACACACAGGTCAGCTGGGCAAGTATCTAAGCTGATTTTTTGTAGGCAAGACCAAAGGCCTCATCTAAGCCTCTCAGTTGGTCAGCTAGTTCTGGAAGATGGAAATGGCTCTGTGGAGCCTCCTGTGCTGCATGAAGCTGAGGGAGGAGCCGGGGTGCAGCAGGCCCAGAGGGCTCACCCCAAGTTAAGAATGCCGGGCGTCAGCACAGTGAATCACGTTCTGGTGCCCTTCAGGACCCAGTGGGCGCCCCACGTTCCCTGCCGTCCCAGTGCGTGGTCCACATGGTCTTCCACCACCACTTCCTGTTGAGGCTTCTGCTGCCTCTCCCCCCCTCACTCACTCACCAGACCCTGAGGATCTTCTGGTCGAAGCCCCGCAGCCCCTCTGCCGTCCACTCCCAGCCCGCATCTTTGTGGGGTCCCTTGTTCTTCCACTCTGAGTCTCTATTTTCAGTGAAGAACTGCTGACGAGATTGGCTTGAGACACTGCCTGACTTAACCACCAACCCACCTCCCCCATCATTACCCCCAGCTTTTTGAAAGTAGAAGGTAAACCTATATTTCAGAGAAATGTTACCTTCCTGGGAGCCTCCCTGCTTTCCTGGGATGCAGAGCAATAGGCAAGCAGGGCCCAGGGAAGGAACGTCTCCAGCACATCCACACCCAGTTGGCTGCTTGGTTTTCCGGCTTTGCTCACTTTGTCTAGGGGCGTCCTGAGCTCAAATCAGGACATTCTCGAGGAAAACGGGCAAATTTTCCTACTGTGAGATGAGGCTTTCCTAAGCTGTCTGCGCCCACGGAGTACCCACGTGTTGGTTCATCGCTGAGCTCTATGGTGAGAACAGCTCTGGGGTTTCTAGTTCATGTGACAAACCGCACTCCCCAGGAGTGTGTCTGCACAGCACTCCTGAGGCCAGGCGGTGCCCAGGGGTTCTTGTAGGGACAGTGAGTGGTGCAAACTGAATGACCTTTTCATAGCTCCATTTCTGAAAACTTACTTGATATTTTCTAAAGGTAATTCATCTTAATAGAGGTGATTCCTTATTGAGGCCAGAAAACTGAATTAGGTAGCTAAGTAACCTTTTGCTTTCTTTAACTTTTATCACTTCCTCTCTCAGATCCTCACATCTGTGCTTTTATTTTCAAGAAGTGTCAGAATGAAGGATTGCTTACAGGGCCCTCTGTGTGGCATTCTGGAGCCTGATCTCTCTCCTGGTGGATGACTGCAAGGGCTAAGGACACAAAGGAGACTCAGCTGCCAGAATTCTTTGTTACAGTGCTTTCCTGCTCGAGTGCTAACGCTCAGTGGGCCAACCTAAGACGGGACTTTTTAGCTTCCCTACCACAGTTCTGCTGCATCATGGGTTTGAGGGCAGCAGGCCCTAACATGAACTTACTTGCTTCAGAATACCCACCTACAAGTCAAAGGTTACCTCTGCTGAGAATCCTCTCTCAAACACTGGACATTGAACAAACATGTTTTTTTGTTGGGAGGGTTTGCTTGGCAAGTCCTCTTTCCCAGTATTGCAGGAGCTTGTGAGACTTGAAAGGGCTGTCCTTATCGTTCATGGGAAGAACGTGCACTCGGCTGCTTGGGCTCCACTGTGCGTGGTGAGGTTTATCTTGGCCCAGATGTGTCAGGCCTTGTCTACAGCCCTGGCTAGACGTGCCTTTGGGGAGAGGAGAGCTCAAAGGGAGAGCAGGCGTTTGGGGCATATTTGTACCTAATTTGGATCATGAAGCAATCCGTCTAATCCACTAAAAATTACTTTTTTCTAGTAATAAAATGGAGCAAAGCTATCTTCTTTGGTGGACCAGGTCAAAAACCAGTCATTTTGTTTTAAATTGTAAAATACAGATGATGACCTAGACTTGCAGTACCAGCATAAGCAAGCTCGAGATGAACTGCTCTGTTTCCTTGGGAGTATTTTATGTCAAAGCTCTTCAAAGGGACTTAAACTACTGTGTATATTTTGTCCTTGAAATTACATACCTTTGTTGCAACAAATCAGATAGTTATGGCCTTGGAATGGAGACACCGTGTCTGAGGACAGGGGAGAACGGCTGAGACCGCCAGGTTAAGTAGAAAGGGTGCATCGTTTGGTGAACAAGTGCATTCTTTTTTTGACTTGTTTCTGCGCTGCCTGCACACTCAGCAGCAAGGACAGTGTGTGGTGCCGCTCCCGTCAGGGGCAGTCAGGCCGGGGCCTCAGGCTCCTGCGTAGCCCAGCTCCACTCCCTGGCTGCTGGGCGTGTGTGTGCTGCGCGAGTGCTCACTGAGGGAAGAGCCCTTTCTCTTCTGTTTTCAAGACTGCTCAGAGAGCTCCCCAGTACAGAGTTTGTTCCCAGGGTCTCCTTAGGTTGCATATCACTGGAAACTGTTCCATTTGAGGAAAAGCTTGAAGAGCTCTGCTCTAGTCACCAAGAAAGAATGTCATGAGAAACCTAAGTGCTGAGACATAAATCCCTAAACCAAGTGAGGCGCGGGGCCCTCAGCTATATGGCAACGGCCAGGCCACAGCTAGCGTGTTTCCCACCATCGAGGATGGAATAGTTTCCATGCCGTGGAATGTGGGCAAGGCTCCCACCCTTGATGCAGACCCAGGTATGCAGTTGTTCGTCTGGCTATTTGTGGTGCCCAAGCAGGGTATTTTTAAATGCTCTTAGCAGCCTTGGAAAAAAAAGCAAGGCTTTCAACTTGTTGACAAAGTATTTCTTAAGTAAATAAATCTGATTTAGAAATATCTGAGCATGGACGAAGTACTTTTAAATTTGACATGTCACCGCCCGCGGCTTTGGAGTAGTTGCTTAAAAACAATACCAGCACGACCAAAGGGTCTGTAGCTGTAAGTTATTCTAGTTCTAAGAACCACTTCTCCTGAAAGTGCCTAGGAAGGGTACCCTGAGGAACTTACTTTCTTATTTTAGGTCTCAGCAGAGCTACCCGTAGGGTAGGAGGAAATCTAAGGTAGGAACCAACTTTTCTGAAATACACCACCCGGGCAGGAACAGCCGTTTCAGGAGAGGAACGTACGAGTGTACGGGGCGAGTCTTCTCGCAGAGGAACCCAGCGGGGCTGCACCGTGCGGTGCCTGACCCCGCTGCGGGGCGGGGCGGGGTTCCCGTTAGCCTCTGCGTGCCCTGAGACTGGGAGTTCAGCCTGACACCCGGTACTTTACAAAGCCTGAACACTGTTTTCCAAATACCGGGGAAAGAAATCCTGAAAAGAGTTGGGAGACCTGTCTGCTCACAGTCTAAAATGCCTCAGGTTTTGTTGTGGTTTTTCTAAGGGTGGGGAATTACACATTTTAAGCCCAGCTTCCTTTAACTCCTGGCCACAGAGACACGCGCCCTCGTGCTTTAGTGCGCCTGCCCTCGGCCCATCCGATCCCCAGCAGCACTGACGGAGAAGCAACGCTCTGTCTGGGTCTCAGACACTCACGGAGTCTGAGCTCCTTAAAATACTCCGGTGACCCTGGAGAAGGCCGCAGCGAGCAGTTAAGTCTTCCCCGTTCCAGTCGTGTTCTCCACTCCCCAGTCCTCGGCCCACTGCCAGAGACACACCTGACTAAAGAGGCACTATCACCTAGCTCTGACGCGGACAGCACCAAAAGCGTGGTAGGTTAAAGCAAAGTGCTCGTGCGGTCCTTGCTGTAAAAGGGAAGGTATGGAAGTTTTTTTATTGTAAGTTAGCTCTGTAGTCATAATAACCCATTTAGAAATTCGCTGGCTTTGAGATGATTTAAGAGAATGTCAAACTGGGCAACATCTCTGTCTGGAGAGGAATAACTGGGGTGACCATAAACCCATTTTCTAAAATTTAAAGCAAGACAGTGTTTGGTTGTTGATGTGACCTGGTGTAGAGCCACAGATACTAAAAGTGGTGAGGTATTAGGGCCTTGGCTAAATTACTGTTTCCTACTAAAATGAATTTTTAAAAAGGGGGAAAAAAAATCTTACCTTATAGTCCCGTACCAAAAAACTTTCCATGAGAAAATCAAGGCCTATGTAAGTGCTACAACTTTAACCACTAACCAGTCACGCCAAACTTGCCTTCTTCTGAGACCGTGTCAAACTGATGTCCCTGAGTTACACCTGAACCCAACCGCAGTTACAGCTGTGCTACAACAGAGGGATCCAAGCCAGTGTTAGAAATACCGTGTTTATTGAATTCTAGAGCAGCTAAGCTACCCGCCCAAGTCGAGCAACGACAATGAGAACAGAAGAGTACATGGAGGTAAAGTGAGAGTCTACACCGCCGTTCGGAACGCGCTGCCGCGCACTGCACTGGGAGGGAGGCCGGCCGGCCCCTGCCGTGCGCAGCAGCGGGCCGCACCGACCATGCTCCGGCGCAGTGCAGCCGGGCTTGCAGAGCCCACTCCCCATCTTCCACTGCTCGACCCCAAAATGCAGCCTTCAGCTCTGGAGGACACTGAGGGCTGGGATGGGGCGACACGGGCCACACAGCACAGCCCACACTAATGGATTTCACTCCGTTATGCTGTAATACAAGTAGTTTCCTTTCCTTTTTGTGGCTTGCTCCTTTGTCCTCTTTCAGCTAAATTCACTTTACAGATTTACACCAGATGAGAAAAAGATTGTTGTTTTTTTTTTGTTGGAGGAGAGAGGGGGACATTGTTGGAGGAGAGAGGGGGACATT
Organism: Phyllostomus discolor; assembly: GCF_004126475.2. Lineage (NCBI taxonomy): Eukaryota > Metazoa > Chordata > Mammalia > Chiroptera > Phyllostomidae > Phyllostomus > Phyllostomus discolor. The sequence continues at coordinate 155,071,615 of NC_040907.2, forward strand.
TTTGGTATCAATTACAGAAATGTAGAAACAGATGAAGACTTCTGCCTCAAAATGAAATCGTGCAGTGCACTCCAGATCAGCTACGCAGCAAGCAGAGGACACTTTCGCAAAGCCGGCGGCAGACCACAGCCTCACCAGTCGCTGAGGACACTGAGACAGAAGCTTGTAAAAGGAACCTGGCAGAAGACACGTCTGATCATGGAAACCATGTGTTTCTCCAGTGACGCCCAGAGCTACGTGACGCACTGAAAAGATGGGTTTGGGAGGAAGAGCACAGTTTGTAACAAAACAGCACTTGGGGGTCCCCTCTCCACCCTCCTCCTTCCACTGCAGACCCCCCAGCACACCAATGGTGAGACAGGGCCACAAGCCACGCCAGAGCCGCCTGCACGCAGCTCAGCCGGCGCTACCGTTGCTTCTCCCGGTGCGGATTCCATGACAACTCGGAACCACCGGTGCAGAGTGCAGACACACGGAACTAAAACAAGTACCTCCCTACGGTTAGAACGTCTTAAGGTCTTCAGAAACTTTTCAGATAACACCTTTAATGCAGTGCCCCCCTCCCGCCAGAACCCAGACAGGGACATGGTCTGCTCCTGTGAGTCCTGCCAGGACGTGTTTAATGGGTGCTCAGGGTTTTGGTTTTCTTCCTTATTCTTCTTCCTCCTCCTCATCATCGTCTTCATCATGGCAGTGTGTGATTTCCTGGGGGGCCAGCGGGAAGAGGTTGGGGGGTTTAATCTCACTAATCGACCGTGTCAACTGGTGCCGCTTGTAGTCAGTATCTTTAAAATCCACCGAAGTGCGGTTCCGGGTGGCGAGGGGGGACTCCACCTCGTTGATGTCCACGTGCGTGTGCTCCACCGTGGACTCGTGAGGCATCTGGAACAAAGCCAGGAGTTCAGAGAGCAGGTGGAGAGAAGCCACTGTTTCCCAAATCCTAACTCCTCTCCCTCATTTTAATACTTCAAAGGTGCTCTAATATTCTATCACAGAACTCCAGTCAGTCCCCTGCATCATTAAGAACATTATAAACCTTCATGATCTTTCTTTTGATTAATGACACTTAAAAAGTTTTCCACTCCCAAGGTTGTTCCATGTTGTGTGCAAAAAGAGCATGTCCATTTCCACAGGCTTCAGCAGTCTGGATGCCACCAGCTGGCCAGGCAACCCGCAGTCTGCTGCCAGTGCTGGGCTTTTCTAAAGCATGCGCCCACCCAGTCCTACCACACAGGTGTCGAGCGTGAACCAGCCCACCAGCAAATGCGTCTCCACCTGCAGCCCAGAGGTGACGGGATGCTCATGAGGCTGCGGATTGTACAGCGGGTGGCCGCGCTGCCCCACACCTTGCATTTTACAGTCTCCGCCAGCAGATAACATTAAAGCGTTGACTGAGTTCCAATCTACTTTTCAAGTAATGCCTTCGTGAGCTTTCCACTGTGAAGCTTTAGTGTTTGGTAGAAGAGGTCTAACGATCCGCTGCTTGCCTGCTGCATACAGACCCCTTTCCGAATCGGCCCCACAACCAGTGAACACACTGGTGCTCCTCCCTCAGCTGAAGCTGATCTTAGCGTTCCGGCCTTTGACCACTTTTTATTTGTCCATCTTCTCCAGCTGTAACCGACAGTGTTCCTTCCCAACCCACCTTCCCGAGAGGACTGCTCCACAGTGAGCTGTTTACCCTTTTTCCCCGCTCTCCCTTAGAAATCAGATGAAATTCACCACCAGAACTTGTAGGACAAAGCCTTCCCCTTCAGTTTATTTCTTCGTGCCTAAACTTTTTGGAAACAGTCAAGATCTACTGGGCAAATACCAACAGGAAGCTTTACTGTTTGACTTGTTTCACTGGTTAAAAACAGGGTCCACTTCGCTGCTGAGTGACCATTACATGAACATAATTCTCAGCAGCGAGCCAGCCCACACAGCTCACTAATTCTTGAGGCTTTGGTTCTTTTAAAAGATCTTTGGTCTCATGTTTCCACTTTCCAGCAAAACTTTAAAATGCTCCTTGACTACAGTCACTCGGGTTCCAGGAAAGCAGTGGCAGCTGCGCGCACAGAGCTGGGAAGCCTCCTGACTTCCCTGTCGCCATAGTTACCGTCCTCTCCCTCCTGAGGGGGCCGTGCGCAGAGACCAGAGGCCAAGGCAGTTTAGGCACGGAAGCGTCTCCCTGGAACTCCCTGAAAGCTGCGTGTCCTCTTTCTCCTCAACCCTCAAAACTGTGCCCAGGCCATTTACTACAGCCTGAAGCTGGGTAACATGAGAAAGAAGAGATCCTTATTATTTCACAGCAAAAACAGTCCTAGAACATAAGAATATTTAGTACTAACAAAAGAGGAAAGTCTTCACTATTCAAACAGCCTGCATTGGTCGATTTTAGAGTAAAGTTATACCCTGTAACATTCTATCTTGATGATACTTTCTCAAAGATTCCTTTTTATGCAACTTACCCCTTGGGCTTTGCCCATCAGAAAGGAATAATCCAGACCCTCCTGTGCAGATCTGGTTGCAGACCTCAGCTCGAAGAGTATCTTAACTACAAACAGTAGCTCAAAGCGGTACCAACTCACCAAGACGTGGGCCGCCCTGAAGAGGTAGCTGAAGGGGTAGTAGAGCAGGTTGATGAAAGAGGCTGCGTAGAGGTCGGCATAGCGCATCACCTGGCTGGCAAAGAGGGTCTGCCGGGAGCCACTGCGGAACAGGCTCCCCATCATCCCATAGCACATGTCCATGTCATGAGTCACTTTCTAAAACAAAGAACAAGAGTGAGTGTCAACTCATTTTAAAAAAACACTTATTGAGTACTGGCTATGTGCCAGTCCCTGTACAAAATCAAAAATACGAAAATCACTTCAACTTTATTCTGCGAGTTTTCTCCCGAATCCCGCTGGGATGGATACCTTAATGCGCCTCTGGATGGAGCTGATGTCGGGGCGCTCATTGCTGCTGCTGTCCAGGTGCCTGCAGACAGAAGACCCAGTGCCAATCTCCAGAAAGGACACCGCTTATGCCCAGGCGACTCCCAAAAAGGCCCATGGGTTTCAGGGGATAAAACTTTAAAATTAGGAAAAAAACTTACTTGTAGAGTTCAGCCAAGAAAATATCCAAGCTCTGAAGTTCTTCAAAAAGTGCTAGTTAAGGTTTGGACGAAAGAGGAAAATATTTTAAGTGAAATAAAAAGCACCCAGTTTTAAACTACTGCTGAGATTGAATGACATGGTTGCAGATATGACTAAAGAATAAAACCATGGGTGAATCATAAAATAACTTCCTTCTCCCCCTTCAAGAAGACCCTCGGCCCCCCGCTGCCTGCAATCTGGCGGCAGACAAACACTGCGATGTTCTCTTTAACTGCCTTCTTCCCACTGAAACGTCACTGACCACAGCTCTGCTTCCGCTAGATGCTGAGTCTTCTACACTGACAAAGTGCCAGTTCACCCGGTGTCTTAGGTGTGTCAGCAAAGCAAATATTAACACAGAATGAGGTGACTTGTCCAGAGTTATGAGTGTAGGAAACAGAGCCAAATCAACTAGATACCTAATGCTTCACAGGTGGGAAGCTGAAAATGTGGATGAAAGGCTAGCAAGAAAATCCCACCGGTAAGTGGGAACAGTACCAACAGCCAGCATCAGCTGCGTGCTTCCCTGCACTCGGACTCCCCAGGAGAATTAGGCCTTAATGTAATCTCTGTATATAACAAACTGTCTTTATCTGCCATCTCGGGGATAACAGAAGGTCATTTCATCATGTTCTCTGTCCTGTGGGTCAGATGAGGAGCTGTGGCTGAGAAGAGCTGTTACTTGTCTCTTGTTTATACACATGTCACCTCAGTTAAGTCTCATCGGCTTTATGAGGTAGTTGGTGTTATCCTCATTTTCACATTTGAGGAAACGGAGGCAAAGGGTGACTCAGTGGCTGGCCTGGGGGCACGCAGGTGTTGCCTTTCACCGTACTGGGTGAGGCTGGCTAGCACTGGTCCAAGAACTTGTGTGTCAACTGTCCTCAGGTCACTAAACCCACAGCTCACGTTTGGTGCCCACAGCGTAACTCAGTTCAGAGAATGGGGTGTGGCCCCATTCTCTGCTCCTCAGAAGAGCGAGTGAAAAACACCAGGAGGTGGTTAACACGGAGAGCCCTCAATGCCCCGGACTCACAGACAGGAGCCGGCAGCAGAGAGACAGGAGCTGGCAGCACGGCTGGACTAACGGGACTGCAGAGGGGCTCACGGGTTGGCTGTCCCAGTAATAGAACTCGGGGCGTAACGTTTTGTACTTAAAGGGGATCAAGAAGAAACTGAGCAAGATAACCTCTCACATTTCCTCAAATTCCGGACTTCTGTGAACTATCTGGCTATCCGGGAAGAAGGCTGGCAAACATCAGGGCCCATCTGTTGGCCCCTCTGAGCCCTACATACGAGGTGATGGCGCACGGAAGAGGACCGACTCACGGCCAGTCACGCACATGGACTGGCCGTGCCAAAGATCTACGCAGTGAGTAGCTCCTTACAGCTCTTATCAGTCCAGACGTGAAGCTCCTGTGCAAGCTCAGGAATCACCAAGAAAGTTCGCCACCCTTGTCGTTTCTTTGATTTTAAAATGTCCCCAAAAATGTGATCTCCAATATACAAAATATCCTTGCCCTTGGCTCCCAACAGATCACATATTGTATCAGATGAACCTGAAACGACAGAACAAACAATGAGAAAACAAAAATGTCCCATATTAAAAAACCAGCATTCCCAGTGCCACAGCCAGCAAATGCTGTGCTGCTTAATTTTATTCTTACAATTATGTGAGGAACACTCTAGAGAAAGGCCTCACCTTTCTTAAAGACAAAGACCCACAATTGTCTTTTTATCATTCTTTTTATTGCCTCTAAGACAAAACCTTCAGCTCCCGTGTGGTGACCAGAGCTCTTGGTCACCAAATCCGAAAGCAACAGCCCTGCGTGTCGCAGCGTCAGTGACAGCTGCAACCCACAGAAGCGTCACCGCTGTTTCTCATCACGAATGTGCCATTAAGTTGGCTGTGTTCAAACGTTTCTCACACCAACAAAATACGTATCTGTCTGCAGGGGCTCCTTGAGGACCCCTGAGAACCATCCCAAATGATTCCAGAACACTGAGAAAAAGCCTCAAATAGGTCAAAGAAAGGTGAGGGTACAACAGATCCAAAGATTCGCTAGGACAGACTAACAACTTCTCAAGCCCCTTCTCCTGGACTCCGGTGGCACTGGGAGGTGACTGAAGTATTCGCCTTCAGCAGGTGACACCTTCAGAGCACTAAAGGGTAGATGTGCCGCTAGGCCAGGAGGACCTCCATGCTTTCGTGGTAAGGCCTGAGCGCAGACACTACCGGGAAACCTGCAACTCACCTCCTGAGTACACGATGCCATGCTGTAAAGGGCCTGTGTAGGTGCCGATTTTCAGCTTGCCAGTTTTCTGTGAGAAGAGAATATGGCCCTTGTAACTCTTCATCATTCATCACAATCTCTACCCAAAATGCTACTTGGCTAGGCAACCAAATGAAAGGCACTCTTAAGTTATATACATATATATTTTTTAATTATTTGGCTATCAATTAACACAAAAAGTCTTAGAATAATTTTAAAAGAGAAACACAGCTCAGTAGTTCAAAATGCCTGTTTCCTTAGGGAGAGTGTGCACGGGGGAAGGGCAGACAGGCAGGGCAGCGCACTAGCAGAGACACCACCCGCCCAACTTACAGTGTCCACTTGACGCAGCACAGTGCCCTCTCCGAAGAAAAGCGGTTTGCGTGCATCCACCAGGATCAGGTCGAAGTAAGACTGCCACGGCCGATGGGAGCTCCCAGGCTGAGCGGGGAGAAACAGCAAAAGCTGAAACATCACTCCCAACCCTAAGGCACTAACATTTAATCTCACTCAGATGCAAGAAATGTAGAAATACTAAGTATAATCAGAGGATCCCACTATTTTATTAAAAACATATTGTATCTAATAATCTCTACTACATTTTTAATCATTTCATCTACTTATTTCACAGAGACTTAATATATGAAAGAAAGTGTGCTGACACCTGAAATGGGCTACAAGAGTGAGCTCAGGGGGTGCTAAAGAGAGATTCCAATCGATACCCAAGAGACAAATTGAGAGAGAGAGGCGGATAAGCATCAGAACTGAAGTACACAGACTGGCACGCAACTACGAGGAGATTTTACTGGCTAAGACCTCGGACTGATGGTTTAGGTACACAGTGGCCTTTGGCTCAGACTGCGTGCGGGCTAACCACAGCACTAACATAAAAGTCATGCCCATTAACATTATTTCCATCCTGAAACTGAGCCACGGCGTTGACCTTTTAAGGTCAAGTTGAAGAGCAATGAATGCCGTGTTTTTGGATGATCTCAAAATAGGGATTTACTGATACTTATTCAAAGAAAGCATAGTATTAAAATCCCACAAGTATGTGATTAAACTGCAATGGATATTCCTTAAACCTAAGTGCAGCTGTACTGCAGATACAAAGACTTCTCTGCTAAATATCAAGGTTAACTGTTCCCTTAGCACAGAACTCATCAATAACTAATAGCAGACTCTAGAAGTTGTCAGGAATGTACATATTTTCTCTGTTTCTTTCCATCAGTTATCTTCCTCAACCTGAAAATACCAAACCTAGTAACTCTGCAGAGAAGTCCTTGGGCATCAAGTTGTTCTGATCCCACCCTACTAAATGCCACATGGATATCTCTTTCATTTCTGCTACTAGGTTTCAGATTGTGAGCAACTTTCAATTATAACAGCACTGCCATTTATTTCTCATGTTAATGAGGATTCCCGAATGGGTCCTGGCCCATTCCTTCATGTCCACATTCCAGGCTGATTAAATGCATTCATTATTACTAAAGCAATGGTCTAGTAATTTATATAGAGTACCTTGGGGCCATGTGGGAAATCAAACAGGTAAGTCATAATTTTCTGGAAAAAAAATCCAATATAAGGTTCAAATAATACTTCTACAAAAGATATAAAACAGTACTAAAAAAGAATCACACACAAGCTTTTCATAAGACAAGTCTTTTTCAATATAGGATTCATCACATTCTCATTTCCTCTGAAGTTTACGAAATCATGGCCGTGAGAGCCAGAAGTGAATGCTCCATCATAACAAAGAAACATACAAAGGCTTCTGGCATTCTCAGAAGGACACGAATTTCTTCCAGGAGATGGTTTTGCAGAGATTCACCCACACATCCCTACCCAATTCTCCTACTTCACTGGAACACATTTTTGGAGGCAAGAGTCTTTCAAGGTTAAGAGCACAGAGAAAACGAATGCCTCACAAGAAATAACATACTTTGGCCTTTTTACTACTCTGCATAGACCAACCAAGCCATTGAACCGCTGACTTTGTAAAACTGCTTATTCCAAATCACCAGGTTTCAAAGTCAAGATTTTACATAAAGAGGATTGGGAAGCACTGAGCTTCTTGCTAGTACTATGAATTTGTAACTATCTTAGCAAAAGTAAGATGAGGTTAAAGAGTTCAATCAGCTTTTCTACATACTTTAATCATGGCAAAGAACATCTGCGTTAAGCGGCGGTAAATTTTGAGGGCCAAGAATCAAAACAGCTTTGCACCATCTATTGCTGTCTGGCTCCCGACAGCAGGGAGGGAGACCACGTGCAACAAAAGGGGTGACTTAAGTTTCATAAATGATTTGTCAAAGAGACACAGAAGCCATTTTGATCAGCACAAATGCTTCAAATAACCCCCAAATTAAAATGTTCAAGTAGTTAACTGCAATCAGGGAAAATAGTCAAATATTTAGAAAAACCTGTCCATCACTCTAATGTAGCCCTTATGCTATATATTTTTGCTCTTTCCACTGCTTTCAAATGAAATAGTAAAAACGACCCTTAATACACTATGATCTTCTTCCTTGTTATCTTCACAGTTCTTTAGGCCAAAATAATTCCTCTGTATAAACAAATATGAATATTAAGCACTTACATCTGTATATTTATAGTCACTGTTGGTGGCAAGAAATACTTTCCCTACTTCCTTCATCCGGCTCAGAAGCAAAGGCAGTTTTCCCTGAAATGTAACATAATGATGAGTCAAACAATAAAACACAAACACATATTCATTTACTGTGGAGCAGTCACGTACTGGACTTTTGTCCACTTAAGTAAGAACGGGAATGCCCTGTAAGGGTTGGTTGGATGATTACAAGATTTTGGCATTTAGAAGATCACATTATCACTGTGCATAAATTAAGTATTAACACATGTAATATACAAGGTGTATTTTAAGATATAAATTTTATATATAAAGTGATACATATAAATGAGTATATGCTCACTAAAAGCATACCCCTACCTTCCTCATGTCTGCCTCAGGAAAGAGTCCGATTTACCTTGTAATCTTACTATGTGAATTAGATGTGTTAGAGATCACATCAGGAGAAGCTGATTTTAAACATCACCAGCAAAATCCTCTACATGCAGAGCGTCGGATACAGCTTCACCATACACACTCTCACTTAAACAAACACCCCGCAGAACTGAAACGGCAGGTGCAGGTTACGGTCCAGAAATGTGCAGATGCATACGGAATTCTAACCCTCATACAACCAGAGAGAAGAGCAGAGTTTTCCTTCTCTCACAGTAAATGGGTTCCTTTCCTTAAAGTCCCTGGAGCTCTCCCAAACCCCTCAGTGTTCTTTTTGAAACAACAAGGATTGGGGTGAGAGTGGAAACAGGAGGTACAAAGACTGAAAACAGTAAATAATCTTTATCAAAGTACTTTGGGAAAACATTGCATAATGCTACCTTTCCTCTGTAAGAAAAGGAAGTATGTGTGTATGTTTACATTTTAGTTTGAAATAATTTCAGGCTTAAAGAAAAGTTGTGAAAACAGTAGAGGGTCCCATACACCCTTCATCCAGCTTCCCTTACTATTAACGTCCTACATAACCACAGCACAGGTACCAAAACTAAGGAACTAACACTGACACAACACTATTAACTGAACTACAGATCTTTCTGATTTTTACCAAGTTTTCCACTAGTGCCTTTTAAGGTATTTAAAACCTCCTTTATTATTCCCTGTTGATAGGTTAAAGACAATATAAATAAGTTGCATATATATACATTTTCTTAGACAGTCTAACACAGTGGTTATGATTTGGGTTACTAACTAATTGTATGGATTTGGCCAAGTTATTTAACCCCTGTATTCCTCAGTTTATTCATCTATGAAGCAGAGGTAACGATACCTACACCTAATTCAGGGTAAAAAAAAATGAAACAGGGCAGTGCATGTAATCACTCAGCACACGGGCGTGCACACAGTAACCCCTCCAGCCGCCAATCAGAGCGATGGGGATGAATGGAACACTGGGTCTTCCTGCCCACCCACAGACAGCAAAAACCATACCAACACCTGTGTTCTGGCTAAAACTCTGGGTAATTGTACTTGGCATATATTATGCCAAGACAAAGGAACACCTTCCCTTGTGCATTTTGTTATAAATAGGCTTGTTATTGTATTTGTTTCCCTAACAGGTAAAACAAGCTATCGTGTAGATTTCCCCTTATTACTCACATCTTTGACGACATATTTCTCAAGATTTTCAACTGTCTTTTCCTTCAGGGAGCCCTAGGGGAAGAAAAGGGAAAAAAGAAAAGAACAAAACCAGTTTTTAACAGCTTGTAAGACAAACTGTGTCTACTATCAACCCAGGTGCATCAAAGTATTCACCAGAAAGGAAGAGCAGGTACATGGGGTCAGGCCAGAGCAAACTGGCATGTGCGATTTGCTGCAACTCTGCCTCCAAAATGTATTTAAAACACAAAACTATTTTATTTTAAACTAGAAATCAAAAGGCATCTCATATTTTATTAGTACAATTTGTAGTAAATCCATGGGTTTTTTTGTTTTTGTTCTTTTGCTTTTTACGGAGAGAAATCCTGCCCTGTCTGCACTGGGGAGTTACTGTCAGACCACGTAAAACACACGTCAGTGAGAAAGCAGGCGCAGCAGCAGCTCCCAGGTACCTTGTAATGAACCCAGTCCACGGCGTCCCTCACGTCCTGGAACATGCTGCGGTAAGACATGAAGAGGTCCCCGTCTTTAAAGCCTGTCTCGCAGCTACAGAAAGATGAAAAGAACATGACGGGGAATCCACAGGAGGGCAAATAAGATATCACACTTGCCCAGGGACCCAAAGTTTCCATTATCACATGGATAAAGGTGCTGGCTAATTAGAAAAATAATACCCTCTAATGAAAAGTCATTCTGATCACCAGAGATGACTATGGTGTTCAGTGGAATACGGTAACCGTGAACAAATGCAAAGTGATAGAATAGACTGAATGGAAGCTAAAAGGCCAGCTGCAAAAATACCACGTTCCTTTAGTCATCACTTTTAAGAAACAGGTTCCCATCAAAGAAACATTTAAAAGTTAAAACTGATTATTTAAGTTCTCTCCACCCTGACTTTTCTGATGTTGTCTCTGAACACAAAGGAACTGCCTGTTTTCTATTCAGCTCAGTGGCTCGGTGCTCTACTGAAGTCAGTGCCTTGAAGTGGGCAAGACCTGAAGAGACAGGAAGTTAGCAAATTCTGGCGCACATGGCTGAACTTTCGGCAGTGGTTACATAACTCCCAGAAAGAAGAGGATAACTTGCTTGAGATTTAAGCGAAATTTTACTTCAGGGAAGATAAATGGTATTTATCCCCCAATCAAAGCTTGCTGGGTGGGCCTGGGAATGAAACTAGATTACTGTCCCCGAATGGCTCTTGGGTAGCTGCTGTGAAATGAGTAGGGGGGTTTTAGTGCAATTCTGTCTGGACAGATAATCAACACACAAACCTCCCACTCAGTTGTCACAATTAGCACCTCTGCAGGCCGTCTTCATTCCCAGGAGAAGCCAATCAGAAGTGGTCCCTTCCAAACGGCAGCGTACTGGCAAGGAGAGGGGCCGGGCCGAGGGGAGAGGAGAGCCCGCATGGAGCTGCTGGTGCTGTCCCATCTCTCTCGGGCTGGCAATGAGGCATCTCTCACTAGCACTAAATTCACTTCGGAAAAGCAGAAAAGACCTACAATGGCCAGTTCTCTAAAACCCTGCACATTAATTTTTTTTTAAAAAATCAATTGGAAAAAAATTATAGTATATACATACCTGGTATATCTGGGACAATTAGTAAAAAAATCTACTAGGCAGGCCAACAGGTAGGTCTCTGAAAAATGAAGAATAGATATTCATAAGCTATGAGTGAAAGAATTCAAACTTATTTTATCTATCTTCCTTGAGCAAAGACAAATAATCTTGGGAAGAGGAGAAAGCATCAGCATATAAAAGCATAGAATGAGTCTACCTGGTAGGTTGAATAGTGTATTCAGAATGTAAAATCTTTCAGTGTCATCTCGTTGGATGAATTTATTTGGATACTGCTCTCTAGTTTCTGGTCTGAAAGAAAAAAATGTAATTAATACTCAGAAAACTAACATTGTAGTAACTGTGAGATATATTCATCACTCAAAAATTCATTCAAATATTCTGATGGCTACATGCACGGCAGATTTCCAAATATTACACATGAAGATACACAAGTTCTGGTTCCTGCCCTTAGAAAGTTTTCAGTCTGGTAAGGGACAATTACAGCAAGGCAAAAACCCTAATTCCACAACCACACAAGAACGGTGCAAAGAGCTATAAGAAAACTGAGGAAGGGGAGACCATTTCAACTTGGGGTTGAGAAAGATAAATGTGGGAGCGAGGAGAGCAAAATCTAGGGAGGTTTCCTGGAAGTGGCGGCGTGTAAGCTGGTCCTTAAAACCTAGACAGACCAATTCAGACACTAGTCCAATTTGCGGAGAGACAGGGGCAGAGAAAAATAAAACTAAAGATAAACTGAGGCCGATTGTGTCATTGTTCTCATGCGTTGCTCAAGGGCAAGAGAGCATCACTGACAATGTTTAAGCAGCAGGATAAAACCAGCAAAACCGAATTGTAAAAATATTAAATCAGCTGCAGTTTTAGGATAAAATGGAAAAACAGATGTGATAACTGCAAAAATAGCTACAAATTCTTCCTATCTCTTCGTAATATGACTTTGTGGTTCCTCCGATTATGAAACTGTGCCCTTGAATACAGCCTTGAACAGCAATATACAAGAGACTTCGAAAACACTCATGCACCGGGGATTGCCCACCCCTGCTGCACCTGGACCTCCGAGGCCACTGTGGGACCGACAGTGAGCTGGCCTGCCGGAGGGGAAAGGCTGCATGTGGAAATGAGGCACCCTAGCCAACAGCCTGCCAACTGTCAGATGAGAGACCATTCCAGATCAGCTGAGAAAGCCCAGAACTGTCCAGCTGACTCTCAAAATTTTGAGCTAAATGAAATGATCATTGTTTAAACTATTAAGTTCTGAAGTGATTTATTATGCAGCAAAAGCTAACTGACACAGAGATAAAAGGCCACAAAATCAGGGAAGTGGTTATCGCTGCAGTCCAGGTGAGAGCAGCAGGGGCCTATTCTAGAGTGGGGGCAAAGGCAATCAAAGGGAAGAATGTACTCAAGAGAGACTGTCAAAGCGAAACGAACAAGACCAGGCATCTGACTGGATGTGGCAGATGAGGAACATAAACATCAAAGATTATGATGTTCAATAAAAAAATAAAGATAATGATGTTTACAGTAAGGTGTCTCTCAGATGGTGGTGGTTCCATGAACAGAAATATGAAACTGGATCAGGAGTGGATGTAAGAATTTTATTTTAGACACACTAAGCTCAAAGTAAAAGACTTTTACAGGCATTTAGAAACACAGGTCAAGATCTGAAAACAGCAATCCAGACTTGAGAGATGACATCTGTGCACGGGCAGCACGCGAAGTCACGAAGACGGCTGGAACGGAGGAGAGCACGCGCACGCACAAAGACAGAGAAGACTGAGAACATAAGCATGGAGGACACTTAAGGTTTAAAAGAAAAAAAGCCAGTGAAACAGAAGTTGTTCGAGATGCACGAGAGAGCCCTGAAGAGTGAAATGGGACACCGTGAAAAGATGGACAGGACAGTATTAATAAAAATATTACAGAGAAACTGAAAGGGAGAAAAACTAAACTATAAAATGTACAATTCTGAGGGTGAATTTATGGAGCTAATTAATCTAAATAAAGAACATCACATTTAGGGGCCCTGGCTGGCGTAGCTCAGTGGATTGAGCGTGGGCTGGGAACCAAAGTGTCCCAGGTTCGATTCCCAGCCAGGGTACATTCCTGGGTTGCAGGCCATAAACCCCAGCAACCGCACATTGATCTATCTATCTATCTATCTATCTCTATCTCCTTCCCTTCCCTCTCTAAAAAGAAATAAATAAAATCTTAAAAAAAAAAAAAAAAAAAAAAAAAAAAAAATCACATTTAAAGAGTAACCTGGGTCAATTCCTGGTTGAGTTTGTTAACTACAAATGGCATTAAGTTCTAGTTAGGAATATGAAATCGTATTGTTTCCTGTCTGTCACTCCTCTGAAATAAAGTTCCAATAAAGAGTAACTTTGGAGAAGACCTCATTTTCTAGCCTTCCAAGATTTTCTATAATGAAAACTAAGGTCAACGGGAATAGCAGTGATATGCTTGCTTCAGTCAGGTCTGGTAGGATGACACTGTCCCTTCAGATGTACCTTCCTATTCCCGCCATCATTAAAGAGTACTTTTTTAAAATAGGGGATAGGTAACAGTTATTAGGCAATTAGAACCCAAACTGACTTATAAATAAGTTAATAAATCATGCTAATATATCTTTTAATAAAAATTAATTTGGGGGAGGTAATGTATCACACAAGAAGGAATGCTAGACTACTGCTAATTTTCTGCAACCCGTGGAATAAAGATTTGATCTCAATATTATCCTATGCTAAAAACTTGAAAAGCCTTTGCCACTGTCCAAAACAGAGTCCTCAATTCATTGGCCAGGCGTGTAAGGTGCTACCTGCTAGAGCCCCTAACACCCCCTCTAGCCTGGCCTGCCACAAACTGCAGTGACCCCCCTCACTCATCTTCCATATTCAGCCTTTTTTCTTCTCCACGGATTTTTCCTCTGACTCTGAAAGACTGTGCAGTGCCAGGTGCTGGCGGAATGATTTGAATGGCTCTGCATTTATTCCTAAGTGACTTACTGTTGAAACACTACTACATGTATTTCCAAAGGAACTATTTGGAAACATTACTGGCTTAGTTGGGGGAAGGAAGAAGGCCTGTGGGTCTGAGTTGGTAAATCCACCAGTTGTACTAATTTACAGAACTGCTTCTCTTCCTTTTCTACTCTGACTACCCCTCCCCCAACAACACAGAAACCCCTTTTCAGACATTAATAAATAGAATGTTGGTTCATCTTCACTGAGATTCTGAATTACAGCGACAATATCCATACGTAAAATAGCTTAGGTTGCTAGTGCTATATTATCACTTTATGTTCTAAATCCTGCAACCGGGTAACTCATGGATTTTGAACAAACCCCGCATGGGAGGCACAGTAAAGAAGAGCAGAGATAACAGTGAAAGAAAGGCCTGTCCAGGTGTGTCAAGATGGGGTCCTTACTTCACACTTTCCACACTTACATACTTGGAAATCTCTGAGCTGATGAAACGCCAGCTGAAGAGTCTTGCATAAGATGCTTCAGTTCTAAGTGGGGTTTTAATGTGGCCTCAGATTTAAAGAAAACTCTAGTACAGTTTCAATTAATTTGTGCCTCTTATCACAAATGTATTTAGCAAAAACACATTGCCTCTTTAACTAAATTTCAATGTCGACTGTGTGGTTTTGACTACTTTGCCATTGAGAATAATACGCAGCAAAGTTACATGGGAGACTGACACATAACCCGCTTGGGTTTTAAGAGTTGCTCTGCCCCTAATACACGTCACTGATAAATTAGGGAGTGCAAGAGTGGAGAAGTGCGTGACTATAAAGCCACAATTACAGAAGTTGTCAAATGGCTGTACTGTGATTTCTAAAGAGAAAATTGGGATGTTTCACCAAAAACACTAGACACTAAATTTTATCTGCTGTTACTAGGGTGGAAAGTCCAAATTGGTAAGAATAGTGGAAATATGCTAATTATGAAAATAAAGCTTATTGTTTTAAATATGATCGCCCTGCATTCATTTTTAACCCCATGTTTTAAAAAAATTAACACCATAATCAAATACTGAAGCTATTCATTAGAATGTTTTAAAAAATGTTATTAGTTGCTAAAAATCTTAATCATTTACACTGTTGTAGTTTTAAATTTTTCAAAGCACTTTTATGTACATACCTATTCAAAGCAGCTACCTGAGAAGTGCATTGAAAGGAATATAAAAATCTTAGAATTTCAAATAAGGCAAAGTACCTACAGTTTTTTGAGGGGCAAGTTTCAAGATTAGCTTTGTTGGATGCTGTACCATTAGACAGCATTTATTTTTTTAAAAGGTTCTATTTATTTATTTTTAGAGAGAGAGGAAGGGAGGGAGAAAGAGGGGGAGAAAAACATCAATGTGAGAGAGAAACACTGAACAGTTGCCTCTCGCACCCCAACCAGGGACTAAACCACAACCTAGGCATATACCCCGACTGTGAATTGAACCAACAACCTTTCACTCTGAAGGACAACACCCAACCAACTGCGCCACACAGGTCAGGGCAAAAAGCACTTATTTTAAACAAAATGTAACTGCTAACTATATTTGTATGTCAGTTTGGGTCTCAAATGCCTAATACATAATTGTTAAGTATCCTTATGTTAAAAATTGCTCTTTAATAATTAAAAAAATAGGGCCCTGGGTAGTGGCTCAGTGGACTGAGTGCCGGCCTGCAAACCAAAGCATCACTAGTTTGATTCCCAGTCAGGGTACATGCCTGGGTTTCAGGCCAGGTCCCCGTGGGGGCACATGAGAGGCAACCACACATTGATGTTTCTCTCCCTCTCTTTCTCCCTCCCTTCATCTATCTCTAAAGATAAATAAAATCTTTTTTAAAAAAGTATCTTGCTTAAAAAATAAAAAATAGGAAAATAAAGTATATTAAACCTAGGGAGACACTGTTATCTTCATATTGTTTGACTAAAACAAAAAACACTAGAAAGAGGCTAAAAGTTCCCTTTGTACTCACCCCCTTATGAAGTTAAATCCATGTGCGCAGACCAAGAGGTTTCCATAGGCATCAACTTTCAAAAGATTTCCATATAACGTATCAAAGACAAGTCCCCTATGTGAAAATGAAAACATGAATATTGCAAAGTAATGCAGGCAACAGTCTTACATTCCTCAATCGCCATGAACCAAACTCATCCTCATTCACCTGAGACTAAAGTAGGTAAATGAAATCTTAAAAAACTAATCCCACAGCAACTAAAAAATATTTATTCTAGATAAAGGATCACAACTGTTTTCTGTAATAAGGTTAATCGAAGTGTAATCTATAATTCCTCTTAATACAGCTGGTTCCATTCTAAAACAGTCTTTTAATTTCCTTGGACAACTGAGCTGGCTTTTGTTTCTCTCTATTAGATGCTGCATATGGGACCTGCATGGTGGTAACATCTCATATAAACACCACCTTCCTTCATCTTAAGTCATTCCCATCAAACCCATTAATGCAAACTGTGAGGAGGCTCCTGACTACCAACGTCAGGTGTCAGCTAAACACACTACTGCTCTCCAACTTAATTTTCCTTTTCTTTTCCATAGATGGATCTTCTTCAGTAACAATAAGCTAAATTTAATTCAAGAATGCAAACGATATGGTATACATACAAAGTCCCTGGTAATTTTAGAATCAACCAACCAAAAATAAATAAATAAATCGATAAATAAATAGATGAAAGAAAGAAAGAAAGAAAGAAACCCACAAAGAACTTTTTCAAGGTGGGGGAGGGGGAGTTCCAGTATGCATATGGAATTATTAATTTCGGGACAGAGCGTTCTTAATCCAAAAAAAAATCTTGAGAAATTACCTGGTTGGGAATGTAGAATCATAGGCAAAGCTGAGCAGCTCCTGAGGATAGCCAATAGAAACTAGTCTCTCCACAGTGAGCTCAAAGCCAAGGGACTCGTACTCCGGGGACTTGTACACTGCCGAAGGAGAGGCTCTCATTAAAACGATGGCCAGTTCAAAGAGAAGGCAGGTAAGTGAATTTCTACTCTTTCCTAAGTCCTCCTTCTTCCTAAATCTGCCATTTTCTTCTTTTTGCCCCAAATCCATGTTCTGTACTGCCCCAAGTAATCAGAGCACTCAACGGTTAGTCTACAGAAACAGGTTATGCTATAGTAGGAGCAGCAGATATTTGGGAATAGTTCTTTCATTCTTAAGAAACCTAATCCAAACACTTCTTTCATGCCCACAATCTAAAGGGAGGGAACAAAACTAATATGCACAATTACGATGTGAACCATGAGAATGTAAGTAAAATGGGAAGCTACATAGAGAGGTCTGTATATGTTGAAGGCTTCACTAGTGTGCATAACTGGTGTACGAATCCTTCAAAATGAGCTTTTTAAAAACCTGGTCTACTTTTGGAATTCCTATTTGGCTTGGTAGCTTCTTTATATTCCTTCTTCAAATCAGCGTAATTCTATTTGTCAGGATTAGCTTGTTTTCTTATCAGCCCTACCAATATTATAGTCATCAAATTGCATTATATAAGTAATTACTGCGAAGTCAACCATAACAGACATGTCTGAGATAATTAGGAAAATTGGTATGTGAACTGGAAGTTTGACTTTAAAGAATTACGACTCACGTTATTAGACGTGACTATGGAAGGGGTAGGACGTGCAAGTGCACGTATAAAATACATCCTCCTTATCTGCCGAAGCAGCACACTTTTTTCAGGTGAAATAAAATGGATTTTGGAATATGGGGGTTTCTCTATATTGTACATGTCTGAAATCTTCTATAATGAAAAAGACTTTTTAGAATCATCACTGCAGTTCAGCATGAAGAAAATGTTCCTCCTTTAATGAGGTTTCTTCCAAATAAGATATTTAGGCAAGCATCTTCCCACCAGTATCTAGAAGTGGGTAAGCCATACTATACTGGGGGGCAGGGAGAGAAGTCCTGCTATTTTGCTAAATGCCAAATGAGGCCAAAAACAAATCCATTCTATTCCTACAGTCTCATAATAATGCAACCATTGTCACTACCTGATCACAGTTCTCCTGCTATGATTAACATACAGCCTGTGGCTCAAACTAATTTCTTCTCATTGCAGTCAGTCTGCCCATCCAAGTCAATGCTAATGTTTTAATGAGTACAACTCGACTTTCCCTCTCCGAGAGCAATCCTTGAGAATATTTTTGACAGCGCAGAAAAGAAACCATAAGAACGGTTGCCTCCACAAAAGGGAGATGAATGGCTGAGAGACAGGGGAAGGAAGAAGGAAGACCAACATACCTCCTTTTGTACTTTTTAAAACTTGTAACATATTAATGCATTTAAATGTATTTTACATTTAATCTATTTTTTAAATCAAGTTGAAAATTTAAAAAAGGAAGGGAATGGTCACAGTCCTTTAATAAACACCTGTCATATTTAAAAAGCCTAGAACTTTGGAGTCCTTTAGGAGATGACGAGTCTCACCAGAACAATGCCCCCAAAAGCCGTCATTTCTTTTGTTGTCTCAGGGGCATCAATCATTTAACGCCAATGCTAACCCCTGATAATACTTTCAAAACTAGCTATATTTTTCCCTCCCCTCAATTCCAGCCCCATCCTCGCCCCCACCCCCAAAAATGCTTTCTGAAGCTTCAAGTGTGGAATTCTTACATCCAGATGTTATATACACTGTGGTAAAGGAAGTATTAAATATTCATACACATTAAAAGGGTAAGAGCAGATATATTATCATAAAAGCAGGAAAGCATGGTATCCACTGATGTCAATTTGAATTAGTTTGAGAATATAAAATAACATCTCTCACACCCCACCCAGTGCTTCCACCCCAATTGAAAGTAAATCACATTTTAACAAAATTTCCATAAAATAAAAATTACTTCTCAATCTACAAAGCCCCATTTATTTCAAATAACAGTTAATGAAACAAAATTCCAGTATAGCTAACCAATTTGGATAATCCACTGGCTTTTACATGATTTGGCCCACATAAAGTGTTTTCAATTATTAATTTTTCTGAGGATAATTTGCCAGGTATGCTTTAAGAATGGGAGACAAAAGAAAAACCTTAATCACCCCTATGCAGGCTCACCCCTAAAATGAACGATTTCCCTAGAGAATCAGGTAATTGTAGGGCATCTGATGGAGTGATAGTGATTGAAACCTGTGTTTGTGAGACAGTTTGGGTTGAAACCCAAATCAATTTATTCAGAATTTTGAGTGAAAAAATGCACGGGTGGGTGAGGGGGGATCTCAAATCCCCATCTTGCTAGGACAAACCCTAGAATGGCAGGAAAAACCCTACACACTCGCCACATTGTGTTTACTCCACGGCAGAACTCAGGTGACTTTCTAAAAATTCCACCTATATAAATAAATACTTTAAATTCCTTTCTCTCAGTGAGTTTAGGGTACTTTCCAAAAATGCGATATATTTTCCCTATTTGCTGACCTGAAGTTACATAGCAAGTGAAACCATCAGCTGCAGCCAAAATTTAGGTTCCCCTAAGTCTCATCCAAAGCTCTCTGTGGTGGGGTACACTACACAGTCGCTATAAAACGTGAATTTCTAGATTACACAACCCAACAAAACTTAAGCTTGGGTGTTGAAATGCACTAGTATTCCTCCAGTTTCTTTTACTAGTCCAAGTAAACTGCTCTAGTCGCAGATGGTAATGGATTTAGCAGAGTCCAAGTTCCACTTTGACAACACTGTTGCACTAAGCTCTATATTAATCAGCAAGAACTATGAGCTATTGACATTTTCTCATAAGCTTCCCAGATAATCATTTCAGTAACATGAACTCCCAGGCCATTAAATCACCTGCCAGGGAACTTACCAAGCACAACCCCGGCTGGAGGAGCAGCACTGCAGCTGCACGGGCCTGAGTTTAGATGTTTTGTTCTAAATGTCTCCTGGGGGATAATCACAACTTGTTCTGACCTCGTGGCAAAAATGACTCTTGAAGCCTACAAAGTACCACCATTCCTTGAAAAATAAGTGAATAAGTAAATAAATAAAGTAAACTCCTTTTATAAACGAGGCCAGCCTTGATGTTGTAGGGAACCATACACACTACCTCCGACTACAGAGCCCTCTGTCTCCCCACAGCTGCAGAGGCTCTGATTTCAATTTCTCTCGCAAAACGGGCCAGCAAATGATGCAGTTTCACGCTCAACTCTTTCAACTGACTTCCCAAAACAGAGCCAGTAGCTTCAGAGTACGCATTACCTCACAACAAGTACTGCTTATTTCTTCCTCGACAAAGTCCTCAGGCCTATCCTAATTTACCCAACATCCAAAGACAAAGGAAAAAGTTATTTCAAAGGCCAGAGTCCAAAAAGGAGGGCTGCTTCGGCCACTTGGGCAGCACATGGTGTTCTCAAGTTACGTAACTAGCCTATAAAGAGAACAACCAAAGCTTTGAAAGCTAAAGCTACTTGAGAGCACTTAAAGATATTTTTTACTCCACCATCATCTGCGAGGAAAGAAACAGTTCTTCAAAAGATAGCCACTGCACGTTGTGGGGATGAAAGCTGTGAGCTCTGTTTGAGTGATGCTGTCCGTAGAGACAGAATTCAGGTTAGGGGGGACCGTGCCTTTGAACCGAGCCAGAAACTTTCTGCAGGGAGTCTGGAATTCTCATGCACTTTTTACCTTTGCCATCAAGACACACTGCGGTAGTCGTTTACAGATTTTAGGGGGGAAAAAAGGGCAAACCTCTACAGAGGTTCCAGCCTAGCAGAGTGCTGCTGCCAAAATGAGAACTCACATGAGGCAGACGCAGATGCAGAGTGTGTCACTCCAGTCTTGAAGGAGTTACACTGGCTCTCCTGTTAAAAAAACAAAATAAAGCAACAAAACAAAACAAAACAAAAACAAAAACAGGTTTTAAAACTGTTGTGATGGGCTGGAATGGAGAGACACCATTTGGAATCTGGTATTTATAGGAGTTACTGCCCCCTCCTATTTAGAAGCCTGAGACCATCACTAAAATTCGTAATTGGCCATAACAAAACATGGCTATTGAAATTAACCCTAAGTATTGATTGTACTTTATTTACTTTTCTGGCACCCTGGGTCTGGAATACCAGCCAAGCCTGATCCTGAAATGTTAAGTCAAAGGGAAAAACAGAAAAATTAATTTATTTTGTCTCAGTTTATTTTCTTTAGCATATTTCAGGTTAATATGGTAGAAACTTAATGCAGCTGGTAAAGTATTTAAAATTGAAATAGACTAAATAAAGATTATAAGAATAAACCAGAGCAGCCTCATCTGGCTTTTAAGTACCAATTTAAATTAAGTCTGTCTACACCCAACAACCTATTTTTCCACCCTTCCAACACCTAAATTTGTCTTCATGGTATACACCAAGAACCAACTACATGTTGCTAAAAACCTAACCAGTTGTCTAAATGTGGAATAGAAGGTAAAAATTTTAATTTTGATTGTTAGTGGATATTTGCCCTCAGTAACTAGAGTCATATTATTATTCTACTTTCATAATGTAAAAGAAACTACCCAGTCTAGTAAAATAACTGACTCAAAGATACGCGACGAACCGTTAAAGACACTGACACTTTTAAGATATGCACTATTTTAGCGTTACAGGGAGTCGTTCTCCCTAGACACGTTCAGGCTGAACATGTGGCCAGACTCCTTCAACTCCTGGATTTTTGTGAAAGGGAGATACTGCTAAATAAAAAAGCAGGAATTACTAAATATAATGTGTAAAAGTCCTAAAAACATTACAAGTAGGAGAAACCACCATCAACCACTAAGAAAACAAAATCCAGCCCAACCACCCAAGAATAGGTATTTGCTTTTATGCTATAAATGTAGTCAACA
This sequence comes from Phyllostomus discolor, assembly GCF_004126475.2. NCBI lineage: Eukaryota > Metazoa > Chordata > Mammalia > Chiroptera > Phyllostomidae > Phyllostomus > Phyllostomus discolor. Next base: position 155,093,610 of record NC_040907.2, read on the forward strand.
TCAACATTCTCTAGTTATTTAAGCTATACAATGTTGGTTCTCTTGAGACTGTAACCAGAAAATCTTAATTAAGGAAATTGTAAATAAAACCTCTCCAATTCTCATGTAAACAGATATTAGAGGACTTTTTCTACTTTTCAAAATTATTTGAAGACCCTAACACAATAACAGACATAATAACCCGAGATCACAAATGACCTAAAAAAGGATGTTGAGCCCTGGCCGGGTGGCTCAGCTGACTGAAACTTCATCCCATGCACTAAAAAAATTGTGAGTTCAATCCCTGGGACATGTGCAGAAGGCAACTGATTAATGTTTCTCTCCTACATTGATGTTTCTCTCTCTCCAATCAATAAACATATCCTTAGGTGAGGATAAAACAAAAAGATGTAGAAAATTTCTAAAAACTATGTCAATTTAAATTTACATAAAATACAAAAGCTAGAGACCATATATTTTTAATAATATAAAATAAAAATAACTCCCAAATGGCTAGATATGTAAATAAACAAGTAGAGTTTGAAAGACCATTAATTACAATTTACTGCAAAGCAAAATTAAAACCTAATCCTGTTAGGTTCGTGAGAATAATTCTCAAGAACATTTACTAAAAATTTATATATAGAGTATATTTTCTATTTAAAACAGGAAAACTGAAAGTCAGTGAAATAACTTAAGAATGCTCTTTAATCAATGGAGCTCAATGTAATAAAAAATTGATATAGCTAATAAGTACTATTTTTCCCTCAAAATAACAAATTATCACAATCAAAAGTCTGTACTAAAGGTAGCAAAATATAACAAATATCTGGATGCCTACAGTGTACCAGGTACATTGACTTCCATATCCAAGGGTTTTGTACCTGCAGATTCAACAGACCACAGATAGAAAATATCTGGGGGGTAGGGGGAGGAATTTCAGAAAGTTCCAAAAAGAAAACTTGGACTTGCCACGAAGAGAGCACTACACTGAATCCACAAGAATGAAGTGATGTGTAGGCGTACCCTGCTGTAGCCTATGTGCAAATATCAGTTATATGCAAACACTAGGCCATTTTATATAGAGGAACTGAGCATCCTTGGATTTTGGTATCCAAGGGGAAGGCTCCTGGAACCAATCCCCTGCAGATACCAAGGAACAATTGTACTTTGCTGAGAACAAAAAACAAAGTAACTTATGGTCTGAAGGAGCTCATTGTGCACTACAGAGATACATGATTAGATATTTATAATAAACTTTAGAAGATCAATAATAATGTGATTAAGGAAATAGAGATTGAAAAAGGAGTTAATTACCCCAGCTTAGGAAGTTTTTTTGAAACAATGTATGATTTATTCAGGCTTATACAGACATTTTTATAACTAGTCTCTGAAGGTACTATAAAGTTTACCAAACTTTCTGAGACTCAGGTTCAGGCAATATGTTCCAAACACCTATATGAGGGTCAGAGAGAAGTAGCTCCCCAGTTGTAGCTGACTTCCCTGTGGGAATGTGAGCCGTATGTTGCCAACTGTGTGATGACAGCCTAGACTTTTACTTGTAATCTCCCAATTTTTAACTAGTGACTCAATTTTAAAAATTAACAAACCCTATTTGAGCCAAACTACGGTTTGTGGTCTAAATTAGGTTCGTGGGCCACTGGTGTGCAACCTCTAGTATATACTTTAGATAAAATATTTTCAAATAAGTTCTCCCAGCTAATTGAAATGTTTTGACTGTCCTCTTCAATGAGTCTTAAAGAAGTAAATAACATTTAGGTTCATAACAAATTGGAAATCCAGATGAAAATAAATCCATCCTTCAATAACCACTAATGTTATTCTATTCATCTCCAGGGAAAACTGAGGCAGTGAATAACAGGAAATAAAGAAACCTTTATGTAGTCACTTAATTTGGTCCCCTACCACAATGCCCTAACAGCTGTAATTATCTGAATTTGATTCCTTGTCATGACTGTCAAACAAAACAAATGTTCCCAAGTACTGAACAAATCAGTTACCTCATAACCTGCCAGGAAACAATTATTAGAGTTCCATGACCCAGCAGGTTTTCTACATAAGGTTCAACTTAAATCTTTGCTATACAGCTTGATTTCATTATCATTTGTTCTTTTCTCAGTGGCCATTATCCCCTTGATAAAGCAAACATTCAGAGAACACATAAGCAAAAAAATAAAAAAAAGATAATCAAAGGTAGCTAAGCTATTACATTAGGACTATTTTGAAAACGAGTTTATCTATGTTGAAAACAGCCCGTGGTATTTTAAAAATTATTCATTTTAGTAATTTTACTGATAAAACAAATGGTAGTGTATGTTACACGCCAATAAATCCACTCCAACTCCTGGTGACTCTATGAACTAGCGATGTCCACAATGCCCTGAGGTCCACAAGTGAGGTCAACAGCCCTGCTCAGCTCTGCAACTCACTTCTGCAGCTTCTTTTATGGAGTCAATCCATCTCCTGGTTTTCCTCCTTTCCTGTTGCCTTCTATTTCCCCAGCATTACTGTCTTTTCCAAAGGACCCTGCCTTCTGATGTGCCTAAAGTAGGAGAGTTTCAGTTTTGTCATTTTTGCCCCCAGTGATCCACTTGTTGGTCTTTCTGGCAGTCCAGGATATCCATACAGCTCTTCTCCAATAGCTATTTCAAATGAATCAATCTTTTCCTCACACCAACTGTCACACCCATACCTTATACAGGATTTCCTGAGATATTGTGGATTTGGTTGGTTTCAGATCACTGCAATAAAGCAAACTGTAATCTTTTTGCTGTGAAAGGTCTCGCCTTTAATTAGTAAAAAACTCAACTGATCTGTGGAGCGCAATACAGCAAAGCTGTACGACAAAACAACGTATGTCTATGACTGGGAATATGAGGGTGTAAGTGATCCTAGCTGTGGTCTGTAATGCCATCTTTGCTCTTGCTCTTTCCTTATCTTCCACTGATGCCCTTCTGAGCCTCAGTTTTCTCTTGATTTCTTGGCTACAGTATCCATTTGAATTGATGACTGAACCAAAGTAAGCAAAATCTTTAACGATTTAAGTGTTTTCATTTTCCATGTTAAAGTTGTATATTTCTTCTGTAATCATGATTTTCACATGACAGTCACAAAAGGGTCTGACTGACACTTGGATGCTTTTATGACTGGCAATGAATAGCAGAGATCATAGACACTAGTGTTTCTTTCACTCACCATGTAATGGAGGAGATAGAACTGGGTTTTATTACGTAATCTTGTAAATTTCCTAGTGCTCTAGGAACAAACTACATATCGTTACAATTTAGAAAGATAAATTTAAAATCAGTGAAGACTGTAACTGCGATAAGAAATGACACAAAAGGAATCAAAGCTTGGTAACTAAGTGTAGACTTATGTATATTAAATAGGTCTGCCTGAAAGTTATATATGAAATATATATCCCAAAATAATAGTCTTGAGGGTATTTATCTCGACTAATACAAAGAACTTTTATCCACAATATAATGCACTGATGTATCACTCATTTTTAAATTCTTTCCTAACATAGAAAGACCACCTCAAAAGGATTCTTGGTTGCAGAAATAGTACCTCACTTCCTGCAGGAAGTAGTGTAAGAAATACTTGAGTTAAGAAAAAGCAATAAGCACAGCCAAAATAAAGGCTATCTCAAATGGAAATGAAAAGACTAAGAGACCTTTAAATTTAAATGTCTTAAAAAAATTTTTTTGTTGGCATTTTTTGTCAGCTTTCTCCACCTTATTTTTAATTTAACTTTATTAATATTTTTAAAATCATACATAAAAGCGGAAAGAGTATTAACTGAGCTGCTTCAAAACCCATCACTCAAGCTTTAAAAATTATCACTATTTTGGATTCTTGTTTCATCAGATGTATCCTCCCTAATTTATTCTCCCCCAACTTAGTAACTTTTATCACATTAAGACACTTTTAAATTCTCATCTTTTAGATAATATTTAAATAGCACAAGTGTACACAAGTACCACATATACACACATAAAGAATTATATGTATCAAGTAGTTCAGGTGAACCTTTGCTGTTTAAATAGCCTTCCTTCCCATTTAGAGGCAATGCAATACTAGAACAGTCTTTTATCAGCAAGAAGTTATAATAAAAGCCTTCCAAGTTAAGGATTGCTCAGAAATATTTTAAATATACTAAGGCTGTCAATTTTATAGTCTTGATGAGAAAATCAGTTCTACCAAAGGCACTGATCTTTTGGAAAGACAGTACTGGCTTAGTATAATCATGTATTAATACTCATAGAAAATCAAAATAACACATAAGGTGTTATGATGGACCAAAGAAAATAAAACAGTGCAAATATGTGAGAAAATTTTTAATTAGAGATACCACAAAAAAACAGCTTAGTTTTTAAAAAATAGCTTAGTGCAGTTAACAAAACAGACTAAAAAGACAATTTTCTACCTAAGGATCACTAGATTTATTCCAAAATAAATTCTTTCTAGAAGACACACTACCTCACAATAACAGAAACAAAATTATGAAATGAGAAAAATAAAACTGTTATACAAGTTGTGACATAAAATAATGCCCTTTATTTCCCCCTCCCCAAATAATGCATTGTAAACATAAACATAATTGAGCTTATCCAAATGAGCTTTCTCCCATTCAAAATAAACACTTCCTAAAGCAATATATACTTATTACAATAATGCAATTATTACTCAAAACATATTTGAAATTATTCTTTCAAAATTACTTTCAGAGTAAATGTGCAAATCATATATCTGATAAAGATTAATATCCAGAATACTGAAAGAACTCCTACAACACAACAACACACACAACCAAGCAACACAATAAAAACCAAACAACACAATTAAAAAGTGAACAAAGAGCCCTGGCCAGTGTGGCTTAGTTGGTTGAGCATTGTCCCATAACCGAAACATTGTGGGTTCAATCCCCAGTCAGGGCAAATACCTAGATTCAATCCCTGGTCCTAAAGCATGCAGTTTCCTCATCTGCATGCAAACAGGGATGGCAACCAATTGATGCTTCTCTCTTTCCCTTCCTCTCTTTTTAAGCAATGAAAAAATGTCCTCAGGTGAGAATTAAAACAACAACAACAACAAAGGACTTAAACAGGCCTTTCTCCAAATTATATATACAAATAGCTAATAAGCACATGAAAGATGCTCAACATCAATCTGTTAAACATTAGGGAAATGTGAATCAAAAGCACAATGATATACCACCCCACATTCATTAGCATGACTACTATCAAAACAACAAAACACTGAAAATAAGCGTTGTCAAGGATGTGGAGAAATAGGAACCCTTATATATTGCTAGTGGGAATATTAAATGGTGAAGTCACTTTGGAAAACAGTTTGACAATTCCTCAAAAGGCTAAACAGCATTACCACATGATCCAGCAATTGCATCCCTGGGTATATACCCAAAAGAGTTGAAAGCTAGGACTCAGGCACTTGGGTACCAATGTTCATAGCAGCATTATTCACAACAGTCAAAAGAAGGAAGCAGCCCAAGTGTCCCGTGATGGATGATGGATAAACAAAATGCGGTATATACATACAATAAAATATTATTTGGCCTTAAAAAAGAGTGAGATTCTGATACCTGTTACAACATAGACAAAACTTGAAAACATTATGCTAAGAGATATAAACCAGATACAAAAGGACAATTATTAGATGATTCCACTTAATGAAATATGTAAAATAATTAAATTCAGAGACAGAAAGTAAATTAGAGGTTACTCGGGGTTGAGGGGGGCAGGAATGGGAAGTTATTGCCTAATGGGTAGAGTTTCTGTTTGGATAAGGAAAAGTTCTATAATGGATAATCGTGAGGGCTGCATAAGAGTATGGATGTACTTCATGTCACTCAATTATACACTTGAAATAGTTCAAATAATAAATTTTATGTGTCTGTTTTATCACAATTTTTTTAAAAGGAGGAAACAGGGTGCTCTACCCTGTTGGAGATGTCTTCAATGACAGTACATCAATACTGTGTAATATTCCTTACTTTAGACTGCTCTTCCTCACCCCTTTATGTGACTCTAATGCCACTAAGTCTGATGAGGACATGTAATAGCTGACAGAAACATAATCTGAGTGCCCTGGACTGTGGTCCAAGAAAAGCAGACCAAGCGAAAATGTTCACTTAAATGTCAAGTGAGTGCATCAATTCCTGTAACAACAAAACTAGACCAGAGGAATCTATAATAGTTTCAAGACCTCCAATGGACTCCTGAAACCACGGACAATACTAAACCCTATATACACTATGTTTTTTTTTCCTATACATACCCATGATTAAGTTTAACATATAAAACAGGCACTTCAAGAGATTAATAGCAATTAATAATAAAACAGAACAATTATTGTATAACAATGTACTATAATAAAAGTTAGGTAAATATGTGCTTGCTCTAAATATCTTACTGTATTGCACTCATTCTTATTCTCACGATGACCTGAGGTAAAACGCCAAACCTACTCCTGAATCTGTGTAACCATCACTTAGTTGCAGTAAATGGCTTGTTGTCACTTGTTTAGGGGATCCCTTGATGAAGTTTTCAATGCTTTCTGGCATAACACGTTACTGTCCATCAGAGTATGTTTTCTGTTTGTGTCTTCCATTCCCGAATACCTTTTCCATTTTAACTGAGCACTTATCACCCGCCGTGGCTGTAACTTCTGCAATCTGAGGTGCGACAGCATCACTAGCACAAATATTTTTTCTTCATGATTACAGAGACAGAAGATTCATTCTTATTGTAGGTCTTAGTAACCTCAGCACGATTTTTTCTTACTAAGTCAAGAACGTTTACCTTTTCACTTAAAGGAAGCACCTGCAAAGTGCTTCTCTTCGGTATATCCGAATTGCACTTTGGGCCATTGTTAAGGAAGGTAAGAGTTCCTTGAACACAGGAACTGTGATACCACAACAGTGGGTTTGATGCCTGAGATGGCTGCTACGTGACTAGCAGGCAAGCAGCATGTACAGCTCGGGTAAGAAGACAAAGGGATAGATGATTCACATCCCAGGCAGACAGCACGAAATTTCATCATGCTACTCAGGATGGCATGCAATTTAAAACTTACAAAATCGTTTATTTCTGTAGTTTTCCAATTAACCTTTTTTGGGTCATGGTTGACTGTTGGTAACGGAAACTGTGGAAAGCCAAACTGTGGGTATGGGGAAATGCTGTACCCTTAATGAGAGGACAGGATGAGAGATCAAAGGTTCTGAGATGCTTCTGCCAGCAGCTGGGTAACTGTACGATTTACCAACACCAAGAACTTGTTTCTCTTAACTTCTCCCCTGGTATTCTTAATAGCTGTACTCTGTGCTCTCTCCCCACTTGAGGCTTGTTAACACAAAGTGCTTAGGTTTGAGACAATTGGATTTTATTCCCAATGGCTAATGATGTGGCCTAGAAAAGGAGAGGAGGGCAGAAAACTTCAAAAGGGAGCAGTCTAAAATATATTTTCAGCCCCTCCCAAGATTTTTTAAAATTGAATTTATTGGGATGACAATGGTCCGCAAAACCATACAGTTTCCAAGTGCCTAACTCAAAAAAACATCATTTGCACACTACGTCATGTGTTCATCACCGCACACAGTGTCTTCTTCCCATTATCCCCTCACTTTGCCCACATCCACCTAACTCCCCATCACCCTTTCCCTCTGGCTACCACCACACTGTTTTCTGTGTCTACTTGCTATGTATGTTTTTTGGCTAATCCCTTCACCTTCTTTCATCCAGTCCTCCCTGACCACACCCCCACAGCTCCCATCCCATTCTCTGTATCCATATTAATGTTTCTATTTTATTCACCAGTTTATTAGATTCCACATATAAGTGAGATCATACAGTATTTGTTTTTCTCTGATTGACTTACATCATTTAGCATAATAATCTATAGGTTCATCCATTATGTCACAAGAGGTAAGATTTCCTTTTTTTTTTTTATGGCCACGTGCTTGTATTCCATAGTGTAAATGTACCACAGCTGCTTTTTAAATTTTTATCTACTCGTCCACTGATAGACATTCAGCCTGTTTCCAGATCTTGGTTATTGTAAACAATGCTGCAGTTAACATTGGGATGCATATATTCTTTCAAATTAGTGTTTCAGGATTCTTAGGATATATTCCCAGAAGTGGGCTTGCTGGGTCCCAAGCAATAAAAACGGAACTACCATTTTTATTTTTTGTTTTTTATTTTTTGGCGAAACTCCATGCTGTTATATTGTTTCTCACAGTGGTTGCACTGGTCTGCATTCCCACCAACAGTAAACAAGCATTCTCTTTTCTCCACATCCTCACCAGCACTTGCTGTTTGTTGATTCATTGATGATAGCCATTCCGGTAGGTATGAAGTGGTATCTCATTGTGGTTTTCATTTGCAGCTCTCTGATGATGAGTGACACTGAGTTTTTTTTCATGTCGATTGCCCATGTGTATATCCTCTATAGAGAAAGATCTATTCAGGTAGTTTGCCCATTTTTTCATTGAAATGTTTGTCTTTCTGGTGTTAGGTTCTTCATATTTTGGGACTTAAACCCTTATTATCAGATGTATCATTGGCAAATATGTTCTCCCACACAGTGGGTTCCCTTTAGTTTGATGTAGTCCCATTTATTTTTTTTGTTTGACTTGCTCTAAGAGATATTACCAGCAAAAATATTTCTATAAGAGGTGTCTAAGATTTTACTGCCTATGTTTTCTTCTAGGATTTTTGTAGTTTTGCAGTTTAGACTTAAGTCTCATCCATTTTGAGTTTATTCTTATGTATGGTAGCTGATGGTCTGGTTTCATTTTTTTGCATGTAACTATCCAATTTTCCTAAACCATTTATTGAAGAAACTGTCTTTACTCTATTGTATGCTCTCCTTTCCTTTGTCAAATAATTGACCATAAAGGCACAGATTTATTTCTGGGATCTCTGTTCTGTTCCACTGATCCACGTGCCTGTTCTCATGCCAATACCAGGCTGTTTTGACTACAGTGGCCTTATAGTATAGGCTGATATCAGGTATTGTGATCCCTCCTGCTTTGTTCTTTTCAACATTGCTGAGGCTATTCATGGTCTTTTTGGTTCCACAGAACCTTTGGAATATTTGTTCTAGATCTGTGAAAAATGACATTGGTATTTTAATAGGAATAGACATTTTAATGATGTTAATTATTCCAATCCATGAACATGGTATATGCTTCCACTCACTTGTATTTTCCTCAATTTCTTTCTTCGATGTCCTGTAATTTTCTGAGTACAGGTCTTTTACCTCTTTGGTTAAGTTTATTCCTAAGGTACCTTATTTTTATCACTGTTCTTGCAATAGGAAGTAGAACTGTTTTCTTAATTTCTATTTCTGATAGTTCATTATTGGTGTATAAAAATGCCACCAAGTTCTGAATATTAATTTTGTAGCCTGCTACCTTGCCGCATTCATTTACTAGATCTAGTAGGTCTTGAGTGGAGTCTTTAGGGTTTTCTATGTGCAATATCAAGTCATCTGTGAATAATGACAGTTTTACTTCTTCCCTTCCAATTGGGTGCCTTTTATTTCCTCTTCTTGTCTGACTGCTGTGGCTAGTATATGGAATAACAGTGATGACAATGCCATCCCTGTCTTGCTCCTGATCTTAAGGAAAATGCTTTTAGTTTTTGCCCACTGAGTATTGCTAGATGTGGGTTTGTCATAGATGCCCTTTATGTTGATGTATGATCCCTCTATTCTCACTTTACAGAGAGTTTTTATCATAAATGGGTGCTGGATCTTATTAAATGCTTTTTCTGCATCCATTGATATGATTATGCAATTTTATCCTTCATTTTGTTTATGTGATGTATCATGTTTATTGATTTCCAAATATTGCACCAACCTTGCATCCCTGGAATAAATCCCACTTGATCATGGTGTATGAACTTTTTAATGTATTGCTGAACCCAGTTTGCTAATAGTTGGTTAAGGATTTTAGTATCTATATTCACCAGGGATATTGGCCTAATTTTCTTTCTTTATAGTGTCTTCATCTGGTTCTGGAATTAGGATAATGCTGGCCTCATAAAGAGCTTGGAAATCTTCCCTACTTTTGAATTTTTCTGGAATAGTTTGACAAGGACAGGTATTGGTTCTTTGAATGTTTGGTAAAATTCATTTGTGAAGCCATCTAGTCTAGGGCTTTTGTTTACTGGGAGTTTTTGGATTTTTTTTTTTAATTACTGCTTCAATTTCATTGGTTGTATTGGCCTACTCAGGTTTGGGAGATTATATATTTCTAGGCATTTATCCACTTAGCCCACGTTGTCCAATTTGTTGGCAAGTATTTTCTTACAATCCTTTGTATTTCTGTTATGTCAGTTGTCACTTTGCTTTTTTCATTTCTGATTTTATTTATTTGGGTCTTTTCTCTTTTTTTTCTTGATGAGTCTGGTTAAAGGTTCATCAATCTTGTTTATCTTTTCAAAGAACCAGCTCTTGGTTCCACTTGTCTTTTTGTTTGTTTGTTTCTATGCCCTTTATTTCCACTCTGATCTGTACTATTTCCTTCCTTCTACTTACCCTGGGCTTTGTTAGTTCTTTTTCTAGTTCTCTTAAGTATAAGGTTAGATTGTTTATTTGAGATGTTTCTTGCTTCTTGAGGCAGGCCTGTAAAGTTATATACTTCCCTCTCAATACTGCTTTCACTGTGTCCGAAAGATTTGGGGTTCTCATGTATTCATTTTCATTTGTTTCTAGGTAATTTTTAATTTCTTCCTGATCTCATTGCTAACCCATTTGTTGTTTAATAACATGTTACTTAGCCTCCATGTATTTGAATGTTTTGTAGTTTGTTGTAGATGATTTGAGGTGTCACACCATTGTGGTCATAGAAGATGCCAAATGTGATTTCAGTCTTCCTGAATTTAAGACTTATCTTGTGTCCTAGCATGTAATCTTTGAGAATGTCCTATGTGCACTTATGAAGAGTCTATATTCTGCTTATCAATTAAATCCATCTGGATTTAGTGTGTCATTTAAGGTTGCTGTTGCTTTGTTTTTTGTCTGGAACATCTAACCCATTGATGACAATGGAGTGTTAAAATCCCCTACTATGACTGTATTGCTGTCAATCTCTCCCTTAATGTCCAGCAGGATTTTCTTTGCATATTTAGGTTCTCCTATGTAGGATGAATATATGTTTACAAGGATTATGTCCTCTTGTTGGATGGACCCATTTAGAATTATGTAGTGAGTGACCTTCTTTGTCTCATTACGGCCTTTATTTTGAAGTCTATTTTGTCAGATATAAGTATTGCTACCCCAGACTTTTTGTTTGCTTGTTTCCACTTGCATGGAATATTTTTTTCCATCCCTTCACTTTTAGTCAGTGTCTATATTTGTTCTGAAGTGGGTCTCTTATAGACAGCATATTTATATTTAAGGTTATTGTTGATAGGTACTTATTGTCATTTCATTCTTTACATTATGTTACTCTCTATTTCTTCTTCTTAAAGTAGACACTTTAACATTTCTTGCAATACTGGTTTTGTGGTAATAAATTCCCTTAGCCTCCTGCCTGCCCCCCTCTTTTTTTTTTTTTTTTTTTTTTTGGGAAGCACTTTATGTCACCTTCAATTTTAAATGACAGCCTTGCTGGACAGAGTAGTCTTAGCTGCAGGCCCTGGCTTTTCATCACTGTGAGTATCTCATGCCAATCCCTTCTGGACTAAAATGCTTCTGTTGAGAAATCAGCTGACAACCTATGGGAACTACCTTGTAGGGAACTGTCTCTCTCATTGCTTTTATGCTTCTTTGTCTTTAATCTTTGCCATTTTGATTATGATGTGTCTTGGTGAGGCACTCTCCATGCTTCCTGAATCTGTGTGACCATTTCCTTCACCAGGTTAGAGAAGTTTTCAGGCAGTATTTCTTCAAACAGGTTCTCTACCCCTTGCTTACTCTCTTCTTCTGGCACCCATATGATGCTGATGTTGTTGCACCTGATGTTGCTCCAGAAGACCTTAGACTTTCCTCATTTTGTAAAATTCTCTTTACTTTTTGATAGTCTGTTTGGGTGCTTACTGTTATCTTGTCCTCTAAATTGCTGACTTGATCCTCTGCTTCATCTAACCTGCTACTGATTCCTTCTGGTATGTTTTTCATTTAAGATAGTGTATTCTTCATTTCTGACTAGTTCTTTTTTTTAATGGTTTCTGTGTCATTTTTAATGCCTACTATCTCTTTAAGTTCTCAATGAGATTGTCCATTCTTCCCCTAAGGTCCTTGAACATCTTTATAACCACTGTTTTAAACATGGCACCTGGTATTTTGGTTGATTCAATTTCATTTAATTCCTTTCTGGGGATTTCTCTTGTGCTTTTATTCTCTTGTCTCCCCATTTTGTTTCTGTATATTAGGTAGATCTGTTATGACTCCCAAACCTGGTATGATAGCTTTATAATGAAGGTGTCTTGTTGGGCTCATTGTACAATCTTCCTTCCGTATCACCTGCACTCCATGTTCCAGGAATGTTTCTTGTGGGTTATGTGCACCTCCCTGTTGTAGTTGAGTCTTGAATGCTGTTGGCCCTTTCATGGGTGGGGTTAACCCTTCAGACTGGCTGGCTGTCAGGGTGAACCTTGACCACCAAGTAGGAAGTCCTGTGCAGGTGTTGTCCTGAGGCGGAATTGTTCCCAGCAGGACCTGGTGCCTGCCACCATCCCACTTTGGGTGTGCTGCTTGTGTGGCTAGTTGGGTCAAGCTCTGGTATTGTCTGAAGTCCACTACTGATTGTGCTGGTTCGGAGTCTACTTGGGCAGAGTTCAGGTACAGGTCAATGTCAGATTACATGTGTAATCAGCCTTGGGCTACCTGTGTGTAGCTACTGTGCTGCTTACTGTTTGTGGCTCCATTTACTTGGCTTGGGTGTGTGTGGGAGGGGCCAATGTGTATATAAGGGTTGGCTTCCACCAGCTTAGAGCTGGGGGCAGATCTGTAAAAGGAACAGGGCTCCCTGAAGTCTGCTCCACCTGTCCCCTGAGGTTGCCTGGTTTTCCTCTAGAGCCTTGCAAAAAAAAGGCTAGAGTGGGTCCAGGCTGGGCACAAGTCACAGCCCCTTTCACAGGTTGTGAGCTCACTAGGGTGTGGCAACCACAGTCAAGAGAACAGGGTTAGTGAGTCCCCTACATGGGGATCACAAGTCAGGCACTCAATGAGAGGAAAGTGGCCCATACTTCAGAGCCAAAGCACTCAGTCTCTGTCAGTCTCCAATTCTAGTTTCCCCTGAAGGGGCTCGCTGCAGGTTCAGGTTGGGTACAGCCAACCATTCCCTCTGTCCCAGGCTCACAGGGACAGATCAAAAGAGTGATGCCATTAGGGGTGATGCCAGCCCAGCCCCAATACTAGTCAATAGTCTCTAAGGGAATCGCCCTCTGAATGCCCCCCACCCTGAGCCGCTCTCCCATCCCCCTTTGGAACTAAGCCCAGTGGGGTAGGGTATGCGGGACTTGGCAGGGCTGATCCATGAAGTCTCCCATTGTGGGTAGTTCCCATAAGCCTGTAGGATGGCAGCAGGCACTTCTTCCCCTTCTTGAGGTAGCACGGGATGAATTCACTTGGGAGACAGAAGTGGCCTTCCCCCCACCTTGATGTAACTGTATACTTCAACCCCCACCTGTCTGGTTCCTAGACAAAAGCCTGCATGGAGACATTGTCAAAAGCCCCAGCTTTGCAAGGCACTCTGGTCACCTGCTTGACTGCTCAGTAGGACAGAGCTGGCCAAGTGATTGAACAGGTGTGGGAAGGGGTGCCAGCTGTGTGCTGGAGGTGGGAGAGATTGGCCCTTTCCAAAGCCACACAGTTTAGTCACTCTCTAGGTCTCTACCAAGAGCCTTCCCAGAAAAGAGGATCCCAGCAGTCACTGCTGGCTGCAGCCAGCAAACCCCTCTGCAGGACCTGAGTATGGAAGAGTGGGCTCGCCAGGAGTCAGAGACTGGGCAGTGCACTTTCCAGGCTGGTGCTGCAAAAAAAACCACGGAGTGCTCGTTCCTGAGAAGATGGTGTCTGGGTCTCCCAGGCATACTGAATCCCCACTGATTTTCACCACCAGATGCTATGCGGGCTCCTCTTCCCATCTCTGTTGTTCTGGTGTTGGGGATCCCTGCTTGCAGGGGAGGGAGTTTTGTAGCCACCATATTCCTCTGGTCACTGCCACACCTGGGTATCCACCTTTCTTACCAGTCTCTATGTGGCTTCTTCTGTAAATACTTGGTTATACTATTTCAGTTTAGCTAACCTTCAGTTGATTATTCAGGCTGATTACCCTATAATGTAGCTGTAAATCTGGTTTGGGGCCAGGGTATTAGTGTAGCTTCCACCTACTCTGTAGCCACCTTAGAATTTCCCAAGATTTTTTTAATTGAAAACCTCCCCCCCATAGTTTTAGAATTCTAACAACACTTGTAATAAGGTAATTATACAGTACTCATGAGGCTTCATTACCTTCAGATTATTTCTAAAAATTAAACAAAAGAAACACTGTGTAAAACTATTCATATTTGAGGATTATATTCAAATTCAAGAGAAAGGTGCATTTTACCCTGGGGAAAAGTTCCATTTTGGAAAAAACAAAAGATGATTTTTTAATGAGCTTTTTTCTTTTACTGATTGCTCATCTGGGGGTTACCTGATATCAGAGCTCATCTGATATCTGGGAGCAGCATGAGAAATTGAAACCAACCTATGTTTAAATTCTAACTATGGCTCTTAAGCCCACTGCTAGCTATGCACAAGTCATTTTACTTCTTGACTTGGTGGCCTTATTTGTAACATGGAACAAGGAATCCATACCTTAATAAGCTGTTGTGAGGATTAAAAGGTACACTGCTCATAAAGTACTGAAACATTTTCTAGCACATAATAGTGTATGCTTAATAAATGTTTGTTCTCTTCCTCCTGAAATAGTAACAGAAATAAGGAACTTATTGTTTATCCACATGGCTCAGAACCTAAAGGTGTTGGAGCTGGCAAAGATTAGAATGCATTTCTTCTTAGGTCTTTGGGCCCAAGAGTAAAAAAAAAAAAAAACCCCATCAAAATTAAGACATCTTAATTGAAAAAAAAATCAAGATGATTTCCTAAAGGAGCCAAGGTAGAAATAATAATGCATTTTCATAATCCTAAACCAATAAACCAACAGTAACTCTGTAAAGTCATTAAGTTATTAAATCATCATTTATTTACTTATTAAGTCATCAAAATATTAACAAAGAGCCCCCAATCCTGAATTGTTGCCCTACTCTTGCATGGGGTAAAAACTTCTGAAAATTTAAAAATTCTACGTATATAATTTCAATGTTAACTCCATAGAACTTGCATTACTGCATGTTTAAGTCTTTCATGGAACCACGAAGGTCCCAATCACTTCTTTACACTCAAAAGAGTTCTTAACTGTTTCAAAAAAAACGACTCCCCATGCCCTTATTAGAAGCATATCAGTGATACCTTTATTGTAAAGGAAAAAATTTTCATTTAAATAAGGACCTTTTCTTAGAAATCTATTCCTTCAGCATGATCCTGCTGAGAAATAACCCTTCACTGGAAACACTGCTTAATTTCTATGGAAACATAATCTTATGCCAAATACCTTCTCATTAATAAGCTACTCAGATAAGAACTTTAACTTTCTATTGATTCATGATCATTTGCAGTACTTAAAAATTCAAAAACAAATGATTATTCATTCCACTGCCATCTATTTAGCTAGCATTCCAGGTTTTTCCACAATAAACAGGAGTGTAAATAATGTAATATTGCTATTATTCTCTTTTATTCCTTAGATTTTTCCTTACAGTTCAAGTTCAATATATTAATACTTGGTATCACCGGTCAGAGCAAGACAACTACTTTCACTGCATTATCATTTTATGTACATTATTTCATTTAAACATTATACCAATACTTTATGAATCCTCCCCTTCAGATTAAATTAAGAAACTACCACTGAGATGCTAGTAGGCCAAGAGATGGCCTACCCTCGTCCTGGGAGGCAACAGCCCCAGCACTGCTCATTGTTATCATTTACCTGCACACCTCTGCAAGCCATGTATGTTAAATGTTACCTCTGCAAGCCATGTATGTTAAATGTTACCTCTGCAAGCCATGTATGTTAAATGTTACCTCTGCAAGCCATGTATGTTAAGTGTTAACTATCCTGCACTGGCCAATGTAAAAGAAATACCCATTTTATTTTTTATCAAATCCTAGATGTTTCCCTACTTTACTTTCTCCTGCCTCCTTAATATGCCACCAAAGGATTTCATAAGCCTCCCTTACCTCTCTTCCTTTGATTCTAATGTATAAAATGATCTGCAAAACAGCTATTTCCTAAAGCATTTTCTCAAACCTTTGAGGTTTTACTTCTGGGTCTGGCCCTCAAGCTTGGCTCAAATAAACTCTTTTAACCTTTCTTTAGCTTTGGCATTTCTTTTGTTCACACTAACATACATCATGTGCAAAGAATGTTGCTAAAGTAATTTGGGGTAAGAGAGGAATTATAAATAGGCCTGACAATCACTTTTTATATAAAACGTAGTCCACCAGTTGGCCAGTGGCAAAGCTCATAAATAAGACTCAGTATTACCTAGATTTCCAGACATTGACTTTCATAAATAAACTCAGCTGTATTTAGTAGACACACTGGTTAAACCATAATTAATGCACATGATCTCATTAGAAAAATAAAGTGTTAATCTACAGTATTACAGAGATGAGGAGCTAAATACCAATAGCGGCATTACTCCTATAGGCAGATTTCAGGATTAAAATTGATTTAGGTTCAAGACAATCAAGAAAAATTAATTTATGTCATTAGACAAGTTTTTTAAATTTTATATAAAAATGTCAATCTTACATAGAAATCTTCCAAATAAACTATGCATAGCTCACTTTAATTACAAGGATAGCTGATGACAAAGGTATTGTTTCTGAAAAACTGTTTAAGGTAGTAGGTAGCACTCAGATGAGACAAAGATAATGAGGTTCCCATTAGAATTGTGGATTATGTTACTGAACACTGTAACTACAAATCATAATAATTTAAAAAAATACAGTTAAGGTCATCAATTTCTTTTACCAAACTAAAACAAAAAAATACCCCTCCCCAATTTCATTCTACCAAAGGTCTATATAGTTTACTTTTGGAAAATTATAACTGCAGCATATATACAGCTTAAAATTCTTAACAGTCCATGTATGTATGCTTGTCTTACTTTCTTGTTTATTAGTGACAAATCAAAGCTCTAAATGATTACTCACTACTAATTCTATCAACCCCAATATGTGACATAAAGAACAATATTCTCAAAAATATTGGTATCACCCAAAACAAATTTCCTTATATACTGATATGAACTATTTTAAAAAGTGAGTAATGAAAACCAAATCAAATCATGAAACACACCTCCCCCCAAAAGGAGGTGGTCTGTGGTCATTTTCTAGAATACCAAAAAACAGAGCTGTTTTCTTATGAATAGTTTTACATCTCCAAAATTACAACCCACACTTCCATTAAAGTCATATAATTTTACACATTTGAAAACAAGGAAAGAAAACTTTGAGAAGCCCTATGTAGATGTTTTCTCAGAACAAAGTGAGGCAGTTTACAGTATGATAAGGTAAGCCCTAAGCCAGTAGCCACCCTCTCTCAATAAATATACGATTCAAAACATGACTGCCATTTGAGATGTGATGTCCTAACCACATACTTCAGATGCATCAATACTAGGCTCACCGTCAACTTCACTACACTGTAACTCTGCAAACTAGTAATCTATCTATGCTGTTTATGGTAACTCTGTATCACTCAAAATTCTGTTTGTCAGAATAGCCGATTCATTTCAGATAAAATTAACGCTTATTGGTTATTCATTCCCTTAATAAAAGAAACCATGTGCTTACTGAATGTCTTCTCTGTTTTATAGGGGTAACTATACGAAGAAGGTAGCTCTTTATTATAACAGCTACTACTTATAAAACAGGTAATATATACTGAATACTGAAAAAAAAAAAGAAATAGTAATTTCTTCTCTGAATTCCCAAATTCTAAAGTCAATAGGGGGAAAAAATCAAAGGAGTGCATTGTGCCATATTTCATTCTGCTCAGAAAACTGGCATCTTCTCTTTTTTTAAATCTTCACCCATGGATATATTAATTGATTTTAGAGACACAGAAGGGGAGGAAGAGAGCTATAAACATCAAAGTGAGAGAGAAACATCATCTATCGTTTGCTTCCCGTGTGAACCCCAATGGGGAATTGAACCCGCAGCATAGGTTATGTGCCCTGACTAGGAATCAAACCCACAATCTTTTGGTGTATGGGACAATGATGCTCCAACCAACCTAGCCACCCAGCCAGGGCAAAACTTGGTATTTTCCATAAACACTTGAAACAAGAAAAACAGTAGGTTAACATAAGAAACAATGTTAATGGTGCTAACAGAACAGAGAAGCAAAACAATCATAAACTTAAAAATTGTAACAAAACAAAAATGGTTACTGCCTAGGTCCTAATAAAAAACATAAGTCAAATAAAAGATAATGGGGCCTGAAGTATTTGGATACTACTTTAATGTATTCATTTTGTAAGTAATTACTTTTTTGCAGTCAGTAATTATGAGAACAGGTTGTAACTTCATATGTATAATTACTTTAAAGTCACATTTACATTTATATCTCCCTCACTCTCATGCATTTGCTGAAACAAAAGTTTCTTTGGTAGGAAGAATTAATAAAATTGATAAATTTCTAGCTAGACTAATGAAGGAAATTTTTTTAAAGACATAAATTACCATATCAGAAATGAGAAAGAGAACATTACTACAGATCTTATAATAAAAAATTACTATAATCAACTTTATGCCAATAAATTTAAAATTTAGATGAAATGAATATAAATTATCAAAACAGATACAAGAAGAAGAAGAAACTCTGGCTAGCCCTAGATCTATATTTAAATGTTGAATGTATGTATTTAACATCTTCCCACAAAAATAACTCATAGCTTAGGTGGCTTCATTAAGTCTATCAAATTCAGTTAATTCTATCAAATACGTAATTCACCCTTTTAACAGAGTTAAAAAAAATCAATAGAGGGAGCAAAGTATTTGATGAAATGAAGCACTTACTCATGCTAAAAATAAACTCCTAAAAAACTAAGATTAAAAGGGAACTGCCTCAACCTGATAAAAAAAAAACAAACACAAAAACCCTACAACAGCATTTTTAATAGTGGAAAAACTGAACACTCTCTAAGATCAAGAACATAGCAAAGAGGTTATTCTCAACACCTCTATTCAACATGGTACTAAGATTTAAAATGCCACTGCAATTAGCCCAAAAAAATGTTTTAATAAAATAAGATATAAAGATATACAGATTGGAAAGGATAAAGTAAATAATTTGCAGATCACCAGGATAAAGAACTATACTCAACAATAAAAAGGCAAACAACCCAGTTTAAAAATGGGTATTTGAAAAGGCACTTTATGAAAGAAATGTAAATGGCTAATAAGCATATGGAGATCATAAACACCACTAGTTATCAGGGAAATATGAAGTAAAAATCACAGTGCGATAACACTATTCATTCACTAAATGCGTAAATACGAAGTTCTGATAACATCAAGTGTTAGTGAAGAGTGGAGCAACTAGGGTTTTCATGCTTTCTGGTTAAGAATTTAAAATAGCATAACTACTTTGAAAAATCATCTGTCAGGCCCTGGCTGGTGTGGCTCAGTGGACTAAGGTAGGGCTGTGAACTAAAAGGTCGCCGTTTCGATTCCCAGTCAGGGCACATGCCTGTGTTGCAGGCTGGGTCCCCGGTGGGGGCCATTTGAGAGGCAATCACACATTGATGTTTCTCTCCCTTCCCCTTTCTCTAAAAATAAATAAATAAAATCTTTTTAAAAAGAAAATCCACTTGTCAGTTTCCTATAAGGTAAACATATAATTTAGCAATTTCTTTAAAAAGAAAAATAATTTATTTTTAATGTGTGAGAGAACATCAGTTGCCTCTTGTATGCCCCCAAATGGGGACCTGGCCTGCAACCCAGGCTTGTGCCCTGACTGGGAATGGAACTGGCGAACTGGCAACCTTTCAGTTCGCAGGCTGGCACTCAACCCACTGAGCAACACTGTAATCTAGCAATTTCACTCCTGGGTGTTTACCTAGAAGAAATAAAAATAAACATCCACAAAAAGACCCATACACCAATGCTCACAAGAGCTTAATTTGTAATAGCCTCAAACCGGAAACAATCCAAATATTCATCAACAGATAAACAAATTGTGGTGTACTCAATAATCTGGCTCCCCCACCAAAAAAATAAAGAAATTTTCAAGAGAAAGGGGGTAATTTCATAATATTGATGGGTTAATATTACTAGCAATACGACCTATCAAAATTATGCACCCTGGTATTGCTCTTTAAGAAGGGCACATCATTTTTGTGGTATTCTTCCCAAACATGAATAACACTTCAATCTATTTCTTAATTTTTACAATTGTACTATGATCAAGTAAGATACTACCATTAGGAGAAAGGCAAACTCTATTATTTTTACAACTCCTCTGCAGGCCTAAAAGTTATTTCAAAATAAAACGTTTTAAAATGTTAGGGGTTAACAAACAAACAAACATACAAATAAACAACAAAGCCCTACTTACAGACAGACACAAGAACGAATCACTGAAACATTACGCTGATCAAAGAAACCAGGCCCAAGAGTACACAGTACATGATTCCATTGACATGAACGTCTGGAAAAAGCAAATTAATTTATGGTAACAAAAACCCGGGGCAAAAGGGATAGGAGAGAGAACTGACTTCAAAGAGGCAATGAGGGCACTTTTTTGAGTGATGGAAACATACCTTGATTGTGGTGGTGATAACAAGAGGAAACATGTATTTTGTCAAACTCATTATTTATATACTCAAAATGCATGTGTTTTAACTTTATTCCTCAAAAATGTTTATTAAAATTTTATAAGTAAGTTTATATTTAAAAGTATGTCATTGAATAATTAGTACATCCTAGGTAAAGTACCATGATTCAGTCTTAAACTGATATATTAAAATGTATGCACCCTAACTGTTCATTCAATAAATATTTACTGGGCACCTACTATATGTTAGGCTTTAGGTAGCAAACGGAATATAAATGTGAAAAAGAAAGGCTTTGCCCTTATAGGCAAGTAAACAAGCTGCAAGTAACACATAAATTGCACTGAGGCATGATGTACCCAAGATTGTACAGAGAAAACAATGTCTCAGAGAATGCTTCAGAAAGAAAATCCTAGAGTTTTCTTATCCAAGAGTTTATCCTAGAGTTTATATATCCAAGAATATACCCTGTGAGTCTATTGCATTTACTCCAGGGATATTTATCTCAAATACTCAAGTGTTAAAAAACAAACAAATAAACAAACAAAAAAAACCCACTTTTTTTAGTCTTGCCTGTGTACTTTATGGCACGTTTTTCTGATGAAAAGTCCTCAGCAGCACTTCAAGGATACAGTTTGTTTGTTTCATAAATAACCAAGTTATTCACAGATAAATTTAATGAATAACATTCTGGAAAATTGATGAGAGTAGTAAGTCAATAAACTTGTTTTCTGTGTGCTATATGAAGTGGAGGCACTACCACAAGAAGAGCGACAATGTTTTTCACCCAACATGGAATTGTTGTAGTAGTATATAGTCTCTCTCTCAAGATGACTATTTCAAAGTGCTTTGTCCTCGTTTCTTTGTTTAAGGGGGCAAGCCAACTGATATGAAATTATACCTCACTATAAATGGTCATTATTCAAATGATAATTTAAACTTACTCTGTACATGTATGCTTAGGTTTGAATCTTATCTCAACTATATCATATAGCTAAGTGTCCTTGAAGAAAGTCCTTAACGTCTTAAGTGTCATCTGTAAAATGAAGACAATAATGCTATCTTCCTTACAGAGTTTTTATAAACATTAAATATGCAACTTAAATGAAATAGCCCATGTATTATATGAAATAATCTGTGTAAAACACTGAGTGTGGCTTATAATAAGCACTTGATAATGTTAATAATCACTACTATATAAGTAAAGCATATTACAGTCTAAGAGTAAGAGTAATCAGACTAAGAGTAATCATTAAAATATGAAGTGAGGTACAAAAAAACAAAAAAGCAAATGAGCTATTTTTCAGGTTTAGAGATTAAGATTTAGTGACTTTTTTCACTAAATAAGAAAATTCATTTTTTTCATTATTCTGTGGGAATATACATAGTTATCTCAATGCTCAGTAACGAAGTATGTCAGGCACAGGTCTTCAATACTTATTGAGCTATTTCAATAAGAATGTCTTAATAACTGAGTGGGGAAAGTTCATCACTTTTTGACCCCATTAACCTTTTGGTTACAGGATGATGCTCCAACCAACTGAACTATACCAGCCAGGGCTCAGTGTTTATTTTTGATACATAACTTGTTTGGTAAATATCATGGCCATATCTGTGGCAGCTGACTATAGACTACAACTATTCATTTTTGTACATCAATATTATTTATATTTGTACCTAAATTGAACAACAAATTAAAATTCAGACAGAAGTCAGTTGTCTAATATTGCTATATAAAAGTTACCTGAAGTAAACTTATACAATGTAAAGGTTTTTGTGTTTAAAAGCAGCATGCTTTAGGGAAAGTTTGTGAAAGCTCCTTCTCTGAGTGTCACAGTCGTACACACGTGTACGCACATACACGTGTGTACACGCGCTCAACTCGGTCCCTCATCCGCACTTCTTTTTAACTGAAGAGACACTGTCATTAACATTTGTACCAGACTGCAAGTATTTTTACAAAAACTTTGTAAGTTCTGAAAACACATTGCAACTATTGACTAACACATTGATTACTTCAAATATATCTTAGAGACAGGAAGGAAAAAGCAGCACAGTGCTAGTGTTTAAGGTCTATTTGACACCGAACAAAGCTAACAGCTCTAGTTTTTAAAAAGTCTTTACATAGTATGTGTGCAACCATTTCAGTGAAAAATGAACACAGTTTCCATTTGTCTTAAAGATAATGTTAAAATTTACTGATGAAGGTCTACCTTGTGGTAGAGTGAGATACACAAAATTCCATCCTTAAAGAACAGCTTAATAAAATAAAAGCCAAACGTGCCCAAATATACACAAATATACTATTTCACCACATCATTTCTTACCAGGTTCTCTAAACTAATTTAGCACTTGTTCTACCTATCTGTACAAACTAAACGTCAGAGATATCTGGTAATTTCAATACTCTCAAATCTCATAGAAGCAGCTTGATAATAAGATGCTCTGGAAGCTAAATATATTATTAAATCAAAAAGTGTCTACTGAATTGCCTACTATGGACCCACTATAATATATCCAAAGCAATGAAAAAGTGCTACTCACCAGCAAGTGTATAATCCATGTCAAAACCAAAACACTTTATTTTCTCCATGGCTAAACTTCGGTTCACAAACACCCTGAAGAAAGGAATAAAAAATATGTCAATTAACACTGAAACAAAAAAAAATTAACTTTAATATAATTATTTGACTTTCTATAGCTTCTCATTGAAATACCAATATGAAAAGTCATAATAAAATTATTCAAATCATTTGTATACCTTCAGTAAAATCAGATATTATATGAAAACATGTGGATTTTCTTGTGTTTTGGTACTAAAAACACCATGAAGTCAAAACTTCAAGAATTAGCTCTCTTTTTCAAAATATAATCCTATAAAATACGTTTATTTCTGAGATTTTATGATTCATTCACTCATCCATATGCAATTTATTTAATAAACAAAGCTTCATATAAGCTACCAGGTACCAGATACTAAAGACAAAAATATAGACTCATTCAACAAACATTGTATTAACAAACATTAATACTTATTGAACTCTGGCTGGTGTGGCTCAGCAGACTGAGCCAGCACCTATGAACCAAAACATTGCCAATTTGATTCCTGGTCAGGGCACATGCCTGGGTTGGGGGCCAGGTCTGCAGATGGGAGCATGTAAGAGGCAACCACAATTGATCAATATTTCTCTAGCACAATGATACTTCTCTCCCTCTTTCTCTCTCCTTTCCCTCTCTCAAAAAATAAATAAAATACTTTAACAAAAATACTTACTGAGTGCCTACTAAGTTTCTGTTAAGAACTATACTACAGCAGTGAGTAACTGTCCTCATGAAACTTCTGTTTTAACTTAGAATCTCTATCCCTGAGAAATTCAGCCTAGCAGGAGAAAGACTTATAAGCAAATAACTTACAGCAATTCAGTAAATGCCATAAAGTATCATGGAGAGGAGAATACCAGTTCTTTAGAATCCAGAAGCGGTGCCTGAGCTCAATCTTAAACAATGAGAAGTTTTCCAATAGAACAAAGCAACAAAGGCAATCTGGGTAGAATAACCAAGCAAGGACAAGATTTGGAGTGAACTATGAATTTATTGTGGCTGAAACTGAGTAGTTTTCTTTGGTTTTGTTTTTCTGTTTGCTTTTGCAAAGTAAGGTTTTCTAGAGGAACAAGGGTGGAGGAAAAGGGCAACAAAAGCTACGAAGAGGACATCCGGCCAAGATGGAGGTATGGGTAAACACACTTCACCTCCACACCTAACTACAGAAAAAATCACAACTAGACTACAAAATAAATCTCACCCAGATTCGTCAGAAAATCGAGCTGTATGGAAGTCTGACAACCAGGGATTTAAAGAAGCCACATTCATCCAGATAGGTAAGCGGGGTGGAGACATTGAAAAGCGGTGAACAGGTGGTCCCACATTCACATGTGGTGGATGAAAATTGGGAAGGATACCTTGGAAGCAAGCTATCCCAGCCTCAGACCAGACCACCCAACCCAGGGTTCCAGCACCAGGAAGACCAGTTCCCATAACTTCTGGCTGCAAAAACCAGCGGGGTTTGGGGTGATGCAAGAAACTGCAGGATTCTCAACAGACTTCTCTTAAAGGACCCACAAAGGACTTAGGACTCATGCAGACCCACACCCCCAGAACTAAGCACCAGGGCAATAGCTGGAAGGACACAAGTGGCATTTGGGAAAAAGGAAGGAAAGTGGAATGATGGGCAAGGGGGCAAGTGCCAGGGAGACAGCTTCCTCTCGGGCAATCTCCAGAGGCCAGGCAGCCGCACTGTCCCCTCTCTGAGCCCTCCGAGACACAGGGCCACAAAGTGGTGAAGCCAGTTACCCCACCCTGGTGGCTACCCAAGACTCCACCCCACACAATTTACAGGTGTCTTTTCTACAAAAGGCCACATTACAAACAGAGGGAGTCAAACAGCTCTTCCTGATACACAAGAAGGCTGCCAAATTGAGACAAAGAAATATGGCCCAAATGAAAGAACAAAGAAAAACTCCAGAAAATGATCTAAATGAAATGGAGATAAGGAACCTATCAAATGCAGAGTTCAAAACACTGGTTATCAGGATACTCAAAGAAATCATTGGGCACTTCAACAACATAAAAAAGACCCAGGCAGAAATGAAGGTGGTGGCATTACGTGAAATAAAGAAAAATCCACAGGGAACCAACAGTGGAGGGGATAAAGCAGAGATTCAAATCAACAATTTGGAACATAAGGAAGAAAAAAGTATTCAATCAGAAAAGCAAGAAGAAAAAAGAATTCTAAAAAAAATGAGAATAGATTAAGGAGCCTCTGGGACATTCCCAAATGTGCCAACATCAAAATCATAGGGATGCCAGAAGGAGAAGAGGAACAGCAAGAAATTGAAAACTTACTTGAAAAAAAAATAATGAAGAAAAACTTCCCTAATTTGGTGAAGGAAAGAGACATGTAAGTCCAGGAAGCACAGACAGTCCCAAACCAGTTGGATCCAAAGAGAACCACACCAAGACACATCATAATTAAAATGCCAAAGGTTAAAGATATAGAAAACCTTAAAAGCAGCAAGAGAAAAGCAGAGAGTTTCCTCTAAAGGAGTTCCCACAGCACTGTCAGCTGATTTCTCAAAAGATACTTTATAGGCAAGAAGGGACTGACAAGAAGTATTCAAAATCATGAAAGGCAAAGACCTACAACCTAGATTACTCTATCCAGCAAAGCAATTGAAAGGCAGATATAAAGTGCTTCCCAGACAAGGTAAAACTAAGGGAATTCATCATCACCAAGCCATTATTATATGAAATGTTAAAGGGACTTATCTAAGAAAAAGAACAAAACTATGAACATTAAAATGGCAACAAATTCACAAGTATCAATAACTGAATCTAATAAAGAAACTAAGCAAACACGCAGAACAGAACAGAAAATATGGAGATCATTTGGAGGGCTATCAGCTGGGAGGGGGAAGGGGAGAATGGGGTTTGAAAAGGTGCAGGGATTAAGAAGTACAAATTGGTAGGTACAAAATAGACATGGGGATGTTAAGAACATTATAGGAAATAAAGTAGCCAAAGAACTTACATGCATAACCCATGAATATGAAGTAAGGGAGGGGAATGCTGGAGGGAATGGGGGTACCAGGTGGAGGGGGGCAAAGGGAGAAGAATTGGGACAACTGTAATAGCATAATCAATTATATATACACACACATATACATACACATACATACATATATATGTATGTATATATATATATATAAGCTATGAAGGTAAAAAGGTTAACAGATGTCAAAATCATGAAGACTTTGCATGCTATGGGAGCATGGATGTTATCCTGCAGGCAAGAACAAATGATCAGAATCTGAAGAAATGAAACAATCTGATTCAAATTTCAGAAGGGTCAGGGAAAACTATAAATATAATAGCTGTAGATCATCATCATGATGGTGTTTGGGATAAGTTTCAATCGCTTCTGAAAATAAGCTTTGTGGCCAAAATTACTGAATGAATGCACAATACCAAATCTTTTCTTTGCCTTTATTTCATAAGTAACTGTGAGAAATGAGAATGTTTTAAATCACCTAGGAAACCAGTTAAAATAAAGATGCCTGGGTTGCGCTCGCCCACTAATGTCTAGGCCAGCAGTCTCCAAAGAAGAGCTGACTGTACCAGGGGATGCGGAAGACTCTACTGGGGTGCAAAAGGAAAATATTAGATCTCCTACTTATATTTATTTCATCATTTAAAAACGTCTAATTTGTGTATGTTTTCTACTATAAATAAGGACGGTAGTATAAATTATAAGTAAGTATGTACAGGAATGAATGTTACATATTTTAACTGATGAAATACTCGAGAGTTTGGAAACCATTGATCTAGGTATTGACTTTCTTTCTAATGCTTCACTAACACATTATTGTTTTAACTTTTAATAGAAAACATTTCCTCTCGTTTTAAAATGCATATGCCAATTTTATATGCAGACAAATAACCAAACATTAACTTAAAAACACTTGAAGTGTTTTTAACACTTTAAAATCAGTTGGCCCTTGAATTCAGAACTTTTCTGAAAAATATAAAAATCATTACTTACTTCACAGTGTACTATGCATACTAGATTAGCTCTATAAAACTCTTAATTCCTGAGAGGTGTTATATAAAATATTTACTTTCCCTAAAAAAAACTAGTCTTCTGGAAAATCACTATTTACTTTGCCTCAGGTTAGTAGTGGAGGAAAGGGGAAAAAGAAAGTGACACAGCGATTTTCAACCTTTTTCATCTCATGGTATGCATAAAATAATTACTAAAATTCTATGGCACATCAAGGAATATTTTTTTTTGCCAATCTGAACAAAAAAATAGGTATAATTTTGATTCATTCACACCAGACAGCTATTGTGGTGTTAGCTGTTGCCATTTTTTATTTGGCATTCTCAGGGAAAAGAGGTCAGTGTCCCCGACTCAACAATAGTCAGGTGTTGCATGATTTAAGAATTCCTCCGGCCACGAGTTGAAAATTGCTGGAGTAACAGAGAGTTGAAAGATATAGGAACCAGAGGATAAATGACACCCATCCCAACCTTTTTTAAACATACCACTACCCCAAATATATGCCTGCTTTATTATCATTTTTCCCAGTTACATAAATCTTTTTGAAGTCACAACAGGAGTAAAAGAAACAAAATAATGTTTCTAACTCTGGAAACTATGTTACCACTGACGTTTAGCTTTTCAAACACACTTTCAATTCAGGCTAGGGGGCCAACTGGATCAAATCCTTGCTCAGAGCCCAAACAGCTGACATGCCTAAAATATTCTGTGGGAATTCAGGCAAGAATGACTGGGAAGATTTTTCTTCCTTGTGATGCAATCCAGGAGAGATATGTAGGACCACATAATAAAATAAACAGCTTTGATTCTGATAGAAGAATGCCGTGAGCTGGTTTCTGGAACAGCGAAAGTCAGGGAAGAAAAGAGATTTGCTAACATCAATCAGTACTGAAGGCACAAAGAAACTATCCACATATCAGTAACAAAAATCTATTGTTTTTTTACAAAAATAATCACTGCTAAATATCTACCAAATCATACTCTTTCCTCTGTGACTAGTCACTTGATTCAATCAACACATTTGTTAAATGCCTACGACAAGGCAGGTACCATTTTGTGACAAATATTCTAGAAGCTTCCTGGCAGGGAGTAGTCAGAGCTAGGGAAGACAGTCTCAATGACTAAATTTAGGAAATAAGACATTTCTCTATGAAGATCTTTTGCCAAATATCCTTTATCTTTTCATTTTCATTCAAAGTAAGTACCCTCACCCACAGAAGCAATTCCTGAACTTAACACAGAAACAATCATTCCTATGTCCCCTTCTAATTCATTTCTATTATGAAACTAAAAGGAAAAACCTCACATATATTCTCATTTCTCCTGTTCTTGCCCTAGTTTATGCCACAAAACATGGGAGGAAGGGGCTATAGGAAATTCAATCTAATTCATGTGCAAATATCTGAAGTGCCGAAGAAAAGCTATAATGACAAAATGAAACAGCTACATGATAGATAACTGCAATAATACAGCTTATGCTAAAATTTACAAATACAATAAACATCCAAATGCTAAAAGTATGCATTGACTTCAGCGGAGAAACAGCCTTGAGTCAGAAATACCACGCATGTCTCCAGGATATAGTCTTCAAGGGAAGCTAATCTTGCTGTAACAAAAGAAAGTGCTAGGTACTAAAGACTGGATCACTGTCCCACCACACATTTATAACAAAAACATACCTACTTGCCTTGGAGAATCCAAAAATTTTTATTGGTTCCAAGACCTTGACTGTATTTTGCCAATGCCCACTTCCTTACGTCACTTATCTAAATTATTAACCAGTGAGACATACTCCACCCTCTAACAGCTTGAATATATTTGTGACTTAACTTCCCAAAGGTTACTTTAAATAAAGTACAACGTTGCCACCCTAAGAAGCACGACTGAACTAAAGCATCCAACCTTAAAATGCAATTATCAGCCAGAAATTCCTCCATACACACGAAGTCATTTGTGAGATACAGCTCTGAGCATTAACAAGAAAAACAATCTTTATCTTTAGCAGACATACAGGAACACTATAAAACCAGGCACAGACTTCGACACGAAGACAAATGTAATAGCTTTCATTATCATATCCTACTGTAGCAAGACATGAAATCTGAAGAAATTCTATATGAATAAACATAAATATTAATCATAAAAATGAGACTACTAATATATTGTGCATTGAGAGGAATCTAATATTCTCACACTTAAGGACCATGAACATGCAATTTACTAAATTTGAAATTTTGTAAATAACAAACTCAATGGTTTTGAGATTTAACTGACAATTCAAAGCAGTATTACCTCATCTGTCACTGGTTGCCGTTTTGCAAAGTGTAAAGCTATCTGAGTCAACTAGTTCCTGAAGTCACATAACAAATTTCTTCTTCAAGTCCCTGGTAAAATTTCTTTTTTACAGTTTCAACCTAACTTCAAAGACTGTTTTTGGTCTGAACCAGACCCTCAACAGCATGTATCTTCTGGGACAGTGTTGGAGAAAACACCTCTGTGTCTAATTTAACTTGTCATTGGATATCACTGTTGCTCCACACAAATCCATCTGGAATAGAATTTCTTTGGCAATGCTGAACTGTATCCCTGACTCCTCCAACTGCCTGGGAGTCACAGTTTCCTGGCCGAGCGCCCAGCGGCAGTTACTGCAACAACAAATGAAACTAAGGATACAAGTATAAAATCTTCTTGGGCATGTTTTGGTTATGGGTTTGTGTAATTACATACTCAAAGTCTGTGACAATCAAAGAAAAGAAAAAGTTACAAGTGCTTTTTTGAGAGTGCAAAATGTGACTCCCTCTGTGTGTATGTGTGTTTACCTTGATAAAACGTTATAATGTAAATTTTCGTTGAAAACTTAGCATTTTCTCCCCAAACTAGTTCCTATTTCTGTGCTATTGGCACTCTAACTTTCCCACTTAAACCTGAAAACTAATTGATATCTTTTTATTCTTTCCTCACCCTTAAATCCACATCATCTCAAACACCTCCTGTGCCTTCATTTAAATTTCCAAATGTCTCTGGAATCCATATCTTTTATTCAGTTCACACTGAGAACAACCTGTCCAAGTCCTCATTAACTCACTAACTATTTAGCAATCATCTCCCAATTGTTCTCAATGCCAAACTAACCGCTTTGAAGTAGTGCTATGCCAAGTGTGGTCCACAGACCAATGCTGGCCTGTGAGCAGCTGTTCCCAGTCCCTGACTTGATATATACAGAAACTGCAAGTATTTAAAAACTTTTTAACAACTTGACAGAAAAGTTTTGTTTGTTCAATGTATAATAAAAAAAAAGTAGATGTACATTTTGTCTCTTCATTTTCTAGTATTTCATTTTTACTACATTTTATAGGTGTACTTATTTGAAGCAAACTGGAAATTTTTTAAAAACTGGCCTTTCACCATCATTAGTTTGAGAAGCACTGTCCCAAAGCCCAGTCCCACTCTTGCTGCTCTCCTACATAGTAACCTCTAGACAGACAACTCTCACAGCTACCCGACTCATAAAGTGCCAGTTCTTGTATCTTCGAGGACTTCAAAGCCTTTTACCATCTTTCCAAAACCAGTTTTATCTCACGTTCTCCCTGCCACACACCTTTTGCTCTAATACTCAAGATGAACTGCATGTATTTCCTAAAGATACGCCGAAGCTTTGTTTCTGCTGTTCCTTATACCTGAAATGTCTTTGTTAGTTCTATTTTATTTTTTGAGGAATCTTGAGTGATTCCTTCAAGAAACTAATCTGGCTGTGCCACAGAACTATGAGACTGTACTGCCTCTGGGTTTCAGATTACTTTTCTAACCGATCAAAGAGATTTTACCAACAACTAAATTATATAAAATAGTTAACTATTTTTGAGGTCTGAATTTATGTAAGAGGTCTGAATATGAAAAATCCTTTATGTTTGCCATTACTATATTTTGTCATATACATAAAATATGTAGGTAGTTCTCATATTCTTTACTAGATTATGAACTTTGAGACCAGGCACTGCACAACATTGGCTTTAATGCTTTCCACTCATTAGAACAAAGTATCAGTGGTGATAAAGATATTTTAAAAGAAAGAATTCAAGTTATTATCAAAGTATACAAAATAATAAAAAATACAGATCAGCCCTAAAGCAGCGACTTTCAACAAGTGTGCCTCAAGAATTTTCAAAACACGCAACATCTATTTAGTCAGGCACCCTGACCTCTCTTCCCTTAGATTGTCTAATTAAAAAGTGACAACATCCAATACAATAGCCATCTGGTGTGAATGAACCAAATTTTTTTTAAATATATTCTTTAATGTGCTGCAGTTTTAGTAATTATTTTATACAGACCATGAGATGAAAAAGGTTGAAAATCACTGGCCCAAAGAATAAATTAGAGGTTTCCCCAAAAGAAAATAGAAAAATGATGAGAAACAAAAATTGGAAAACTAATTTAGGAAAAAAGTTAAGTACAGGGCAGATACAAACATGTGCCTACAGTAATTTTCACTTAGAATATCCAAAGATGTCAAAAAGGTCTAACCCAATACCTAGCACAGGGCCTTGTAAAGAGCAAACACAATATTTAACTGAACTAAAAATTAATGTTAAACTAAAAAGTTACTAAAAGTTAATGGTTGCCCGAGGCTATGAAGAGGAGGGAATGGGGAGTTTGGAGGGGGGGTGGTAGTGAAAATGTTCTAAATATATTAAAACCACTAAAATGTACACTTTAAAAAGAACGTTGAATTGAATGGTATGCAAAGTATATCTCAATTAAGCTATTATTTTAAAAACTTAATGGAAGGGCAGATAAAGTGCTTCTCAGATAAGGTCAAGTTAAAGGAGTTCATCATCACCAAGCCCTTATTTTATGAAATGTTAAAGGGATTTATCTAAGAAAAGAAGATAAAGAAAAAACATGTATAGTAAAAGGACAGCAAACTCACAATTATGAACAACCACACCTAAAGCAAAAACCAAAAGAAACTAAGCAAACAACTAGAACAGGAACAGAACCACAGAAATGGAGATCACATGGAGGGTTAGCAGCAGGGGGGTGGGAGGAGGAGAGAGGGGGAAAAGGTATAGAGAATAAGTAGCATAGAATGTAGGTTGAAAATAGATAGGGGGAGGGTAAGAATAGTATGGGAAATGTAGAAGCTAAAGAACTTATAAGTATGACACATGGACATGACTAAAGAGGGGGATATGGGTAGGAGAGGGTGTACAGGGTGGAGGGGAGTAAAGGGAGGAAATGGGACAACTGTAATAGCATAATCAATAAAATATATTAAAAAAAACTTAATGGCAAGATAGTCTGCCTTTGTGTCCCCATCCTTCAGTAAAAAGTATGCTTAGACCTAAAAATTCAGGTAAGGACTTTCTAAATTATAAAACGGATTCCTAAAAAGTAACAGTTTAAATACCGTGGATATGTAGACGCAGCAAGAAATTTTGATTAGATTATAAAAGCAATTATTTTCATGGCATTAGTTTTTGTTTTCATAAATTCCAGCCTGCTAATTTGATTTAATATTTTCTGAGGAATATCCTCAGAAAGAATATATTAGGCTTATCAGCCTGTGCTTTTTTTTAAAGACTTTTTTAAAAAGATTTTATTTATTTATTTTTAGAGAGGGAAGGGAGGGAGAAAGAGAGAGAGAGAAACATCAATGTGCAGTTGTTGGGGGCCATGGCCTGCAACCCAAGCATGTGCCCTGACTGGGAATCGAACCTGCGATGCTTTGGTTCGCAGCCCACACTCAATCCACTGAGCTATGCCAGCCAGGGCTCACCCTGTGCTTTTTTTAAAAAAAAAAAAATGTATTTTATTGATTATGCTATTACAGTTGTCCTAACTCTTCCCCTTTTGCCCCCCTCCACCAAGCACAACCCACACCCTCAGTCCATCCCCACACCACTGTTCATGTCCGAGGGCCACGCCTATAAATTCTTTTAACTTCTCCATTCCCTATACTGTACTTTACATAGCCATGGTTATTCTGTAACTACCTATTTGTCTTCTTAATCCCATCACCTTTTTACCCATTCCACCATATCTCCCTTCCATCTGGCAACCATCAAAACCCTCTCCATACCCATTATTCCATCTCTGTTCTTCTTGTTTGTTTTTTAGATTCAACTGTTGATAGATATGTATGTACTGCCATTTTATTTATTGTTCATAGTTTTGATCTTCTTTTTCTTAAATAAGTCCCTTTTACGTTTCATATAATAATGGTTTGGTGATGAAGAACTCCTTTAGTTTTTTTCTTGTCTGGGAAATTCTTTATCTACACTGCAATTCTAAATGATAGCTTTGCGGGGTAGAGTAATCTTGGTTGTAGGTCTTTGCTTTTTATCTCTTTGAATATTTTTTTGCAAATAGCTTCTAACCTGCAAGGTTTCTTTTGAGAAATCAGCTGACAGTGTTATGGGTACTCCCCTATAAGTAACTAACTTCTTTTCTCTTGATGCTTTTAAGATTCTCTATCTTTAACCTTAAGCATTTTAATTATGCTCTCTCTTGGAGTGGGCCTCTTTGCATCCATCTTGTTTGGGATTCTCTGTGCTTCCTGGACTTGCATGTTTATTTCCTTCACCAAATTAGGGAAGTTTTCTTTCCTTATTTTTTCAAATAGATTTCCAACTTCTTCCTCTTTCTCTTCTCCTTCTGGCATCCATATGATGTGAATGTTGGAATGCTTGAAGTTGTCCCAGAGGCTGCTTTTACTAACCTCATTTTTTTTTTTTGGATTCTTTTTTCTTGTTGTTCCATGCAGTTGTGTTTTGTTTCTTTATGTTCCAAACCATTCCTTTGATTCTCTGCTTCATCCATTCTGCTGTTGTTTCCCTGTAAATTGTTCTTTATCTCAATTAGTATATCCTTCGTTTCTGACTAGATCTGTTTTATGTGTCTGAGATCCTCACTAAGTTCCTTGAGCATCCTTATAATCAGTGTTTTGAACTCTGCTTCTGTTAAATTACCTACCTCCATTTTGTTTAGTTCTTTTTCTGGAGTTTTGGACTGTTCTTTCATTTGTGCCATGTTTCTCTGCCTCCTCGTTCAGCAGCCTCCTTGTGTTTGTTTCTATGTATATTAGGTCGAGCTGCCTTGACTCTGTGTCTTGGAGTCTAATGCTTGGAGAGTGTGGCCTAATGTAGCAGATGTCCTATAGGATCCAATGACACAGCCTCCCCTATCACCCAAGCTGGGTACTCAAGGTATGCCATTTTTGAGTAAACGCTCCCCTTATAGCTGAGCCTTGGTTGCTGCTGGCAGATCAATGGGAGGGATTTACCCGGTTAGTTAGCTGCAAGAATTTGCTGTGACCACTGACTACTAACTTCCACTCTCTGTGGAGGATCAGCTGTGCAGGGTCAGGGTGGTGACGCTACAAACATGGTCTATGGCTATCCACAGGGTGCACTGGCCCTGCAGTTTGTCAGGTGTTGGAGATCAAGTTCAGCCCTCTCCTGTGTTTCGCCCAGAGCCACCCTGCCTGAGCTCTAAAGCAAGCTGAAGTGGCTGCTACTTGTGCTGGGCTTGGAGATTCCTAGGTGAAGCCAAGCTGTGAATCTAGGCTGGCTGCTGCTAATACCAGGCTTGGGGCTCACTTAAGGCAGCTGTTGCTTGTTTGAGAGAAACAAGAAAGTTGTGAAGCAGGAGCCAAGACCAGCTATCCATATGGAAAAGCAGCCTGGGAGGGGCCATAAACTGAGTATGGCAGAGTCTCTGGGGATCTCCAAGGCGGGTCAAAGAGTGTTAGGTTGATGGAGTCTCAGATATGGCACCAGTTTCCAGGCTCTGTGGGGGAGAGGGGTTAGAAAAGGAACAATGGCCTCTGCTCCCCTTGATGCCAGACACTTCAGCTTCTCCCTATATACCACTGGTGCCTTTCAAGCTGTTAACCCAGCACTGGAGTTCAAAGAAAGTAAGTCTGAGTAGGTGAGTCTGTGTGTGGGTTAAGAGGAGCTGCTTGGGGCTCCAGCATTTTCTTCCATAGACGCAATCCCTGCTGGTTTTTGCAGCCAGAAGTTATGGGGACTTATCTTTCTGTCATGGAACTCTTGGTCAGAGGGCCTAGTATGGGACTGGGACTCCTCACTCCTGAGATATCCCTCCTGAATTTTTATTCACCACCCGTGGGTGAGGGACCAACCTGTTCTGCACCTGCATCCCTCCTACCAGTCTGGATGGCTGTGGTTTCTTTAACTCCACAGTTGTCAGACTTCCATTCAACTCAATTATTGATGGTTCTGAGTGCTGGCTGTTCTATATTTTAGTTGTAATTTTGATGTGGTTATGCAAAGAGGTGAGCCATGTCTGCCTACACCGTCATCTTGACCAGAAATCCTGTACGGGTTTTTTATAAATGGAATCAAACAGCACTGTAGTTGATGTTTGCACCTCTTTTTTTAGCAGAGTATTTCTGAGATTCATTCATGTACCATAATTAGTTGTTTTATTCCTGAGTAGTATTCCATTGTATGGATGGATATACTACAATTTGTTTATTCATTCAGTTCATGGGTTTTTGGATTGTTCCCAGAATTGACTATTACAAATAATGCTGCAATGAATAGTCACATACAAATCTGTGTAGACATACACTTTCATTTCTCTTAAATAAATACCTAAAAATGGAATTACGAGGTCATATGGTAAGTTTAACTTTAAAAACTGTTTTTTATTTTGCATTCTTATCAGCAATGCATGAGAGTTCCAGTTGCTCCATGTGGTCAGTGTTTCTCATTTTAGGCATTCTAGTTCATCATTTTCATTACTGTTATATTGTAAAAATTCTTCATGTATTTTTAATATGTCTTTTATCAGATATATATGTATTGAGAATATTTTCTCCCAGTGTTTTATTAATGGTGTCCTTCAGGAACCAGTTTGTTCTTTTTCAATTTTTGATTAAGCCCAATTTATCAATTTTGTCTCTCATGTTTTTATGTGTTTTATCTAAGAAATCTTTACCTCACTCAAAGTCACAAAGATTTTTGCCTACACATTCCTTTTAACTTATATTTAGATCTATGATCCATTTTGCATTATTTTTATATGGTTTGAAGTAAAGACTGAGGTTTATATTTTTTCTATATGAAATTGCTTTGGCCTCCTTGCTGAAAATCAATTGACAAGATGTGTGTGTAGATCTACAAACTGCCTATTAGGTTTCATTCATGATCAATGTGAGCCTATCCTTATACTAATACCACAGTCTAGATTATCCTACGTTTAAATAAGGCTCAAGTGTAATTTCTGGTGACTTAACTCTTTCAACAATCTTTTCCTATTACTATTAGGGAAATATTTCATAGACACCAAATAACAGACTGTACTATTTGTCAAAATATCATATATGCAGAATTTGTAAATATAAGAATTCTTTTCATCTCAAGGTACAAAATTTATCCATTTACTTCTAAAGATAACAAAGGAGAATAAAAGCTAATTGATTTCATTTATGCGATCCATGCATTTCAAATGCACTTGGTTCATTACCTATTCAGACAGTAAAGGAATTGCCCTAGAGACCCTTAGAAATAAACATAAAAGAATATCTCAGCCCTTACAGTGTCTTTTGGTACGTATATATCTAACTAACCCATTCTAACATATGCTTTATCACAGGGGGAAAATTAGTACTACTTACTTCCCAAGATTTTTGACCACACCTAGAAATACAGTTCTTTTTAAATCTAACAGCCAGCTTTATAAACAACCAAGTGTACAAGACTAACAAATATAGCAGCATCTGTGATAATCTTTATCACAACGATTAACAACTGCAGATCTGTACCATAGTTTTCTTTACCCAATAATGAGATTTAAAAATAGCAGCAAAGTAGGCCAATTTTATTTTGCTCATAATCAATACACAATTAGATTAAAATAAATTATAAGCACAATGCTCTGAAACTACTTCAAAATTTCTAATAGAACAAAGAATGAGGAAATTCTAAGAGCTTCCACAAAATCGAAATTTTCCTGTATTTTTAGAGACAGTTTCAGAGCGATGTCTTACTTAATCATGGGAAATGCCTCTCTGAAGTCTAGTTATGCTTGAAGGCTAAAAATGAGATAATCAACAGTATGCAGACATCAACTTACATGTCACCCATTATAGTGGTCACAAAAAGAAAATCAGCAACAGTTCAGATTCTGAAGCATGAGAGATATTTAAACAGTAAAAAAACAACAAAAAACCACAGAACTATTTTACATAGTAAAGATGAATAGGTGGTTCAAAAAATTTATTTTTTGCCTACAATGCCCAGAAGGATACAAAATCATAGGTTGTTCACTCACTCTTTCACAGTATTTTCTTCCCCTCTCCCCCATTTTCTAAAGGTACTATTTATTTTAAAATAGTACCTTTAGAAAGTTTAAACTTCACTCACTTCTTTGTAAAACTCTTTGGTAAGACACCCCTGACTGCTTCCAATCTTCATAAATACTTTCTACCAAAAAAACAAAAGGAGTTTACCGCCAAGTAAAAAGGATGTTTAAACTCACTAAATCCCTATTAAGACTATCCACCCTCAATGCTGTTTTTCAAAATAGCAATAGTAACTTCACAGCATATTACATGTGAAATACTAACAATGTAAGCTTTCAGCTAACTTTCAATCTCTCCCTCTCCCTCCACTCTGACTGGTAGCACTGCTTATTAATCCTCCAATTCACTCAGATGACTAGGACACCTCTTTGCTGAGAAAAATGAGGGAGAAAGAATAAACTCACTTACCCTTCCTGAGACATTCTCAAAGATCTACTTCCTCTGGATGAGAATACAGGATAACAAACAAGCTCCACTGATCTCTTGAGAACTGTAGCTCATTTGTTAGAGCACAGAGAACTCTGGGCCCTGTGAGGCCCAACAAATTTGGGCACAATGCCGAACCCTGACCAGGCAATATCTCAGTGACCAATATCCTCAGCTTATTAAATACTTGAAAACCTAAGAATAACAGGGGGGAAAAAAAGCAGAGCAGAAAAAATAACTAAAGGTCTGACTGTTTAAGGCCAGCCAGTTTAGGAAGGAGAAAATCCAAATGGCAAGTTCCGGTAAAAAGACAGGAATCATTACTGGCAAACACACAGAAAAAGCAAATTTACCCCCTAACGAGGCCTGCCAACAGTACGCAAACAATGTGAGTTTCACAGAATGGAGTGCCCTAGTCAGTCCAAATCCTTTTCAGTTTACTGTGTGGGGAAAAAAATAACAGGATATATAATGTTTTAATTACCAGTTTAGTTATTTCCTCCCTTCCAACAATATGAACAATTGAACTACAAGAGAAGAAAGTATGTGCTGATCATATTACAGGAGAAACCTAAAGTATTTCCACACTGAAGTCTTTTTCTCTGATCATTAACTGCTTTTAAGGAAAACATCTGTTACTCAATCGCCTGAAAACTTCAGCTCACGTAAAAAGA
Organism: Phyllostomus discolor; assembly: GCF_004126475.2. Classification (NCBI taxonomy): domain Eukaryota; kingdom Metazoa; phylum Chordata; class Mammalia; order Chiroptera; family Phyllostomidae; genus Phyllostomus; species Phyllostomus discolor. The sequence goes on from NC_040907.2 coordinate 155,132,586, forward strand.
AACTTACAGATCTCTGGCATATGGGGGATAAATCCAATACATTCTAAAGGTTAATTCCAAACCCCAGAGCAAATCTGAGGTTTGAAAGAAAAACATCTGCAACATTCCTGCCTCCAGACCAATACAATGCATTGGGATTATGCAACAGGGAAAAGAATAAACAAGTGTGCTAAAGTCTAAGAACACTGAGATGACAAATAAATCCTCCCAGTGGTGGTTCGAATTAAAAATAAAATGTGCATACCTTAAAGAAATACTATTTGAATTAAAACTTGAAATTCAAAAAAATCTATATCTCTTTATTTTTTTAAAAAGATTTTATTATTTATTTTTAGAAAGAGGAAGGGAGAAAGAGAGGGAGAGAAACATTGATGTGAGAGAGAAACACTGACTGGTTACCTCTCGTGCTCATCCCAACAGAGGACCAAACCCACAACCCAGGCATCTTCCAATTCTGACTGGGAATCAAACCAGCCACCTTACACCTTACAGGGCAACACCCCACCGACTGAGCCATTACAGCCAGGGCAAAATTTTTATCTCTTTAAACATTACCTAAATATCTTACCATAAAGGTTTCTATTAGTTATTAAAATGTTTAGTCACCACGTAACTAAAACTATTAAAAACTATAAACTCGCCCTGGCCAGGTGGTCCACTTGGTTAGAGCATCGTCCTGTACACCAAAGGATGCAAGTTCCGTTCCAGCTCAGGGCACAAACCTAGGTGGCGGCTTCAATCCCCCATCGGGGTTATGTGCAGGAGGCAACCCATTGATGTCTGTCTTTCTTTCCCCCCTTCCCCCTTCCTCTCTCTCTAAAATCAATAAACATATCCTCAGATGAGGGTTAAAAAAAGAAAACCTAAGAACACAAACTAAAGTTATTTTCAGTTTATTTAGGAAAGCAGTATGGTGTAATGGAAAGAAAATGAGCACTGAACAATTATAGTTAAATCCCAGCTCCCCCACTTTTTGGCTTTGGAAGCTTGAATAAAGTACTTAACATACTAAAGGGTTGTTGTCTGTCACGTGTAAGCACTCAAAGAACTATTGTAACTTCAGAGTGTGGGGGTACAGGGAAAGTAATTGGATTGTCAAGCATTACCTTATGAATATAGCTCTTGGAAAAATACTTTAGAAAAATCCAGTTCTCAAACTGTCCATGAATATGAAGGCCTTTCAATGACAGTCCTCAAACCAAATTCTATAAATACAATAATATGAAATAAACATGGAAAAATGATCTAATCCTTAAGATTGCCAATTTCCCATGGCTTCTCTTGATTTTCATCTTGGGCATCACTGCTAAATGTGGTGGAAATACGTACATGTAATTACTATTTTAAGACTTTACTACTTGCAGACTTCTAGCCAAGATGAAGGCATAGGTAGACACACTGTGCCTCTTCACACAGCCAGAATAAGGACAACAACAAATTTAAAAACAAAAAACAACCAGAACTGACAGAAAATCAAACTGTATGGAAGTCTGACAATCAAGGAGTTAAAGAAGAAACATTTGTCCAGAACGGTAGGAGGGGAAGAGCCAGCTGGGCAGAGAGGGCTTGCAGCAAGGCAGCGGCTGGCGAACCAGGTAGTTCCACATTCATGTGACGATAAACCAGGAGCAACAACTGGGGAATGAGACAGACTGCACAACCCAGGGCTCCAGTGCAGGGAAGTAAAGCCTCAAAACCTCTGACTGAAAACACCTGTGGGGGTTGAGCAGGTAGCAGGACAAACTCCCAGCCTCACAGGAGAGTTCACTGGAGAGACCCACAGGGTCCTAGAACATACACAAGCCCACCTACCAGGGAATCAGCACCAGAAGGGCCCAATTGGATTGTGGGTAGTGGGGGAAGTGACTGAAAGCTGGCTGGAGCTCAGCAAGCACCATTGTTCCCTCTCGGACCCCTCCCCCACAGACAGCATCACAACGCAGCCAAGTGGGTTGCCCCGCCCTGGGAGATACCTAAGACTCCGTCCCTTACTAAGTAACAGGTGCGCCCAGACACCCTTACCCCTGGAAAAAAAAGGCCCAAATGAAAGAACAGTTTAAAGCTCCAGCAAAAATACAACTAAATGATGAAGAGATAGCCAACCTATCGGATGCACAGTTCAAAACACTGGTTATCAAGATGCTCTAGAACTCACTGGGTACTTCAACAGCATAAAAAAGACCCAGGCAGCAGTGAAGGTTGCATTATGTGAAATAAAGAAAAATCTACAGGGAACCAATAGTGACAAGAAGGAAACCAGGACTCAGATCAACAGTTTAGAGCAGAAGGAAGAAACATTCAACCAGAACAGAATGAAGAAACAGGAATTCAAAAAAAATGAGGAGAGGCTTAGGAAACTCCAGGACATCTTTTTTTAAAGATTTTTTAAAATATTTATTTTTAGAGACAGGAAGGGAGACAGAAAGAAAGGGAGGGAAACATCAATGTGTGGTTGCCTCTCACCACCCCCCCACCTGGGGACCTGGCCCACAACCCAGGCATGTGCCCTGACTGGGAATCGAACTGGCAACCCTTTGGTTTGTAGGCCGGCCCTCAATCCACTGAGCCACACCAGCCATTCCAGGACATCTTTAAACGGTCCAACATCTGAATCATAGGGGTGCAGGAAGGAGAAGAGGAAGACCAAAAAACTGAAAACTTATTTGAAAAAATAATGGAGAACTTCCCCAATCTGGCAAAGGAAACAGACTTTCAGGAAGCTCAGAGAGTCCCAAACAAGTTGGACCCAAGGAGGAACACATCAAGGCACATCATAATTACATTAGCCAAGATTAAAGATAAGGAGAGAATCTTAAAAGCAGCAAGAGAAAAAGAGAGTTACCTACAGAGGGGTTCCCATTAGACTATCAACTGATTTCTCAAGAAAAACCTTACAGGCAAGAAGGGGCTGGAAAGAAGTATTCCAAGTCAGGAAAGGCAAGGACCTACATCCAAGATTCCTCTATCCAGCAAAGCTATCATTTAGAATGGAAGGGCAGATAAAGTGCTTCCCAGATAAGGTCAAGTCAAAGGAGTTCATCATCACCCAGGCCCGTATTATATGAAATGTTAAAGGGACTTATCTAAGAAAAAGAAGATCATAAATATGAACAGTAAAATAACAAACTCACAGCTATTAACAACCGAACCTAAAAAACAAAAACAAAAACAAAAAACTAAGCAAATTAGAACAGGAACAGAAACACAGAAATGGTGATCACATGGAGGGTTATCAGCAGGGGAGTGACGGGGGGAGAATGGGGGGAAGGTACAGAGAATAAGTAGCATAAATGGAAGGTAGAAAATAGACAGGGGGAGGTTAAGAATAGTATGGGAAATGTAGAAGCCAAATAACTTATGGACATGAACTCAAGGGGAGGAATGTGGGTGGGAGGGGATGTGCAGGGTGGAGGGGAATAAAGGGGGGAAAATGTGGCAATTGTAATAGCATAATCAATAAAATATATTTTTAAAAAAGACTTTACTACTTGCAAAACAGAAAGGAAAGCAAAAATTCTCACCTGAACAGAGGATGCGCACATATATTGATAAGAAGTTCCTGTGCTTCCTGGCTGGTGTAGCTCAGTGGATTGAGTGCCAGCCTGTGAACCAAAGGGTTGCCTATTCAATTCCCAGTCAGGGCACACGCAGGCTGGGTCCCCAGTGGAGGGTGCGTAAGAGGCAACCACACATTGATGTTTCTCTCCCTGTCTTTCTCTCTCCCTGTCTTTCTCTCTCCCTTCCCCTCTCTAAAAATAAATAAATAAAATCTTTAAAAAAATTTTTAAAAAGAACTTCCTGTGTAAAAGATAATGTATTGTCTAAAAATGAATAGCTCTTTCAAACTCTGTTCATATGTTCAAGAAATATTTACTAAATCTTGCCCTGGCAGGTGTGGCTCAGTGGACTGAGTGCCAACCTGTGAACCAAAGGGTTGCTGGTTAGATTGGGAATCTAACCAGCACATGCCTGGGTTGTGGGCCACGTCCCCAGTAGGGAGCATGCAAGAGGAAACCACATATTGATGTTTCTCTCCTTCTCTTTCTCCTTCCTTTCCCCTCTCTCCAAAAATAAATAAAATCTTTAAAAAATATATTTACTAAATCTTGCCTTGACTGGTGTGGCTCAGTGGGCTGGGTATCATCCTGCAAAATGAAAGGTCACTGGTTTGATTCCAGGTCAGAGCACATACCTGGGTTGCAGGCCAGGTACCCAGTTGGGGGCATGTGAGAGGCAATGAGTTGATGTTTCTCTCTCACATCATTATTTTTCTCCCTCTCTTTCTCCCTCCCTTCCCTTGTCTAAAAATAAATACTTATTTTTTTTAAATTTACTAAATCTCCACATGTACCTGGTACCAGTAACACAAAGACAAACATAGTAGTCCTAGATTTTAAGGAGTTTAAAGTCTAATCAAAGAGGCCCATTCACAAACAGTTTAAACACAGTATGTAATTATGGTATTAGAGGTACGCACAACAGAGAAGTACATCAGTATTTTCCTGGCCGAGCCTTACTGAAAGACAGGATGCCAAGTTGTTTTTTTCTTTTTAAACTGATACTGTGCTAGCACTTTATATATCTATCACCTCATTTCATCCTCAAATAACTCTTTGAGGTAGAAATTATTCCAATTTCATAGATGACAAAAGTTTACAGAAGTTAAATACTGTGATTCTAAAGAAATTAAGTGGAATAATCCAAAATGCTAACCCTAGGGCCCAGGCTCTTAACCACCATGGTAAAAGGATTCATAGGTGCTAACCAGGCTAAGAGGAAAAGAAGGGATGGAGAACATCTCAAGAGAAGAGGAACTATGAACAAAAAGCCAAGTGACAGCCCTGGCCAGTTGGCTGAAGCAACACCAAAAGGCTGTGGGTTCAGTTCCCAATCAGGGCACACACCTAGGCTGCAGATTCAAACCCCAGTTTGGGCACATACGGGAGGCAACTGATCGATGTTTCTCTCTCACACTGATGTTTCTCTCTGTCTGTCTCTCTCCCTTCTTCTCTTTCTAAAATCAAAATCTATCCTTGAATGAGGATTTAAAAAAAAAAAAAAAAGCAGCCCTGGCTGGTGTAGCTCAGTGGATTGAGCATGGGCTGCAAACCAAAGTGTCACAGGTTTGATTCCCAGTCAGAGCATATGCCTGGGTTGCAGGCCACAGCCCCCAGCAACCACACATTGATGTTTCTCTTTCTCCCTCCCTTCCCTCTCTAAAAATAAATAAATAAAATCTTTTTAAAAAGCGAAATGACACAGACATAACAATATGTGGGAATAAAACTAGAGGAGGTTCAGCACTGATGGAATACAGAGTTTGAGGAAGGAAGCTGCTTCCTCAGGATGAAAGCAGAAAGGAAAGAATCAATCTCAAAGGGCTCACATGCTGTGTCAAGAGCCTTAAAATTTATCCTATAGCATGCTGGATATAATGGCACTGAAGGTTTGAAGCAGGGTGATAACCTGATTTTGAAAATGGATTTGAGCCCTGGCTGGTGTGGCTCAGAGGACTGAGCACAGGCTTGCGAACCAGAGGATCATGGGTTTGATTCCCAGTCCAGACACATGCCTGGGCTGCAGGCCAGGTCAAGCCCCTAATAGGGGGTATGTGAAAGGCAACCACACATTGATGTTTCTCTCCCTCTCATTCTCCTTCCCTTACCCTCTCTCTAAAAATAAATAAATAAAATATTTTTTAAAAATGGATTTGAAAAGGACATGGCTACAGGCAGGGAGACCTAATGGGGGTTACTATGGTAACCCAGGAGCGTGATAACCAGAGCCTGGACTAGTAGGAATGAAAATGGAAAAAAAAAAAAGATTAAAATGTAGAAAGGAGGTTCACATTAAAGTGTATACATGCTTGTATGTTTAAATGTACAGAAAAGAGACTAAGAAGGATGATATCCAAACTACTGATGGTGTTTACCCTATGAGAAAGAGGAGTGGGGGTCAAAACGAAAATGAAGAACTCTCACATTTAACTTTGTTTCCGTATTCCTGAATGTTATACAATACAAATTTATTCATGGATTACCTAATAATGTTAAACATTTTTTAAAAAATTAAAATTTGGGGTTGATGACTATATTACTCTCCATTTCTTAGGGTTCTGGTAGTCATATTCAGAAATGGTTTAACTTCCTAATGAATGTAGTAGCAATAAAGTTCTCTTTTTAAAAGTTTTGAAAAGGAGGTGGCTGAAAATAGAGCCAGAAATGTATTTCATGTCTTTTGATTCTTAAACCAAAGCTCATTAATTAGTATTTAGATCTGCCTACCACACACGCCTGAGCCAACAGACCAGAAGCGCCACCGAGATGCCGGTTTACCACTCTTCTCTCATGGACTCGGACACCAAACTCACTGGAAACCTAGCACTGTTGCCTATCAGAAGTCAGTTCAAAGGAGCCACCCCAGAGAGATCCAAAATACAGATGTTGTAGACGAAGCCATCTGTTACTCCAAGGCCAATGTCTTCTTCAGTATGAAGTTAAGAATGAAGCTGACAGGATCTTGGTATATATAACTACATTTCTGGGGGTCTAAAGAAGCTCCAAAGGTACAATTCCAAAAGCCTAAGTGAAGCTTTTGAAGTGCATACACTGGGTACTATTAATTTTACCATTCTTAGATAGCCTGATATTTCGCTTAACACAATTTATGCCAAACCTGCTAACAAACAGGAAGGTGAAGTAATGAGGGCCTATTTACAACAGTTAAGGCAAGAGACTGGACTGAGACTATGAGAAAGTTTTTCACCCTCACTCAGAACAATGAGTTCAGCCAGTGCTGGACTTGCTTCGTAGAGAGGTATTTCATGAACACGAGTCTTCCAGGACCTAGACAGTAAAGGGAGCTGGGCAGACACTGTTTCCACAGCTGAGGGCAGCATTTCACAGATGCACACAGTTGTTTGCCTTTATTTCATAAAATTTTATACAGAAGCGAGAGAATCAAGTCTTTACTTGAAAAACTATCAAGAATTTGGATGCAAAAGAGAAGAATGAGTTGTCAGAGGTATGATCTGAACTTGTCTGCAGTACTAAGCTAGTGCTTAATAAGTAATAATAAAGAAATTTCTAACATTTCAAAAAATTACACATCTGTGGCATTTGAGATCTTGCTTCCCAGCATGCTGTCAACTTGGCTCCAATAAACCCTCATAAAAATTCAAAAAATATTAAATGTTTAGTGTATGACTGGAAACTATAAAAAGTGACAACATATTTGAAAAAAACTTTCAAATGGAATTCTGAAACTAAAAAATTATGAAATACCAAATTTAAAAATGTGATGAATAGATTCAGGTCAGAACCAACTAAAAAGGGAATTAGTAAACTGCTAATGGGTTAGGAAAAACCTTCCAGAATGTAAACAGAGAGAAAGAAGATTGAAAATACAAAATAAGAGAAGAGATGACAGAGTACTAAGCCAAACATATGCTTATTAGAGTTCACAAGGAAAGAAGAGAATAGACCAGGAAAAATATATGAAAAAAAAATGACTGAGAATTTACAAAACCAATTAAAAATGAGCACAGAATCAAGAACCTCCAATGAGTACAAAGCAAGATAAATAAAGAGAATCCAAAGTTTATCATCTACCAACCTTGGGAGGAATATGAGTGAGAGTGACATATCTCATATACCTTTTGCATGGTTTTGACTTTTTAAAGTAAATTACTAATATGCATATAATAATAATGGTGTTAAAAGAGCATTATTATAATATATAATACTGTTATCAAAATAATGCTATGAAAGCAAATTACTAATACATATATAATAATAATGCTATGTAACATTATTATGCATAGTGTCATATGTTAAATAACAACAAATACAATTAAGTCAGTAAGAATGGGAAAAAAAACACTTAACTGAAAGCAAACGAATGTAATTACACTGTATATGAATACCCTAACCACACTGTATAGAAAAATAAAAAGAATTAACTAAACCAAGCACCTAAAAACAACAGTATTTGACTATATACCTTTAATCATTGGCAGGGTAGGGTAAAGAGTCTAAGTATTACAAACAAATCATGAACATTTTTTAGGTTTGTCACAGTATGGGTGAATCAAGAACCTTCACGGGATAAACTGGAATTGGAAGTAAGGTTAAAAACATAGCTGAACCTTGAAAACATTATGCTAAGTGAAAGAAGCCAGATAGAAAAGCACACACTATATGATTCCATTTATATGAAATGTCCAGAACAGGCAATTCCATAAAGGCAGAAAATAAATCAGTGGTTGCCAGGGGCTAGGGAGAGAAGAGAATGGAGAGTGACTACTAATGGGTTCTGGGTTTCTTTTGGGGGTGATGAAAATGTTCTGGAATTAGATATACAACTCTGTGAATACACAAAACACCACTAAATGGCTTATTGCAATACCATGTTGTTGTTTTTTTAAAAAGCCCTTGCTAGGTGGCTCAGTTGGTTGGAGCATCCACCTATACACCAAAAAAGTTGTGGGTTCGATGCCTGGTCCAGGCGCATACAGAAGGCAACCAACCAATGTTTCTCTCTCCCCACCCTCTCTAAAATCAATACACATATCCTCAGGTGAGGATTTAAAAATTATATAAAATTAGCCCTGGCTGGCATAGCTCAGTGGATTGAGCACGGGCTGGGAACCAAAGTGTCCCAGGTTTGATTCCCAGCCAGGGTACATTCCTGAGTTGCAGGCCATAACCCCCAGCAACCGCACATTGATGTTTCTCTCTCTCTCTCTGACTCTCTCTCTCTCTCTTCTTCCCTCCCTCCCTTCCCTCTCTAAAAATAAATAAATAAAATCTTTAAAATATATATATATAAACATTAAAAATAAAAGAACATATATAAAGACAAATAAATTTTTAAAAAAGACAACCCAATTGGCAAATCACAGAAGAAAATATCTAAATTTAAGACATCCAGTCAAGATGGAAGCATAGATAAACATGGCTTGACTGCTCACACAACCACATCAAAATTACAACTAATTGAGCTGAATGGAAGACCTACAGCTATGGAATTAAAGAAGAAACCACACTGAGACTGGTAGCAGGAGCAGACACTGAATGGGCTGGTTGTACACCCATGTGTGGCAGAAAAAAATTGGGAGGGGCAGCTCAGGGGTGAGAGGTTCCAACCCCACACCAGGCCCCCCATCCCAGGGTTCCAGTGCAAGGAGGATAAGTCTCCATAACTTCTGGCTTTAACAACCAGTGGAGACAGAAGGCTGTGGAAGACCGAAACTTCTGGAATCCCAGGCAGTTCCTTTTATAGAGCCCAGCAAATGGACCTACTTGGACTCACTTCCTCTGAGCTCCAGTGCCAAGGCAGCAGATTGGAAGGTATCAGAGACATACAAGGAGGAACCAAATTGTCCAGCATCAGGGCAAGAGCAGGGGACAGCTTTCTTCCAGATGAAAGTGCTGGCAGGGGTCATTGTTCCTTTTCTGAGCCCTACCCCCACAGGGCCAGCAGGCAGGTGCCACATCTGAGACCCCATCAACCTGGCTCACATGGTTTTCCCCACCCTTGTGATTCCCTGAGGCCCTGCCCCACCCAACTTTCAGGCCCACCCATGCTTCAGATTTTCCTAAATGCTCTCAAACAAGCAGCATCTGGTTTCAGTGAGCCCTGCATCTCTTACTAAGTTGCCCAAGGCCTGGCACTAGTAGTAGAAGGCCTTTGTTCACAGCCTGGTCTCTCCCGGGCATCTCCAAGCCCAGCACAAGTAGTAGTCATCTGCAGATTGCTTTGTAGCTAGTGCCGTGTGACCCTAGACAGAGCACAGGCAGTGGCTGACCTTGGACATGCCAATAGCAATCAAGGCTCCACTGCAGAAAGAGGGTGTGCAGAGCCCACACAGTGGTGCATCTTGAGCACCCAGTCTGGGTAATAGGGGATGCTATGCCCTGCACCCTATAGGACACCTATTGCATTGAGCCATTCTATCAAGACTCAGTAGCCCTACCTAATACATAAAAACAAACACAGGGAGGCTGCAGAAATGAGGAGGCAAAGAAACATGGCACAAATGAAAGAACAGTCCAAAACTCCAGAAAAAGATCTAAACAAAATGAAGAAGAGCAATCTATTCAAAGCAGAATTCGAAACACTGGTTATAAGGATACTCAAGGAACTTAATGAGGACCTCAGACAGCATAAAACAGATCTAGTCAGAAATGAAGGACACACTAATTGAGATAAAGAACAATTTACAGGGAAACAACAGCAGAATGGATGAAGCAGAGAATCAAAGGAATGATTTGGAACATAAAGAAACAAAACACAACCGCATGGAACAACAAAAAGAAAAAAGAATCCAAAAAAAATATGAAGTTAGTAACAGCAGCCTCTGGGACAACTTCAAGCATTCCAACATTCACATCATAGGGATGCCAGAAGGAGGAGAGAAAGAGCAAGAAGTTGGAAATCTATTTGAAAAAATAAGGAAAGAAAACTTCCCTAATTTGGTGAAGGAAATAGACATGCAAGTCTAGGAAGCACAGAGAATCCCAAACAAGATGGATGCAAAGAGGCACACTCCAAGAGAGAGCATAATTATAATACCAAAAGTTAAAGATAAAGAGAGAATCTTAAAAGCATCAAGAGAAAAGAAGTTAGTTACTTATAGGGGAGTACCCATAACACTGTCAGCTGATTTCTCAAGCAAAAAAATATTCAAAGAGATAAAAAGCAAAGACCTACGACCAAGATTACTCTACCTAGCAAAGCTATCATTTAGAATCGGAGGACAGATAAAGAGATTCTCAGACAAGAAAAAGCTAAAAGAATTCATCATCACCAAACCAGTAATATATGCAATGTTAAAGAGTCTTCTTTAAGGAGATAAAAAATATGAACAATAAAATGGCAGTACATATACATCTATCATCAATGAGTCTAAAAAACAAAATAAACAAACAAGTAGGACAGAAACAGAATCATGGATACAAAAAACATTTTGGTGGTTGCCAAATTGTGGGGGGTGTCAAGGGGATGTCCTTTAATGGTGAAGGGATTAAGAACTACAAATTCTTAGTTACAAAACAGTCATGGGAATGTAAAGTACAGCATAGGGAATAGAGTAGCCAAAGAACATACATGCAGAACCCATGGACGTGGACATCAGTGTGGGGATGGCCTGAGGGAGTGCAGGGGGAGCGACTGGGTAGAGTGGGACAAAGGGAGAAAATTTAGGGACAACTAACTGTAATAGCATAAACAATAAAATATAATTTAAAAAATAAATGGCTAGTTAATACATAAAGGTGTTCGACCTAATTATTCATCAGAAAAATACAAATTAAAACCAGAATCAAAAGCTGTTATATTCACCAGAATAACTTTTAAACATATAATTCAAAAGACTTCAATACTTTAACATTAAAGTATTGGTGGTGCTGCTGTCATACACTGCAGGTAGAATGGTAAATCAGAGCAACTACCTGGAAAATCATTTTGTAGTATCTACAACACTAAAGCTAAACATACAGTTGTCCCTCAGTATAGCACAGTTCACTTATTGCGGGTTTAACCCGTGATACAGTGAAGCCGCAATACAGTGAGGGACGAGTGATACTTCACTGGTGAGTACCCGTATAGAATTTTATATGTTGTTAAAATTACGTAGGTTTAAGAGTGCAGAAAGTGTTTAGCGTATGAAGTGTTTATAAGAGTGTGGGAAAGGTTAATAAGGAGTGGGAAAGGTTTATAGGAGTGTGGGAAGGGTTTACAAACCCTTAAAATATATATAAATAATAAAATAAATATAACACCACTACTTCACGGATTTTCACCTACTGCAGGGGTCTCTAGAATGTAACCCCCGCGATAGGTGAGGGATCACTGTATGCTTCCTCTATGGCCCAGCAATTCTACTTTTAGGTAGAAACCAAGAAAAATGAGTACATATATCCACCAAAAGACATGTTCAACAATGTTTATGGCACCATTATTCTTATTTTAAAGTAAAACTAAATTTGGGGGGTATACATGATTATGGATTTTAACACATTTCCTGATTCATTTAATTGCTACCACAATCAGATATCAAAACAGTTTCATCACCCCAAAAAACTCTATCCTACTCTCCTTTTGTAGTCACATTTCCCCTCCTCTGAGAACTCCTAGGACCCACTGATTTGTTCTCCATTACCATAATTTTGTCTTTGTGAATGTCATATAAATAGAATCATACAATATGTAACCTTTTGACACTGGGTTCTCTAACTCAGCATTATGTCTTTGGAAGTCATCCAAGTTGCTGTGTGTATCAACAGTTCCTTTTGCCTGGGTTATATTTCATTGTATAGAGGTACTGTATCTTGTTTATGTATTCACTACAGAAGGATATTTGGGTTGTTTCTAATTTGAGGCAATTTTAAATAGAAATACTATAAACATTATTCATGTGCCATTTTTTGCACAACCATAAATTTTCACTTCTCTAGGGTAAATATCCAGGAGTAAGATTTCTGAGTCATATGGTAAATGTCTGTAACATTTTAAGAAACTACCAAACTGTTCTGTAGAGTGGCTATACTATTTTGCCTTTTACCAGAAATGTACAAGAGTTCCAGTTGCTCCACATCCTTGTTAACACTTGGTATTGTCAGTATTTTTCTTATTATTGCCATGGTAATAGGAATAGTCACTGTGGTTTTAATTTGCATTTCCTAATGGCTACTGATGCTGAACATGTGCTTTTATGCTATACATATATTGTCTGTAGAGATAAGTCAGTCTTTTGCCTGTTTCTTTATTGCACTGTTTTCATATTGTTAAGTTTTAAGTCCTTTATAAATCCCAGATACGAGTCCCTTATCAGATGTGAGATTACAAATATTTTCTTGGTCTGTAATAGCTTTATACTTAATAGCTAAAAACTATGAAAAGTCCAAAGGTTCATCAACAGAGGAGCAATAAATAAACTGTGGTGTACTGATACAATGGAATCCACACAGTACTTAAAAAGAACAAATCACTGATACACACCAAAACATGGATGAGTAGATCTGTCTCCCAGGTATTACAATGAATAAAAGAAGCCATACACAAGAGTCCCTGACAGTGAGATATGCTCTCCAAATATGAAAAGCATTTCCTTAGCCTGTTGACTTGGGATTTCAAAGATCTGTTATCTTTTATTCTCTCTCTCGTCCTTGCCACCCCCACCACCACCACCACTCCTCCTCTTCACTTCTAGGTACACTGTTTTTGGAAGCATAGAGGGGATGGTGACAAAGAAACAAACTGACAACGTGTCTGCATCCAGTATCTTCTTTTGAAAGTTTAGAGAATGTGTATTCTATAAATCCGTATCACTGCAATCCCTAATCCCTGGCAACCACAACTCTGCTCTCAATCTTCTTACTTTTGTCATTTCAAGTATGTTATAATATGAAATCACACAATATATAACCTTTTGAGACTGGCTTTATTAACCCAGCATAATTTTCTTAAGATATATCTAAGCTATGTATATCAATAGTTCATTCCTTTTTATTGCTAAATAGTATTCCATAGATGAAAGGTTTTGGATGAAATAAACAGCCTAAAAAATCTTACTAATCCTTGAATCCTCATCTGTCACTGCCTAGAATAGTGATTTTCAACAGTGTGCTGCAAGAATTTTTAAAACATGCAATGCCTGATCACTTTTCCCTTAGATTGTCAAAAAAAAATGACAACCACCAACACAATAGCCATCTGGTATGACTAAATAAAAATTATACCTATTTTTTGTCAGATCAGCAAAAAAATACACTTTATGGTGTGCTACAGAACTTTAGTAATTAGTTTATATGTGCCATTAGATGAAAAAGGTTGAAAATCGCTGCCCTAGAAATACAAAACACTAATCAAAGCATCAGAATGTTATACTAACCAAAAATTTTTAACAGAGTTCTAATATTCAACCTCGTTCTCATTCTGACTAGAGACATGCCATCTGTACATCATTCAAGAAACATGGCTCCTACCCTGAGTAGCGTGACTCAGTGGGTTGGGCATCGTCCTGCAAACTAAAATGCTGCTGGTCTGATGCCCAATCAGAGAACATGCCTGGTTTGCAGGCCAAGTCCCCAGCTGGGGGTGTCTGTGCAAGATGCAACTGATGGATGTTTCTCTCCCTCCCTTTTCCTCCCTGTAAAAATAAATAAAATCTAAGAAAAAGAGGAAGAGAAGAAAGAAGAAGAGAGAAGAGAAGAAAAAAGAAAAAAGAAAAGGAAAAGGAAAATAAAAAGGAAAGAAAAGGAAAGGAAAAAGAACAGAAAAGAGAAAAGAAAAAGAAAAAGAGAAAGAAAAAGAAGACTCCTTGGCATTCCTGAGAACCTATATTTCCTGTGTGATTCTGAATTTATAAAATGTCTATTAAAATTTTAACAACTTGCCCATTTGAATATCTGTATCCACACTAAAATGACAAATTAATTAAACTTGATGAATAATAGGACTAAAAAGCTCAATGACATTCATGTGATATCTGTAAGCCGTTAAGAGAAAAATACAATTTATCAAACTGGCAGTCCCTGTCTGCATAAAACCTAATGTCTGCTTTTAATTTGAGGTTAAAAAAATCATCAATATTTCTAATTTTCCTAGTGCATTAAGCTGCAGGTTCTACAAAATAATTTTTATTCAAATTCCTTTCTATTCCTTCAGCATTACAATAAATTTCTTTTTGCTGGAGAAGAAACTATTGTTCAACAGGTTTAAATAGAGATGGTATGGCTTTGGAGACCTAAATTTCAATTAAAAATGATTTCAGATAAGTATACAAAGAACTTTAAATATAAAGTGGCTGTAATTTCTTTTAAAATACAGCAAAAGACTAGTAAATAAAAAATTCACAAGCCTAATTACTATCAGTTTTCAGTTCAACATGACTTAAAAACCCCCACTTCTGAATTCATAAGCTGTTTTCACAAAGAAAGAGCCAACTCACTTGTAGAAATTCTTCTATACTGTAATCATCGAAACTTTAAAAGGCAAAACCAAATACCTGACTTCAGCATCGTGGGCACAGTCAACGTGGAAAGCAGATGAGAAATGAAACTGTTCCATTCTTGGATTTGGTAGATACAGACTCTGATCTGTACTGATCACTATCAGAATCCAGGTGTTAAACAAGGAACAGTTTAAGAAGTCTAACCTCCTCCTCCACTCAAGCCACTGTAACACCTGAGCAGCTCAGCCTATCTCTTGACCACATTGCAAAACATATTGCAATGAAGGGCTTGGCCTGATGATTAACCAGCCAAGAAGACTCAACAACCATAACAAGGAAATGGAAGAACAGTGATACATTTTGAAGGCTGGTTTCTTACTAATGATACAAGATCAACATTTCTATATTGAAATTTAGGAGACAAACATTAAGCAAGAAAAGAGCTAGAAGTTAGATGTTTATTTGCTTAACTAAAAATATTTACCTTCTTCTGAAAGTGAATTCTCAGGCATCACATACAACGTACAGTTTATCATAAATGTTCACAATAGTCTACCTAAATGAGCCAATGATAAATTACCATCCACAATAAATGTCTTTAATAAAAAGCCCTGGAAACAGAATACTCTACAAATTGACTTAACTAGGAAGCTAAAATAAATGTCTTCTAAATGGTTTCAATTTAAAAGTTTTAATTAATGAAAGCAAATAGCTACAAGAGTTCAAAAACTCATTTTTTATATTAAAAGGAAATTTTGCAATATGCTACAATGAATGAAACTTGAGAACTGTATGATCAGTGAAATAAGTCAGTCACAAAAAGACAAATATTGTATGATTCCACTTATATGAAGTACTCTGAATGGTCAAAATCATAAAGACAAAGTATAATAGGGGTTGTCTGTCAGGGGCTGGAGGGCAAGGAGAATGGGGAGTTATTATTTAATAGGTATAAAGTTCCAATTTTACAAGATGAAAAAAGTTACAGGGATGCACAATGTGAATGTACTTAATATCAATCACTCAAAAATGGTGAAGATGGTAAATTTTACGTTGTGTATACTTTACTACAATAAAAAAATGTTTTCAGTGATCTAAAAATTCAAACCTATGAAGGTGCTTTTTCTACTTATATTATTTCAGAATTTACTACTATATGAAGAACGTTGAGCAATGAGCCTGTCTAAAATCTTCCAGGAAATATCATTCCAAATGAGTCAGAAGTACACTCAGGATATGACATTAAATACAATTAGGACACTTGGTGTTTATACCACATGATCTCACTTCATTGCATAATTCTAGCCCTTGTTTCCACTGATGTCACATCGTAACCAAATGTATACTTTATAGAAAAAGACAGAGCAAATAATTAAATAGCAAGTATAAAACACCTCCATCCATATAAATCTCTTCCAAATGCACCTTATATGTTTCTTTCATATGGATACATGTAAACACTGTTTCACTTTAATTCCCATGCATATCTAGCAGCATGTCTCACACACTGCACAGAATCATTAGTACCACTGACTGATTTTGAGTCTTCACTTTGATGGGAACCTGAAACGTTTTTACCTTTTCAGGGTTTAAGAAATAACAGCAGCCTAAACATCTAGAAATGCTACATAGCCAGCAGATGTTTCTATTTGATAGAGTTAGATTAATTTGTTATGAAATACCCTGTTTCCTTTGAATAAACACACACTAGAGAACTGTCAGGAGGGCTGATACCATGACCTGAGCCAGTGACTAGTAGGAGTTAGTTCAGTAAACGCTTGCAGATCAGTTGATTAAAGACTCTAACACTGCCCGCTGCCACCCAGTAGGAAAAAGTGCCAGGCCGGATAACACAATTGGCCCATGGGCCTTGTGTTTGCCACCTTTGGGTTAGAGCACCATCCTGATGTGCCAAGGTTGCAGGTTCACTCCCCAGTCAGGGCACATATAAGAATCAACAAATGAATGCATAACTAAGTGGGACAAATCTCTTTGTCTTCCTGTCTCCTTTCCTCTCTCTAAAATCAATAAATAAAAATTTTAGCCCTGGCTGGCGTAGCTCAGTGGATTGAGCTCGGGCTGCAAACCAAAGCATTGCAGGTTTGATTCCCAGTCAGGGCATATGCCTGGGTTGCAGGCCACGGCCCCCAGCAACCGCACATTGATGTTTCTCTCTCTCTCTCTCTTTATCCCTCCCTTCCCTCTCCAAAAAAATAAATAAATAAAATCTTAAAAAATTTTTTTTTAAAGACTCTAACATGCAGTTGTGGATCATAAGCTCCCAAGTGAGCAATTATTAAGTTCAAAGCAAGAAACATTTATTGAGCCTAGAGTTTTTGTTTTTTTTTTTTAACTTTTTAAAAAGATTTTATTTATTTATTTTTAGAGAGGGAAGGGAGGAAGGGAGGGAGAGAGAGAAACATCAATGTGTGGTTGCTGGGGGCCATGGCCTATAACCCAGGCATGTGCCCTGACTGGGAATCGAACCTGCGATGCTTTGGTTCACAGCCCGCGCTCAATCCACTGAGCTACTCCAGCCAGGGCGAGCCTAGAGTTTTTAAAGTTGGAAGAAACCTTAGAGATCTTCCTATTTAATGCCATCTGTTTACAGATGAAGAACCACCCAGAGAGGCAAAATGGCCTCCCCAGAATCACAAGTCACAAAACCTGAACCCAGCTCTTCTGACTGCCTCCAACTGTCCACTTCTTTTACACGGCCTAGAACTAATTTCAGAGATAGAGTTATAACCTTGTATTCTGTCACCTTCACAAATGTTCCTACATCCAATGTGTCATAAATACACTCTGTATTTGACTTTACATTTACATTTTTAAAGCAGATAAAATCAGTTGTGTGTATTTCCTAAATCTTGATTATTAAAATTATGTACAAAAATTCAATATAAATTAAATCTTTTGGTTCCTTGAAGCATACCACCAGTATAAATATGGCTTATTTTTCTTTCTTTGGTAGACTTGCACCAATAAGTGATCAAAACAGAAAACTGGGAGCCATAAAACAAAGTAAATGAGTACACTGCCAACAGTGGGTTGGACTGGAGCTTCTGTCTTGTCAAGACAGAGATTTATTGTCAGCCCACATGTTTACCTCAGGTCACATTCTTGAGCTCCAGGAGTATGAGAAATATAAATATTCGCTGGAAGAAGCTGATGAAAAAGGATGACTTCCACTGCATGAAGCTGTTGTTCAACCCATTCAGCAAATACTTGAAATTGTTTTGAGTGGTGAGAAAACATAAAACCCCTTTAACCACACCAAATTGAGAATGTAGAAGTTATGAGCATTCCCAATGAACATAAAAATCAAAAAGAAAAAATCAGAAAAGATTATTTGAAATTTGGGGGGTGGGGAACAGTACACATGTTTTAAATTCAAGAGTGCAAAAATTAGCACATTCCGGGATGTTGAGAGTTCACCATCTGCATCCTCCCAAGAATGTGACACAGGCTGACAGGAGGGTTATCCAGAAAAGTGATCAAAGTTTCTGTATACCACAAATTAATTGATTTGAATATAAAGCTTTTTACTTCTGAAAGCTGGTTTTTATTTTTCATCTTGAACTATCTCTTGACATAAGTTTTCAAAGATTATTATGAAGTATTAGTATTTATAATACTTGTCCTTATATTATTTTTAATAACACAAACTTTAATGTTTTGGTAAATAAGATTTTTCAAAAGCTACATAGTGAGTGATCTACCATCAAGCAAATGTCACCAGTCTACTTTAAAAGGCAACTATTAATATAATAATTAACTTTCAAAATCATTCAATATCAAATAACTATTCTCTTCAAAATATTAATTCTTCTGAAATACTAAAATGTTACCTAATTCTGACCTAGCTTTGTATACACAGAAGAATGGAATCAGAATTATTTTTTCGTCAGAATTATTTTAAGTTACCTGTATAAACTAATACTTTAGACATCTTTCCAACAAGATTTTAAAAGTGGTATTTCCTCTTTCCTCCCAGAGGTGTCCAACCTGTAAACATTATGAGATTTTTTGTGTGACTACGTGTTGCAAGGTATTTAATGTGTGGCCCAAGACAGCTCTTCTTCTTCTACTGTGGCCCAGAGACACCAAAAGGCTGGACACCCCTGCATCTAGCCCCAAAACAGGTAAGTAATTACGAACTGCTGCTGACTGCCTAGAGTTCTCATACAGCATTTTTGCATTACCAGTACACCAAGCATTTTCTTATTCCTGATTTCCTTAAAATAGGAAGTAGACACAGTTCTAGTAGGGCCCAGATCTTTCTACTCTGTAAGTTCACGGAAAGTATAAACTTACAACTTCTATCTAAAAACAAGTAATTCCTAAATGCAGTACCTACTTCCAAGTATCTAAGCTACTTAAGATTTAGGGAGAGGTAGCTATTTAATTGAATCTACTAAAAGTGACAAGTAAATCAAAAATATTTTTTAAACATTTAAAGGAAAAATAATTTGAGGAAATTTTTAAAGTGTTAATATAAGAAAACATTGCTAATACTCAGAGTTACCCACATTCAATTTGACACACAGTAGCTAGCAGACACAATTTTAAAAATCAACTTAAAAATTATAATCAGTTTATGGTATGGTATATATCAATTAAGAATTTCATTCTTATTAAGGTACAATTTTCTAGCAGCTGAAGACTTTCTGCCATTAAGCACTTTTATTAAGCAGCAGTGAGAAATTTACAAAGAAAGGCAGCAGCAGCAGTATGGTGTGCTCGTGGTTAAAAGTCTACCAGGGGTGTCTAACCTTTAGGCATCTCTGGGCCACACTTGAAGAAGAACAGTTGTCTTGGGCCACACATTAAATACACAAACGCTAACAAAAACTGATGAACAAAAAAGGGTTTTAAGTAGATTTATGGTTTTGTGTTGGGCCACATTCATAGCCATTCTGGGCCGCATTCGGCCCATGGGTTGGACACTCCTGGTAGACTCTGGACTACGTTTGAACCATTAACTCACTATATAAACTAAATTATTTTCTCTGTAAAATAATTTCTCTGTACATTAATTTCATCATCTATAAAATGACAATAATAAGCCCTGGCTGGTGTAGCTCAGTGGAATGACTGCCAGAAGGGTCGTTGGTTTGATTCCCAGTCACGGCACATGCCTGGGTTACAGGCCAGGTCCCCAGTAAGGGGCGCATGACAGGCAACCACACATTGATGTTTCTTTCCCTCTCTTTCTCCCTCCCTTCCCCTTTCTCTAAGAATAAATAAAATCTTTTTTAAAAAAAGTCTAACCAATATTTCTCTTAAAAATATGACAATAATATGTGCTCACTTTATATAGTTGTTTTGAACACAAAATACTTACCGATGATAGGCTTCTCGCCGATACTTTTTCAAGGCCTGCTTATCCATGTTAGCAGGCAGATCTGCTGCATTCTGTAACCGGTCACTCCAGGAGGTTGTCATTTTAATGGTATGCCGAATTCTAGAGAAGAAAATCAGTATTATAATTTAGTAAGCTTAATACTGGCACCTATAGGCTAATAACTGATTTTTTTTTAATTAGAAAAACTCTAACTTGCAAATGCCTGATATAATTATCTATTTAAGGATACTGAATATGGCAAATATACTAAAAATACATACTGATACATCTAAACTATGTAAATTTAGAAAATTGTTTTATATAGTGATTTCTACACAGAAAGATCATATGTATCATTGCAAAATAATAAAGCATAACTAACTTCAATCCTAAATTCTAGAAAAAGGACTGAGACCACAGGTTTATGGAAATATGTAATTTTCAGTTTACATGTTTCAAAATGTGTAAACAATTTTAAAATCCTGATCAACATACCAAGCCCAATGGTAAATAATGAATTGTGTTGATTTCTAATTGTATCATACTTTTACACTTTTATATAAAAATTATTTTTCAGCTGGTATAAAAGACTAGAAGAAATAAACTAAAACATTTCATCTCATTAGTGAACATCTAAACCAAGGTGAGCAGCTAAGTGTCTACCTTAAATACTTTAACACTAGGCACTATTCTAGGTTTTATTTATATTTTTAAGATTTTCATCTGTAAATAGTTTTAAGTAAGAAATGAAAAATATCGTTGCCCTGGCTGGAATGACTCAGTAGACTGAGTACCAACCTGAGAACTGAAAGGTCACAGGTTCGATTCCCAGTCAGGGCACGTGACTGGGTTATAGGCTGGGTCCCTGGTTGGGGGGTGTGCAAGAGACAACCAATCGAAAAGAGACAACTGATACATGTCTTGCATACTGACGTTTCTCTTGCTCTCTTCCTCCCTCCCTTTCCCTCCCTCTAAAATAAGTATTTTTAAAAATGGAAAATATCCTTTTAAACATAAAAATTATAACATTTTATTAAAGTACCAATGTTTGGTAAAACAGACTTACTAGGGGCCTGGGGTGTGTTTGTGTGCTGTGAGAATGTGTGTGTCACCATTACTACAACTGGAATCTACATTCATAAGCTACTACATTTTGCAAATCATTTTGTCTCTCATTTATTTTTCTTTTCTGCTATATCTTTGTTTTTGAGTGCCAACATTAAAAATGATCAGAATTATCTCCTCTTTTAAACTTAAAAATCATTTAATACAGCTAAATAGAACATATAAAATTGACTTTCTTATTAGACACTAACTACTACTAAAACATATACCTAAAACTATTTGGGGTGATTTTTCCATTTCTGGAAAAAATTTATTATGCTTTATAACTTCTTTTGTATTTATCTGTATTTTCTGATTTAATTCATTGTCTCTGATAATAAAACATACATTTTTGTTTTTGCTAAAACAAACAAACAAATGGACTTATAGATACCAAGTTGCCAAAAGAAGGAAGGTTGAAGGACTGGAAGAAAACAGGGAAGGGATTAAGCAAGATAAATTGGCAGTTATGAAACAGTCATGAGGATGTAAAGTACAACATAGGGAATATAATCAATAATATTGTAATAGCTACATACATTGCCAGGTCTTATCCAGGGGGATCATTTTGTTAAGTTATATAAATGTCTAGCTATTATGCAATACACCTGAAACTAATAGAATATTGAATGTTACCTGTAACTGACAAAAGTTAAAATACCAATATATGTGAAAACATCTGCAACCCAATTTATTTCCAATTTTGAAAATGCTAACCATTTATGACATTAAGTCAATTTTTAAATAAACCATCTTTATAGCTTTTTAAGTAATTTATTGAGGCAAAATTCTCATAAGAAAATTATTTTAAAGTAAGTCAATGGTATTAGTACATTAATTATGTTAGGCAACCACCACCTTTATCAAGTTCCAAAATATTTCCATCACTACAAACTAAAACCCTTTACCCATTAAGAAGTTTCTTCTCATTTCCCCTAACCCTCAGCCTCTGACAAGCACCACTCTGGATTCTGCCTCTATGGATTTATCTACTCTGGAAATTTCACATAAATAGAATCATACAATATGTAACCTTTTGTATCAACCTTCTTTCACTTTGCATATTTTCAAGTTCCATCCATGTTGTACTATGTCTCAGACACTTCATCTTTGTTATGGCTGAATAATAAATATTCCTCTGCATTTATATACCATAAAATGTTTATCCGTTCTTCTGTTGATGGATATTTGGACTATTTCCACCTTTTTGGCTATTATAAATAGCTTTACTATGAGCATGTATTTAACAATGTATTTGCTTGAATGCCAGTTTTCAATTCTATTGGATATGCTCATGTACTTGGTCTGTAATATTTTTTAAGTAATTAAGATTTTCAAACAGTGTTTATAGAATAAAAGCACTGGTACTTACAAAAAAGCCCAGATAAAATCTTATTCAAGTATAAAATTAACTTGAGAAGTTATTTGCTAGATTATTATAATTTAATCTAAATATACTGAAGGCTTTTTATTTTGAAAAATTCATGTAGCAAATCCAGACTATTCTGTCAACCAAAAAAGGAGAATTTTTAAAAGTCAAGTGTTACAACTGAACTGCAATGATTTTTTTTTTTTTTTCATTTTTGGTAGGGGTGGGAGAGTAGACCAGGACTATTACCTTACATAAGTTTAAATAACACTCAGAAGTGAAATTTGTATTCTGTGATAAATTAAGAGATCCCAGAATAGTCATGCCATTAAAGAAAGATTCCAACCAAATTTCTACAGCAATTATAATAAATAAAATAAAGCATAGAAAATAAAATTTATTTAGTGTTAATACCTCAGACACATTCAAATTTTCAAAAATCTCAAACAGTATCACAGAAGTCTACTTCTTACTTTTTGTACTTAAAAATTAGCAGATCTACCCTGGCTGGTGTGGCTCAGTGGATTGAGCGTTGGCCTATGAACTGAAAGGTCACTGATTCAACTCCAGGTCAGGGTACAGGCCTGGGTTGTGGGCGGGTCTCCAGTTTGGGGGTGTGTAAGAGGCTATCAGTTGATGTTTCTCTCACATATCGATGTTTGTCTCCCTCTCTTCTTCCCCTCTCTTTCTCCCTCCTTCCTCTCTACGAATAAATAAAGTCTTTAAAAAAATTAATTAGGAGATCTGCAAAGGGTAAACCCTCTTATCTTATCTGCATATTGATTGTGCGATGAGAAAACCACAAGTCCTGGAAGAGAACCAGCCCAAAGATTTAAAGGAACAATCTCTGAAGCTCACAAGGCTGGGGATATAGTTCCTGTACCAATCACCCAAGAACTAGTTACACAGTATTAAGTAAAGTAGTTGGAGTGGTTTTGAGACTATAGTAGGGCAAAAGTATCTAGACTAACACCGTTCTGGTCCTGCCTACCAAAGGTTAAAAGACCTGCAAAGATCAAACTGCTTCCAAGCAACTTACCATGACAAAAAACAGCTCAAGAAGATTCACATAAACATAAAAATATCCAGCATCCAAGAAGATAAAATTTATAAAATCAGCAGCATTCAAAGAAACAGAAAATATAATCCACAACGAGGAGAAACAAACCCGTAAATGACACAAGTGATAGAATTAATTCTCAAAGCTGTTACTATAATTGAATAACATGTATAATTCAAACAATACAAAGGCTGAAAACATTAAATACAAACATGAAAACTAAAAAAAGAAACTCAAATCAAATATCTAGAAATGACAATTACAGTATCTGAAAAGAGAAATACTCTAGATAGGATCAAGGGCAGATTAGACACTGAAGATGACTGAACTTGAAAGCATAGCAATAGAAACTATCCAAACTAAAATAGAAAAAAAGACTAAAAGAAATTGACAGAGCATCAGTGAGCTATGCAATGGTTTCAAGCAGGTCAATATACATGTAATTGGAGGCCACAAAGGAAGACAAAAAAATATTAAATAGTGGGTAAAAAATAACCAAGTTTAATGAAGACTATAAATCCACAGATCCAAGAAAATAGCCAACTCCAAGCACAAGAAACAAGAAAATCACACCAGGGCACATTGTAGGATAGGTTAGAGATGCAACATAGCTCCAGCAGTAAAGGCACCTGGGAAATGCTGGACTCTGTTTAACCTCTGTGACTGTTTAACCCTCTGTAGCCTCTGGCTTGGCTGACTACCCAGAAAGCAGGAATGCCGCCCAAAGGTCATTCGCCTAAGGAAGGAAGTTAATGAATGTACAGAGCGTGGTAACTGCCTGATGTTATCTGTTAACTCAGAAATGCATTGTTGTTCATGGTGGTCTACCATGACTACCCACCATATGGTTTTACTATTAACCCCCTATAAAAAAAACACCCTGTCCTGAGAGGGGAATGGATTTCTTCCCAGCCAGCCACCACTGGGAACAAGCAGCTGCTCTGCCTATGTACCATATTTTGCTGTGTATAATGTGTACTTTTTTGCCCAAATTTTTGAAGGAAAAATCAGATGTGCATTATACATGGGTAGTACCTCAAATACCTTGTATCCACTCATGTCTTATAATTATGTTACATAAAATTTCTTGTACCATAATGTTCAAAAATAAATACTAAAGTTCCTTTATAATACTAAAAACAAGTATCTAAATATAAATTAAAAATTGAATTTAAAAAATTAAAACAAAAGATTTTTTTCCCTGAAAGTTTGGGCCAAAAATGTGGGTGCACATTATATAGAGCAAAATACCATAAGTTGTTCTTATGAATTTGAATAAGGCTATGTGTCAGTTCTTTGTAATCAATCCTGAACTTAGACTTTTTGGGCTTTCACCAACACACATCAAAATCAAATTCCTTAAAAACTGTGATAAAGAGAAAACATTAAAAAGCAGCTAGACATACAATAGAGTATATAGATGTCATATTAAAAAGTTGTACACCTGAAATTTGCTTAATAGTATTAATCAATGTTACTCAAGTAAATTTTGTTTTTAAAAAATTACAGGCACCCCTGCTGGTGTAGCTCAGTGGATTGAACGTTGGCCTGTAAACCAAAGGGTAGCCAGGGTAGCCAGGTCGTTTCCCAGTCAGGGCACATGCCTGGGTTGCGGGCCAGGTCCCCGGTTGGGGGTGTGTGAGAGGCAACCACACATTGGTGTTTCTTTCCCTCTCTTTCTCCCTCTCTTACCCTCTCTAATAATAAATAAATAAAACCTTTTAAAAACTTACAGGGGAAGTAAATTCTTACTAAAGAAGTAAGTAGGGACTTCCAGTCAAGATGGCATAGTAGGTAAATGCTATGCCTGCCTCCTCCCACAACCACATCAAAATAACAACAAAATTAGAGAACCAGCACCCTTGAGAACCACCAGCCTCACTGAACAGAACTCCTATAACTAAGGATATAAAGAACAAGCCACCTCAAGACTGGTAGTGGGGCTTGAGATGCAAATGGACTGGTCCCACAACCACGTGCAGGGGATGAATCGGAAGGGGCATCTTACTTTGCAGGTCCCAGCCCCATACGGGGAGAGGAGTTCCCACAACAGCTGTCTGTCAAAATCAGCAGGGACTCAGTCCCCGTGAGATGGAGGGCTCTTGTAGACACAGGTGTCATCTTAAAAGGCAAGAGCACAGATTCACAAACACTTGCTCTAAGCTCCAAGTAGGAATAGCTCAAAAAATTTCAGAAACATATGGAGAGGAACTAAATTGCTTTCAGGGCACAGGCTAAAGGGACAACTTTCTCCCGGACTAAAGGGCCAGCAACTGCCACTGTTCCTCTGTTGAGCCCTCCCGCACAAAGCCTGAAGGCCCAAGTGGTCACCAAATCTGAGTCTCCATTAACCTGGCTAATAGGGCTCTCTCTCCACCTTGGTGATTTGGAGACCCAACCAAGCCCATCCGATTCACACTCCTAGCCTGAACCTTTGAGAAGCTAATCCACACAAGCAGCCTGGGCCTACACTGCAGACTAAAATCTGTCCAATGTCTACAAACTGCAGACAAGCAGCGGTCGGTCTCTGTGTGCCATGTGTTCCTTGGCCAAGTAGCCCCAAGCCCTGCACTAGTGGCAGCCAGCCTCAGTTCAGGGTATAACCACTCCAAGGGTCCTCCAAGCCACAGGCATCTACCAACCATAGCTCACTTTGCAACTACAACCAGGTGCCCCTGGGCCAGACACAGGCATGGCTGATCCTGACCTGCACCACAACCCCTCCCAAGAGGCCCCAGAACCACCACACTGGGTGGCCGACTTCAGACCACACAGAGACCCATCAAATTAGCATGGCAAATACACCCAAAGGGTGGACCTGGTAGGCACCAGAGCGCTGCTAAATCAAATCCCACTCCATGAGGTCAGCCCCCACACAGCAGCTTCTCTGCTGCTGTCAAGGTCAGTTGTTATAGCCAGTCGGCCCAAGGGTCAATCCCACTCACTGATGGACGAACAGCAATCAAGACTCAACTACAATAGGAGGATAAACACAACCTACACAAGAGACACTTCTGGAGCACCCAGGTTAGATCAACAGGGAGATTGTACCACTGAGCCCCACAGGACACCTACTACATAAGGTCACTCTGCCAAGATTGGGAGACACAGCAAATTACCTAATACACAGAAACAAACAGGAGGAGGCAGCCAAAATGAGACAAAGAAATATGCCCCAAATGAAAGAACAAGACAAGTCTCCAGAAACACAACTAAACACAATAGAGACAAGCAATCTACCAGATCCAGAGTTCAAAAACAGGCCATGAGGCTGCTTAATGAAGTTAGGGGAGGAACAGATTATGTCAGTAAGAACCTCAACAAGAAGATGAGAAACAAAAAAAGGAGATAAAAACAAAAAGAACTATTTAGAAATGAAGAAAACAATAACTGAAATGAAGAATACACTAGATAAACAGATTAGCAAAGAACACCAATCATAACAGCAAAAAGAAAAAAAAGAATTTAAAAAATGAGGATAGTTTAAGGGACCTCGGGGACAACATGAAGCATAACAAGAGGTACCAGAAGAAGAGAGACAGCAAGGAATGAAATACCTATTTGAAGAAACAATGGATGAAAACTTCCCTGACCTAGCAAAGGACACACAAGTCCAAAAAGTGCAGTCCCAAACAAAATGAACCCAAACAGGCCACACCAAGACACATCATTTAAATGCCAAAGGTTAAAGACAAAAGAGAGAATCTTAAAACCAGCAAGGAAAAAAAAAAAAAGCATTTACCTACAAAGAAGCTCCCATAAGACTGTTGCTAATTTCTCAGCAAAAATATCACAGGCCTGAAAGGACTGGCACAAAAGTGATGAAGAGTAAGGACTTGCAATCAAGATTACTCTACACAGCAAGGCTATCATTTAGAGACAGAGAGCTTCCCAGACAAGAAAAAGCTGAAGGAGTTGATCACCACCAAACTAGTATTACCAAAAATGGTAAAGGAACTTCTTTAAGAAAAAGAAAAAAAATCAATACTATGAGAGAAACATCAATTGGTTGCTTCTCGCACACCCCCGACTGGGGACCTGGGCTGCAACCCAAGCGTGTGCCCTGACTGGGAATCAAACCTGTGGCCTTTTGGTTCACAGGCCAGCACTCAGTCCACTGAGCCACACCAGTCAGGGCAAAATCAATACTATGAATAAGAAAATACAGTAAAGAAAAAATTCTCACAGATACAGGCAAACACATAACAAAAGCAAAAGACATACAACTAGTTTAGAACCAAAACTAGTACAAAAGTTAAAAGCCAAACAGTAGGAAAATCATGTGTAATTACAACATAAATTAAGGGACACACACACACACACACACACACATGCACAAAAGAATGAAAAAATGACAAAAATTGCCCAGGCCAGTATGGTTCAATTGGTTGGAGTATCTCCTGTACACTGGAAGGTAACAGGTTCAATTCCCAGTCAGGGGACATGCCTAGGTTATGGGTTCAGCCCCCAGCTGGGGTGTGTATGAGAGGCAACTGATTTATGTTTCTCACATCGATGTTTCTCTCCTCTCTCTCCCTCTCCCTTCCCCTCTCTCTAAAATCAGTAAGTATGTCCAACGGTGAGGATAAGAAAATAAAAATAATAATAATAATGACAAAAACATAAAAGTGGAAGGGATGGGTAAAAATGGCAGTGATTTTAAAACGTGTCCAGCCCTGACTGGTGTGGCTCAGTGAGTTGGGCGTCACTCCGCAAACTGCAAGGTTGCTGGTTTGAATACTAGTTGGGGGCATGTAAGCAGCAACCAATTGATGCTTCTATTGCACATAGATGTCTCTGTCTTTCTCCCTCCCTTCCCCTCTCTAAAAAAATAAATAAATCTCTTGCACTTCAATACTTCTCTCCCTCTCTCTCTTCCTCCCCCAGCTCTAAAAATAAATAAATAAAGTATTTTTAAAATAAAAAATTACTTTGACAGGCAGTAAAATCTCGGACATTGCTTACAACAGTATTTTTTTCTGATATATCTTCCTAGGCAAGGGAAATAAAAAGTTTTTGCATAGCAAAGGAAGCCATTAACAAAATAAAAAGACAACCCACTGAATGGAAGAACATATTCACCAATGATACACTGATAGGGTTAAAATCCAAATTTATTTTAAAAACTTGTAAAACACCACCAAAAAATCAAACACCCCAATTTAAAAATGTGCCAAGAATCTGAAATAGACCCTTCTCCAAAGAGGACATACAGATGGCCAATAGACATATGAAAAAATGCTAGCCCTGGCTGGTGTAGCTCAGTGGATTGAGCACAGGCTGGGAACCAAAGTGTCCCAGGTTTGATTCCCAGCCAGGGTACATTCCTGGGTTGCAGGCCATAACCCCCAGCAACCGCACATTGATGTTTCTCTCTCTCTCTCTTTCTCCCTCCCTTCCCTCTCTAAAAAAAATAAATGAATAAAATCTTTTAAAAAATTATGTTTAAAAAAAAAAAGAAAAAAAGAAAAAATGCTAAATGTCACAAATCATCAGAAAAATGCAAATTAAAACCACAATGAAATATCACCTCACACCTGTCATAATGGCTATCATAAGTAAATCAACAAAGAGCAAGTGCTGGGGAGGACGTGGAGAACAGAGAACACTTCTGCACTATTGGTGGGAGTGCAGATTGGTGCAGCCACTGTGGAAAGCAGTATGGAGTTACATCAAAACATTAAGCACTCACTGGTGTGGCTCAGTGGGCTGGGTGTCCTCCCACAAACCGAAAGGTTGCTGGTTTGATTCCCAGTAAGAGCACATGCCTGGGTTGCAGGCCAGGTCACCATTTACGAGCGTGCAAGAGGCAACCAATCAATGTTTCTCTCACACAGATGTTTCTCTCCCTTTCTTTCTTCCTCCCATCCCCTCTCTCTAAAAATAAAGAAATAAAATCTTTAAAAAAGTTTTTTTTATTTTTTAAAAAGTCATTATTCTTTCTCTTTCCTGATAAATTAGAGCTAATAATTAAAGAAAAGATTTTCCCCATATTTTTTTCTTCAAATTATTTGCAGAAAAAAATCCAAGTACTCTCTTGAGTCACTCATGGATTAAACAAAATACATCTTATTTTAAAAATTCAACTTATACTTTCAGCAAGGGTCACGCAAAACTTTATTCATCTAAAAATGTAAACACAATGAAATAACCATATTATCACTAACACGGGATAAAATCTGCCGTAAGTCTACACAGTTATGTGAAGGTAAAAGGTGAGATTTTCTTAAATCATTATCTTCACACGATTCTTCATATGAGTTTTCCTATGATCTTACCTAATACATCTCAGCATTACTATGACAGACTTTTGAACTCTATCCAGAGAGTCTACCTAATGCTTAGCTACAGTGACAATAAAATTAAAGATAATGTTCTTCATCACCACGAAAAAAAAATAGTTCTGATAAGGTAAACATTTATTTCATTTGTCACCTGTTTATAGTGTCAAGTTTAAAGGGTAGTTTTTTCAATAAGACACAGCAGCAATTAATAAAAAATAGCTCTAAATTTTTAATTCCTTTCAAATAATAATGGTATAGTTAGGTAATTCTATTACAATACAAAGCATCCAGCATGAAAAATATGAGAGTAACAACTGAAGTGAACTCAAGCATTTAAAATATTGTAGTCTCACACTTTAAAAATAATTCATAGGCAAGAGATACACAATTCTCCTCAACAGTAACATCACCCTCCTCTTCAAAGAAAGGGAAACCAGCTGCCCCAACAGCTGCAGGCAACCGCTGCAAACAGGAAACAAAGACTAACTGAAACGGTGTGGCAACCCTGGTTAGCAACCTGCAGCCTGGTTAGCAAAGCCATTATAAATGTCTGTTTCCGCTCATGTCAATAATTCACTTGTGGCAAAGGTATATTTGGCAAAGTGTTTAATACACATGGCAGTTTGAGTCAAATATTCATTTTTGTTTTTTTCTTAGTGACCCAAATATGTTTAGTATTGTGAAATATCCCCTGCTCTATAGCGCTGACAGAATATATTATGGCATAATCATGGCACTGCGGTTTAGACAAACTTCCTCAGTAACATCCTGTTGGGAAAACTTGAGTGTGCTCATCCAATATAGTATGCACATTATTAAACAAACACCCAGAAACTTTTAAAGAATGAGCTAAAAATCAAAAACTTGTGTTTTCTTCGCCCTGGAAAACCACCAATCTGCTTTTCTCAATCCTTTCGGTGATGGGGAGGTCCTACCAAATATTTGTTTTTGAAGTCAGTAAGTGTGTCCATGTAGATAATAATGATAACAGTAAGTAAATATGGACACTCAGTGTTTTACTAAACTTCATTGGAATTTATTTTGGGTTTCCAGTATAAAGCCTGGTACTTACAAGCTTTATAACCAATCATTCTCATTCTAAGAACACTGAACACTGCTCTGAAACTTAAATGGAAAGGATAATGCTGAATGGTTTCTCAAAACTTCTCACCAACCTGAAATTTATTTTAGTCCTCATAAATACAACTTTACTTGCATATTCCATATTAAAATAGCTTACTTTATGGAAGAAGAAAAGTTAAAGCTCTATCTGCCATCTGCATGCCTGGTATCATAATAAGTAGGCACACTTCACACACTACCCTTCATAACCTTAGTCCTTGACACATGAGCAAGTCAATAGTTTTAAATAGTTCATGACAAAGGGGTTTTGTTCATTTTTCCTTTCACTATTCTCATTCAGAGTTCTTTATATCATTTGCTCCAACTTGTACTATATATTCCCATCAAAGGCCAACTTGAGTTTGCACACCAAATGATGCAGATGGCTAACAAACTCAAACAGAATGGCACTTAACCTATCTACACATATCACTTGCTATTCTCTTACCCTGCTTCATTTTTCTTTCTTGCACGCTGACACTTCCAGACATGAACATATTTGAGTTTGTGCACTGTCAATCCCTTTCTCTAAAATGCAAGCTCCATGAAGGTGAGAGTTACTGTGTCTGCCTCTGTATCCCCAGTTCCTCAAACAGCCTGATACACAGTGGCAGAAATAAATGAGCTCTCAAACCTTTAGACTTGAGCTCTTTGCCTTTCAGACACTAATTCTGAAAATGCAAGAATACTGTACAAGCTCCTTTTAATGCTCTAAATGAAACCTCTATGAAATCTTACTCTTGGTTCAGAAATGGGTAAGATTCTTGGCTTGATCAATGTACTATGTTGCTAATGTTACAACATCAGGCCCCAGAACAAAAGCTCCTTGATCACTGATGGAAATAAAACTGAGATCTTGTCAAGTGAGAAATGCAGTATCTGTTGCCTTGACAATTTGTTTTTCTTCTTCAAGCAACAACATATTCCAATCTCTAATGTGAAACTGTAATAGGAAATATAAATTTGTTTCTATGTTCCTAAACTTTCAAAATTATACAAAAAAAGACCTAAATTTGTGTTCTCCTGAACATTCTACTGCTGTTATTCCGAGAATTCCATTACCTCTGCCATTCCACACAGAATGCTACTCAATCTTTACCAGCATATTAAGGTTGCTTCTAACTGAATGTTTTGAGTAATACCAGACCTTCAGCACATGGTTACTGACACAAAGGAGGAAGTGAGCACGTAAAGAAAACATTTTAAAAGATTGGGCTTCAGGGTATGTAGTATGCCATCTATTTCTTCAAAACACAGCTATAAATAACTAAGGTCTTTCAAAAGCATAAAGATAACAGTGACAATTTTTACCTTTAGCCAATATATACTTTGTGCCTTTAGTAATAATTCTTGAACATTTTCTTAAAAAGTATGTAAAGCCCTGGCCAAGTGGCTCAGTTGGTTGCAGCACTGTCCTATACACCAAAAAAAGGTTGTGGGTTTGATTCCGCTGATCCAGGCACATACCTAGATTGTGAGGTATGTACAAAGAGGCAACTGATTGATGTCTGTCTGTCTCTGTGTCCCGCACCCCATCCTCTCTCCCCTCTTCCCCCACCCCATTCTCTCCCCTACCTCTCTCTCTACCCTCTTCTCTCCCTCTCTCCAAAATCAACAAACATATCCTTAGGTGAGGAAATTTTTTTTAAAAATCAGGTAAAAAAATTTTTTTAATTCATTTTCTTACCAAATAAGCTCCTACTCACCATTCAACTTTGTTTTAGCTGTTATCTTTCCTCTTACAAAATAAAGAGAGAAAAATCAGGAAGGCAGAAATAATCACCACAGTATTTCCACCTTTTTGTATATAAATTCACATTCATGGCTTAGTCCATTTATTTGGTGAAAATTCAGAGGTATGCATGTGTTCAATGCCTTAATAATGCTAAAATAATAATAGTTAACATTTATTATTAAATAGTCACTTTTTTAATGTGTTACTCTACACACTGTACATATTTCACCTATTTGACTTCTCACAGCAACAGTATGAATCAGGTATTATTACCTTCATTACATGAAGTAGAAAACAGCATAGGGAAATTAAATAATTTGACCGAGGTCATAGAATTATACTTGGGATGAAGTATGCAGATTCTGGAGCCATAATGTGTGGGTTCAAACCTGGATCCAACATTAGTGAGCTCTAGGATTGAAAAAATTATACAATCACTTCAGTTTCTTCCACTCCCAAATGGTCAGATTCAGTACATTAATAAATGCAAGGTGCTAGGAATAGTGGCTGACACACAGTCCTTAGCCCATGGTGTTTAATACCTGCAGCCTCTGCACAATGCAGTACTTGATGTTTAAAGGAATTTTATAACAGCTTTTTACTTTCAGAGTATAAACTTCAGATTACTCATTAGGTGTCAAGGGCTATACAATCTCACACATTTTTTTTCTTGTTAATCTAAGTATCTTAAATCTAATCTACTATCTGTAGGTGTTTTTGTCCCCCTGAAAACTTAGTTCCACACAAAACTATCACATCAAACCCATTACAGAAGTGAATAATTCAAGGCTAAAAATATGGCATTTACTGCCTTCAGATTTGTGAAAGACTAATGTTTGCTCTCCATGTTACAGGTTGGTCTTATTTAGAGCATGGTACCAGTTAAACTCATAGATATATCCTAAAATTCTTACAATTTTTTTTAATCTTCACCCAAGGACATCCTCAATGACCTGAGAGAGAGAAAAACACTGATGTGAAAGAGAAACATCAATCAGTTGCCTCCCATGCATGCCCCAAAGGGGGATCGAACCCTCAACCTTTTAGTGTGTGGAGCCAATACTCCAACTAACTGAGCAACCTGGCCAGGGCAAAATTCTTACAATTTTGATACAGAATGTTGAGCTGTTTCAACCTATATGCTTTTAATTGCCTTACTTAGCAGCTCTAAAACATAAACTAGATATACTCATTCATGTCCAACTGGATTCTAACATAACTAGTTAAAAAAAAAGTTTGCCAAATGTTTTCCATGGATAACTAGTAAAATACATGTAATATTCATCTTTATGGGCAAATTACTTTAGGAAAAAAACTGTAAAGTAATGGAAATCTGTAGTGTAAAACATTTAGACTGTAGATAAGTCTAAATTTTTACTTTCTACACTGTTCTGGCCCAAATTTAGAATCTAACATACGCTGTCCTGTCCTCATGAATTTATAGGGAGTAATTTTATGACAAAAAAATGTGACAGAAAAAGAATGTGTAAAAACAAATCTTAAATGAATACCATATTAGAGGTAGGCTAAGAAATAACAATACCATTTGTAAACCTACATATGTAAAGTAAAACCATTTAACTTTTGGGTGAAAATAGAGATTAAACCCTTATGGCATCAAGGTAGGGAAGGCTTTCTAGCATAAAAGATAACACAAACTGTAAAGAGGGACAATTTGACTATATTAACATGTAATGCTTATTCCTGCCAAAACATTTCATCTGTATCAAAACATGAGGAGCCCTGGAAAATGTGGCACAGTGGTTGGAGGGCCATCCCACAACCAAAAGGTTGCAGGTTCCATTCCAGGGCACATGCCTAGTTTGCAGACTCATCCCATCAGGGCTAGGGCACCAGCAACCCTTGGCTCCAGCGCAGATCCCCAGTCTGGGTGTGGATCCACAGTCTGGGTGCACAGGGAGGCAACCAATCCCTCCTTCACTTGCATCAATGTTTCTCTCCCTAAAAAAGCATATGAAAATGTCCCAGGGCGGGGGTGGGGGGGTGAAGAATTTAAAGAAAAAAAAAACACATGAAGAAATGACCACACAAATCCAAATTGAGGGACATTCTACAACACAACTGGCCTATACTCTTCAAATATACCAATATTATGCAAACAAAAAGTTGGAGAGTTTTTATGGCTTGAAAGGAACTAAAGGGACATGGCAACTAAATGCAATTCATGATCTACGGCTAGGTCCTGGACCAGAGGTAGAGCTGAAGAAGAGCTACTGAGGTCATTACTGGGACCCCTGAGAAATTTTCAATATGCACTGGATATTAGATAATAAATGTGGTGATTGTACTGCAGTCTATAGGACATTATCCTTAGAAAATGTAACTAAATCTTTTGAGGGGTAAAGTATCATGGTATCTGCAACTTTTGTATGGTTCAGGGAAAAACTGTATATGTGAAAGTACTGCTAAATGTGGCAAAATGTTAACAACTGGTGAGTCCAGGTGAAAGGTATTAAGTATATTCTTGAAGTATTATTGCAGCTTTCTGTAGGACTAAAGTTTTTCAAATAAAAAGTTGAAGTAAAAATGTAAAACCTGACCTGGCTGGTGTGGCTCAGTGGATTAAGCACTGGCCAGTGCCCCAAAAGGATGCTGGTTCGATTTCCAGTCAGGGCACATGCCTACGTTGCAGGACAGGTCCCCAGTTGGGGGAATGTGAGAGGCAACCAATAGATGTTTCTCTCACATACAGGGGTGTGTCTCCCTCTCTTTCTCCCTTCCTTCCCCTCTCTCTAAAATATAAGAAAAATGTTAAATTTAAAACCTCTGCACAACAAAAAATTAAGAGAAACTATACACTGAGAAGATATATGCAACACCATAACTGAGAGAGGATTAGTATGAAATATAGAGAGAGCTACAGACCTGGCTGGTGTGGCTCAGTGGACTGAGTGCCAGGCTACAAAGCAAAGAGTCACCAGTTCAATTCCCAGTCTAGGGCACATGCGTGGGTTGCAAGCCAGGCCCCCAGTAGGGGGCACAGGAGAGGCACCCATACATCGATGTTTCTCTCCCTCTCTTCCTCCCTTCCCCTCTTTCTAAAAATAAACTTTTTTTTAAAAAAGCACAAAACTGTAATGTTTAAAGAGAGAGCTACAAGCCAATGACAGACAAGCCAACAGGCCAACAGAAAAAATAAAAGATATAAATAGCAATTAGCTGAAAAAGAAACCTTACAATAAATGAATATAAAGAAGTTCAACCTCACTTATAATAAAATGTAATTTAATTTTGCTTTAAAAATTAAAAGTCTGCCCTGGCTGGTGTTGCTCAGTGGATTGAGTGCCAGCCTGCAAACCAAAGTGTCGCTGGTTTGATTCCCAGTCAGGGCACATGCCTGGGTTGCATGCCAGGTCCCCAGTGGGGGGTGCTCAAGAAGCAATCATACACTGGTGTTTCTCCCCCTTTCTTTCTCCCTCCCTTCCCCTCTAAGAGTAAATAAAATCTTCTAAAATTTTAAAATTAAAAGTCTGACAATATCAATGTTGGCAAAATGGGAACTCTCATGCCCGACTGGTGTGGTTCAGTTGGTTGGGCGTCGGTCCTGCAAAACAAAAGGTCTCCAGTTCAGTTCTCGGTCAGGGCACATGCCTGAGTTTCAGGTTCAGTCCTGGGTCAGTCAGGGCAGGTTTGAAACTGATCAATGTTTCTCTCTCACATCATGTTTCTCTCCCTTTCTCTCCCTCCCTTTTCCTCTCTGTGAAAATAAATAATCTTTTCTACAAAATGGGAACTCTCACAATCTGCTCATGGAAATTTTGTATTCAGTACTTTGGAAAATAATTTGGCATTATGTAATAGAGTTGAAGATCCTTTTACCTATATCTAAGAATTCCCCAGGTTTAGAATTCTCTCTTGCACATGTAAACAGGATGACATATCCAAGAATGTTTCTTACAGCAGTTAAAAATAGCAAAAAAAAAAAAAATCAGAAATACCTAAACATTCATAAGGATACATCTATCAACATGGATATATATCAAAAACCAATGTTGTTATTATCAACTAGACAAGTAATAAGTTTGAAGAGGTTGTAGAGAAAAGAGAATCCTCATTCGCTGCTGGTGGGAAATGAGGAAATCATCATTCGCTACTGGTACAGCCACTGTGGAAAACAGTCTGGAGATTCCTCAAAAAAGAATAGAGTTACCATATGATGCAGCAATCTCTCTCCTGGATATCTACCCAAAAACCCGGAAAATATGCATTCATAAAGATACATACACCCCTATGTTCATTGCAACATTATTCACTGTGGCCAAGACCTAGGCACAACCCAAGCGTCCTTCAATAGGTGACTGGATAAAGAAGATGTGATACATACACACAATGTAACACCACCCATAAAGACAAAATACTGCCATTTGTCTTGGATGGTCCTTAACATGGATGGACCTTAAGGTTGTGCTATGCTTTGCCAAAGCGAGAAAGGCGAGGTGGAACCTGCCAAAGCACACGGTCCCCCAGAACCTACAGGTGCTCAGATCCTCTCTGTGTGCCTGGCGCTGGGGAGCTTAATAAAAATTCCTTAAAACAAAACAAAACAAAACAAAACAAAAAGAATATTATGCTAAATTAAATAGCTAAGAACCATATGATTTCACTCATATGTGGGATACAAAACTGAAACTTGTGGACACAGGCAGCAATGTGGTGGTTGCCAAAGGGAAGGGGATGGGGAATGGGAAGGACCTACTACTATACGGTGACAGAAGACGGTTTGACTTTAGGTGGTGGGCACACCGTGGAATATGCAGATCTAGTGTCACAAAAAAGTACACTTGAAACCTATATGATCCTATTAACCAATGTCACCCCAATAAATTTAGCAATTTTTTAAGAAATGTTGAACAAAAAAGCAAGTTGAAGAATCACACATATGTTAAACAAGAGTATATGTACTTTTGTGGATATATACATATTACGGGAATAATAATTACTGACTTCTATGACAGTGTTTACCACTAGGAGAGATCAAGGTTGGGGAATAAGATAGCAAAGATTCATACAGGCTACAACTGTACCTGTAATTTGATCCCTTCAAAAAATGTACAGGGTCCAACAGAAATAAGGCTTGAGTGTGGTTAGTAGGGTATGTGAATGTCTGCCATGAGATGGACAGCAATTTGAACATTTCATCTAGAATGTCATATAGTGTGCTTTAGTGTGATAATGTTACATTACAGAACTACATGCTTATGGTTTTGTAATAAAAAAAGAGGGCATTATTTGTGCCAGACCCTGTATAATGAAAAGCAAGCACAATTAGAAAATGGGGGGAAAAACACATGAACTAAATATAAGGGTCTATAATTAGACAATCATTACATTCTTTTCTGTATGTTCAAAATATTTCATATTTCAAAGTAAATTTAGCTTTTCAGAGGCTGTGAAGAAGCTGGGAAGATGGGAGGTAGCTAGGACACTGGGTCTCATTGAACTGGAAAAGAGCATAATTATAAATATGACAAAGCTGTTTTTTTTTTAGTATTTCACTGAATTACACTTTTTGGTAAGAGTTAAGCAACAAAAAGACACATTAAAAACACATTTAGTGTGCTTGCTTTCCCCATGAAACAGTAGAAATAACTTAAGAGACAGATGAAGTAAATTAACCCTCCTAACATTCCACTCTAACTCGGCTTTCCTTGGGCATGTACACCTAATGTCACTGCAGCAAGGCTTGCAGTTAACGTACGAAAATAGTATCTCTATAAACCTTTCTGCAATTATAAACTTTTGGGAACTTGCAGCTGACTGTAAATTTTCACACAATGGAAACCTTACAGAACATCTCCTTCAGCACTCTTACTTTACAGACTAGTTGATTACTAAACTCTAAGTTCTGG
Organism: Phyllostomus discolor; assembly: GCF_004126475.2. Taxonomy (NCBI): domain Eukaryota; kingdom Metazoa; phylum Chordata; class Mammalia; order Chiroptera; family Phyllostomidae; genus Phyllostomus; species Phyllostomus discolor. Next base: position 155,171,433 of record NC_040907.2, read on the forward strand.
ATTAGTGAGGGCAACACAGAGGCCTATACTGCTGAAATACAGTGGCTTATATTGCAATAGACATGCATTTCAGAAATAAAGCCTGTGTGTGCTACCACCAGCCCAGCATGTGGAGTTAATTTTAACTGCTAACTAGCTGTGTCTTCTTTAACTAAACCTCTTCAGGCCTGGACGTCTTCATCAAGAGAAATCTAATTATGGTTGAAGTGTCGTGGTAAATATTTAAAAGACCTGAACAACACGAAGTCGCCACGTAATTGGCACTGTTTCAATATTCTCTCTTTCACAGTACTGCCAGCAACGTTTCCATCCGCTGCCTTGCGAAACAAAATGAACAGTGAACAGACATCATGAAAAAACCTGTCTCCAACGAGACACGCAGGCGCGCGCGCGCACACACACATATATACACACACACACACAAGAACCCTGAAATGGTGACCAGTCACTGCAGAGCACTGTACTTTACAACTCTCAAAACACAACGGCCCAAAAGACGGAAGCACGGGGTGGGGATGGGGGGCGGGATAAATCTGACACCAGCTCTACCTCCTGCTTCTAAAAGCTTGAGGCCTACTGGAGTCAAAGCCCCAAAATGTGCTTACTACTAATGGTTCGGGCCTCAAATCTGCATCTCACTCTCGGCTCTCCGGTTTTAGAAAAAGGTCCCGGGAAAGGAATGGACCGCCACTGAACAGCTGACCCCAGACTTGGGAACCATCTGGAAATAAGTATGTTTTCATGGCGGCTTGCCATTCGATGTGAGCTTTCCAGGAAGTGCTGCAAACGACAAAACTGCGTGCGAGCTGTCAACTTCTTGTGGTTCTTACAAAACGCCGTTAGCCTTGCACCCTACCACAGCCTTGCATCCTACCACGGCGGCCGCTAGCTTCTCGGGTCGACCGGGAACGGGCAAGGGGTGGGAAGCCCGGGTAAGCTGGGCGGAAAGGCTGGCCTCGGGTGCGGATGGGAGGACACCCGGCGTCGCCCAGAAAAAGGCAGACCTAAAGGGGTGTTTCCCCGAGGCGGGATGGGGGCTGCCGCCACTGTGAGAGAAATGCTGGAGCGGGGGGAGGGGGGCGGAGGACGGGCAGGAAAGAACGCAGCGAGGCTTGCTAAGAAGAGGTGAAGGGCCGCGATCCGAAGCGAAGACGGGTCCGAACCTGCGGAGCGGAGAAACAATGGCGCGAGCGTGACGTGAGGCTGGGGGCGTCGCCGCAGCAAGGAAGAAGGGGCTGCGCAGGGGCGACCCGGGTCTGCAAGGCATGCGAAGACGCGGGCGTGGAGTCGCGGGGCCCGCAGGGCGCTCGGGCGTCAAAGAGAGGGGCCTGAGGGACGCTCGGCGGGGGGGCTGCCCCCACCCCGAGTAACAAACTAGGCCACGAACCCTCCTCGTTCCCATCCTCGCTGGCTAGAGCCCTCCTTTCCCCTCCCGCCCGCGGATGCCGCTTTACTCACCGTCCACACCGCACGGCTGCAATCCTAGCGCGCAACTGCCGCAGCCGCCTAGGCGCGCACCCTCCTCCCGCCGCCTGACCCCGCCCCCAGCCCGCCCCCGGCCAGGGACCGGCGCGCTGTTCCGACCCCTGGCTCCGCCGCAAAACCAAACTGCAGCGACGCTCCCTAGCGGCGCCACCCGAGAGGAGCGGCGATGTGGACCTGCGCCTCGGTTACTCACACCGGTCCGGGGTTCTTCAAACAAGAGCACCGCGGTAGTTGCGGATCTGTGGGGTGACGCACGCTGATAACCTTCACATGTCCTTTGTGTCTACATCCCGAGGCCTTCTGCCGGGGGTCCCTCAGCAGGGCGCAGGACTACCTCGCCGGTATCTCATGCTTCTCGACTTACTCTCGGAGCCTTTCCCTTAGTGGAAGGAGGAGGCATCATTTTTCACAGTCACAGAATCTTCGAATCCGACGGACTTCAAGGCCCCTTGGGTCCAGGCCTCCATATCAGGCCTGAATCCCAATGATGACCAGAAGTACCCGCTTTGGAATATGTCAAAACTGTAATCCAAGTTCCTCTGCTGACAAATTGACATTGGGAGGGTTACCTGACCTCACAATACCCAGTGTTCTTATCTGTAATACTGGCATAGATAACAGTGGTACCTACATCATAGGGTGTTGGCAGAATGAAGTTGAGCATTTTTTTCATATGTCTGTTGGCCATCTCTTTGTCTTCTTTGGAGAAATGCCTGTTTAGGTCCTCTTCTCATTTTTGTAATCAAATTGTTTGGTTCTTTTGGTGTTGAAGTTGTATAAGTTCTTTTTATGTTTTGAATACTAACCCCTTGTTGGATGTATCATTGGTGAATATCTTCTTTCATTCAGTAGGTTGTCTTTTAGTTCTGTTGATGATTTCCCTTGCTGTGCAAAAACTCTTTAGCTTAATGCAGTCCCATTTGTTTAGTTTTTCTTTTGTTTCCCTTGCCCAAGGAGACATAGCCAAAAAAAAAAATATTACTAAAAGCAATGTCAGAGAGTTTACTGCTTATGTTTTATTCTAGGAGTTTCATGGTTTCGGGTGTTAACATTTAAGTCAATCCATTTTGAGCTTATTCTTGTATAGTATAAGAAAGTTGTCCAGTTTCATTCTTTTCCATTTGTATTGAAGAGACTATCTTTACCCCATGGTATATTCTTGCCTTCTTTCTCATAAATTGACGATACAGGCGCAACATCACTAATCATCAGGGAAATGCAAATTAAAATCATAATGAGATATCAGCTCACACCTGTCAGGATGTCAGGATGGTTATCATCAATAAATCCACAAACAACAGTGTGGCAATTTTGCGGGGGAAGGAGGTGGATGGGGGTGGGAGAGGGTATAGGGAGGATAAATGGTGATGGAAAAGATAAAAGTAAATCAATAAACAAGAAGTGTTGGTGAGGATGTGGAGAAAAAGGAACATTCATGCACTGTTGGCAAGATTGTAAATTGGTATGACCATTATGGAAAACAGTATAGAGGTTCCTCAAAAAATTAAAAATAGAATTACCACTTGACCCAACAATCCCACTTCTGGGTACTTATCCAAAGAAACGCAAAACACAAACTTGAAAAGACATATGCACCACTATGTTTACTGCAATATTATTTACAATAGCCAAGATATGGAAGCAACCTCTCTATGAAGAGACAAATGGATAAAGATGTGGTACATATACATACAATGGAATATTACTCAGCCATAAAAAAGAATATGAAGTCTTGCCATTTGTGACAATATAGATGGGCCTAGAGGGTATTATGCTAGGTGAAATAAGTCAGACAGAGAAAGACAAATACCTTATGATTTCACTCATGAATGGAATCTAAAAAAAAAATAAACAAGCAAAAAAAACCCAGAAACAAATTCATAGATACAAAGGTTTTGATGGTTGACAGATGAGTGAAAAGGGGGAAGGGATTAAGAAGTACAAACTGCCGGTTATAAAAACAGGATAGGGGTAGAAAGTACAGAATAGGGAATATATTCAATATTTTAATAACTATGTACAGTGTCAGATGGGTAGTAGGCATATTACGGTGATCATAAGTTATATAAATGTCTAATCACTATGTTGTGCACCTGAAACTAAGATAATATTGTATGTCAACTGTAACTAAAAAAAAATTTAAAGGTTTTATTTACTTATTTTTAGAGAGAGGGGAAGGGAGGGAGAAAGAGAGGGAGGGAAACATCCATGTGTGGTTGCCTCTCGCGCATCCCGCACTGGGGACCTGACTCGCAACCAAGGCAGTGCCCTGAATAGGAATCGAACCAGCGACCCCTTGGCTCTCAGGCTGGCACAATCCACTGAGCCACACCAGCCAGAGCTGACATTTTTAAAAAACGATTAACGAAAAAGATAATGGAAGGTCCTCAGCACAACCCTGGCACACAGCACACAAGAAATGTTGATGGACCTCCCCACCACCCAGCACCAATTTGCAGCTCAAGAAGACAGAAAGCCCACTATTTCCCCAGCAATGCAACCCGCGGTCTCAGCAGTTCTGAACAGTTTGAAAGTATTTCTGAAACTTCTACCCTCTGACCCAAGTCCTATCATTTGGAATCTCAGAAAGAAAACAGATCTAATCTCTCCCTTGACCTTCTTTCTACTCCAGACCAGTACCTCCCACTCCTTCTATTGTTCCTCCTTTGACTGGGGTTTAAAGGTCTCTATCCTCATACTCCTCATGCACCTAGTCAGTCTGATTGTGGCTCTTTGGGAGTATGTCACCCAAAACTGAACCAAAAGTGTATGGCACCATCAGAATAAAGAAAGAGTAACTTTCTCTTTGTAGGACTTGCTGCTTTGCATTCACACAGTAAAGTTCTTGGCACCTGCTATTGACTAACTGAGCTTGCAGTCAACTAAAACCTCCAAGATTTTTAGTATGTACTCTGTTGGAACATTTCTACACTGTCTTGTATTTTTGAGCCAACTTCAGTTCAGGTCAGCTGAGGACAGGCCTTGGACCTCTCATGTACTAGATTTTTCAGGACATGTGGAAAAAAGGAATAGAAGTTGGAAATTAATCTAAAGCCAATACAACCAAGGTGCATTTGGAAAAGGCCAGGGTTTGTGTCTAAAGATCATGGTACTGAGCAAATTATGTGTGTGTGTGTGTGTGTGTGTGTGTATACACAATGTGATCTCAACTGAGCAAAAATATATACATACACACGAGACTAGAAGGAAACTGGGTTAATAGTGGTTTTCTTTAAGTGACAAGACTTAAAGTGGTTTCTATTTATTTTTCCATAATTTCCCAGATTGTCTATGTTGTTTACAAGATCTGTCCAGAAAAAGTCCAGCCACGGTTGATATAACAAGAACTGTTTGCACCACATTGATGTAACCTGGCAGTCAAGGACAGTGGACTGGAGTGTGCATGTGCAAACAGTGACGACTTCACTGAACTAGTCAGTGGGGGTGGTAGATGCAACTGAGTGAGCATGTGTACTGTGAGTCTGTCACATTCAAAATGCCTGAGTGAATAAAGCAACGAACCTGCATCAAATTCTGTATTAAGCTTGAACATTCCTCCACAGAACTATTCGGATGATTCAGAAGGCCACAGCTATAGGCAAGTGGTGATTGGCAGCTTCATCACAACACACCCGTTCATGCATCACATCCTGCACAGAATTTTTCTGAGAAGCATCAAATCACCCAGGTGAGTCAGCCCCTCTACGGCCCAGATTTGACACCCTGCTACTTCTGCCTTTTCTCAAAACTAAAATCACCTTTGAAAAGGAAGAGATTTCAGACCATCAGTGAGATTCAGGAAGATACCACGGGACAGCTGATGGCGATTGGGAGAACTGTGCGAGATCTCAAGGTGCCTACACTGGAGGGGACTGAGACATCATTGTCCTAAGTACAATGTTTCTTGTATCTTCAATAAATATCTCTATTTTTTGTATTACATGGCTGGTTACCTTCTGGACAGACCTCATATATTATTTTTATAATCAAGATCTTTGCTTCAGAAAATCAGAAAGAATTATTTAAAATATTAGAGAATTGTAATAACTCAAAAAAATGAGAAACAAAGTTAAGAGATAACATCTAGTGAAAAAACATTTGTAATACATAAAACAAAGGTTTTGTGTCTGGAACATATAAAGGACTTTTAATAAACCAATAAGAAAAAATCCACTAGAAAAATGTGCAAAGAATATAAATAGGTAGTTCACACAAAAGGAAGTACAAATTGCCAAGTAAATATACAAAACGATGCCTAAGATCAGTAGTACCCAGGGACATGGAAATTAAAACTGTCACTGGCAACAATTTTCAAGCTTCGTGATAGCAAAAGAATGTAAACTGGCACAGGGCAACTGGACACCTATTAAATAGATGTGTCAGCAATGCTATTTCCAGTTATCTACCATAACTCCATGTGGATATGGAGTTACATACAAGAATAATTACTGTAACATTGCTCATAAAGAAAATTTGGAATCAACCTAAATGCCCACCAGTAGGGGAATGGTTAAATGGAAGAATACTCATATAATGGAATTTTGTAGAGAATTTCAAAGAAGTGACTGATCTTATGTCAACATAGAAATATCTCGAAATCATAATCTTGAATGAAAACAGCAAAAGATATACAAATATAACTGATATTATTAAAAATTCTTCCCCACAATGCCTAACCTGACTTCAGTCGAATCATGAAAACTCATCAGACAAACCCAAATATTCTACAGCTCAGGATATTCTACAAAACACCTGAGCTGGACTCTTCAAAAGCATAAGGTCAAGGAAAGGCTGAGAACCGCCACAGACTGGAGGGGACTACGGAAACAGGACAACTACATGCAGTGGGGACCCTGGGTGGATCCTAGAACGGAGGAGAAGGAGTTCGTCAAAAAAACTGGTAAAGTTCTAATACAGTCTAGTTAATAATATCGTACCAATATTATTAGTTTGGTTAATAATATTGTACCAATGTAAATTTCTTAGTTTTGGTCATTGGACCAGGGTTACATAAGCTGTTAACATTAGGAGAGCCTGAAGGGTATACCGAAACTTTCTATACTATCTTTGCAACTCTTCTGCAAATCTATAATTATTTCAAAATAAAATATTAGCCCTGGCTGATGTGGTCTCTTCCTGGGACTCTGTGCTGTGGCCTAGCAGCAAGTGGTGTACAGGGTGTAGTTTTAATGTTTTAGAACAGGGGTCCTCAACCCCCGGGGCCAAGCGAAGCTCTTAGCTTGCTGGAGCTCCGCCTCTTGCCTCCTCCCGGTCCCTTCCGCAGCAGAGGAGCTAGAAGCTCACCTGAGCTCGGCCTCCTGACATCCCCACCCCCACCCCCACCCCCACAACTAACACTAACACCCACCACTTTCAGGAAACCGGTCCCCGGTGCCAAAAGATTGCGGACCGCTGATTTAGAAGATAAATGTATTCATGTATTTCTTTTATAGAAAAAAATATATTTTAAAAAATGCAAAAGAAAGCAAAAGGATAGGACATTTGGCTTCAGGACTTGGACGAGTAAGAGAAGCCGTGGCAACTCTGAAACAGCCGTCTAAGAGAGGTTTGGGGAGCCTGAGGAAGCGGCGAGGAGCCGAAAGCAGCTTGCTTGGGGTCTCTAACCTAACACTGCCTGAAGGGCCTGGGCAGCGCTTGGCAAGAGAAGCCACCCCACTGTTGCCTCGGATGGCCTCTTACCAAACGTCCTGTCCACGCACCGCTCGGCTGTCTCCCTCCTCCAATCAACACTATTTCCCCATAATCCCATAAACTCGGCGTCACCCAGAATGAGAGCTACACTTACAGGTCACTCATCGGGTTCTCCGCTTCTTGGCAGGAGCTCTCAGAGAAATGCAAACATTGCTCAACACCCTGGCCTGGGGCCTAGAAACAGCCTCCCGCTGCCCAGAAACCTTTCTGCCAGAACGCCTTTGGTCTGAGTTCCTTCCAGTCAGCTCGGATTCTCTTTTTATCCCTCTTTCTCTGATAGCAAAGGGTCTGCATTTACTGCGGTAGGTGCCAGGACAGACGCTATGCGAGGAGATAATCGGAAAATACTTGGTCTAGATAAGAAATGTCTAATCTATCCTGAGAGAGAGGACACACGTAATAGACGTAGGAGCTACAGCGTCTCTCCAAAAATACACATTGAGTGAGCTCCTACCGTGTGCCTAACACTGATCAATAGAGATAGGAGTTTCTGCCCTCCTGGAGGTTTCTGCTTGGGAAGATGGGCTTTAAATAAATAAACAATTATTCTACCACCATTTGGGTAAGTGCTATGTAAGAAAAGTAAAAGGTGCTATGAGGGTTACGTTTTGGAGTAGGGAGAGGGTCAGGAGACATCTCCCTGAAGAATTACATTTCAGCTAAAACCTGAAGGATGAGTGGGGCTTAAGTACCAAGGGAGAGAGGGGTTGGCTTGGAGGAGTGGGGAATTGCTGAAATGGGGACCAGTAGGTACAAAGGCCCTAAAGTCGGGATGAGCCTTGTGTATCCATGGAGTGTTCAGGAGCCTAGCTTGAAAGGGAGAAACTGGCCAAAAACAGTACTGGAAGGAAGCAAGCGGACCTTGCAGGGTGCTGTTGGCCATGTACGTGATCTGGAGCCTCGCCTTAAGTGCCAAGGAGAGTAATTGAGGGCATAAAGCAGAAGGGCAAGGGTCAGACCTGCATTTTAAGTGAATGGAATGTAACCAACCAATCAATTGCTTCATACATTCATAGAAATTAATTCATTTGAATCAAGCACAAATTTCTCAGGTGCGTGTTGGAAACCACCCTTGAGTTTTTACAAAGTGAGAGACATAATATCTTCAACACTTACCACAATTATTTTATTTATGGAACACCTACCAGGGGATAGACACTGGAGATCCCACTTGATTCCCCAGCTACACTTTACCCCAAGGTAGCCGAACATCTCTTTTGAAAATCAGACTGGTAAAACATGAAGGGATTATAACAGGGTGTGGCCAAGAGGGGGGCCCAAATAGGGATTTGTAATGGGGTCTAGAACTCAACGTGTCCAACATATATATATATGTTGTCCTCACCCCCACAAGTCTGAGCTGGAGGAAGGGACTCATGGAGCAGGGCCATTCAGAGCTGTGTTGTACAGCAACAGCTTTACAGCTAACCTCTGGCATGGTCATTTAACATATCTATAACCCTTAACGGGTTTCATGCCATGCTTGGCCATGCTCTGAGCCAGAGGGATGCAAGGGACTTTCACCCAAGATGTAACTGGGGGTCAGGTCCCCCTGGTTACAGTGCCTGCATGAAAGCTTGGAGATGATTGGCTCCACGCCATGGGGCCACATCTCCCCAGACTTACTATGGCAGCCCAGAAAAGCTGGAAGAATACAGGAATGCTGGCATGTGTAACTGATTGTAGGAGGAGTCAGAAATGGGGCTGCAGAGGAAGATTGGTGCAGGGATTTAAACTCAGGCTCAGCAGCCATATGGAAAGAACCTTGCAGTTTTGGCAGAGTGGGAACCCTAAGGCTTTGGCGAAAGCCAGGACCATGTGGCTTTGGGGTGCTCCCTTTTGCCACATGGCTTAGGAAGCAGGAAAGACTTTGCCTGGAAGAAAAGGGGTGAAAGGACTCTTGCTGGTGGGCCTTGAGAAGGTGCCACATGGCTTTGGATTAACTGGAGATCATGGTGGAAGCACAGCTGATGGTGCCGGGAGCCTGAATCACAGACTTCTACTTCTTTTCCTGAGAAATGGTACCCTGGACTGGGCAAAGAGGAGAAGGAAGGACTGTGTGCATTTGTGGGTATTCTAAAGAACTTTAGTGTTTTAATGAAGACATTAAGTCATTACTCTAAGTCTGTATAACATTTAAATAAATAATTCATTTCCTTTTCAACAATTTCTGGCATTGAGAGACATCTTTCCTCTGGTGGCAGGCAAAGCGAACCTAGTACAGGGGAGGAACCCCTGGAGAAAAAGGGGGGATCCTTTCGGTAATAGTACATTATTCACCTCCCCCGGGTCTGTTCTGTAACAGTATGCCAAATTAATAACCCCAAAGAGCTTCAGAGTTTCAAGAGAGATGGATTCCTGAGGAGACAATAGAGTCAGAATCAGATACTTAGAGATACTACTTCCTACCTGCTACCACAGGTATAATAACAATAACAAAAAAGTAGGGGGAGGTGAGCGTTGGCAAGGATGTAGAGCAATTGGATCCCTCTTGCATTGCTGGTAGGAATGTAAAATGGTATAGCCTCTGTAAAAAACAGTTTGGTGGTTACTCAAAAAGCTAAACATAGCTCTGGCTGGTGTGGCTCAGGGGATTGAGCACTGGCCTGCGAACTGAAAGACTATTGGTTCGATTCCCAGTCAGGGTACATGCCTGGGTTGCAGGCCAGGTCCCCAGTTGGGGACATGTGAGAGGCAACCAGTCAATGTTTCTCTTGCACACTGATGTTTCTTTTCCTTTCTCCCTCCCTTCCCCTCTTTCTAGAAATAATTTTTTTTAAAAGTTAAACAGAGAGTCACCATATAATCCAACAATTCCACTTCCAGGTAATATGCCAAAAAGAATTGAAAACACAGACTCAGACAGATACTGGTACACCATCACAGCAGCATTATTCACAATAGCCAAAAGGTGGAAGCAACCCAAATGTCCATCAACACATGAATGGAAAAACAAAATACACACACACAGTGAAATATTATTCTGGGGGGGCATCTCCACCTGCAGAGTTCCCCCAGCTGCTGCGGATGAGAATAAGCCTACCAAGACATGATCTGCTTGGGAAGGAAAGGCTGGCTAGTCTCTCAGAGGAGGAAGGTCTCAAGTTTCTCTCTCAATGGGCTTTTATTGAGTTTAGCTTGCAGAGGGATGCAGATCAAAGAATGGAGGTATGGTTTAGAGATAACACTTCTGGGATCACGGGGGTCCTTCGCAAGTCAGGGTCTTGTGAAGACAGGGTGACACCAGTTGGCTGTAAAACCTTGGAAAATGCCTTGGTTGGTGTAGCTCAGTGGATTGAGCGCGGGCTGGGAACCAAAGTGTCCCAGGTTCGATTCCCAGCCAGGGTACATTCCTGGGTTGCAGGCCATAACCCCCAACAACCGCACATTGATGTTTCTCTCTCTTTCTCTCTCTCTCTCTCTCTCCCTCTTCCTCCCTCCCTTCCCTCTCTAGAAATAAGTAAATAAAATCTTTAAAAAACACTTGGAAAACAAACTTATTTTGTGTTTGGACCCTTAACATTTAAATTGAGGACATTCTTAGCAAAGCAGGTTTCACAGGACTTTATGCATTCTTTCTTAGGCCTGATTGCCCCCCACTGGGAACCACTGGTTCTAGCACAGGGCTGCACCCCACTTCAGCATAGTTTCAGGCTTGAATCAGGCAGGGGAAGCAAGGAAGCCAAGAGATTAGGAGACTTTTTACAGACAGAATGAGGACGCAGGTTATGATAAAGCTGAGGGGTGGCGGTCTTTTGTCCCTCCTCCACAATCCCCTAAATCCTTCCCTGATGGCCCCTTCACAACTGTGCCTGTCTTAGGTTGTTCCTTTCTTGAGGAATCTTACCCATCGTTGACTATCCAGCCATCCTTCAGGGGCCAAGCAGGGTGAAGTAAAGGGGGCAGAGGCTGTGCCCCTGATGAGAGGATAACCTTTGTCTCCTTAGTAGCTCATAGTCCCAAGGTCCCCTAGCCATGGGGCCTTTTCACCTGTTGGTGGGGTTATTGCTCCTGAAACCAGGCAGGACAGTTCCCAACATTATTCAGTCATAAAAAGGCGAGGTTCTGGTATCTGCTAGGTACCTACTACACGGATGAGCTTCAAAAACATTATGCTAGATAAAACAAGCCAGACACCAAAGGACAAATATATGATTCCACTTATGTGAAATATCTAGAACAGGCAAATTCTCAGAGGCAGAAAGTAGATTAGAGGTTGCCGGAGGCTGAGGGGAGGGAAGAATAAGGAGTTATTGCTTAATGGGCACAGAGGTTCTGCCTGGGATGACAAAACAGTTTTGAAAATGGACAGTGGGGATGGTTGCACAACACTGCGGAGGCACTGCCACTAAACTATACACTTGAGAAATGGTTAAAATGGCAAATTTTATGTTACATATATTTTATCACAGTAAGAAAATTCAAAACACTTTCAAAAAAGGGAATCAAATACATAAACAGGACCGTTTTCTCCAAGTTCATCAGGTTCCTTCCAAATTGACACTTTTCCGTTCCTGGTCCCCATGCCCCTGCATGTACTGTTTCCTCTGCCTAAAAAGCTTCTTTCACCTTTGGAACTCTGTTCTTCCTGTGGGCCGAGCACAAATGTTACTCACAGAGGCCTTCTCTAAGCCCTGCAGCCCGGTAGTTACTTTCATGCTGCCCTGTGCCTTCCCTTGCCTTCCCTTGCCTTCCCTTCCCTTCCCTTGCCTTCCCTTCCCTTCCCTTGCCTTCCCTTCCCTTCCCTTGCCTTCCCTTGCCTTCCCTTGCCTTCCCTTGCCTTCCCTTGCTTTCCCTTGCCTTCCCTTGCCTTGCCTTCCCTTCCCTTCCCTTCCCTCTACTTATATAGCTGGAATTAAATAAGCATTTGGGTGATCATGTCTTTAATATTTGCCTTCTCATTAGGTTGTAAGCACTATGAGAGGAGGGACAGTGTCTGTCTTGTCCACTGAGAGGGGCTACAGTGTCCAGCCCAGGGTCCGGTACACTGGGGTTCAATACATATTTTAAAATAAATTAGTAACTAAATGAATGTGTGGTGGGGTTGAGTGGGTTTTATTATTTTAAAAAAAAATTTTTTTAATTTTATTGCCCTGGCTGATGTGGTTCAGTAGATTTTGTGTCAGCCTGTGAACCAAGGGGTTGTTGGTTCAGTTCCCAGTCAGGGCACATGCCTGGGTTTCAGGCCAGGTCCCCAGCGGGGGGCACACAAGAGGCAACCACACATTGATGTTTCTCTCTCTTTCTCCTTCCCTTCCCCTCTCTCTAAAAATAAATAAATAAAATATTTTTTTAAAACCTCCCCAAAAGTTTTTATTTCTTTTTAGGGGGAGGGGAGGGGAGGGAGAAAGAGAGGAAGAGACACATCAATGTGTGAGAGATACATCAATCGGTCACCTCTCGCACACCCTGCACTGGGGATCTGGCCCACAACCCAGGCATGTGCCCTGACTGGGAACTGAATTGGCGACCTTTCAGTTCACAGGCCTGCAGTCAATCCACTGAGCCACACCAGCCAGGGCATGAGTGGATTTTATTTTAATGCCCTTTACAATGCTGTAAGTTTGATTGATTTTTTTAAAAGGAGGCACACCAGGGCTCTCATTTTTGTATCCCTGTGCTCTACCTTGTGAAGTCGACAGCAGTCTCCTGGGGCAGGAGCCTGAGTAAGTCACCTGCACAATTTGTTTCCAGGTGTATCTGATACGTCACCAACTGTTCCAACCTTGCTCTCTAAATGTCCATCTGAACAAGTGATGTTATTGGACTTAAAATGGAACGCTTCTCCACTGTGACACTAGAACCGGCAGCCCCTCTACCAGAACTACAGCCCACCTGTCACGCATGTGGGTTAAGCAGCAGGCATACGAAACACTAAGGCATAGTAACGTCGGAATGAGAAAGAGCATTTACCTGTTTGTTCAGAAAGCCAATTCTCCGGTAAGTGCAGGTAAGCCTACAGCCTACAGTCTGTTTTCTTCTCTTTTTTACTTTTTTACATTTTACATATAAAATGCATAAACCAGAGAGTGCAAAGCAAACTGGCGACTGTAAGCATTAGGACACTCATGACCACATGTAACAGGAAAAGCCATTAAAACAGGCTTAAACAAAAAGAAAGTCCAGAGGTACGGTAAACTCCAGGGTACCTGATTCAGTAACCGACGCTGCTATGAGGAACACGTTTCGTTTTGTGCGCTGCTGCCTGCAGCGTGGCCTTTATCCTAAAACAGCTTCCCCTCGTGCTTGTAGAAGGGCTACCAGTCTCCCTGCTCATGTCAATGAAAGAATGAGGCACTTCTCCTCTGCCACCCCCTCCAAGTCCTTCCCTTCAACATACCTGGAATGAGTTAGGACACACGTCAAACCTCTGGACCAAAAATCACTGCCACACAAGGAAAATGCAGTGATTAGTCATATTTTGTCACTGGGGGATGGAAGGGAGATCTGAGCAAAAGTGGGATCTTTGACAGGGAGAAGGGAATCCTCCATAGACAGTCACAAGTTTTCACAACTAGCAATCCAGAATCTGCCCAGAATTGGAGTTACAAGTACGTGTTAAAGAAATACAAAAACAACACTTTGAATTTCACACATCCAGTCATGCGCTCATGCTTAACCCATGTTAGAGTTAAGAACACACTCTCATCAGCAACAGTGGCTCTCGACGGCCACGATTCTCAGAAGCATCAGGAAGCCTGGATCCTCGGTGGTGTTCTCCGTGCAGTGCGCCTGCCTGGAGAGAGAACAGTACTTCTCAGTGGTATCAGACACTCAGTCCCGCGTCTTAGCCATCCTCTCCAGTGCTGGCTCATGCTGACCCCTGCGTGGGTCCCACCCTAGTTCTTCCCAATGACACTGAACATTCACTTTGTCTTTTTAAGATTGGGCCTTTGTAAGCGAGAGAGTGGCCCTGGTTCTCAGCCCACAGGGGTGCGGCCTCACCCAAGGATACACAATAGGGGTTTGATAGGGATTTGTAACGGTAATGTATTATTTTCTTCAATCAGTGGTTCTCAAAATGTACCAGGAATAAGGGTTGCCTGGGGAGCCATATAAAATGCAAATTTCAGAGCCTATCCCCATCTCTGGCCAGGTGGCCTGAAAATTTGAAATTTAAACAAATTTCCAGCCCTGGCTGGTGTAGCTCAGTGGATTGAGCATGGGCTGTGAACCAAAGGGTCACAGGTTTGATTCCCAGGCATGGCACATGCCTGGGTTTCGGGCCAGGTCCCTAATGGGGGCCACATGAGAGGCAAGCACACATTGATGTTTCTCTCCCTCTCTTTTCTATCTCCCTTCCCCTCTCTCTAAAAATAAATAAATAAAATCTTTAAACAACAACAACAACAACAACACATTTCCAGCTAATTCTGGTGCAGGTGGTCCATGTGTTCTCCGACAATGCTAACTACCTACCTCTTGCCTGCTTGTGACAGTGATCAATGTTGCCATGGCAGCAGCTGATCTGAACCACCTCCTGCTGCCTGCTGCCCAGGCAACAGCTGACTTTTTAGGTCTCTTCCTTGTTTGCTAGCCCAAGGTTCCACTGAGAACAATAGCCTTCTGATACTGCAGAAACTACGACTGACCCAAACAAAGAAACTGATTCATGGCTGCAGAATCTGGGATTAGAAACTCCCACGTCACCTCACGTTCAGAACACCAGTCTCTTAATCCCCTTTCTTGGCTCCAGTTCAGTCGCCAGATACTAACCCTCAGTGACTGCATTTCCTTGTCAGGAACCGGGTTGCAGTCCCTGAGATCCACCCGGTTTTCCAAGCCCGCTGCTGCAAACTGGGGTCCTCCCTGACCTGGCACCCATGGAACTCTCGTAATAAGTGTCTTATTGAGTTAAAAGTAGATAAATCTTCTCTCATGTGAATGACAGATATGTTCAGTGTATCAACTTTTGTTTGCAGAAAACCCAAAAGAGTTCTCTTCAATGAATTTTTAGGTCAGGTAGATACTATCTGAAAGAAATTCCACAATAATAGGAGAGAGACGAGGTTAAGTACTAGGATCTGAATCTAATTCCTTAGCAGGTGTGGTAAACAGAACAATGGCCTAATCCCTGGAACCTGAGACTACTTAGAGTGACACGGCAAAGAGAATTAAGGTAGCAGATGGAATTACATTTGTGAGTCAGTTGACCTTACCTAAGGAGAGTATCCTGGATTTTCCAGTGGATCCAGTGCAATCACAAGGGTCATTGCTAGCTGTTCAAATGGAAGGGGGCACGAGCTGAACACCTGCAGACTCTAGAGGCTGGAAAAGGCCAGGAAACTGACTCTCCCCCGGAGCTTTTAGGAGCAACGTGGGAACACAGCCCCGTGACCCCTTGAGCTGCACCCACCGAAGCCCGTTTCAGACTCCTGCCATCTGGTTCCCAGGAGCCTTATCTTTGAACCAGGTAAACTGGTTCTGAAAACCTGCACAATCTTAAAAAAAAACATTTTTAAGGACAAATTATATTTTGAAGAGCCAAATTCATGTACATTTATTTTTTGGTGCCTTCAGTGTTGCTGTGCTTTGTTTGTTTCCCCTTTTTTTTTTCTTAAATGAAGGGTAACATATGGACACATATGCTGAAAACGCAAACATCATTTTCAAAGTAAACACGCCATGTGATCACCGCCCGGATCAAGATATAAAATACAATCAGAAGCTTCAAAACGAACCTCATGCTCCCTCCCAGGCTCTACTTCACCTCCCACAGGTAATGACCACGCTGACTTGTAAATCCATGCACGTGTATTTTTGTCTGCTTTTGAACTTTATGTAAACGGAGTCACACGGTATGCATGGTGCTGTGGCTGGCTTCTTCCACCCAACGTTATACTTGAAAGACGCATCCCTGTGTGGCACTCATCTGCCTGTTTTTATTGCTCTATAGTATTCCACTGTGTGCACATAACACAATTCATCCATTTTTTTTAAGGGAAATTGTGGATTAAGAGTGCTTTCACCCCCTTCCAGGACTTCTGGCTCCTTATCTGCTAATAAGTAACTGTAAATCTCAAAGCAAAGACAGAACATCCAGACTTTGCCAAATATGTTTAACCATGAAGCTTTTTTCCCCTATAAGTATCTCATAAGACTAACACTTTGTAGGACATGGTTCAGGAAACCCTGGTCTGGAACGACGGTTTTCAAATTGTGTTCCTCAATAGTGCGTAAGGAGTGAGAGTGAGGTCAGCTGGATCTTACTTCCGCGACAACACACCTGCACTTTCATCTGTTTTAAGGAGGGATTTCACATGGGGGGTGTGCAGACACATGTATGTGTGCACATGCATGTGTGTGCATTAACTGTCTATATATCTATGTTTGAAAAAAGGTTTGGTTGCTTTAAAAAATGTTTGAAAACTACCAACTCAGGCTCCGAAGGACCTTTCATCTCAGAAGGCCTTCGCACAGACTCAGGTTCCATGCTACAGGGGCTTGCTGCTGACCTTACCCAAAATTCATTGCTTTTGCCACTGTTGTTTTGCCAGGCTCAGCCAAGGGCCAGCTGCCTGCTCTGATTCTCCCAGCAGTGTGGTGGGGAGGGCTCAGAAAAGATCGTTGACAGCAGCTCAATACAGATCGGACAGCTTAGTTCATACGGAGCTTCTGTCTATGGAGTCAGAGGCTGAAAATAGATCATTACATGCCACGAAAGCCTTGAATTCCTTCTAACCAGACAGCATGGTGTAGGGATTAAGAGCATGGACTCTGGAGCCAGACTCCCTGGCTTCAGCTTCAGGTTCTGCTGCTAACTAGATGTGACCTTGGGTGAGTCTCTCATATTCCCATGTCTTAGTTTCCGCACCTTTGAAACGAAATTGAAGGTAATAGCAGCTACCTCACAGGCTTGATGAAGATTAAATGAGATCATATTTTTACAGCATGTGAGATGGGGCTAGGCATCCAGTAAGCATTATATAAATGTTCATTAAATAAAACCAAAGTGGCAATGACACTTTTCTTTCTATGTGAACTTACAGGTAGCAAAGCCCAACTACAGGCATTTCAATTCTTTTACTGTTCAACGTTCTACCACCATTTTCAAGGTTAGGCTCTCTCTGTGGCCTCCCACACCCCTGAAGAGTTGAAGCACATGGCCCTCCAAAATTGTGAGTGTTTCTGGGATTCTTTGGATCAGTAACATTTCAAAAGCAATTTTGGGCGATGTGAAAATAAATTACCATCTACTATCATTAATATTTCACAAAAGGCAATTTTAACACCAGAAAAGTAAGAAGGGCATGTTTTCAGAGTAAAGGACAGGGCTTTAAGTTAAACTGAGCTTAGTAAAAAATCACTCCCTTTTCTGGTTTTTCCATCCCATGTATGACCCAGCATTCAGTTAACATTGCCCTGTGTGGCCCTCTGAGTGCTCCTGGACACACTAGGTACATTAACTAAACACCTCTCTGGGCGTCCAAGCCTCAAAGCCACTACTAAACACCCCACACTCTGCAAAACTGAAGGCACCTGTTAATGACTTCAGAGAGTGCTACTATGTTCAGAGGTGGAGAGACCACAGGGGAGTTGGGAGGAATTATTTTAGTTGATCCCTGTTGCATCTGATGGGACCATTTAGAACCTTGGCTCCAAGTTTAAGGACACAGGAAGGACTCTGAGCCACCTGGGTATTTTAGAAAAGCTTTCCAGTCCTCTTCCTGTCTTCCTTTACTTTCACATGACTGCCACACTCACTCTGGCACCAGAGTGGTATGTGGGGGGGTTTCCCCACATCAACAATACCAGTGAGGCATCTTATACTTTAACTCAATTCTGACACTATCTACCTAGAGAGAGTGCCAGAACCCACAGATCAGAGGCTCAGTCCCACAAGAATGCTCCTCACTTCAGATGCCAATCACAAGGAGTAGGTCCCCAGGTTACCCAAAACTTCTGTTCAATTTGTAGCCAAATTGGCGGTTCTCATTTTCAACTCCTTGGATTCAATTATATGCTAGAACAGCTCACAGAACTCAGGGAAACATGTTTACCAGTTCGTTAAAGGATGCAGATGAACAGCCAGATGAAGAGTAGCCACTGTGTCATACAGGGCAAGGCCCAGGAGCATCCTGAGCACAGCAGCTTCTGTCCCCATGGAGTTGAGGGCACCTTCCTCCCAGTATGTGGATGTGTCCCACAACCTGGAAGCTCCTTGAACTCCATACTTATTGGATTTGGAGGGAGGCTTTGTCACATAGATATGATCATTAATTCTATTTCCAGCCCTTCTTGCTTCTTAAGAAAATGGGGGGCAGGATTGAAGTTTCCAAACTTCTAATCATGGCTTGGTCTTCCCTGTAACCAGCCCTCATCCAGGCGCCCACCCAGAGTCACCTCAGGACAACCAAAGATGCTCTTATTGCCTGGGAATTACAAGGGTTTAAGGGGCTCTGTGCCAGGAACCAGGGAGGGAAACCAACATATGCATGTATGTTTTCTATTATCTCAAACTTAGAAGAACTTAGAGTTTTTCTTACCAGACACAGTGAGAGAGGCCAGGAGGGGGAGTCAGGACACAGAGCCTATCGTGCTGACCCTGCTGCTGAGCCACTTTGTAATTTTTGGTTTGGTCCTTAACCATTCAGTGGCTTGTTTTTCTCTTCTGCAAAATGGAGGCAGTTCCTGCTCTCCACTTCTCAAGGTTGCTTTGGGAATCAAATAAGTAATGGCTGTGGACATGGTGTTCAAGTACTGTAAATAAATGATTATTTGTGACTCTCAGCCACTACCTCCTCCTAGTCCCAAATTTCTCCAACAAGTTTATACCAAGGATCCTTCCCTCTGTTACTGTTCAGGTCCGCCCTGCCTGGTCTCAGGAATCTGCAGCCACCTGTGACTATGGCTGAGTAAGAGGCCTCTGAACCAGGAGACACTAAGGAGACAAAAACTTACCTCCCTGCCATGAACACTGCCTGTTCTAATGCCTGGCTCCCTTTGCATGATCGGCAGTCAATGACGGGTAACAATTCTCTAGGAAAGAGCATGAATCTAAGACAGACACGATCATGTGGGAATGCCCTAAGGGAAGAGACTCAGGGGGCTGTGGAAATGAAGGAAGGATCGACATCAACCCCTGCCCCCTCGGCTTTGTCAAAGCCTGAGTCCTTGAGAAACCCAAGTCTCCCGGCTGCCTTTGTCTCCTCTGCCCGACTTAGGCCTAAGGAAAAAACAGGGGTGGTGCGGTCCAGACCAGAGTCGGTGGACCCCCAGGGTAATCAGGCCTGAGACATAGAATATGCAAAATCCTGTGAGATCTGCTTGCTGGAGGATGCTCTTTAATTAGAATACAAAGGCACAGGCAGGAAATGAAACTAAGTTTTTAAGTCCTGTAGTCTTTTTAAATGATAAAACCCCAAAATCTCTGGCTTAGGATCCCAGAAGGAAATCTGCCAGTGCCTTTCAAAGTTAACTACTTGTAATTCACAACCTGTATCGGTATGTTTAATAAAAGCCTGCTTGGGCTGGAGAACAAGGTACTCTCCCCAAGAGAGGGTGGCCAGGGCACTCTCCACTAGAGAGAGTGGCCATTTCGTCCCTATTTCCCCACAGGACTTGGTTGTCCCTGTGTAAGTTTTTCTCGTGTTTCAATGAGCATCCGCAGCAGGGATGGATACTGCTGGCCAGTATCCTCCACATGTTACCATAGGTAGTTAGCTAGTTATTAATAAAAGAAGGGAAAAAAGGGAACCAGGTATTAAGCCTGATTTACTAGGAAGTTGAATAAGACATTAAGCCTGCTTCACTAAGAAGTTACAGCATCGACAGATGCCCCAGAAGACCACTGCATCCTCTGCCCTCAGGACTTAATCCCAAGGCAATCCCTGAGCAATCCTCGAGTGAGCAGGAAGAATCTTTCTAAGGAACTGCTGGCCCAGTACCAGGTGATTGAGAGGGATGTGGGGAGCAATTTTTCTGCTGGATAAATGCACAGTACAAGCTATGATGATGCAGGGCAGGTAAGCACATGCACCGCAGAAGGTCCTTCTAAAACGAGCCATGTGCAGCAGGAGCCAAGATGGAGACCACAAAGGGGAAGTACCCTCGCCTGGGAAATAGGTCAGATTGGAGAAGGGACATAGAACCACAAAAGATGTAGGAAATAGATTGTTTAAGGGGAGGGCCTAGCACAAGCCCATGAAGGATCGGAAAACTGATTAGTTCATTTCAAAGAGCACCTGGTCCTTCCCAAGCCTGAGAGAATATGATTGGCCTAACAAAGGCAAGTTCTGTCTCTTGTTCACTCACCCGCTCACTCGGTAACATGTGTTCATTTGTGCAGTCATGTGCTTGTGTGTTCTCTCCATAGACACCATGAGGGCCCAGCAGCTATGTAGACTCCAAGCACAGGCTCCGAGCATGGGCTGTAAGTATGAGCCTGGGTCACAGCAAGGCAATGCTAGCCAAAGCACAGCTGGGAGCAGAGGCTGCGGTGAACTAAGCTTTGGGGTGGACTAAACCAATGGAACAGAATTTCTGGACCCTGGCCTTTCTTCTGGGCTTGATGAAGACAAGGCTGAACTTCTTCCACAGTGGGACAGAGCTGTACCAGGGACAGCCCTTTGTGATTGCTCCAGCTTCAATAAATCATACCATACCTCATCCTCCCACATTTGGTCACCAAAATGCTTTTCTTGTGACACCAGAAGGACCCAGTTTCCACTGGCGATACCTCCACCCTCTCCTTTCGCCTGACTAGGAGTCCACAGCATAATATTCCAGGATAGATTCCTAGGCCTTGGGTGAGAGCAGTGGGGGTAGGGAAGAGATAATATTTTCTATTTCTCAGGTGCCCCAGGTCTGTCCAGGATGGAGGGCGCTGCGAAGGATTAAATATTCAGGAATCCACAAACGCTCTTGGAATCCTAGCTTAGTGAGCCAGTTTGATAATGCTTCCTGCTCAACCAACAAAAGATGACAATGAAGACTGATGGGAGACATTCCACTCCCCAGCCTCCAGGGAATCCTGGCGGCTCAACTTTCCGGTGTGTTATATCTGGAAGAAACTTTAGAACAGTGGTTCTCAATTCTGGCAGAACATTAAAATCACCAAGGGAGCTTTTTAAAAAATACCAATGCTCAGCTGTACCTCATGCCTAATCTTGGGAGACAGACCTAGATATCAGTATTTTTTTTTAAATTTCCAATTGCAGTTGACATACAATATTATATTAACATCAGGGGTATAACATCATGATTAGATATTCATATAACTTATGAATCGATTGCAGCAATGACTAGTAGTACCCATCCAACGCCATACATAGTTATTACAATGCTATTGACTGTATGACCTATGCTGCACTTGACATCCCCATGGCTTTTTATAACTGGCAATTTGTACATCTTCATACCTTCCTCTTTCTCACCCATCTCCCCAGTTCACCTCCCATCTGGCAACCATCAAAATGTTCTCCATTAGATGTCAGTAGTTTTAAAGCTCCTTAGATGATTGCAACATGTGGCCTAGTTTGAGAACCACTGTCAAATATAACCCAAGACCAACACCTCACTTTACAGAGGGAAAACCTGAGGCCCTGGGAGTTTAAGAATTTTGTCCAAAGTCATACAATTGATCAGAGTTTGAGATACCAACTCGATCAATTGATGATAATAACAGCTAATTTTTACTAAGCATTTACTCTGGGCTACAGTAGGCACCAAGCACTTTTAAAACTTAATATCAATTAATTATCACAATAATCATATGAGAAAATGAGGCCCACAGAATTTAACTAGTTTGCTCAAGGTTAAAGCAACTAAGCAGTGGCCGAGACCCCAGTTCAATGGTTTCACGAAGTTTGAGCAGCATGCAGAGGACAGGATAGCGATAGGGCCCCTGCCTTTAAGGAATCTGTCATCTACTCAGAGGACAGGAAACAGGAAAGAATTAAAACACAGTCTAATAAGCATTATAGTAAAACTAAACAATGGAAGACCAAAGAAAGCACCTAACTCCAGGAAAAGTCAAAAAATCTTCCCAGCAGAGAAGGTACTTGAAGTCTTAACAGATGAATGTTCCCTGGCTGGTGTGGCTCAGTGGATTGAGTGCCAGCCTGTGAACTGAAGGGTCACCAGGTCAATTCCTGGTCAGGGGACATGTGAGTTGTGGGCCAGGTCCCCAGTTTGGTGTGTGTGAGAGGCAACCGACTGATGTAGCTCCCACACATCAATGTTTCTCCCCCTCTCTTTAAAAGCAAAAGGGAGAGAGAGAGAGAGAGAGATGAATGAAAGGTTGTGTAGTGAAAAGCAAAGAGAGTGAGGAAGTGGGACTAGCAAGTGTAAAGACGTGGTGATGTCAGAGAACATGGTGAATGTCAGAGCTGTGTAGTGATTCAGAATGACTGCATAAGTATATTTGGGTGGAGTTATTAGCAAGGGGTGAGACTGAAGAAGTATACAGACTAGATCATTAAGGAGTTTGATGCAGGAACCATTAGAGGAATAACAACTGAAGGGTGAAAGGATATACATTTTTTGTATTTGAAAGCTCATTGGAAGATAGGACACCAAAAGCACAAACAATAGAAAAGATAGATAGAATGGACTACATAAAAATTAAAAACTTTTGTGCATGGAAGTACACTATCAGAGTCAAAGGGCAAGCTATGGAATGGCAGAAAACATTTGCAAGTCATATCTGATAAATGGCTGCTATCTGGGCTATAGAAAGAATACTCACAAGCTGACACCAAAAAGACAAACAATCTGATTCAAAAATGGGCAAAGGACTTGACGTCTCTCCATTGGCCCCAGAGCCTTAACGGGCTAATAGATGGAGGATCTATTTATGGCTTTCTCCCAGCCATAAAGGTGAGAGAAACTGGACAGTGTTTACGTGTGGGAGGGGAAGAGCCGGAGGAGAGACTGAAGGTGCAAGAAAAGGAGATGATGATGGGGCAGAGTGCCCAGCGTTTAGGAGAGGCAGAGCCCAGTGCCGGGGTGAAGGATCGTCTCAGACAGGAGGAGGAGCATCTCCCTGTGGAAGGGGAAGAAGAGAGGAGGCCACTCCTGGGCTGGGGCTAGGAAAAAAGATCCAGCGAGCCATGATGTCAGAGGGCAGGGAACTGGGGAGTGGAAGAAGTTGGCAGGCTGAAAGCAAGGAAACTCCAGCCAGAGACTGATAGGTTGGCATTTCTGAACTGAATCAGTCTTGACAAGGTCCAGGGTGTGTCTGGCTGAGGTGGCAGTTACGTCGCTAGGGTTAAAAGGTCAAGAATAATGAAATGGATGATTCTCGGGAACAGATCAGAGGTCAGCCAAAAAAAAAAAAAAAAAAAAAAGACTACAGATTCCTTCCTGGTCGATTCAAACAGATTAAGAGAAAGCAGTACCTTGGCTTGACACAGCCACATTTGGGGATTTGAAAAAACATTTCTTTTTTTTTTAAAGATTTTATTTATTTATTTATTTTTTAGAGAGGGAAGGGAAAGAGAGAGAGAGAGAGAGAAACATCAATGTGCAGTTGCTGGGGGCTGTGGCCTACAACCTAGGCATGTGCCCTGACTGGGAATCGAACCTGTGATGCTTTGGTTCGCAGCCTGCGCTCAATCCACTGAGCTACACCAGCCAGGGCAAAAAAACATTTCTAAGTCTTAACTCATGGCTAATCTAAATACCAGTTGTCAAAATATAAATCCATTGCTTCTTCAAGGGTAGACCAAATATTTAGACCAAGTTAACAGACTGAAACTGTGAAGCAAAACCTGCGTAAATCCCAGCTCTGTCAGCTACCAAATGTATTAATTCATTCACGCACTCAGGAAACATGCCTTCTTTCTGCCATGCACTTTGCTAGGCCCTGGGGAATCAAAAAGGAATGATCTATGGTCTTTACTGAACTCACTGACAAGTACAGGAGCCAACCCTGACACAATAGGAAAATTCTAGAGCAGAGGTAGGTAGAAAGGGGAGTGGGATTGTGTGCACACGAAAAAGAAACCTAGATTTTTGGGAAGCAGCACAGAGCTAACAAGTGAGATGAACCTTAGAGTAGACAGAGCACACTGGGTGGGGAAGTGTGGGAAGGGCATTCTAGAAAGAGGAACAGCATAAGAAAGGGTACTGAGGGAGTGTCCAGAGACAGTCAGGACACTTAACAATCTGGTTGGGCAGAGCAGTCATTTATAAGACTTTATTTATTTATTTTTAGAGAGAAGGAAAGGGAGGGAAAAGGAGAGAGACATTGATTGGTTGCCTCTCAGGTGTCCCAACTGGGGACCTGGCCTGCAACCTAGGCATGTGGCCTGACTGGGAATCGAACTGGCGACCTTTTGCTTTGAAGAACAACACCCAACCCACTGAGCCACACCAGTCAAGGCACCAGAGCAGTTTTTAAATGGCAGCCTGCACAAGAATCAGCCTCAGTATTATTAAAATGCAGATTCCCTGGCCCCTGGAACAGCTGATTTAGTAGGCTCAAGAACATGCATTTTAAAACAAGTGTCCTCAATGATTCCGAAGAAGGTGGTCCATAAACCATACTGAGAAGCCCTGAGCTAGAGCATAGGGTGCATGGTGGGGAAAAAGGAGAAGGGTTTGGGATGAGGCATAAATTTTGGTCAGGACCACATTGCGCTGAGGAGTCTGGAGCTCAAAGTGCAGGGGGTGAAGGGCTCTCTGGGGAGCCCTGATGACATCTGTTTCAGGAAGCCTGTCCGGAGGTAGTTCCAACAAGACTCTAGGGAGCAGAAGGGTCACTATACCCAGGCAAGACGTGAGGGGTCTCTTCAAGAGAAAGTACGTTATTGGGAGATCAAGGGTCCTGACACTACTTCACACTCATTAGTGGGGAGTGGGTCTGGCAGGATATCCCCAGGCTCCCCTGAGCAGAGGAACAGTGATTGCCATAGTGGCCCACCAAGTGGCGTGGGCCACGCAGAATCCAGGCTGGGGACACTCCCTGTGGCTCGGAGGCGCAGGATGAGTCATCTCTCACAGGAACACACTTCTCCGAGTCTTGCCTCACAAGCTGTTGCTTCACTTCCCCCTTGGATTCCAGGCCAAGGAAGGAAAGGGAATAAATATTAACCACAGGTGTGCTAGGACTGGGTGCTCGGGGCTCCTCCCTTGCCTCTCCGCACTCCCTGCCCTAGAAGCCAGGATAAACTGTTGAGTTCCCAGTTTCGTGATCCTCTTGGCCATTCCTCCAAAAACAGGGCAGAGGTGAGCACCTCTCAGAACAGAGGAAGGGCACCCAGGCCTGACTCATCACTGCACTCTCTGCCCAGCTCCCCGCCCCAGGGAGCGGCTTTCACCACACCAGATAGCTTCTCAGGGTAACTTTCTGGTTGATTGGCCGGAAGGGGTGACCTACTCCCTTTCTTGGGAGTCAGCTTCTCTGTAGAATGATAGAGTTGAACTCAAAGAACTTTGCCCAGCCCTATCATTCCATGGGCTCAGCTGATGGGCCAAATACGCTCTGCTGTGTGACTCCTTCCTCCAATGCCCTCAGGGCAGCCCGGAGCTATCTCAGGTACTTTCCAGACACACCCATCCATTTATTTATTATTTTCTGAGCATTCTATTGTGTGCAAATAGTAACAGCCATCATTTTCAAGTGTTTACTGTGTTATAGCACTATGCTAAGCATTTTACAATTACATTATTTTATTTGCTCAATCTGACATCCTAATGAAGCAGGTACTATTATTATCTTTATTTTACAAATGAAAACACTGAGGCACAGAGAGATTAAGTAAATTGCCCCAAAACATTCAGCTGGTAAAGCAGCCGCTTCAGATCCAGGGCTGGTCAGTCTTAGGTCAGTCACATCCGAAGACCATGGTGCTTCCACAACATCACACTTCGCAGGCTGGCCAAGGGAGCTTCGGGCTAGGTGCATATCACAGCCTGTACTAGTTGTTGGGGGTTGGGGGGGAAAGGTGTAATAAAGACAGACCACGTGATGAAATTACCTGTTAAATGGTAATAATAGTACCTAACTGGTGGCTGTGAGAATTAAATTAAATGATGAATAACTTCATTAGTGCCTTTAAAAGATGACTACTAATATAGAACAGTAACTATTGTTATTAACAAATGTTATATAGTAGTTGCCATTTTTATTTTGCATTTTTTCATTTTAAGAAAACTGTTTTTAATTTCCCTATATATTTTTTAAAAGTGAACACGCTTGCTAACAGCTTTAAAACAGTGTCTTCTTATTTCTGTAAGCTGGTTCTTACTTTTTTTTTTTAAGATTTTATTTATTTATTTTTAGGGAGGGAAGGGAGGGAGAGAGAGAGAGAGAGAGAGAGAAAGATCAATGTCCGGTTGCTGGGAGTTATGGCCTGCAACCCAGGAATGTACCCTGGCTGGGAATCGAACCTGGGACACTTTGGTTCCCAGCCCACGCTCAATCCACTGAGCTACGCCAGCCAGGGCGCTGGTTCTTACTTTTTAAATATGCTAATATCCCAATTTTTATGGCATTTCAATTAAATATACATTCTTTACTTATCATTGCCAACAAACTGAATAAAACTATTGTCCATCTTTTGCTGTGTGTATTGTGCACTTTTTGCCCAATTTTTTAGGGAAAAGTAAGGATGCACATTATATATGGGTCGTACTAATTCTGTATCAATATAAATGTTTTTATTTTTTTAAGACTATTTATTTTGAGAGAGAGGGGAAAGGAGGGAAAAAGAGAGAAAGAGAAACACCTATCACTTGCCAACTGGGGACCTGGCTTGCAACCCAGGCACGTGCCCTGACTGGGAATCAGACCACTGACCTTTTGGTTCGCAGGCCAGCACTCAATCCACTGAGCCACACCAACTAAGGCTATATAAATGTTTTTAATTATTTTATTTATGCTTATGTGTTAAAAATGTTAACTCTAGAAAGCAACAACAACATCTGTGTGCAAAATAATACCCTGGAAGACAATCATAGGTTTTGTTTCGAAATATAAATAAATCATTGAATTAAAAAATTAAAATGAAAGACTTTTTCCCTGAAAGTTTGGGCCAAAAATGTGGATGTGCATTATACATGGCAAGATACGGTCGCTCTCAGTGACTATTAATTAGAGAACATGAATTTTAAACTATTGTTTGACGACCGAGGCAGAAATACTCAGCTCTGATTCTGCCTAAGTTGTGGTAACATACACAGAACAGAACTCGCCGTTCTAACCATTTTAAGTGTCAGTTCGGTGACGTGAAGCACATTCACAGCGCAGGGCAGCCTCCACCACCTGCATCTCCAGGCCCTTTCATCTTCTCAAACTGAGGTTCTGCCGTCGGTCTTCAACAATTACTGACACAACTCATCATTCTGCTAACATTCTTATGTAGGTTGTAGTGGAGGGTGCGGGATGGAGAGTGTAGCCCTGGGTTCCATTAAGATTCCCTCACAGTCCACTTAAACTTCGGTAATTCACTTAAAACCCTCCCGTGTCAGTTCCTCCCTGGTGAAGGGACTAACACATGGAGACCACATAGGGCTGTGGTTAATGTTAGAAGGGATCACTGAGGGAAAAGCGCGTTGCAACCTTCATGCAAAGGCCCCCACACACATTAGGCTCTCAGGTGGGTGGATGGATCCTTTTAAGTTCCTAGCTCAGCTCCTGGCACAAAATAAGAACTAAAAAAAAAGTTCTAAATGAACCGAGAAGCTCCAAGTTGTTGGGTCATACTGCCCCCTGGTGGTATCCCAGAAACGTGTTGCGGTTCTCCAGGGTGCTCTTGGGGCTAATTGACGGAGATGGGGCACCGCCTGGGAAAGAGAGGAAAACCCAAGGTCCTGGCCCCCCAGGGGTGTTTCCTTCTCACCTAACATTCTCCGTTCTGGAAGGGCCAGTCTTCTTTCTGTATTCTTAAATTTCTCTTTCGCTTGCTCATCCTGTTCCACTTCCCCATCCATGGCTCATCCGAACCCTTAATCCCCCTCTGACCTGCTCAAACCCTGCCCCTCCAGAAAGCCGCCCTGGGAGCACAGGAGCTCGCTCTCCTTCTCTCCCTTTTTTAACAGCTACAGAACTCAGTCTGTACTTGATTGTATGTCGTGTGTAGTTCTCTTCAATCTTTGGTTCCTTTATATAATTTCCTGGTATTCTTAATGCTTCCCCTGGGCTCCAGAGCATGAACTGAGATTATGGACAGGACTCTAAAAGCTGTATGTTTTTGAGTACCTAATATGGACCAGGTACAGCACTGGGTACTCTTACAAACATGCCTCCAATCCACATGATAATTCTAATGCCACTCTACTGCAAATGAAATATTATTTCAATGTATAGACGACAAAACTGAGCTTCTGGAAGGTTAAACTGCCCCAAGTCATACGCTAGTAAGTGGTAGAGAATGCCTTAGTGGCAGAGAATGGCCTTAGAGGGTTAAGTGGTGGATTTGATTGGTAATGCCTGCCAAGAGTGCAAAGGGATCAGTCAGCGGTGGTGCACAAGCCTTGTATTTGCCATTCTTCCGTTACCTCATGCTGGAGGGGTCTGTGGGAGGAAACTCCATCTTATTCTGACGTGGTTTTAAGGAGGCACGACATGTGGAATCAGCATGAGCTTTAAAGACTGACTGACCTGTATTAAAACTCAGCTCCATCAGGGTGATAATTATACTGTAGCTATGTAGGAGCATGCCAGCCAACTCTGAGGAGATACTTGCCGAAGTATTTAGCCGTGAAGTGCCATGATGCCCACAACTAACTCAAATGGTTTGAGAAAAGGTGTGTGTATGTAGATATATCTGTATGGAGAGTGAAAGCCAATATGGCAAAATGCTAACAATTCAGTGTAAGGAAAGGGATCCAGTCTTCATTGTATTACTCATAACTTTTCTGAACATTTGGAATATCTCAAAATAAGAAGTTGAGACTAA
Organism: Phyllostomus discolor; assembly: GCF_004126475.2. Lineage (NCBI taxonomy): Eukaryota > Metazoa > Chordata > Mammalia > Chiroptera > Phyllostomidae > Phyllostomus > Phyllostomus discolor. The sequence continues at coordinate 155,200,475 of NC_040907.2, forward strand.
AACACACACACACATATTCTACTTAGCAAATTTTATTTTATTTTTAAAGGTTTTATTTATTTACTTTTTTAGAGAGAGAGGAAGGGAGGGAGAAAGAAAGGAAAAGAAACATCAATGTGCAAGAGATAGATTTATTGGTTTCCTCCCGCATGCCCCAAACTGAGAAGCTAGCCCGCAACACAGGCATGTGCCTTGACTAGGAATCAAACCGGCGACCCTTTAGTTCACAGACCAGTGCTCAATCCACTGAGCCACACCAGCCAGGGCCTAGATAGCAAATTTTAACATTATAATGAAGGTATAGTAATATAAATACATGAATAAATTCTAAGTGACTAGTTGGCACAGCCATTTTAGAAAACAATTTTGCAACATACATCTCTGTACTTTAGCACAGCGACTCTGCTTCTGGGAATCTCTCTTAACAATGAAAAGAAGGAAAAATGGGGAAAACATTCACTGCAATGTTTTTTGCAATGGCAAATATTAGAGAACAACAACAACAACAAACCCAAGTGTCTAGCCTTGGGAAATAACTAAATAAGTATGTCAGCCCTGACTGGCATGGCTCAGTGAGTTGGCCATCCTCCCGCAAACTGAAAGGTCGTTGGTTTGATTCCCGGTCAGGGCACAGGCCTGGGCTGTCAGGACAGGTCCCTAGTTGGGAGCACGCAAGAGATAACTGACCGATGCTTCTCTCCTGCCCTTTTTCCCTCCCTTCCCCTCTCACTAAAAATAAATAAATAAAATGTCTTAAAAATAAGTTATGTCAACTTGGGGGGCTGTAATGCAGTCATCAGAAGTAACAATCGTCCTGGCCAGGTGGCTCAGGGCTGAAGCACCCTCCCTTAGGTATGAGAGGCAATCGATCATGAGTCTCTCTCACACCGATGTTTCTCTCTCCCTAAAATCAATTTTAAAAATATCCTTGGGTGAGGATTTTTTAAAAAGCAGAATACAGAATTATAACACAAACATTGGAAGGAAGAAATTAACCTCCTTCACGCAAGGCTGGATGGAAGGTCAGTCTGAGACAATGATTACAAAGCTCTAATTCTGAGAGAATCCACCTATTACTTTGAACTTTGTAATAAAGAGACAGGGAGAGAATAAATGGTTCTAAATGAAGAAACAGGAAAAAAGCCTTTGAATTAGGTCTGAGTGCCTGCAATGAGCAGGAAACCAACTCATTAATCATGACATCCTAGAGCAGGAATAATCTATCTTAATTAATTACTTAAAAATGAATTTATCTGAGCAATAGAAATGATGGATCCCTAAACTTTCATTACAGAACACTCAGTGTGTCCACTCTGGGGGATGGAGAAGAGCAGTGAGGATGAAGAGTCTGGGAAGCAAACTGTGTCTGATGATGAAGAATCACGTATCTGTGGCAGGCAGGAGGGGGGCGCAGCCCCATTTCACAGAGCGCACGGAGACAGTCCTCTCTGAAGAACGAGGGCCCTTCTCTTCGCTTTAGGATTCTGTTTTCCACTATCCTCGTCCTGCTCTTCAGAGGAACGGGGAAAGAAATGATGACCAAAAATATGAAGCAACTGTTTCTCAGAAGCCCAGTTTTAATTTATGTCACCAGCATGACCTGAAACAACTAGAATCACTGGCCTCGGGGACAAATAAGGTGGACTCTTTTCTACTCTTCAAATGAAAACCAGTTTGATGACCACATGCCAGATGAGCAGAGTCTGGCATGTATCCCCCTCTCCCCTTGAGTTGTCCAACACCCCCAGTTTCACTCAACCAGAGGGGCCAATATTGTTTTGAGGACAGAGAACTGAAGACACATTTCCATCCACCAGAGTACCTGTTTCCAGAAGCTGCCACCACCTCTGTCACTGCCACACGCGTGGCTAATGAATACCTTCCATGCACAGGCTACCACGTTCCCGCCCCTCCCTGCTTCAGGGAGCTTGCTGCTCTGGCTCTCTGTGATGCTCCAGGATGGGCTCCCAAGGTCACTCTCACATGCTGACATGTGTGCCCCCAAATTTATGTATTGACACCCTAATCCCCAGTACAACTCAGAACATGACTGTATGTGGGGGTAGGGTCTCTAACGAGGTAGTCAAGGTTAATTAAGTATCCAGTCCGACTGTTCTCCCTGTAAGAAGAGGAGACAAGGACCCAGGCCTGCACAGAGGAGAGGCCCTGTGAAGATGCAGGGAGGGGACACCCATCTATGAACCAGAGAGAGAAGCCTCAGAAGAAACCCACTCTGCCAACACCTGGATCTTATACTTCTTAGCCTCTAGGACTGTGAGAACATAAACCTCTGTTCTGTAATCCATCCGGCCTCTAGTATTTGTGAGGGGAACCCTAGCAAATGAATACAGAGTCCACTTTATTCTTTAATGTATATATTCAATTCCCTCTGAGAACTGCTATAAATTTCCCTTCACTACACCCCATAAGTCTTTGACGTGTTGTATTTTCTTTTTCATTCACCTCAAAGCACTTTCTAATTTCCCTTGCAACTTATTTTTTTGGTTACTTAGGAATGTGTTGTTTAATTTCTACATACTTGTAAATTTTCCAAATTTCCTCCTGCTACTCATTTCTGCTCATTCCATTGTGGTTGGAGAAAATACTTGGTATGATTTCAAGTTTTAAAAATTTATTGAGACTTGCTTTGTGGACTAACATTTGACCTATCTTAGATGCACACTTTTTTATAACTGTTATATCTTCTTGAGGAATTAACCTTTTTATCATTATATAATGTCCTTCTCTGTCTTGTAACAATTTTTCCTTAAAGTCTGTTTTGTCTGCTGTTAGTATGTCCAATCCAGCTCCCTTTTAGTTACTATTTGCATGCAATATCTTTCCCCCATCCCTTTACTTTCCACCTGTCTGTGTCTCTGAATCTAAAGTGAATCTCTTGTAGACAGAATATAATTGAATCATGTTTTAAAAATCCATTGTCACACTGTCTGCCCTTTAACTGGAATGTTCAGTCCATCAACATTGAATGTAGTTGATCCTAAGGTGGGTTTACATCTGCTATTTTGCTATTTGTTTTTAATGTCTTATGTCTTTTCTATTCCTCCATTTTTCCATTACTATCGTCTTTAGTGTTGATTATGTATGTGCTGTGTGTACCACTTTTAACTCCCTTACCTTTTTTTACTATATATTTTTTAGTTAATCTCTTAATCCTTAGACTGCAGACAATTGTAATCAAAATATGATGAACATCTTAAGTAATAAAAATCTAGTTCTCATTAATGCCAACTAATTTCACTACTATACAAAACTTCTGCTCCCATATACTTCTGTTCCCTCTCCCCTTCTTCGTACTATTATTGTCATACAGATTACATCTTAATACATTGTGTGCCCATCGATGCAGACTCATTATTATTGGTTTGTGTGGTTATCTTTTAAACAAGACTGGAGAAAATCGAGAGTTACAAAACATACATTTATTTATACTGTCTTTTGCATTTTCCTATGGAATTACCTTTAATGGTATTCTTTATGTAATGTGACTTCAAATTACTGTCTAGTGTTATTAAAGTCTACAGGACTTCCTTTGGCATTTCTTGTAAGGCAGGACTACTACTAATGAACATTTTAGTTTTTATTTGAGAATGTTTTAATCTCTCATTTTTCCCCTTCTTATTTGAAGAATTGTTTTGCTATATATAAAAGTCTTAGCCCTGCCTGGCGTAGCTCAGTGGATTGAGCACGGGCTGCGAACCAAAGTGTCGCAGGTTCGATTCCCAGTCAGGGCACATGCCTGGGTTGCAGGCCACGGCCCTCAGCAACCGCACATTGATGTTTTTCTCTCTCTCTCTTTCTTTCTCCCTCCCTAAAAATGAATAAATAAAATCTTTAAAAAATGTCTTGGTTGAAAATGTTTTGCTATATATAAAAGTCTTGGTTGAAAATGTTTTTTTTCTTTTCTTTCAACATTTAGAATATGTCTTCCCACTGTCTTCTGGTTCCTGATAAGAAATCGGCAATTAATCATCTCAGTGAGATGCCATTGTAGATGATCAGTTGTTTCTGTCTTGGCTGCTTTCAAGATTCTATTTCTCCTTGGCTTACAAAAGTTTAATTATTATGTGCCTCAGTGAAAAAGTCTTTGAGTTTATGCTACTTGGACTTCGTTAAGTTTCTTGAATGTGCAAGTTAATATTTTAAATTTAATTTGGCAAGCTTTTGGCCCTTATGTCTTAAATATTTTTTCTATCCCTCTCTCTCTCTCTTCTCCTTTTAGGACTCCAGAAGGTCTTTCCATCTCTTTTCATTTATCTTCACTTTTTTTCCTTCTGTTCTTCAGACTTGATCATCTCAAATGAACTATCTTCAAGTTCACTGGGTCTTTCTTCTGCCTCATCAACATTAATTTTAAGCCACTCTGGTGAATTTTTCATTTGTTATTATATTTGCAAATCCAGGATTTCTTTTTGGTTCCATTTATATCACTTTATTGATATTCACTGTTTGGTGAGACATCACTCATAATTTCCATTAGTTCTTGAAACATAGTTTCCTTTAGTTCTTTGAACATACTTTATTTTATTTAGTTATTTTTAGGCAGAAGGGAAGGGATGGAAAAAGAGAGGGAGGGAAACATCAATGTGTGGTTGCCTCTTGTGCTCTCCCAACTGAGGACCTGGCCTACAACCCAGACGTGTGCCCTGACTGGGAATCCAACCAGTGACTCTTTAGTTCACAGGCCCCCGCTCAGTTCACAGAGCCACACCAGCCAGGGCTCCTTGAACATATTTCAATTAGCTGATTTAAACTCTCTGTCTAATAAGTTTAGCACCTGGGCTTCCTTAGAGACAGATTATATTGACTGCTTTTTTCCCCTAGTTTCTCTGCATGTCTTAAAATTTTTGTTGAAAACTGGGCATTTTGAATATTCTAATGTGGCAACTGTGGAAATTAGTTCCTTTCCCTCTTCCTAGAGTGTGTTGTTGCTGCTTGTTGTAGTTTTTGCTGTTTGCTTGTTTGGTGACTCTTCTGAACTAATGTTGTAAAGTCAGTATTCTTTGTCATGTGTGGCCACTTAAGTCTTCTCTGTTAGCTAGTGGTTGATCACAAACAGGGGTCAGATAGCGGTTGATCACAGATTTTCTTAAATGCCTAGAACTGAAAAAAACCCTCCCAGTTTTAGTAGACGGGCTCTGTGTGTTTTGGCATATGCCTTCAATACCCAGGCAAGCAATTTTCAGCTTTGCCTTAACATTCACCTCCTGCTTGTGCAGAATCTAAAGATCAGCCAGAAGTGAGTATAGGGAATTCTCAGGTATTTGAGCATGTACGTAGCCCTGGGCATGTCTGTAACTTTCTAGTTTCCCAGAAATATGTTTCAGAGTTTTTCCAAGCCCTTATTCCCTAAAGAATCTCAATACCCAGACGTTTTCCCCAAGCTTTTGATTAGTCTATCATTTGCCTCAAAGATTATCCATTACTTCAGGCAACAGTGACAAAACATTTGCCTGTAAATGTTTTCATCAGATGGTCCCTGGATAGTTACCTCAGTAGTAGAGAGTTCCAAGTTATACAAGATAAAGAAAAACACTTTGAGCCATTCCTTCAGAGCAGAGATTTTCAACTGTTGCAGGCACACCAGTGTGCCACAAGAATTTTTTAAACATGCAATACCTGACTCTTTAGTCAGGGACACTGGCCTCTTTTACCTTAGACTGTCTTATGAAAAAATGACAACAGCCAACACAATAATAGCCATCCGGTGTGAATAAATTAAAATTATACCATTTTTGACAGAGCAGCAAAAAATATATTTTTTGGTGTGCTGCAGAATTTTAGTGATTAGTTTATGTGTGCCATGAGATAGAAAAAGTTGAAAATTGGTGCTTTAGGGAGTCATCAGGTCAAAATAAACAACCATGGTTTCTTGAAAATGGGGTACATTCTGCTCTCTCTGTTACGGCTATCAATACTGGGGATGCAGTCATTTTATTCGAGGCCATGTCCAATTTTGGGCATGGAGGGTGGGGTGAGGGTAATTTAAAACACCACGAAGTTTGCTGTTCTTACTCAGATTCAGCTTATTTTTTTAAAGATTTTATTTATTTATTTTTAGAGAGGGAAGGGAGAGAAGAGAGAGAGAGAAACATCAATGTGCGGTTGCTGGGGGCCATGGCCTGCAACCCACGCATGTGCCCTGACTGGGAATCGAACCTGGGATGCCTGGTTCGCAGCCTGCGCTCAATCCACTGAGCTACGCCAGCCAGGGCTCAGCTTGTTTTTCTTGAAAGCATTCCCCTGGTTGTTGTAGGCTTTTGGTTAGTTGTAAGTGTTCTGAAAAAGTTGATTCGGACAGTTTTTGCCACCTTTTTTTTTGCTGCTATTATGAAAGGATGGAATTTGTAGTTCCACATGGAACTTGATGCCATTTTGCTGACATCGCTTCAATACAACTTATTACTGGCAATGTTAGCCTTGATCACTGGCTATGGTGGTGTCTGCCAGGCTTCTCCACGGCCACATTAGAATTTCTTCCTGTCCACTGGCTATTCTAGAGGTTGGCAAACTGGCTGCAAGGCCAAATCTAGCTTACCGCCTCTTCCAGCAAATAAAATTTTTAGTGGTAGACAGCCATTCTCATTAGTCTACATATTTCCTTGGGCTGCTCTCATAATACAATAGCAGGAGTGATTTGTTATAGAAGAGACTGTGTAGCTCACAGAGACTAATATAGCTCCTGCTTGGCTCTTTGCTGACTCCTGCCCTAGCCATCAGAAGCATATCACTGAATCTAGCCCACCCCTAAGGGGAGAGGAATTTAGCTTCACATTGTGGAGGGAGGAGAACCGAAGCATTTTTGGACTATGTTAAAAACAAGATGATTAGTAAATATTTTGGGGTATACACTCTGAGGCTATACAAATATCCTATTTCTCCTTAAAGTTTTGTTCACCAATATTAGCTCATCAGTAATCTTGTCTTCAGCAGTTATTACTGTGGTGTGCTAATGGTGATTTTCTGTTTCTCTCATCCCTTTTACATGTAATTAGAATTCTTCTGTAAGGAAGATTTGTTCCTTCTTCCCCATTTATTTATTTATTCAGTCTTTTAATCATGTTAGATGGGCTCATAGATACGTATTTTATTCTCTGGGCCATAATCCATTACTGTCATAATTTACTTTGTTGCTCAAATTGTTCCAGCTTTGGCCACTGGGAATCTTTTAGGTTGGCCCAAATGTCTTTTAAACATGCCCCATCTTTTTAAGTTTTATTTGCTATTTGTTTTTTGAGCATTTCCCTTCTTTCTGGAACTACTAAATAGTCCACACATATCTTCTATTATCCCAGCCTCAGCCTTTGAACTTTATGATTTGAAAGAGGATTTTGAACAGTATTCTAAACTGGGAGGGCTCCATAACATCAGAGTTGGTGCAATGGAGAACACAATACAAGCCATTGAGTCAGAAGCCTGGATTTTTGACCTTGGGCAAACCCCTGACCTCTCATAAACATTTTTTCTCATCAGCAGAATAAAAATACTAATGGCCCCCTCACAGGATTCTCTGTGAAAATGTTATTTGAACTAGGAAGTAAGATGTAAACGTTAGTTTCCTTTTGCTGCTGTCCTTAGGAAGTCACTTTAAGGACTCCTTTGCTGTTCTAAGCAGATTGCTTCCTGCAAGGCCCCACCCCCACCCAAACACACTCCTAGTCCCCTGGAGGGCAGGGGCCTTGCCTTACAGCTGTGTGAATCTCTTACCTCCCTTATTGCTCAGCAACCTTTTACATAGTCTTTAATCAGTATTAGGTGTGGATTTTAATACATGCATATTCTGCACTTTAATATACACATGTTCTGCACGCTGCTAGTAGGCATGCTGCTGACAAACATCACCATTACAATTCATTTGGTGGTTTCTATCCATTATTAGGGCTTCATTCCCAGTTTGGCGATATTTGACTTGCTATGTCAATAGGCATTAGCTCTGTGGGAGGATAAACTGAACCAGATGTGGTACTGGACCTCGCAGTAAAGTCAGAAGGAGAGAGAGCTGTACAAATAGCCAACCACAGATTCCCAAGGACTTTAAATGTCAGACATCACACGGACTTTGTTCAGCAGGCAGTGGGGTAGCCAGTGAAGGCTTCTGAGGAAGAAGGTGATATAATCCACACTGAGAAAGTAGACGGCTGACATGCATGCCTATTGCATGCATGAGCCTGGAGACATGGAGGGGGTAGCCATTAGAAGGCTTTTGGAATGGCTCAAGTGAAGAATCATACACCTGAGTGACAGTAAGAATGGAAGGAAGTGAACAAAAACCTTGCCCAGAAAAACTAAATAGTACAACCAGTACATGGTCAATCAGGAATCAGAGAACCTTAGAAGGTGACCTTTGAGATCATTTGGGGCAACTCATGTTTCAGAAGATGAGGACTGAAGACACTGTCACTTGCCCAAGCTCACACTGTCGGTTAATGATTGTACTGTTCCAGGGGACTCTAGGCTAGGCAGCAGTAACAGTCAAACCAAACCCAACCACCAGAGCCTAACCTGTGTACGTTTATTTCCTACTCACAAAAAGTCCTCTGCAGGCTGGGAGACTCCTGGGGCAGCACCATTCCTCATGATGACTCAGGGATCCAGTATGCTTCTATTTTGCGGGTTCTGCCAACCCAACTCCTACCTTTCAGGAAGATAGTGTAGAGAATATGCATCACTCTTCTCACAGCCACGTGACCAGATTAGTCACATACCCAACCTAATACAAATGAGGCTGGGAAATATAGAAGGAAAAGAGTGGGCAGGAGATAGTTATGTACTATTTGGTAAGCATTATACTCTGTCACAGTCATAGAACTAAAAATGTCCTGATTCCCAGAATTCAGTCCTTTTTCCTATGCTTACAGGAAATGGAACCCGCTTTGCAGATCCGTTAACACCTCAGTGTACCCTGTGTTCTGAATATCTTCCTGTTACTGCAGACTTGGCAAGAGAACTAATACCAGATTTTTAGTCTTGGGAGAAACAACCCCATTCAGAAATTGTAAGTAGGCAGCTTGACATAAGCTGAAGATCTTTCAAACAACTCCAAATGACATATCACCATATGGCAATTATTTGTATAATCTAAAAAGAAGTGCAGAAATACCTACACAGTACACATCAAATCAGACATATAAATACCCCTGCTCTGTGACTTGTGAGTCACAGTAGATGCAGGCCATGGGGTTAAAGAGCAATAGACAGCCCCATAGCACAGGGTGGTAGGGCTGGTGCGGACAACTGAAGTCGGTGACTCTCTGGGTGCCTGCCTGCCATGCTCCCAACCAACCTCCTGCCAAGATAGGCAGCACTTTACTATTAAGAGCCATATTCAATAGCATGTGACTTGTCCCCCCTGGCCACAAATGACCAGAGCAGAGGAAGATGCTTGAATAAAGGCAGCTGATTTCTAATAATGCACGTGGCTTATGAGGTGGTGTGGCATGAGATGACTGGCAATTAACCAGGCCGATCAAAAAATAGATCAGAGTTTGGACAGAGTTTGTCAGTTGACAGTGGGCACAGGAGCTGAAGGGCAACAAAGGGAGAAAAGATAGCATATCACTGAAATTACAGAAATGTGGAGTCAGCAGAAGCATGAGAGTTGCTTTTGACAGAGTAGGAAGTAAGTGGTGGGTAGTACCAGACCATACAGGAGCTGTGAAAGCAAAATATTACTAAGTTGGCAAAATGACTGAGTATCCGAAAGCAGCAAATTCCTGCCACGAGGCGGGCAATGAGATATTTTAGTCCCTAGAGCCGTGCTGATCAGATTCCAGACTGTATGTAAGTTCAAGTAAGTCCAGCCATATGGCTATTTCTGAACATCTAGCCATGTGGCTGAGATTTCTATCCTCCTTAATTTTTTTTAAAGTAGAAGGGGTTTTTTTTAGAATTTTATTTATTTATTTTTAGAGAGAAGGAAGGGATGGAGAAAGAGAGGAGAGAAACATGGATGTCACTTGCCTTTTGCACACCCTGAACTGGGGACCCAGCCCCTGGGAATCCGACCCACAACCTTTGAGTTTACAGGCTGGTGCTCAATCCACTGAGCCACACCGGGTAGGGCTATCTTCCTTAATTTTACAAGATTGCTTACAATAACCCCCCATTACTTCTGATGGCCTGAGTAAATCTCTGTCCTTTGCAACCACAAGACCCCAACAGGCCATGAAAAGAAATTAAGTTCTAACGAATGCTACAGCATGGATGACCCTTGAAAACATTATGCTAAATAAAATAAGCTGGACACAAAAGAACAATTGTGTGATTCCACTTACATAGATACCTACAATTGTCAAAATCAAACAGACAGAATGTAGGATAGAAGTTACCAGGGGCTGGGGGACAGGGGCATTATTAATGTATGAAGAGTTTCTGTTTGGGGTGACAAAAAGTTTTAGCAATAAATAGTGGTGATGATTACACAGCATTGTGAATGTGCTTAATGCAAATGACTTGTATGCTTTAAAATGGTTAAAATAGTAAAAATCACGTTATGTATATTTTACCACACACCCAAAGGCCCTATAAGGGGTATAGCATGATGAAAAGAACACCAGCTTGGAGCCAGAGAAACTGGGTTCAAGACCCAGTTCTGCCACTTTGTAGCTGCATCACTTTAGACAAATTACCCAGCTCTCAGTGTCTGCGGTTTATTCACTTGGAAATCGGAGATAACAAAGCTCTAGGTCTGTTGTGAGGGACAAAGACAAAGCATACTGAATCATTACAAACATATCTTTTGAAAATGAGTCTAATGACTCTTGCTATGTGCATGTGGATGAGGAGACATTAGGCCTCTGTGCTCTCATTTAAGAAGAGTACGAGGCTTCTCCTTTGACTGTGTGCTGAGGGCACGTGATGTGATTGTCTGCCTTCAGAGTCTGCAGAGTCCCCTGAACGCTTCTCTTCTCCACTTCATCCAGTCGTTCCCTCTCCTGCCCTTGCTGGGCCCCCAGTGCTCTGATGCTCTCTTCTCCTCTAGTCCGCCTGGAGAGCACCCCTTAGAAGAGATTCTTTCCTCATTCAAACTGGAGTCCCCTTGATCCCCTTCTCAGAGTGGTATCTGTAGTTAGGCAGTTCTCTTACCAGGGAGGGAAAAGCTTGACCCACATAAGTCTGCTGAGTTGAACTGAAGGTCTTTTTATGCATCCGGAGACACGTAGGTGCAGGAAACGCTGGGGCTAAGAAAGCCCTCTAATCTCTTTCTATCTCCCACAGCCAGGCAGTTCATAATACGGGAATGTTTTCTGACTGGAATCCTTTCTCTGGGCATCAGCAAAAGGCAAGCGGTTGACCAAATGGTTTCTCAAATTAAATTTCATTAGGGCATTTCGTGAAGTCGAAAAAGTAGACACCCACTCTAGGAAGGCTGGGAGCTGTCCGCGGTCCTGAAATGAGACTGAGCGGATACACCTTATTTCTTATAATTCTGGAGCCCTGGCAATTGCAGTTCAACCTAATTTTGGATTTGGGAGATGTGAGTGCAGAGATAATTCTGGGAAGGCTAAAAGCATAGAGAGAGAGAGAGAGAGAGAGAGAGAGAGCGCGTGAAAGAGAGAGAAGCATACACATACACAGAGCTTTCCAGATGAGCTTAATAATGCTAAGGCAAAAATACAGAAACTTTTGTTTTGATTTTATTTTTAAATAGGAATTGTCATCAAGAAACCCCAAATGTCCTAAAAAATATGGAACAAATAAAAGGGGAGGAAGGTCTATGCATCAAACAACATTATGCAAAATTGTTTAAATACAAACTTGTGAGCGAAACTACAACCACATAGATGGATGTGTCACCATCAAGTGAGCCATACCAAAGGACTCACAACTCCTTATTTTTATCTTCTGTGTAAATAGAAACAGTTTGGTTTTTACAGAAAAAGGACAAATAGGAGTATGACTTAGCTTGATGTCATGTTCTTTCATGTGTCTTTTAAAAAAACATCCTGCCTATGTTCATAGCAGCATTATTTACAATTGCCAAGATTCGGAAGCAGCCCAAGTGTCCATCAGTAGATGAGTGGATAAAACAAATATGGGACATTTACACAATGGAGTACCCCTTGACTGTAAAAAAAAAAAAGAAAAGAAAAGAAAATTTTACCCTTTGCAATAGTATGGATGGATATGGAGAACATTATGCTAAGTGAAATAGGCCAGTCAGAGAAAGACAAATACCCTGATTTCACTTATATGTGGAATCTAATAACAAATTGAACTAACACACAAAACAAAGACGGACTCATAGACAGAAAGCAGGATGACAGCTATGGGGGACAGGTTTGGAGTGGAGGAATTCAGCAAAAAAGAAAAAGGACTCATAGACATGGACAATAGTGTGGTGATTGTGGGGGTTGGAGGGGGCAGGTGGAGGTGGAAGAGGATGTAAGTGTGATAAATGGTAATGAAAAAATACAATTAAAATTATAATTAAAAAAATAAAAATAGAAACATCCCCCCTTCTGGAGAAAGTTTGGGGCGTGATCCTCCCCATCCCCCACCTTAATGATATGCCCATGCAAACATCTTTTAGTGGAAGCTAAAGAAACTTGGCTGAAAAAAATAAGTAATCTAAAACTGAGTATTTAGCATATATGGTGAGCAATCACATACACACCACCTTATGGTGGTCCTTAAGCTAGGACCTCAAGTTAGCCACAACTTCTCAAGTAATCGTAAGCCACCTTAGGGGTGGTGGCCATCTCTCAGGATATCTCTCATACAAACAACATCACACATCCAGTAGCTGTTCAATAAATGTTGGCTGGTTGATTAAGGCAAAGTAGAGATAAAGTCTGGATTTCACTCAGGTAATGTGTTTTCTTTTTTAAAAAATTAGGGTGCCTGCCTATAAGGGAAAAATTAGAAATACATAAAATCCAACAAGAAATTGATTTAACAAATTGTGGCACATCCATACAACTGAACACTACACTGAATTATAAAACTAAGTAAATATACCTATATTACTGATGTGGCGAAATGGCTACAATTTATGGAGTGAAAAAAGAAACTTCAAAACCCTATAATCAGTATATAGAATGCATATGAACTTACATTTGTAAAAAAACATTAATCTGAGAAAGTGACACTTTTTATCACTTCTATTTTCATTACAGTAATCCTAGCAGCTGGCATGAAGCTAGGGTTCAGTAAATGTTTCCTGACTATGGTAACACGGAAGACTTGGAGTAGCACTTAAAATGCTCCCAACAGAGTGTGAATTCTGACCTTATTCTGTTACTCCAGAGCAAGCAGGATTTTCCTGTTGTTGGAAGGAAGGAAGGGAGAAAGGACTTCACAATTAGCCAAAGTTAAGAGAGTGTTAAATGTCACTGGGTCAATCCCAGATTTGGGTAATACTTTCTTTTTTCCCCCCTTACTTTACCCATTTACCTACCTACCTATATATTAATACATTTTCCTAATGTTTTCAGTTTGCAAATTTCAAACCTAGAGAAAAGTTGTAAGACAAAGATAATAAACATCTGTGTTCACTGTTAATTTTTTGCCACAGTTGCTTGATCTCCCCCTCTCTTTGTGTGTATACTTTTTTTTGCCAAAATATCTGAGAGTAAGTTATATAAATCATGATGTTGCAATACTAAATACTTTGGCATGCATCTCCAAAGAATATTTGCCTGTTTATATAGATATATGTCATACATATGTGTGTGTGTATATATGTATTTGTTTTCAAAGAACTATTTCTTACTTGAAATAGTTTAAAACTCACAAGAAGTTGCAAAAATAGTACAGAAAGTCTCCAGGTATCATTCACTCAGCTCGTTCTCCATGACATCTTATACAACCATATTACATTATCACAATGACACTAAGACAACAAACGAATTCAACTACAGACCTTATTAGACTTTGTATTGTACTAGGTTTCTCTCTCTCTCTCTCTGGCTTTCTCTTTAGTCCTATGAATTTTTATCACATGTATAGATTTGAGTAACAGAATTTTCCATTTTCCCCACACAAAAAACTCCCCATGTTATCCCTTTAGAGTCACATCCTCTCCACAACCGTAACCCCTTAACCATTGACGTGTCCTCTTATCACTAGCATTCTGTCACTTCTACGATGTTACACGAACGGAGTCACACAATACAATAACATCCTGAGATTAGTTTTTTCACTCAGTGGAATGCCCTTGCAATTCATCCAAGTTATTGTAAATTATTCATCAATACCTCATTGATTTTAATACTGGATGTATCACAATTTGCTTATCCAGTCACTTGTTGAAGGTTATTTCCTGTTTTTTTCCAATTATAAAAAAAGCTGCTATGAACATTCATGTACAGGTTCTTATGTAAACATAGATTTTCATTTTTCTAGGCTAAATATTGAGGAGTGAGAATACTGGGTCATACAGTAAATGTATGTTTAACTTTATAAGAAATTGCCAAAGTGTTTTCCAGAGTGGCTATACCATTTTACAATCCCACCAGCAACAAATAAGAGATCCAGATGCTCTGAATCCTTGTAAGCACTTGGTATTGTCAGTATTTTGTTTTAACCACTCTAGTAGATACATAGTGCATATAATTTTACTTTTAATTTATATTTCCCTAATGGCTGATGATGTCAAATGTATTTTTGTATGCTTATTTGACATCTGTATATCCCCCTTGGTAAAATATCTGTTCAATTCTTCTGCCCATTTTCAAATTGGAATATTTGTTTTCTTACTGCTGTGCTTAGAAGTCTTTATATATTTTGGATGCAAATCCTTTGTTGGATATGAAATTTGCAAACATTTTCTCCCAGTATGTGGTTTGTCTGTTCATCTTCTCTACAGTCTTTTAAAAAAAGATTTTATTTATTTATTTTTAGAGAAAGGGGAAGGGAGGGAGAGAAACATCAATGTGTGGTTGCCTTTCACACACCCCCTACTGGGGCCCTGGCCTGCAACCCAGGTGTGTGCCCTGACTGGGAGTCGAACGGGCGACCCTTTGGTTACTAGGCCAGTACTCAGTCCACTGAGCCACACCAGTCAAGGCTCATCTTCTCAACAGTCGTGTGCAGTGGAAAAGATTTTTAAAATTTTGATGAAGTCAAATTTATTCATTTATTTTATGAATTGCATCTTTGGTGTCATACACATCAAAGACTTTTCCCAAGTGGCTGTCTAAAAAATAATTTTTGACCTTTTTTTTTCACCTCACATGTGTTTAATAGTGTGGTAGATGCTGATAGAGATACATAGATGTGGAAGAACTGTGATCAAGGAGCTTCCAGTTCAGCTTAGAGAAGCACACACATAATTACAGCAGAAAACGGTAGGTAACTCTAAGCCATTCAAGGCTATGGGTTGGAGGGGAAGAGTTCATGGGAGGGAAGGATCACTTTACATTGGAAATAGCAGGGCAGGCTTCACAAAAGATGGGGCATTTGAACCTTAACAATTTTGACAAAGTTGAAGTAGGGGCAGAGGAGAAAGTTCCCGGAAGAAATAATTGCAGGAGCAAAGGAACAGGGATGGGACAGAAAAGTCAAGATCAAGAAGTGGGCTGGAGTGGAGAGGCTAGATAATTCACTCTTGGATACAAAGTATTTGAACATCAGCAAGCATTCACGAAGAAATATCCTACAGACAGCAGGACGTGTGAGCTCAGAGTTGCCAGTTGGGAACAGGGATGGGGGAACAGCACGCACAGGCCAGGCCATGTGTTGCACTTGCACGCCTCATGGCAGGCAATGCGTGCTCTCCTTCAGAGCACTTGTCAAAATCACAATCAACAATGAACTGTGTAATTAGTGCTTTAACCTCTCACTCTCTTGCTAGAATGCGAGACTCATGGAGGCAGAATCCACATCTGCCTTATTCCTAGCACCTAATCCAGCGCCTTGCACTCAGTGAATATTAATATCGAATAGATAAAATAAGAAGGTGATACTTCTAATGGCTATCAGTTGTTGAGCATGTGCATGGCAGGCACTGTGATACCTTCTCTTTGTATACATAATCTCATTTAAAGGTCACAGAATCTCCTGAGAGGTATGTCAGGGGTTCTCAAACCTAGGTTCAGCAGAGGTGGGGCAAGGCCTGAGAATCTGAATTTAAGTTCCCAGGTGCTTCTAATGAGCAGTCAGGATGAAAACCACTCAGATGGATGGTTTTATTGAAACTTTACAGATGAAGAAACTGAGGTTCAGAAAATAACAGTGATTCATCCAAAGTCCTATGGCGAGGAAGAACCATGAGGCAAAGCTGGATCTCTTAGGAAGAGGACTTTACCACAAAGCCTCCCTGACTCTGGGAAACCTAGTAACTAAAAAAAAAAAGAGTTTATGAGGGAAGAGCAGAAAGCTGAAAACTGAATTCTTAAAACAAAGGAGAGAGGTGAGCACTGCCCAGTGCCACAGAGTGGCCACAGAGGATGTGGTGCGAGGGAGAACCTGGTAACGGCGCACTAATGTGTCTGCGGTGCCTGAGTCTGACGTCAGAGGAAGGCGAAGACAGGGCGATCCCTCTGGAAACCCGGCCAGCTGGAAGACCTTGTGGTTTGAGGCTTCGCCAAGATCACTCCTTTGTAGTGCAGCTTTGTCTAAAATCATTAAAGCCAAACATCTTGGGCCTGTGGGGTGGGTTGCCAAGAAAGGGGAGGTAGGAGTCTCATGAGTGATTCTCAGTTGGGATGTCAACTAAGCTACTCAGAGAAGGCAAACTGCAGCCCACTCGAGGTTGTCCAGGGCCACCACCCCTCTATCGGATCACTGAGTCCTCTGTATCCTTTCTTCTGTTCTCTGCGCTCTGCCTTTGCAGTCCTGCTTCTGCTGGTCGGTGGGAACAGAAAGAAAGGTGAAACTCCAACCAGGGCATTTTGTTGACTTTTAGTAGCCCTGAATAACAAACACGGTGGAAATGAGATTGGAACTATAGCCCAGAAGTAAGATTTTCTGATTATCTGTGGTTGTTTCCACACAGCAGTGGGCAACAACTGCGAGCCACAATCACACCAGCCCGGAACCACGATCAGCGAGGGCCGGCTGTATTCTCTCCCCTACCCCCAAAGCCAGCCTGTACCAGGGTGCGTCGGGTAGCCTTCTGCAATCCCACCCCTAAATCCAGCTCTTATCCTGTTGTCGGGGTGTGTGAAGCAGGGCCCCTTTATTTGAAAGAAGACAATAACAGCAGGAGCCCCTGACACCTTTACAGCTCATAAAGCACCTTCACAGGCATCAACGAAACCGTCCATGACCTTGGGAAGGGAGGTGTTGTTATCTCCACATGCTTAGCAAGAGGCAGAGGCCAGGATCCAAACCCATCACCTCTGACTGTGGGTCCAATGTTCATTCCATTACAAATCAGTCTGCTAGTTTGTTATCGGCCCAAACTCTTCTGAAACCCACTTAGCTTTTTGTCCAAAGAGAGATCTCCACAGGAAGAGGTTCCCACAAACCAGATGATGATTTACACAGACTGAAATCTCAGACGCTTACTGGGCCAAACAGGTAAAGTAAAGGAATTAAGAAGGTGGGGGTAATTCGTCGGAGAGTGGTGGGCACTGCGGTGAACCTGAGAGCACACTTACACAAACGGCCGGGGCACCTCGTCTGTGCCCACTGCGGCCATCCTGGCTCTTTCCTCCGCTGCTTTCCACTCTGCAACTCGGGCCCACGCGTACTTTACCTACCTCCCTTCTTTTCCCGGGGCGGCGCAGGCTTTCTGCGCAGCCTCCCGCCCCTGACGGTCCCGGGAGCTGCAGAGGAACAGCAGATGAGATGCTCTCTGACGCAAACCCACTTTTCCCCCGGGAACCCCAAACGGGCTAAGGGAGGGGACAAAGCTTCGCCCCACGGGTTCCCACTCTAACTGGAAGAACAGGGCCTCACCCCTCAGAAGCTCCCGGGTGAGGATAAGCGGGACACCTCCCAGAAAACCCTAGGGCAGGGTCAAAGGACGCGATGGAACCGTGTGATTTCCAGATGGCAAACCCCAGTCGTTTAGGCAACCCTGAGCTCAGGTCATTTCCAAACGAGATGATTCTCGGGGAGGGACACTGAGGACAGGAAGCGGCTCCTAGGCAGATGACTCTGTTGGGGCGCCCTAGGTCCGTCGCTCGCGCAGCTGCGGTAGTCACTGCGCTTCCCCGCCCCCGATCCTGTGCCCCCCCACTTCCCTCTCCCAGCCAGACCCGGAGCAGGAGCTCCGCCCCGAACGCGCCGCCCCAACCCCCCGCGCCTTAAAACCCAGTGCACACCGCCCCGCCGCGCCCCGTCTGGCGCACCTCTGCTCTCCTTTGTATCTACCGCCGCAGTCGTTTTCCCGGCCCTGGTCCCGGCACCATGAGCTTCGGCTCGGAGCACTACCTGTGCGGCCCCTCCTCCTACCGCAAGGTGTTCGGAGACAGCTCTCGTCTGTCTTCGCGCCTTTCTGGGGCTGGCGGCGCGGGCAGCTACCGCTCCCAGTCGTTGTCCCGCTGCAATGTGGCTTCCTCGGCAGCCTGCTCCTCGGTCACTTCGCTCGGCCTGGGCCTGGCCTACCGCCGGCCTCCGGCGTCCGACGGGCTGGACCTGAGCCAGGCGGCGGCGCGCACCAACGAGTACAAGATCATCCGCACAAACGAGAAGGAGCAGCTGCAGGGCCTCAACGACCGCTTCGCTGTGTTCATCGAGAAGGTGCATCAGCTGGAGACGCAGAACCGCGCGCTCGAGGCAGAGCTGGCCGCGCTGCGGCAGCGCCACGCTGAGCCGTCGCGCGTTGGCGAGCTCTTCCAGCGCGAGCTGCGAGACCTGCGCGCGCAGCTGGAGGAGGCGAGCTCGGCTCGCGCACAGGCCCTGCTGGAGCGCGATGGACTGGCGGAGGAGGTGCAGCGGCTGCGGGCGCGCTGCGAGGAGGAGAGCCGCGGGCGCGAAGGCGCGGAGCGCGCCCTGAAGGCGCAGCAGCGCGACGTGGACGGCGCCACGCTGGCCCGCCTGGACCTGGAGAAGAAGGTGGAGTCGCTTCTGGATGAGCTGGCCTTCGTGCGCCAGGTGCACGATGAGGAGGTGGCGGAGCTGCTGGCCACGCTGCAGGCGTCGTCGCAGGCTGCGGCCGAGGTGGACGTGGCTGTGGCTAAACCAGACCTGAGTTCTGCGCTGAGGGAGATCCGCGCCCAGTACGAGTCCCTGGCCGCTAAGAATCTCCAATCAGCCGAGGAATGGTACAAGTCCAAGTTTGCCAACCTGAATGAGCAGGCAGCGCGCAGCACTGAAGCCATTCGGGCCAGCCGCGAAGAGATTCACGAGTACCGGCGCCAGCTGCAGGCACGCACCATCGAGATTGAGGGCCTACGTGGAGCCAATGAGTCCTTGGAGAGGCAGATACTGGAGCTGGAGGAGCGACACTGTGCTGAAGTGGCTAGCTACCAGGTAAGGAGTGCTGTGTAGGGAGTGGCACCCTGTCCCCTCCCGCACTTCCCCCCACAATTGTGGCCCAAGGACCTGAGGGGAGGGGAAAGAAGGGAAGAGGAAAAGCTTCGACTAGAGGCCTTGGCAAACAAAAAGCTCTGGGCTCTCCACTGATAATTTAGGGGCCTGAACACCCTTTTCCTGCCCCTCATTTACGTCCCTTTCCAAAGCCCTTCTAACAAAGAAGCCCTTTGCTTCTTCTCTTCTTCAGAGTCCGAAAATCTAACTCATGCCTACGTGTCAGCAAGTGGGAACAAATACACTTAAGACCTGAAGAACAGTTCCCCACCCAAAGTAGGAGTGAGCCCAACGGGGGTGGGTTACACTCTCTCTGGCGTCTTTTGTTGACTTTGAAAGGCTTTCTGTATGCTCCAGAATCTTATTTATAGAGTATGGGCTGCCCTGGTGTTGGGGAAAGAATGTTGAGTTGAACTGGGAAGGATTCCACCCTATTTTCTTGATTTGCATTCTCAGAGGAGTAGAGATTGGGACCTAAGGAGATGGGTGGTTGGGCTGGTGTAACTGCCAGGCTCTTGCTAGACCCCTCCCCCAACACACACACACACACACACACACACACACACACACACACACACACGGTTTCCTAGTCGACAGACTGATTGATGAGATTTCTTCCTAAAGAAAGCTTTCAGCGGCCAGCAAACGAGAATGGTCGGGGCGCTGTCCTCGGTGCTGATCCCGAGTTCCTCACATCTCAGAAATGTGTCTCCCGTCGCATGTCCCAGTTATGACTCTCTAGGCAATTAACTGCTTTGATTTTTTTTCTTCTGCCACACCAACACATCAGTCTTGGCTACCTGCAATCAAAGGTCACTTCATGGACAGGATCCATTTTCACTTTCACGGATGCTTTAGCACTTAACAAAAAACAACCTGCTCAGCAGCAGTGAGGTCCCACTTGAAAATGCCCATTTTCTTAACATTTGTCCAAGCTAAGTGCATGTGATAAATCAGAGAGATGGAGTCTGTCTTTCTATAGACCACTTATTTTTCATCTTTGCCTACTCTGTAACCTTCTTTGATTGGCTCTTTCCTCCTTTATTTCTCCAAACAAAGGCCACTGTATCTTCATTTTCGCAATAGCAAACGTTCTGGGCTTATGACCACAAGGGCACAGAGGCAGGAAGAAAGTGTAGAAAATAATCTAAATAGTGCAGTTCAGATTAAAGGTACAAAAAAGCTCCTTTTGGTGGAAGCTAATAATTCAGAAACTTGCAATAATTCATTCTGGCCAAGAACAAAGTTTATATTAGATTAAATTAATAAGGTTTGGAGAACACTGATAAAATACAAGAAAGGAGTGAAACCTCAAAAGTATGATGTTAGTCTGGGGATAAAGGATAATTATTGGTGTGCAGGTATTTGTTATTCATTATAAATGACTTCCCTTGATAAAGGAAGAAAGCTTGCTTGGATCATTTGTTTTATTTAGTTGGCAGTTACAGCACCATCCAAACGAAGACTTCTCTTCTGCTTCCCGATCTGTAACTTGAACTTTTCACTATGTGGCCCTGCCCCTGGAATGTCTGAGTTAATCATAATTAGTTAATTGAAGCTTCGTGTTTTCTTCTAAAAGCCTCAAAGGATGAGTGAGGTGATTTTCTGAAGGGCTAGCCCAATATTTCTCAAAAAAGTATAGCTTACCCACAACTGCCACCTGACCTGGGCTTTGCCATGTCCTCTGTTTGCTTGTTATAGCCCCTTCATTCCCTGAGACAGTGACAGTATCATCTGCCTTGTTTTGTTTGCATTAAAGGCCTTTCGGTGTCAGACGACAGTAGGGTCGTGTAGATGTAGCACACAGGAGAAAAAAGGAAAGCAACAGAAACTGCGGCATGTCTGCAGCTCTGCAGTGCTGTTAGCATCAGTGCCTCAGTGGACCGGCTGAGGGAGTGGAAGAGGTCAGATGACAGCTATTTCCTGCCCTTTGGGACCTAAGACTGAGAAGGGGCTCACATCCTTACCTGCAGATCCCAAAGGCCTGAAGCCATATGGGTGTCTTCTGGCTGCCCTAACAGTATCAGCAGTGCTGATGAAGATGAAAAGCGTCCTTCTCCACAATGAGATTCAGCCATTGTTTTCTTGCCCTCTCACCCTCCTCCCCCTCCCCTTTCACTGCAGTAATCAGAGGCTGTTCTCTTTGTTCTGCTTCAATGATTTAGTAGTAGGCCCACTTTCCTTTGCAAGCTTGCCACCCTCCAAGAGGCAGAGGAAGGCTCCGTGAAAGTCACGTTTTCCCTGCCCCAGAGAACTGACAGCCTATTTGAGGAGAGAAAGCTTATTGCACTTTGAAAGGGTAAAGAATGATTCAAGGTGACATAGTAAGTACACAATGGTACGTGAGAGGTCCAAATCAGGCAGCAGGAGAAATGATGAAGAGCTAGGGATTTCATCTTCAAAAGCCAAATGCAGCCACCTTCTCTAGCTGGAGCCTTTTCCATTTCTAAAACAGGGCAGTTCGGGTTCCTGCATCGCTGCTTCACCACCCTTGGAGCCCCCATTCTTCCAGAGATATCTAAGGACATTTTTGAAGGGTACTGGGGCCCCTGGCCCTGCACTACAGTCAGTCTTCGAAAGCTAAAGCTTTCCTTGAAGGACCTTGCTGAACAATCAAGATCACCAGTATTTAATGCTCTCCAGGGAGAGGAGCCAAGTCTGCCCTCTCCTCCCCACTCTGAGATTGGAATACAGCCTAATTAAATAGCAGGAAGGGGCTGGTCCCTTGGAGACGGGGTGGCAGTGCCTGCATATGAATCTATGGCATTTGATAGGTACATTTCTGAAGTTAGAATTCAAGGGGGAAAAGCCACATTTAGTCTTTAACGCTTCCATGTGCTTTAGTTTTTTGTTCTTGCCCCTCTGTACCTCACTGTATTACTGTCAGTTGGGCCAGCTCCTTTACAAAAATAAATTCAAACTAGTGGTTTCTAAATCCACTAGTTTCAAAATGTCACTTGAGGGTTTAAAAAGAAAGAGATTCTCAAGCCCACTCCTGACAATATGGACTCAGTAGTTTGAGTAGGTGTGGCCCAAGGATAAGTGTTTTCAATGAAAAATGAAACCACTGCATCCTGTTGTTCCTCAGATTGATTTTGGGGTGCACGGACCTAAACCATATTTTCCAGTGTAAACAATTTCACAAAATGCAAAATTTTAAAGAATGGCAGGGACAAAAAATGTGGGACTAAAACAAAGACAGGAGAGAGAATAAGGCATGTGGGTAGATCACATATAAAAACCCCCTCTCCCCACCTATGCTTATTACGCAGAGTAGTAATTCTGGGTGGCTGCACTCACTACTCAGCCAGGCTGAGAGCCCCCAAAAGTGATGAAACCCCCAGCACTGTTTGTCGTTCCCCTTCACTGCAGTCGTGTAGCCAGTTTTCCTTTAGCCCCACCCCACATCCCTCCAGCCCTGAAGAAGATGCTCAGCACCTGTTTCATCTGCTCCAGGAGAGACCCCCAGCTGGAGCTGGGAGTGCCTCTCTCCCATTCCCTCCGGCTAAGCCGGCAGTAGGGGTGTGGCTGGGGGGAGGGGCGGACTGCGGCGCTCTGCTCAGATTTCGTGAGCAGGAAGCCATCTTTGGCAGAGCTTTTGAAGGGCGAGGCAAGACAGCCTGGCATAGGGAAACAAAGAGCGCAAACAAAGAGACTAGACTTTGAAGGGCAATGATCAGCCGTCAGCACGCTTCCTTGTGAAAGGAGCAAAGTCATGCTTTTTGTGTACTCTGATCCATAAAATAGACATGTGAAATGTGCAACATAAAAACTCAGGGAAATCTCATCCCTCTAGAACTCAGCTCCCCAGTAACCTCTTTTTTCAGAAAACACAGCTGTGAAACAAAATTTTTTTCTAAAAAAAGGACCCAATTAAAGTGCTGATGAGAC